>NC_091062.1:77784009-78412342 GCF_000393655.2 Nicotiana sylvestris | reverse complement strand
CTTCTGTTTGAACAAATGCTGGAGGCTACGATGATTAGTAAATACCTCACAAGACACACCATACAGATAATGCCTCTAGATGTTCAACGCGTGAACAATAGAAGCCAACTCCAAATCATGAACATGGTAGTTCTTCTCATGGGGCTTCAACTGACGAGAAGCATAAGCAATAACTCTACCCTCTTGCATTAACACACACCCAATACCCACTCTCGAAGCACTACAATACACTGTATATAAACCTGAAGCCGATGGCAAAACTAACACTGGAGCTGTGGTCAAGGCAGTCTTGAGCTTCTGAAAGCTCTCCTCACATTCATCCGACCACCTGAATGGAGCACCTTTTTGAGTCAATTTGGTCAAGGGTGATGCTATAAATGAAAATCCCTGAACAAAACAATGGTAATAACTGTGGCTGAGGATAGTCTGGGCCAACTATGAACTGCCTCTATCTTCTTCGAATCAACCTGAATACCCTCATTGGACACCACGTGCCCTAAGAAAGCCACTGAACTGAGCCAAAACTCACACTTGGAGAACTTTGTATAAAGCTTATCCTCCCTCAACCTCTGCGACACAACTCTCAAATGCTCCGTGTGCTTCTCCTGACTATGCGAGTATACCAGAATATCATCAATGAAAACAATCACGAATGAGTCGAGATAAGGCCAAAACACGCTGTTCATCAAATGCATGAATGCTTCTAGGGCATTGGTCAGCCCAAAAGACATCACAAGGAACTCATAATGACCATATCAGGTCCTGAAAGCTATCTTAAGAATATCCGAGTCCCTGATCTTCAACTGGTGATAACCTGAATGAAGATCAATCTTGGAGAACACCCTCGCTCCCTGAAGCTGGTCAAATAAATTATCGATACGAGGCAAAGGGTACTTGTTCTTGATTGTAACTTTGTTCAACTGTCTTTAATCACTGCACATACTCATTGTGCCATCCTTCTTCTTCACAAATAGAATAGGAGCACCCCAAGGTGACACACTAGGCCGAATAAACCCCTTATCAAGGAGTTCCTTAAGCTGCTCCTTCAACTCCGCTGGTTCCATACGATACAGTGGAATAGAAATGGGTTGAGTGCCCGACACCAGATCAATACCAAAATCAATATCCCTATTTGGTGGCATGCCCAATAGGTCTATAGGAAACACATCGAGAAAATCCCTCACTAAAGGAACCGAATCAATACTAGGAGTCTCTGCACTGACATCCCTCACAAAGGCTAAGTATGAAAGACAAACTTTCCCAGCCATCTGTTGGGCCTTCAAGAACAAAATCACCCTACTGGGAAAATAATCAGTCGAACCTCGCCTCTCAATCCGTGGCACACCCGACATAGCCAGCATCAATGTCTTAGCATGATAGTCCAATATAGCATGACACAATCCATGCCCAATATCACATCAAAGTCCACCATACAAAGCAACAAAAGGTCCACTCGGGTCTCTAGACCCCCAATAGTCACCATACACGATCGGTACATACGGTCCGCAATAATAGTATCGCCCACCGGAGTAGATACACGAACAGATGAAACAAGAGACTCACGGGACGTATCCAAATAATGAGCAAAATATGATGACACATATGAAAAAGTGGATCTGAGATCAAATAACACATGCATCTCTGTGGCAAACTGAGACAATACCTGTGATCACAGCATCTGAAGCAACAACATCGAGTCTAGCTGGGAGTGCATAGAAATGAGCCTGACCACCACCTGATTGACCTTCCCCTCTAGGACAACCCCTAGCTGACTGTACTCCACCCCTAGCTGGGTGGGTGTGTGGTGAAGTAACTGGTGCTGAAGTCGATGACTGACTCCTTTGCTGAGATGAACCCCCAAGACGACGAGGACACTACCTCTACATGTGACCCAACTCTCCACACTCATAACAACTCCCTGGTGTTGGAGATGGGGACTGAAGGGAACCCCTAGCACCGAGATGACTAGCAGAAAAACTTGGCATAAAAGAGCCCTGCACTAATGGAGCAGGAGACGAACTCTGGACTAGAAGAGAACTGAGTGATGAATGGCCCTGATGAGAACTGTGATAACCATGACCCGATGATTCCCCATGATAACCTGGGCAAGCTGACTGAGCATGCCTGAATGGACGGCCTCTGCCGTGTTGAAATTGACCCCTACGAGGCCTCTTTGCCTCCCTCTCAATTCTCTCCTAACCACGAACCATCTCAATCTATCGAGCTATGTTGACAACCTCATCAAAGGTAGCACCAAATACTCTCTCTCTCTGGTCATAAGCAACCGAAGCTAAAAATTGAGGCCATCTATAAATCTCCTGATCCTCTCTCGATCTGTGGGAACCAACCAGACCGCATGACGAGCCAACTCAGAGAACCACATCTCATACTGCGTAACAGATCTGTCACCCTGCTGAAGCTGCTCGAACTACCTGCTTAGCTCCTCTCGGCAAGACTTAGGTACAAACTTCTTCAGAAAGAGAACGGATAACTGCTGCCAAGAAAGGGGCGCTACGTCAACCGGCCTACGCCTCTCGTAAGCCTCTCACTAACTAAGTGCATCCCCTGAGAACTAGAAAGTAGTGAATGAGACCCCACTGGTCTCCAGAATACCTGTAGTCTGAAGCATCCTCTGACACTTGTCCAAGAAACCCTGGACATCCTCAACCATACACCATTGAAAGTCGGAGGCTGGAGTCTACAAAACCTCTCCAATGTATGCTGCTCGCCCTCTAGCATAACAGGAGCTACATAGTCTTGAGCAGCTACAACCGGCTAGGCTGGAGGTGCCCCCAGTGTTTGAAGTTCCTGCACGACCTGCTCAGGTGTGCGAGCGGTGGGAGTCTGAGTGACTCCCCCAGCCTGAGAAGTAGTTGCGGTTGTAGTAATTGAGACCGCCTGAGCTAGGCCAGTGCACACTGATAGAATTTGGGCCAAGGCCTCCTGAAGGCTTGGAATCACAATAGGCACAATCGGTGCCTGAGCTAGTGTTGCTGGAGCATTCACAACTGGGACCTGATCATAAACTGGGGTGGCTAGTGGATCTACATGTGCTGTCCTAGCTGCTGTGCGAGCTGTACCCCCACCCCAACCACGGCCTCGACAGCATCCTCGGCCTCTAGTGGCCCCAGCTAGTGGTATTGGTGGTCGTCCATCCTGACTGGTAACACGCGTCCTCACCATCTGTGAGAGAATAGAGTAACATAAGTTTAGTACTAGGATCAACAGATTTGCACGACAAGAATTCAAGAATATGAAGTTTTCCTAAAGGTTCTGCAGCCTCCCGAGGATAAATACAGATGTCTCCGTACCAATCCGCGAGACTCTACTAAACCTGCTCATCACTCGTTAGACCTATGTAACCTAGGCTCTGATACCAACTTGTCATGACCCTAAAATTGACCTGGTCGTGATGGCGCCTATCGTGAAACTAGGCCAGCCAACAAAAACCCCAACACCAACCAGAAATGCATAATAAGTCATTTAAAGCCAGTAATTAGCTAAAATATCATAGTATAAGTAAAATGAACAGTGCATAAACAAAACACAGCCCAATCATGAGCAACTACCACTCGTCTAGGAATAAGAAAAGGACAATATAGTTTGAAAACAAATGCTAAAACAAAGCTGAACAAGATAGGAAGGAGAAACACTAAGCTGCGAACGCCAAGCAACTACCTAGTCAACTCCGGAGACCTACTGAAAGATTGATTAGCACTCTCTATCGCGACCATAGACTCCTGGATCCGCACACAGGGTGCAGGGAGTAGTATGAGTACGCTAACTCAGTAAGTAATAAAAGTAAAGGCAGCTGAGCAGTAAGAAAACATGTAAACCACATCATAATGCTACAACACAACAATATAAGTCCAGAATAATGCAGTAAAGTAGTAAAACTCGTAAAAACAACTCAGTTCAATAAAACCTTTTAAAACATCTTTCAATAGTTTTAAACGAGTGATGAAAATAGTGAATAAAAGGATAGAAACGTAAAATAGCCCCTCAGGAAAAACAAGTACCACAACTGCCCCTCGGGCAAAATATCAATAGAACCAACCCCTCGGCTACCTTACAATCACTCATAATAATCCCCTCGGGAAAAAAACATGAAACAACAATAGCCCCTCAGGCAATATTACATCTCACACTGGGTGCACGCGTTCACTGAGGGTGTTCAGACTCCGGAGGGGCTCAGATCCCAAGTGCTATCACAAGCCATCTCGTGGCATAGCAAAACAGGCCCTCGGTCTCTCATATATCACAAATCAGTACACATGCTGCGCCGCGCAACCCGATCCCATAATAATCCTCATAGCACAGGCCCTCGGCCTCTTCAGTCAAAAATCTCTCAAGCCCCTCGAGCAATAGTAAAACATGATGCTCAACCCAAAATATCATTTAAAATATCAAAAACGGAGTAAACATGGCTGAGTTATGAAAATAGTAGAATACAACATGACTAAGTACAATTATGAAGTCAAAACAGTGAGGAATAACAGTAAAAAGCCCCTAAGTGTCCCAAAACAGTTGGCACGAGGCCCAAATATGGCATTCAACCCAAATCATGGTACTAATTTCCAAAACAGAATGATATCAAACATGTTTTCAATCAAATACGCGACTTAACAGTCATACGACACGGATTAAGTCACAATCCCCAACGGTGCACGACCACACGCTCGTCATCTAGCGTGTGTGTCACCTCAAAGTAGCACAACGATGTGAAATCCGGGATTTCATACCCTCAAGACAACATTTACAATCATTACTTACCTCAATCCAGTCCAAACTCTAGCCCGCGATGCATTTGCCTCTCGACTTGACCCCCATAATCTCCAAATCTAGCCAATAACGTACCATACCATCAAAATATGCTAAGGGAACAAAGCCCACTCGAAAATAACCAATTTATATCAAAAAATCCCAAAATTGGCCAAACCTATACCCCACGTCTCGGATTCTAATAAAATTATAAAACTAGAATCCTTACACTCTCATGAGTTCAGACATATCAAATGCATTAAAATCCGACCACAACGACCCCTCAAATCCTCAAATTAAAGTCTCTAAATTCCAAGCCTTAACTCCCAAAATTTAGGCTTTAAATCCCATAAATTTCATATCTAACTAGGTAGAAATCACAATAAGATCGAGTATTGAGTCCAAAAATCTCACCTCCAAGTGTTTCGCTTCGATTCCCTCTTCAATCCCTCTCAAAAATCTCCAAATCCGATCAACAATGGTGAGAAATGGCCTAAAATTCGCAAAGATGGCTATTTAGACATTCTGGATAGGTAAATTTCCTTAATCACGATCGCGGGAAGACCATCGCAATCGCAAAGCACAAACTTTTCTGACTCAAAATTAACCCTACACGAATGCGACTCTCTCCACGCGAACGTGATACACAGCTCCCCTACTCCTACGCTGTCACATCCCAACCTCGGGAAGCGCGACCGACGCTCAATCGAGTGAACCCAACCGAGCAAGCCTTTTGGATACTTTATACCCAACTCACTATGATCAAGAAACCATGCTTTCATTTATTTAGACAGTAGGAAAGAGCGTACATATAACATTGCTAGTTCATTTTATATTATAACCCTTAAACCATAGTTAAGTTTCCAAAATTTCATATAGTTACAGTTTAGAAGAACATGAGTTTAGAATTACAACATAGTCCAATGACCCATCCAACACCCGTATATAACCCATACGAACGTCTACGGACCCTCTAAAGATACAAAAGAGAGTTATGATAATGCCGATAACAAGGACCCGACTATACCTCAAAAAGTGGTAATTTATAACAAAAGATATACTGCATAACCCCGGGAAGAAAAGGGGCTCACCAAGATTACTGAGAGGAGGATGCTCCGCTACCCGCGGTCGGCACTGTCTGCTACAGAACCACCTACATCCATTCAAAGATGTAGCGCCCCCGACAAAAGGGACGTTAGTACCGTGGAAAAGTACTAGTATGTATAACTAAACACCATCTCATTAGAAAGAACAGCCACACAAGAATAAGGAAATCATAAGGATCAGCAAAAGTTTTAAACAATCACCACATCATCAAATAAAAGGGATCACATAGCTTTCACATAATTTTCATGGCTTTAGGTTGAGACATTTATAGTGTTGCATCATCATTCACATTACCACCGCTTTCCTGCGCGGAGTCCGATCACGACCCGATCGGCTAAGTTGTCTCATTCGAGACATATACCTCAATCACAATTTCATTCTTACTTTCCGGTTTTAATATCAGTACAATACCACTATGGGTGCAACATTGCATCCGATCACGGACCGATCGGCTAAGCCGTCTTACCAAGATGTTTCCCTTTTCCATCAATCATCTCACTTCAATTTTTGTTTCACATATATCAGTTCATCGGCACTTGGGGCCACAATTATCACATCATACTTGGCACTAGGCCACATTTCATAACTCAAATCCTTTCCCCCCACATTTCACATCATTTCCACTTTCGACATTAATCTTGCAATTTAAGATAATGGGCACATACAAGAGAAATTCAAGTTGTAAGCATAGAGAGGATTTCACATAGTTCGGCATAATAATCACAGTTTAAACTTGACTTGAAATCTAGGCATTTTAGCACATAGTTCACATTCTTCATACATCCTCAATTTACCAAGAATAGCATATTGAACACATTGAGACACACCTTTCACATATATTCTTGCAACACCAATTCACTTAAAATATCAAGTACTACATCAATCAAATATCTGACTTACAACATTTGCATGGACACCAAAGGAGCTCAATTTCTAAGAAGAGGGGGTTTTAGCCATACATACCTCAATAGAGCTTTCCTTAAATTCTTACAATAATTTTGGAACTCTTAGCAACTTCGATCTATTTTATGAGAATTACAAGTTGAACCAAAAATTAGAGAGATAATCAAGATTCTAGCTCATTTGATCACATTATTAAGCACTAAGTGTGCATTATGATTTTAAGACTTTTTTGTGAGAGATTCTATCATCCTACACCCCATTTGTTACTTTTTTAGCTCACACTCTCCCCATACCCTTATCATACATGCATGCAAGATAATAAACTCTTATACCCATGAACCAATTTGTTAATTACTTATTTTAATAGGAATTTCGAAATCAAATGTTAGGGCACAAGTTCTTACCTCTTAGGATAAAGGCTTAGTAACTTTACTTGATAATCTTCAAAGATTTGGGCAAGGATTGAATAGTGACTTGGTGAGGATCACTTTCTCCCTCTAGAACTCTTTATCTCACTCTAAATGTAGTAGAAAATAACACAAGAGGGTCTAATAGGGTGTTTTTAATGGAATGGGGTTGGGTTTTAAAAGTTAGAAAATAGGAGCCCTGACTCAATCTGCGGTCGCATATGCGACCGCATAACTGATATGCAACCCACAAAAGGGACCGCAAAAGTATCCCTCAAGACTTGGATATTCTGCCTGGGTATGCGACCAATATGCGGTCCGCATACCTGTTCTGCGGCCGTATAATTCACTAAAGAACTGCCCTTCACAATAATCCCAAGGAGGTTATGCGACGACTATGCGACCTGCATATCGATTATGCGATCGCATAATTGGCCGCATAGTTGTCCTCAAAATTAGCCAACATTTTGTCTCACTCTACGGCAACTATGCGGCCCGCATTGCTATTATGCGGCCGCATAATGGGTCGTACAAATGCGCTCTTCTGAAAAACATTTTTCCTTAAACTTTTAATGCACAGATCAATCCAAAAGGTCCGAACCGCGACGAGCTTGCTTGCCGCAAAGAATTTAATAAATTTGTAACACATATTCTTAACTTGGCACTATGAGATTTTGGGTTTTTGAGTAAAAATTTCACGGGGCCTTACATTCTCCCCCATTTAAGATCATTCGTCCTCGAATGAGGAACAAGGTTCACTTATCAGCACCTTATGCAACTTCAGTTTCACACCACGTACCAACAACCCCCAAATTTGGCTAACTCGCTATATTTCCAAATATTTTGCCAGAGTTTCCTTTGTATCTAGGCCTATCCACCTGCCAGAGAGCCCTAGAAACATATCCGAACAACATATACACAATTTATTGACATGACATAACTCATAACCACACCAACCACGACCCCATAGGCAATATATAATCAAAACGGAACAGTTTTACATAGACTAATCAAGTGATACAAATTTCATAGGAACCAAATTCATAGAAGCTATTACATGGCTATGCAAACAAATGTGGGTACTTTTTTTTCATTTCTTCCTCAACTTCCCAAGTGGCTTCTTCAACCTGCTGGTTTCGCCATAACACTTTCACGGAGGCAATTTCTTTATTTCTCAACTTTCGGACTTGCCTGTCGAGAATGGAAACTGGAATTTCTTCGTATGATAGTTCTTCACTAACCTCAATAGTTCCAACTGGCAAAATAGTGGATGGATCTCCCACTACCTTCTTCAACATAGACACATGGAAGACTGGGTGTACCAATGACATCTCAAGTGGTAACTCAAACTTGTATGCCACCTGACCGATCCTCTAAATGATTCGATACGGTCCGACATACCTCAGACTTAATCTTCCTTTCTTTCCAAACCGCATGATACCCTTCATGGGGGAAAACTTCAAAAATATCCAATCATCTTCTTTGAACTCTAAATCTCTATGATGAATGTCCGAATAAGACTTTTGGCGACTCTGTGCGGTTTTCAACCTCTCCTTAATAATCTTGACTTTCTCCATTGCCTGGTGCACAAGGTCCAACCCTATCAATTCAGCTTCTCTAGCCTTGAACCACCCAATGGGAGACCTACATCTTCTACCATACAACGCCTCAAATGGTACCATCTGGATACTAGCATAGAAGCTGTTGTTATAAGAAAACTCTATGAGTGGAAAATGATCATCCCATCTACCTTTGAAATCAAGAACACAAGCACACAACATGTCCTCAGGCGTCTGAATAGTCCGCTCTGCTTGCACGTCGGTCTAAGGATGAAAAGTTGTTCTAAGATTTACCTGCGTACCCAAGCCTTGCTAAAATTTCTTCCAAAAGTTGGCCGTGAACTGAGCCCCTTGATCTGAAATGATTGAGACTGGAGTGCCATGCAACCTGACTATTTCTTTGATATACAACTGAGCATACTGTTCTGCTGTGTCGGTAGATTTGACTGTCAAGAAGTGCGCTAATTTCATGAGTCGATCCACAATTACCCAAATTGAGTTGAACTTGAGCGAGGTGCACAGTAACCCTACCACAAAATCCATGTTGATCATTTCCCATTTCCACATTGGAATTTCTATGCTTTGAGCCAATCCACGGGGCCTTTGATGTTCGGCTTTCACTTGCTGACAGTTCGAACATTTTGCCACAAAGTCCGCCACATCCCTTTTCATGTTGCTCCACCAATAAACTTCCTTGAGATCATGATACATTTTTGTAAAATCTGGGTGTACGGAATACCTAGAAGTGTGAGCTTCTGCCATGATCCTTTCCTGAAGACCGTCAATATTTGGAACACATAGGCGGCCTTGGTACCGTGGGGTACCATCATCCATGCCAAAGGAAAAAGCTGTGGTCTTGTGTTAATGAATTACCTCCTTCAGTTGTGCTAACAATGGATTGTTGAATTGCTTCTCTTTCACTTCTGCCACAAGCGATTATTCAACCCTATTCTGCACGATTACTCCTCCTTTGTTAGAGTCCGCAAAGAGAACTCCCAAACTAGCCAACTGGTGAACCTCCCTGGCCAACAACCTTTGATATTCCTTCAAATGAGCCAAACTTCTCATAGATTTCCAGCTAAGAGCATCTGCTACAAAGTTAGCCTTTCCCGGGTGATAGAGAATACCAATATATTGAAGGCTCTTGTGGTCTGTAAATACATCCACATGGACCCCATACAAATAATGTCACCAAATCTTTAGTGCAAACACCACTGCCGCAAGCTCTAAGTCATGGGTTGGATAGTTCTTTTCATGATTCTTGAGTTGCCTAGAAGCGTAAGCTATAACCTTTCCATGTCTCATTAACACACACCCAATCCTGATCCTCGTAGCATCGCAATGCACCACAAATCCCTCTGTACCCTCTAGCAGGGTCAATACCGGCACTGTAGTCAATCTTGATTTCAATTCCTGGATGCTCCTTTCACATGCATCGGACCACTGGAACTTAACTGTTTTCTGTGTCAATTTAGTCAATGGAGAGGCAAGAGTAGAAAATCCCTCCACAAATCTTCTGTAGTACCTGACCAAACCTAAGAAACTGCAAATCTCTGTTGGAGTGGTAGGTTTAGGCAAATTCTTTACTACTGCAATCTTTTGAGCATCAACCATAATTACTTCCCTAGAGACGACATGACCCAAGAACGTGACAGATTCAAGCCAAAATTCACATTTCAAAAATTTTGCATAATGTTTGTGCTACTGAAGAGTCTGTAGAATTGCCTTGAGATGGTCAGCATGGTCCTCCCGACTTCAGAAATACACAAGAATATTATCAATGAACACTATCACAAAGGAGTCTAGAAAAGGCTTGAAGACTCGAATCATAAAATCCATGAAAGCTATGAGATTTTGGGTTTTTGAGTAAAAATTTCACGGGGCCTTACATATGCGACTGCAGACCAGCGATCGCGTTCGCGATGAACAAACGCCTGGTCCAACCTTGGTCTTCCTAACCTTATGCGAACGCGACTTAACCCACGCGTTCGCGATGCTTTACCTGAACAACTCTCGCGATCGTAGCCCTAGATACGTGAACACGAAGAACAACCTGGCCTGCCTCTATAACTGCTCTACTCGATCGCGAGCCTCCTCACGCGATTGCGAGGAAGAAACATCTGCAACAGAACTGAAGGAAAATCTGCAACTTTCAAAATAAGAATTTGATCCGTTTAACCACCCGAAACTCACCCGAGGCCCTTGGGACCTCAACCAAACATGCCAACACATACCATAACATAATTCAAACTTGTTCCAACCCTCGTAACGCTCAAAACAACAACAAAACATCAAATCATCATCGGATTCAAGCCCAAGAATTCCAAAAACTTCCAAATTTTACTTTCGATCAAAAAGTCTATCAAACCTCATTCGAATGACCTGAAATTTTGCACACACATACCAAATGACACAACGGACCTACTCCAATTTATGGAATTCCATTCCAACCCATATATCAAAATTTCCACTTCCAACCGGAAAACGCAAAAATTCCAATTTCTCCAATTCAAGCTTAAATCTACTTCGGACCTCCAAAATACATTCTGATCATGCTCCTAAGTCCCAAATCACCTTCCAAAGCTATCCGAATCATAAAACCTAAATTCCGTGATCGTTTATCCACAAGTAAACTTCCGATTGACTTTTTCATCAAAAAGGTCAACTTAAGAGACTAAGTGTATCATTTCCCTACAAAACCACTCCGAACCCAAACTAACCAACACGATGCAATGAAATACAGTTGAACAACATATAAAGAAGTAGAAATGGGGGATACAGAATGGTAACTTATGAAACGACCGACCGTGTCATTATAGTTTTGGTAGTTCCAATCGGTTCATATGGTGATTTTGGACTAAGGCATATGTACGAATTTGGATTTGGAGGTCCTTATTTGATTTAGTCTATTTGGCGAAAAGGTTTGGAAGGTTGATCGGTTAACTTGGATGATATCGAGTTCGGATTGTTGTTTCAGGAGCTAGAATAGTCTGATGTGTCATTTGGGATTTGCATGCAAAACTTGAGGTCATTCTGAGTGATTTAGGCATGTTCGACGTAAGTTTTGAATTTTAAATTTTTTATAAGTTCCTTAAGCTTGATTTGTTTGATTTGAGGCATCGAGTAGGTTCATGTTATAATTAAGGGTTAGTTGGTATGATTGGACGGGGTCCCCCGGGCCTCAGATGTGTTTCATATGGGTTTCAGACCATTTTCTCTTATTTTTGGTTGCTGATGCTGGTGTGTGGTTTGCATCATCGCGATCGTGACAAGGAGGTCACACTCACAGAATGTGTTTTGGTGGCAGGCATATTTATTCTTCGCGTTCGCAAAGGGTTGATCGCATTCGCGGAGCTTGGGGAGGCAGTGATTGATAACTAGGGATTTTAACGCATTTTATTCTCCTTCTTGCTTATGCTTTGATTAGAAATTCATACAAAATAGTCCCAAAAGGCTCACAAGTTGTGCTTGATTGTAGGTTTAATCAACAAAGTGACAAGATGTCAAAGATCAACTCAAAATGAGTGAAAGTTGCATAAATACCAAGACAAGACAAAGCTCAGGCAAAGCAAGGCCAGTGCGGCCGCACTACATTCTGTTTGGTACGCACTGTGAGGTTCAGAGAGCATGACTTTCAAGGCACAAAGGCAATGCAACCGCACTAGGATTTTTGCGGTCCGCACTAAAGGCAATGCGGCCGTACTCAATTTAGTGCGGTCCGCAGAACCCAAGATTAGAGAAGTGCCAGTTTCAAGGATTCAAGTCAATGAGGTCTGTATTCCATTTTGTGCGGACCGCACTAGAAGCCTCCGCAGCCGCAATCCATTCTCTGCGGTCTGCAGTGCCGAGTTTAGAGAGTCAAATCTTCAGATTCAGAGCCCTAGTGCGGCCGCACACCATTTTGTGCAGTCCTCACAAACCCCACCGGGGCATTTTTGTCCAGAATTTTTAGCTTAGTATAAATAGATTTTTTCCCATTTTTTAGGGCATCAGATATTGTAATTAAGTAGCTGCGCTTGTGGGTTCGAGATTCTTAGCTATTTTGGGCAATTTTATCTACTTTTCATCATTGAATCTTGTTATTTAGCTTAACAATTAATTAATATGAGTTGTTCTTCATTTATTTGTTGCTTTTCTTCTTTAATTATGAGTAGCTAGACCCATAAGCTAGGGTTGTGGCTCAACCCTAGTGTGGATAATTGATGGGTCTTGTATTTTAGGGCTAGATTGACTATGAGTGTTTGATATTTGGGCCAATTTCATGGTTACTGGCTGAATTAGTGGTTGTAAATACTAGTTTGTGTTTAGTTGACTAGGGGTCTTCTTGAGAAAGAGAGCCTAAGTCTCCGAAATTGGTCCAACAAGGAATTGGGACGTACTCAAGAGATTGATAGCCCCGATTAAAGGTTTAAACCTCAAGAGAGTAATACTCGACTTGAACCCTAGTTGCTTGTGCAAATTTGCATACCCAATTGGTCTTGAGAAAGTCAATTCGGGCAAAATCACTCGAACCATCGAGAGGTGTAGAGCGGGTAATATCGTGCAACAGTTATATCATACTCCCCAATTATGTCAATCGTGTCTTAGATTCAATTACCCATCAATTAACCACCTAGGTGAAAGTCATTACCCTAATGCCTTTTAAACCATTTGAACAACCCTTTTTAGATTAACTCTTAGCTTAATCTAGTTGCATTTACCATTTGTAGTTTGATAATAGTAGAAGTAAAAATAAAACCCCAAAAATGATTAGAAGTGTAATTTGGAACATATAAGCAATCCTAAACTAGATAGATACTCGATTCCAAATTCTAGCTCTCTGTGGAAATCGATCCCGACCCAAAATTGGGTAAAAGCTACTCCGACCCTCTCTCACTACATAATTAGTAGTGCGGAGTAGGCCGCGACCACCTTTGTGGTGCCTTTGCCGGGGAGCTAACGATTTTGGCTATCTATTTAGTTAGTTTTGTGTATTGTTCTTCTTTCGTTCTTTGTTACTAACTTGTTTGTGTCACAACTCAGGTACCAAATGGCAGCAAACAACGCTAATGACCCTCTTGAAAATGTGATTGTGGGGGATGAGGTAGATGATGTCGGAGATGATGATGTGCATCTTGTACCTCAAGGACAACGTAGAGGCCACAATGCCAATGCTAATCCCAATGACAATGTTCCAGACCCTCCACCACCACCTCGAAGAGTGGCTCCCAGTGTACTTCCGAACTAGGGCTATGTTAGTGCTATTGTCCCACCCCAAATCCGAGCGGGCAATTTTCAGATAACCAATGTGATGTTGACCTTACTTGAGCAGCGTGGGTATTTCACGGGTGCTATAAATCAAAATGCCTACAAATATCTCAAGGGGTTCGTGGATACATGCAGGGGGAGCAAGCAGACGAATGTGTCCGAGGATGCTCTTAGGTTGAGACTCTTCCCATTCTCACTTCGAGGGAAGGCATTAGATTGGCTCGAGAGACTTCCTAACCATTCCATCACAACTTGGGATGAGTTGGCAGATAAATTCATTGCTAAATTTTTCTCGCCGGGGCATATGGCGACATTGCGTGATGAGATATTGGCTTTCAAGCAAGAGCCTACGGAACCTTTGCATGAGATTTGGGAGCGTTATAGAACAATGGTGAAAGAATTCCCCAACAATGATATGACCGAGGCTATGACACAACAAACCTTCTACCGGGGCATCAATACAATAAATCAATGCATAGTGAACCAACTTGCTGGGGGCAACTTTATGAAGCTGTCGTATGATGAGGCATATGATATACTTGACGAGATGGCTGACACTTCTTCTTCATGGTAAAGTAGAGCCAATGTGCCTCAGGGTGACCCCACAGTTATTCATTTGCACAAGGAATTACATGATTATGGGCAGGCTATAGCGGAGTTGACAACTACTATGAACCAATTGGCAAAGGCACAGTTGCAACAAGTTCAAAATCCTCGCTAAGTGAATGCCATGGAGGGTGTCAATATGCTTGTCAACAAAAGAAGGCAACAAAACTAAGGGAATTCTGAGCAATTTGATGATGACTGTGATGGATTTCAAAATGATGGTTATGATGACCAAAGTGAAGAGGTTCAATTTGTAAACAACTATCAAGGCCAGAGGGGTAACTCTTCTAACCAACAAAGTGGAGACCTCAAGGCAATTGGGGCAACTAATAACAAAACAGTGGTAATTGGGGGAACAACAACCAAAATAACAACTAGGGCAATTAGAAAAACAATCAAGGAAACCAAGGGAATTGGAATGGTAATAACAATAATTGGGGTGGCAATAATAGTCAATGTGGATGGAATAATAGAAACCAAGGAAATCAGGGGCAAGGCTTTCAAAGGCCCCCAATGCACCAACAACCGAACAATCCACCCCTATTTCCATCTCGAGGTCTTAGTTCTTCTAGCAATGATATGAGTAGAAGTGAAAGGATGTTCAAACAGATGATGAAGAATAGTGCGGATTCGGATGCACAATTGGCTTCCCACAATATCTCTATCAGAAATTTGGAGGTACAGTTAGGCCCAATCTCTTAGTCTTTAAATACTCGCCCTAAGGGTGCTCTACCAAGTGATACGGTAGTGAACTCGAAGGGTGGAAACAATCATGTCATGACAGTAACAATGAGAAGTGGGAGAGGCGGTGATGTGAATGCCTCCAAACAAAAACAAATCTTGGATGATGATGTTGAGTTGCAAGAAAATGAAGTCCCTTTGGTAGTTGAAGATGTGGTTGAAGAAAATGTGAACAACGAAGTGAGGATTGATATTCAAAATGTTGAGGTGGAAACTCAAAATGATGTGAACCCGTCTAGGGAACACATAATAGACATGCCGGAGCTAGTTGTGCCTAAAGCCAAGGCTTCTTTGCCAAGGCCACCTCTACCTTATCCTCAAAGGGTCGCAAAGCAAAAAAATGATAATCAGTTTAAGAAATTCATTGACATGATGAAGAGCTTGTCCATTAATGTCCCTCTAGTGGAGGATCTTAAACAAATGCCGGGCTATGCAAAATTCATGAAAGACTTGGTCACAAAGAAGCGTTCTATGGATTGTGAAACTATAAAGATGACTCACCAAGTTAGTGCTATAGTGCATTCAATGGCCCTGAAGCTTGAAGATCCTGGTGCCTTCACCATTTCTTGCACCATTGGAAGTGCGGATTTTGCCAAGGCTCTATGTGATTTGGGAGCTAATATCAATTTGATGCCCTACTCAGTGTTTAAAACCTTGGGTATTGGGCAACCTAGGCCAACTTCCATGAGGTTACAAATGGCGGATAGATCGATGAAGAGACCATTGAGTATT
The DNA here is from genome assembly GCF_000393655.2 of Nicotiana sylvestris. Lineage (NCBI taxonomy): Eukaryota > Viridiplantae > Streptophyta > Magnoliopsida > Solanales > Solanaceae > Nicotiana > Nicotiana sylvestris. Next base: position 78,396,279 of record NC_091062.1, on the reverse strand, counting down.
ATTGATGATGTGCTTGTCTATGTGGACAAATTTATCTTGCCAACTGATTTTGTCATCTTGGACTGCAAGGTGGACTACGAAGTTCCTATCATACTGGACAGACCTTTCCCAGCTACGGGGAAGGCATTGGTAGATGTGGAAGCAGGGGAACTCACCTTCCGGGTGGGTGATGAAAAGGTGGTCTTTCATGTGTGCAAATCTATGAAGCAGCCCAACAGTACCGAGGTGTGCTCTTTTGTTGACCTCATTACAACAGTGATAATTGATGACACCAGTACAATGTCAATGTGGAGGACCTATTAGAGGCCGTATTGTTGAATCTTGATGTCAATGAGGATGTAAGCCGAGTGGAGTGCGTGAATGCTTTACATGGAATGGGCTCTTATTCTTATGAGCCTAGGAAATTGTCTTTGGTTCTCGAGAATAGAAAGACTCCACCAACTAAACCTTCAATTGAGGAGCCTCCGGTGTTGGGTTGAAACCACTTCCTCCACACCTCAGGTATGAGTTCTTAGGCTCAAATTCTACTTTTCCAGTTATTCTTTCTTCTTGCCTTACTAACATGCAGGTTGATGCCACATTGGCGGTGCTTCAAAAGCAGAAAAAGGCAATTGGATGGACTCTAGCTTATATTTGGGAAATAAGACCCACATTCTGTATGCACAAGATTATTCTGGAAGATGATGCAAAGCCCTCCTTAGAGCATCAAAGGAGGTTGAACGAGGCAATGCAAGAAGTTATGAAAAATGAGGCGATCAAGTGGTTGGATGTCGGGGTTATGTACCCCATCTCTGATAGCTCTTGGACTTCACCGGTGCAATGTGTACCAAAGAAGGGTGGCATGACTGTGGTGACAAATTCTAAAAATGAGTTGATTCCGACAAGAACAGTTACCGGTTAGAGGGTATGCATGGACTACCGCAAGTTGAATAAAATGACCCGCAAGGATCACTTTCCTTTGCTATTTCTGGATCAGATGTTAGATCGACTTGTTGGGTGTGCCTTCTATTTATTCTTGGATGGGTATTCTAGGTACAACCAAATCTTGATTGCTCTGGAAGATCAGGAGAAGACCATATTCACTTGTCCGTATGACACATTTGCTTTCTCTAGGATGCCTTTTGGGTTGTGTAATGCACCGGCTACATTTCAGCAGTGTATGATGGCCATTTTTACCGATATGGTGGAAGACATTTTAGAGGTGTTTATGGACGATTTTAGTGTTGTGGGGGACTCATTTGATGAATGCTTGAAGAATCTTGATAGGGTGTTGGCCCAGTGTGAAGAAACTAATCTTGTTCTCAATTGGGAGAAATGCCACTTTATGGTGGAAGAAGAAATTGTTCTTGGGCATAAAATTTTGAAGCATGGTATTGAGGTAGATAAAGAAAAGATCTATGTGATTTCAAGGCTACCTCCCCTACATCCGTCAAGGGAGTCCGAAGTTTCTTGGGCATTCACGGTTCTACCGGAGATTTATCAAAGACTTTTCGAAGGTAGTGAATCCTTTGTGCAAGTTGTTGGAAAAAGATGCTAAGTTTGTGTTTGATGAGAAATGTATGCAAGCTTTTGAACTTCTCAAGCATAAGTTGACCTCCACTCCTATCATTACCGCGCCTAATTGGAGCTTGCCCTTTGAGCTCATGTGTGATGCAAGCGATATTGTGGTTGGGGCGGTTTTGGGTCAAAGAGTGAACAAAATGTTTCATCCGGTGTACTATGCGAGAAAGACAATGAATGATGCTCAAGTGAACTATACGGTGACCGAGAAAGAACTTTTGGCTATTGTGTTTGCTATGGAAAAATTCCGGCCGTATCTTATGGGTGCCAAGGTTATTATTCATACCGACCATGCCGTACTCCGGTACTTGATGACGAAGAAGGACTCCAAAGCTAGACTGATGCGATGGGTCTTGTTATTTCAAGAGTTTGATTTGTATATTGTGGACCGGAAGGGTAGTGAGAACCAAGTGGCAGACCACTTGTCCCGTTGGCAGAGGTGGATCTTCCTGAGGAGGGAAGCAGAAAATGATAAAACTCACTCCCCAAGCTAGGCAAAACATCAAGAACATGAGGAAAGCGATAAAAGATGCTGACCGAGCCATTGATATGTCGGGGAGTGAGTACGAGCCTTCCTGGGAGATCTCTTCGGACTCTGTGCCAGAATACATCCCTGACTGGCTGGAGAGGCATAGACTGAGAGATACACCTCTAGCATCCCCCACTGCCCAAGCATCAGTGAACATATCTTTTGGGTCATCTGAGCGCTCAGGTGATGGTAGTGGGGAATACTCCACCTCTCCCACAACTTCATCATCTGGAGAGGGAGCAGTAGGTGATGAGGAGGAAATAGGGGGAGAGGAAGAAGTAGGAGAAGGAGGTGAACTACAAGTGGGTGGTATTGCTAGAACTAGGAAACCGGAGGTGTGGCAGAACCGGTTCATTAGTGAAGTAGCATACCACAAATTACGGGAATGATGGCCGGTGAGGAAGTTAATCCCGGAGCGAAGTTTTATTGATAGAGACTTGCTACCTCACAACCCCAACATGAGGAGGCAGTTTAGGACAAAAGTGGGCTGGGAAAATTTTCTAAATGAGTGTGTGGATGCCAACGAACACTTGGTCAAGGAATTTTACAACAACGTTGACCACATCAAAAGGGCTCCAAAGTGACCAATGTTCGAAATCTGAAGGTGTTGTTCGACGGGAAGACAATCAATGACTATCTTGGGTTTAATGAGGAAGATGAGACCCTGTACATGGCAAAGATGGAAATGGGCGAGGAGGTTCTTCCCTGGCTAGCACTGTACCTGGCAATCGCAGGTACTACCCCCGACTGGTTGACTGCTGGAGTCAAGATCTTGAGATGGAGTTTGAACTTTGAGGCACGGGGGTGGGAGACCTTTGTATGTAGAAGGTTGGACCCCACGACACATGACAACTCCCTCCCTCTCCACCGGGCTGTGTTAGTGGCTTTTATCATGGCGGGGTACCCAATCAATGTGGGGAATATGATGTCGCGGATTATTACTATTGTGGGTGCCTACATGACAGAAACTACCCGTTTCCCAGTTTCCTCACTATGTACTTCCGGGACCTGAAAGTGGAGAAGAGGCCCTTCGACATCAAAGTCAAAGCGAATGCCCTTTTATCCTGGCACAATATGCAGGGGGATGACAACCCCAAGAGCAAGAACTTCAAGAGTAGAGTTACTGCTCCAACTAGCCAGTCTGAAGAGCCAGTTGTGGTAGTGACTCCAGTTGAGCCTGCATCTACTTCTATTGCTGCCCCTCCTGGTCCATCCACCTCAGCGGACCCAGAGATTCCATCTTCCCGGGCTCATCCTATTACTACCCACCGACTAAGCCAGACACTTCTGAGTATCAACAACTGGATGCAGACTGCCTCATCCAAGTTGTCCATCCTGACTACCAAGGTAGAGGCTCAGTCGGCACCTCCAGCCCCATAGGTTTCCCAGTCGATAGAGGATGCTTTAAAAGAGATTTTAGACAACCAGAAGAAAATCCTCAACACTCAGAAGGTGCTCACAGATGCAGTTGCTTCACACAACCAGTCTCTCAAGGAGCTTGCTAGGGAGCACAAGAAATTGAGGAAGACGCTGGCTTCCAAGGAGTCCGTGAAGGCACTGAGGGTTGATGTTGACCGGTTGAAGGCAGACTAGATGCTTTAAGACTTATTGCTCGATGATCCTATGCCAGCAGCTCATCCCCAGCCAGAGCAGTCACAGAGTCCTCCAAAGAGAAAGAGGATGATTCCCAGAGCAGATGATGCGGTCATCCAGTTGGCCGACCCACCAGAGGCCTCCTCCAGTCAGCCATAGGATACACCACAGGAGCCTGTCCAGGTCCAGACTCAGGTCCCAGCAGTAGGCCACCGGGAACCAGTCTGAGGTTCCCGAGCATAGTGAGGACCCTGGGACCACTCAGGATCCTATGCAGGCAGACAGGCCATAGGGATTCCCTATATCCTTTTTCCTATCTCTTTTTGATGCTTTATTTGGTTTATTTGGCATTGGGGACAATGCCAGCTTTCATTTGAAAGGTAGACCCTAATTTTTATTCATTCGTATGATTGTATATATATTTGATACTTTTTTATGCTTTCTTGATTTTTCACCTTTGGGTTGTATATAATTTTAACATTTCGTATATTTATCACACTTTTATTTTACTTTGGGTCAGTCTATAAAGTTATGTTACATTGTACATATTCATCCCATCTATTATATATTCAAATCCCCTCTTGTATATATTTATTCTACTTTCCGCAAATTTTTCGTTCTTAGCTTCTTATTTGTGATTCGTAGCTTCTTGTTTCTCAAGTTTGCAATAAGCCTTTGGTTTTCTTAATGCCACGGTTCTTTCCAAAGGTAGAGTGTTGTGTGAACCGGGTGGCTCTTCCTAATGATGGATGGCGTGACAGCCTTCTTAAAGATTTGAGTCCATTTTCTTTTCGTTTTTAGTAGTTAGTAGTTAAGGATGCCTCAATAAAAGCTTCACTTAGGCCTAGCACATTTGCCTTTGATCTTATGGTCAAAAACAAATTGTTGTGTTTAGGATGGTGAAAGTAGTGACCTTGAGACTCTTGTGTTGACCACTAATCATCAAGTAATTTTTCGGGATCATTGTGTGCTCAAATCTTATCTAAGGTCGTTGTGGGCCTCCGACTCTGCGTCTTTAGAAATCCCATAGCTTGTGTGGTGAGTAATCGAATTGCAAGCCCAAGTCCCAAGCCATTGGTCTAGAACTTGCCCTGAATGTTTGTTGAGGTGAAATCCTAAGTGAATTCTGACTTGAGAATGATTATAGGCTCTCCTTGGTCCAAATGATAGTTGAACACACCCATAACTTACCAAAGATAAAATCCCTAGTCAACCCTTTTGAGCCTTAGACCTTTTTCCTTCAAGAACCATAATACAAGCCTATACCCGTTCTAAAAGATACCCCATCTTGGCACCTGATCTTTCCTTTAGCACATGGAAAAAGTATAAGTGGGGGGGGGGGGGAGTCGAATATTTCAACAAAGTGGTAAAAAGGCACAAAAATGAAGAAAAGGAAAGGCAATGAAAAAGAAAGATAAGCAAAATGGCAAATAGAATGTTTAATATGGAAAAGAACAAAAAAAAATTCAAGAAAAGCAAATAATGAAAGGTGTAAAAAGTTGAAAAGGAGAAAAGATTTGAAATGCATAAGAAAGAGTGACAATGTGTCTCTCTAACCCCTTAGAAAGAAGTGAAATGACTCAGAGAGTCAAGTGAATGTGTGCCAAATGAATCAAAAGAAGTGCTTAAGAGAAGATGGAACTTAGACCAAACATTTCCTACCCCGAACCAAAAGCCTTCACAATGTCTCCACAAAATCCCTATATGATCTTGAGTTGAATGAAGCTTACATTAGTGGATACTCACATAAGGGGCAAGCATATGGTACCTAGAGCCGGACTTGTGGCTTTTTCTTGAGAGAGATGAGTGAATTTCCATTAACCTCATTTTGAGTGCCACTATTCTAAATGTGAGGTTTGCTTAGGGAGAGTTGAGGATATGTGAGTTTGGGTTCCACAATGACCAAAGTAATAGAGAGAGTCCTTTGATGTGTTGAGCCAACTCTTGATGCTCTTGTGTCGCACTTAATCCATGGTGTTTCAAAGAGTAAAAGTTGTTAATGATTCATTTATATTGAGGGCAATTGTTAGTCCCAATTGATGCTAGATGAGGTTACTTTAGGTCAGCTGAAAACTTCTTAGATTTTCCCTTAAGATGTAGGTCTTATTTTGTTTGCTTGAGGACAAGCAAAAGCTTAAGTTTGGGGGAGTTGATAACTAGGGATTTTAACACATTTTATACTCCTTCTTGCTTATGCTTTGATTAGAAATTCATACAAAATAGTCCCAAAAGGCTCACAAGTTGTGCTTGATTGTAGGTTTAATCAACAAAGTGACAAGATGTCAAAGATCAACTCAAAATGAGTGAAACTTGCACAAATACCAAGACAAGACAAAGCTCAAGCAAAGCAAGGCCAGTGCGGCCGCACTACATTCTGTGCGGTCCGCACTGTGAGGTTCAGAGAGAATGACTTTCAAGGCACAAAGGCAATGCGGCCGCACTGAAGGCAATGCGGCCGCACTCAATTTAGTGCGGTCCGCAGAACCTAAGATCAGAGAAGTGCCAGTTTTAAGGATTCAAGTTAATGCAGTCCGCATTCCATTTTGTGCAGACCGTACTAGAAGCCTCCGCGGCCACAGTCCATTCTCTACGGTCCATAGTGCCGAGTTTAGAGAGTCAGATCCTTAGATTCAGAGCCCTAGTGCGGCCGTACACCATTTTGTGCGGTCCACACTAACTCCGCAGGGGCATTTTTGTCCAAAATTTTTAGCTTAGTATAAATAGTTTCTTTTCCCATTTTTTAGGGCATCATATATTGTAATTAAGCAGCTGCGCTCATAGGTTCGAGATTCTTAGCTATTTTGAGCAGTTTTATCTACTTTTCATCATTGAATCTTGTTATTTAGCTTAGTAATTAATTAATATGAGTTGTTCTTCATCTATTTCTTGCTTTTCTTCTTTAATTATGAGTAGCTAGACCCATAAGCTAGGGTTGTGGCTCAACCCTAGTGTGGGTAATTGATGGGTCTTGTATTTTAGGGCTAGATTGACAATGGGTCTTGTATAAGGTGACAATGGGTGTTTGAACCCTAGTTTGTGTTTAGTTGACTAGGGCTCTTCTTGAGAAAGAGAGCCTAAGTTTCCGAAATTGGTCGAATAAGGAATTGGGGCGTACTCAAGAGATTGATAGCCCCAATTAAAGGGTTAAACCTCGAGAGAGTAATGCCCGACTTGAACCTTAGTTGCTTGTGCAAATTTGCATACCTAATTGGTTTTGAGAAAGTCAATTCGGGCAAAATCACTCGAACCACCGAGAGGTGTAGAATGGGTAATATCGTGCAACGTTTATATCATACTCCCCAATTATGTCAATCGTGTCTTAGATTTAATTACCCGTCAATTAACCACCTAGATGAAAGTCATTACCCTAGTGCCTTTTAAACCATTTGAACTATCCTTTTTAGATTAACTCTTAGCTTAATCTAGTTGCATTTACCATTTATAGTTTGATAATAGTAGAAGTAAAAGGAAAACCCCAAAAATGATTAGAAGTGTAATTTGGAACACATATGCAATCCTAAACTAAGTAGATACTCAATTCCAAATTCTAGCTCTCTATGGTAATCGATCCCGAACCAAAATCGGGTTAGAGCTGCTGCGACCCTCTCTCGCTACATAATTAGCAGTGCGGAGTAGGCCGCGACCAGTGACCTTCGCGATCGCGAGCTGGGAGACGCATTTGGGTAGAAGGGAAGGCTGGTTGGGGCATCCAACTTATGGCCTCTGTGTTTGCGAGGGAGGGATCGCGTCCGCGTAGGCTCTATTGTGGTATGCATCGCGTTCACAACCAGGTCCTCGCATGTGTGTAGGGGTTTTCAGAGGCATTCGTCATTATGTGCTTCACAAACACGAGGCACGTGTCGTGTTTGCGAAGTATATAACTGGGCAGACCTTAAATATTCTATTTTCGAGGGTTTTGGTTATTTTATCACATTTTTAAATTTAGATTACGGATTTGGGCGATTTTTTAGGAGATTTTCACGATTTGGATTGAGGTAAGTATTTGGTTTTTCTCAGATTTGTTTATTATTCATGATCCCAACCTTGATTTTAGCATTTTTTTGGTGTATCTAATTAAAGAAATTGAGAATTTTAGTAAAAACTTTTCTAAAGTAAGAATTGATGATTTGAGGGTCAATTTAAGGTCAGAATTGGATAAACCACATATTTTTGGACTCGTATTGGAATGCATGTTCGAAATTGATGAGTTTTAACAGATTTTGAGGTGCAGGACCGAGGTTGACTTTGCATAATGGAACCAAGATCTTAGCTTTATCGTTTGGGCTTGTTTCCTATGATTTTTATTGATATTATTAATTGTTTTTGCAATATTTGATCTGTCTGGATGTTGATTCACACGGAGAGGGCTTCTTAGAGTATTGACTTATCTTGTTTAAGGTAAGTATATTGCTGTTATATCTCACGTTTTCGTACGTTAAAATTTCATTTTCAGTTAGCCGACGTAGACTCGGGGTTGAGATCATCTTGACGTTAACGTACTTATGCTATTTATAACAAGCGATAAATAAGTGTTATGAAGGATAAAGGGGTACACGGATTAAAGAAAACGAGTTTCGTTGAAAGTGGCCAATTTGGAATAAAATACGGGTAGAGCGATAATACTCGATAATTATGAACTAGTACCATACAAGATGCCATGTGACCATGGTAGTATAATATATAAAATATATATGAGGTATTTTAAAAATAAATAGAATTTTTAGTAATTTGTGGCAATTTTTAAATTATGCGGGTAATTGATTAATTACCGGGTAACAGGACATTACCCGGTTAACTAATAAGTGGATAAAAACTTAATTAATTATACTCCAAAGATGTGTGGCAACACATGAAGTGACTAATCAATTAAAATATCCTATGTAGCAACCTAGGAAATGATAGTTATCCAAAAGCTAGATACATGTTCAATTCATAGAATTCAAGGACACAAAAAGGACGCTATTCATTTTCATAAAGAAGACAAGAAAAATTTCTTTCTTAAATTGAAACGTTAGAAAAGTTAGAAACCTTCATTACAAGCCAAAAGTTAACAAAGATAAGACTTAAAAAGTCTTATCTCTTTTCAAGATTCAGAACATATAACGTTAGGGACTTCTGCTTGGTTTGAAACTTTGAAAACCTCTTTGTTCAAAAATGTTAGAAGCTAACTACACCAACACGTGAAAAGAATAAAATTTCGTTCCAAGAATTTCGAAGGATTCAAGCAAATCTCGTTCAACATATTTCACTGAAGCAGAAGCTTCATTTCATTCGAATAGTTCCAGGAACAAGTATGTTAAGGCCCTCCCTTCTTTCTTTTGGCATGGTCCAATTATACTGAAGAAACGAGTAAATGCATAGTTTGCATAAATTACTCTATTCATAGGATCCCTGATCAGTGAGAGTTGGCGTTCTCTATTTGATCTGGAGTTGCTTTTGATGTTGGTATGATATTTGTGTATATATATGTATATGGGTATGACATGGCTCAGTCCTGTCTTTGTACAGTTATGTTTCTGTTAGAATTCTGTAGACAGTATGTCTAGTTGGGATATATGTGGCCTTGTCAGCTTTTAGTTATTGGATGTATAGTTGTCTATAACAGCCTTGCGGGCTCGCCCCCTGTATTCTACAGATATACGTACATATGCCTTGTTGGCAGGTTTCCTTCATGTATGTTATCTTCATAATTCAGAAGATGTCATATAGGTTCATATCCTAGACGTATGCTTAGGGGTGTTTGACAAGTAGGACTCAGGCACCCGTCGTGGTCCATCAGTTTGGGTTGTGACAAAAGTGGTATTAGAGCAGTTCTGTCCTAGGGTTGTCTACAGGCCGTGTCTAGTAGAGTTCTTTTTATGGGTGTGTTGTGCACCACACTTATAGACAAGAGGCTATAGGACATATAGGATGTTATCCTCTCTTCTTATCTTAGATCGTGCAATATAAGCATTCATGTTCCTAACGATGTGTTACGTTTTTAGTGATGCCTCCGAAGACTACAACTGCTAGCACGGGTCAGCAGGCTACGAAGGTGTTAGAAAGAGAGATAAGTTATACTATGGATTCAGACCCATCGGAGATCATGGGTTCTATTGAGGAGGATCCATCCGAGGATCCACATGAGTCATCCATTCGAGTTGTTTCGACCACTCCGGCAGTAGATGGGGTGAGAGGAGTTCCGACCTCACCAAGGCCATTAGTTTCACAGCCTATTGATTAGTGTATGAGGGGAGTAGTGCATGGATTGGCACAACCGGGATTCCCTCAAGCTCAAAATTATGTCAAGGTATTTGAGGACACCAGCTCTTCTGAGGTCGTGTATAGTCCACAGTCTTGGGAGTTCGTCAATCAATGTTCGTCGGTGTATGTTATGGTATACGCAAAGGAAGAAGATAGTAGTCGGGACAAGAGGAGGAAGGTAACTGATAGGGACATGAAGATTCCGCTTCGAAGTGTGTCCGATCGAGATTCTTATATAGGATGAGGCAAGGACCCTCTACTATAGACTTCCTCCAAGTGTCAATTTTTGGTTTGTTAGTTCCACCTCTTCTTGGAATATTACCAAGTCAGGGTTTTAAATGTGTTTGGTTGTTTTATGAGGATGTAGGGAGCCCCGTCCTGACTTGTATATATTATGGTTATGCCTGCTTAGAGGTTTTGCAGATAGTATCCTGTATATAGTTTTGGGTATGATATGCCTACGGATTAGTCGACCCCTATGTATATAAACCTTTTTCTAAATTAGTTATGTGAGTTAAGTCTTAATATTGTTATTTATATATGGATGTCGCCATCATGGCCCGTGATAGACTTGTTAATAAACAAGGATAAGGTATGTGGTGTTCGGTTGGGTAGAACTTGATATTATAATGGGTATGGATTGGTTCGCCTTTTGTTATGCTAACATCAAGTGTAGGTCAAGTATGGTTTAATTTCAGTCCCTAGGAGAGCCTGTTTTAGAATGAGAAGGTAATACGACATCACCAAGAGGTAAATTTATCTCATGTCTCAAGGCAAGGAAGATGATCAATAAGGGCTGTATTTATCACTTAGTTCGGGTTCAGGATATGGAAGTAGAGTCACCAACCATTTAGTCCATCCCTGTGGTGAATGAGTTTCCCGATGTTTTTTCTGATAAGCTTTGGGGTCTTTCGGTAGAGCAAGAAATTGAGTTTGCTATAGACCTACTACCAAATACTCATCCAATATCTATTCCCCTCTATAAAATGGCCCCCGTAGAGCTGAAAAAAGTTAAAGGAACAACAAAGGGACTTGTTTGAAAAAGGTTTTATCAAACCTAGTACGTCACCACGGTGAGCACCTGTGTTGTTTTTGAGAAAGAAAGATGGTTCCTTATGAATATGTATTGATTATAGGCAACTTAATAAGGTGACGATTAAGAATAACTACCCAATCCTGAGAATTGATGATCTATTTGATCAGTTACAAGGTGCCAAGTGTTTCTCAAAAATAGACTTAAGGTCTGGGGACCATCAGGTAAGGGTTAAGGATGAAGATATTCCGAAGACTGCATTCAGGACTAGATATGGGCACTTTGAGTTTCGGGTTATGTCGTTCGGTCTGACCAATGCCCCAGCAGTATTCATGCATTTAATGAATCATATGTCCAGGCCTTTTTTAGATCTGTTTGTTATTGTATTTATTGACGATATATTAGTATATTCTCATCCAGAGACTGAGCATGCAGATCATCTGTGTTCTGTGCTCAGAGTTCTACAAAAAGGGAAGTTGTATGCAAAATTTTCTAAATATGAATTTTGGTTGAACTCTGTAGCTTTCCTTGGGCATATTATTTGGGGTAAAGACATCCAAGTGGATACACAAGAGACTGAGGCAGTGAAGACTTTGCCTAGACCCACAACACCGATGAAGGTTCGTAGCTTCTTTTGACAGGTTATTACGAGAAACTTGTAACAAAGTTTTCTTCTCTTCTAAGCACCTTTGACCAAAGTGGTATATGGTTTCTTGCTTGATGTTCCAAAATAACATAAGGAAATCTATGGTGCAAGCAGGTTGAAGAAAGGTTGTGAATAAGTATAAATAGATATGTGTAGGTCGCAAGCTAAAGTATGGTAGGGCGACAAGGTTCAAGGAAGACAGGAGGAAGGATAAGAAAAGATGAGTAAAAAGGTGACAAGAATGGATAAGTCCTTGGGAATAAGTTCATAAGAGAGCTGATGGTTTCTCTAAATTATAGAAGGCTCAGTATAGCCTGAATGAACTCAAAGGAGTCTAAGACTAGTAACGTTTAGAATATATGAAATGTTGCCCTAATAGTGGGATAAGGACACAATTGTGAGGGATAAAAGATGAAGTTTGGGCCTCCGAAGAGGGAAAGTTCCAAAATTGTACAAGATTAGGATAACCATGTAAGTTAAATCAGAAGGGAGCTAGGCTTCAATGGATCGACGCTTTCGAACGGAGTTTTCCAGGCCTTAAAGGACATATTAACTTCAGCTCCGGTTCTAATGTTTCCAGTAGAGACCGATGGTTACGTTATCTATTGTGATGCTTTATGCATTGGATTGGGTCGTATGGTAAGGTTATGGCTTATCCTTATAGACAAATAAGAAAGCACGAGAAGAACTGCCCGACCCACAATTTAGAATTAGCCGTGGTGATTCATACACTAAAGATGTGGAGGCACTACTTGTATGACATTTATGTTGATATCTATATGGATCATAAGAGCCTTCAGTATATTTTCAAGCAAAAGGAATTGAATCTTCGTCAAAAGAGATGGTTAGAGTTACTTAAAGACTATGACGTTGATATTTTATACCATCTGGGGAAGGCAAACATAGTAGCCGATGCCCTCAGCCGTAGATCTATGGGTAGCCTATCGTATTTACAGCTAGAAAAGAGGGGAATAGCCCATGAGGTTCATCAGCTAGCTAGTCTTGGAGTTCGGATAATGGACTTAGGTGACATTGGAATTACTCTTTAGAATACGACAACATCCTCATTAGTAACTGAAGTAAAGGAACGCTTGTACGAGGATCCTATGTTAGTTCATTATAAGGATACCACCCTTCAGAAGGAGAAGACACCATTTGGAATTACACAAGATGGGGTCCTTAGATATCGAAGACGATTGTGTGTGCCCAATATTGTAGGGCTGCATTGGCAGGTTATGAGAGAAACTCACTATTCTCGTTATTCTATCCATCCAGGAGCAACAAAGAGGTATCATGATATCAGGGAGATATATTGGTGGGATTAAATGAAAAAGGATATAGCAGAATTTGTTGCTCAATGTCCTAACTGTCAGCAGGTTAAGATTGAGCATCAAAAAACCCGGTGGATTATTGCAGGCTATGGAGATTCTGACTTGGAAATGAGAAGTAATCAATATGGACTTCATCGTAGGCTTACCTTGTACCCAGCGTAAGTTCGATTCAATATAGGTGATTGTTGATAGGCTTACTAAGTTACCTCATTTTCTACCCATTAGAACTACATGTTCCTCAGAAGATTATGCAAGGCTTTACATTAAGGAGATAGTACGACTGCATGGTGTCCCTGTATCTATTATCTTGAATAGAGGAGCTCAATTCACAGCTAACTCCTGGAGGTTCTTCCAAAAAGGATTGGGGACTCAAGTAAGTCTTAGTACAACATTCCCCAGACAGACGGACAGGCTGAATGTACTATTCAAACACTGGAGGATATGTTACGATCTTGTGTAATAGATTTCAAAGGTAGCTGGGATAATTATCTACCACTTATTTAGTTCACATATAATAATAGTTACCATTCCAGTATTCAGATGGCTACATATGAAGCTCCTTATGAACGGAAGTGTAGCTAGCCTATAGGGTGGATAGATGTTGGGAAAACTACGTTAGTAGGACCAGAATTAGTACAACAGGCAATCGAGAGAATTAAGCTTATAGAGGAAATTCTATTGGCATCTCAAAGCCGTCAGAAGGCTTATGCGGATAATCGATGATGAGACTCAAAATTTTAGGTGGATGACTAGGTATTCCAAAAAGGTATCACCGATTAAAGTTGTCATAAGTCTCAGAAAGGAAGGCATTGGGATCCTACCCAAGCGGTGCCCAAGAATAATGTACAGATTATAGAGGACTTGTCATACGAGGAAATTCCGAGTGCCATTCCAGACCAACGAATCTGCAAACTACGAAATAAGGAGGTAACCAATTCAAATTGAATGGATTTAAAATAATGTTACGACACGGATCGGGATTAAAAATTTTTCCATTTTCATCCATTAAATAATATTTAAATTTAATCACTTGAAAAGTCTGTTTTAAATTGTCAAGTTGCAAATAGTTAGTTACTAAGATCTGATTATGAGTTATTAAATGGTAAGATGAATAAAAATTCTCAATTGGAAGGGATGTTCCTAAAGGGCCCAATGAATTCCTAATTGGAATTAGGGGATCTTTTTTAATTGATTTTTTTATCACACTGTGATATTTTACATCCTTGAATGGCCCCATTCGAGAACAATTGGCTGCTGACAAAATTATCAACGACTGACATTCCTTATTTCTATTTAACAACGTATGAATAGTTCCTTGAGGTTGGTTAATAGATTGTTGAATTTTTGCCTTGGAATAGGAATAAATGGAAGAAAAGGGGTTGATATTGGTACAATCTGATCCATTATCAGAGAGCAATCCTGACCCCGACGGATCATTCCTTTTTCCGATATACGAAATAGGGGATTTCACTAAGTTGATTCTTAGGAAATGTCGAATCAAACCATTTGTCCTTATTTCAACAAAAGAAGCACGGGCTTCTTCGCAAGAAGAACTTTTTTTGTCTTGGTTCCAATTTAATACTAAACAAGTCCGAACTAATTGAATACTTGTGTCAGAAATTCCTCGAATCGGTTTGCCATTTCCATAAAGGATATAATTGACAATTCGAAGTTGCACATTATCCCTTTCCTGCAATGGATCCGGTGGAAAAAGGGTTGCTAAATTTATACCGTCCGTTATTTCATATGTGACGACAGGTCGAACTAAAACAAAAAACTTTTTCTTGCTAGGTGTAATCCGTTGGACATAGATCCAATTTTTCACTTTTTTGGATTCCTTGGAATTTCTTTTTCCTGTTCCTGGTGGTATCAAAACGCCGGTATGTCGGGATATCTTATCTGTCTCTCCAGGAAAATGGATATCTCCAGAAAAGATTTTAAATTCAATTTGTTTTTTTTATTTTCATAAAGAAGACAAGAAAGATTTCTTTCTTAAATTGAAAAGTTAGAAATGTTAGAAGCCTTCATTCCAAGCCAAAAGTTAACAAAGATAAGACTTAAAAAGTCTTATCTCTTTTCAAGATTCAGAACATATAACGTTAGGGACTTTTGCTTGGTTTGAAACTTTGAAAACCTCTTTGTTAAAAAATGTTAGAAGCTAACTACACCAAGACGTGAAAAGAAGAACAATTTTGTTCTAAGAAATTTGAAGGATTCAAGCATATTTCACTGAAGCAGAAGCTTTATTTCATTCGAATAATTCCAGGAACAGGTATGTTAAGGCCCTCCCTTCTTTCTTTTGGCGTGGTCCAATTATACTGAAGAAACAAGTAAATGCACGACTATAAATTACTCTATTCATAGAAATAGTAGGGGTGTCTATATTCTTGATTCCCCATGAAAAATATTATTATCTTCTGTTCATGGGTCTCAGAATAATACATAGTTGAAAAAGTTTATCCGGAAGGAATATTGAGATTATTATGTATTTTCCATGCATTTCACTCATTTATACATGAGCATTGACCCATGACAAGGTAGCGTTATATACGCGTATATATGTATATTATATTTATATAGTATACGGGAAAAAGGTTACGACATTATATATGCACTACCACCTGATCAGTTGGTATATAATGATAATGTTTCCCAGAGTGGCTGAAATATGACTCAGACGGCGTTATATACACGTATATATGTACGTATATATATGGGATATGGGAAGAGGTTATGGCGTTATATACGCACCACCACCTGATCAGCTGGTATATGTTGATGATGTGCCCACAATGGCCGAAACGATATGATGGGATGCCCTCAGTGGCTTGATGATACTATGTACACCCATACCTATGCATGACACGACATTTATACGCATGTGCATGATGTTATAAACATTTTATAATTTACAAAGTTATTCAAATTTAAAGATGTGTTTCTATATTCCATGTTTCATCTATGTCTTTTACGTACAAATTTTCATGCCTTACATACTTAGTATATTTTTCGTACTGATGCCATATTTCGCAGGGCCTGCATTTCATGCCTGCAGGTGCAGGTAGGACAGATGACAGTCCCCCTTCTTAGGATCCCTGATCAGTGAGAGTTGACGTGCTCCATTTGATCCGGAGTTGTTTTTGATATTGGTACGATACATTTGTATATATATATATATATGTATGTATGTATGTATATGGGTATGACGTGGCTCAGTCCGGTCTTTATACAGTTATGTTTCTGTTAGAGGTCTATAGATAGTATGTCTAGTTGAGATATATTTGGCCTTGCCGGCTTTTAGTTATTGGATGTATAGTTGTCTATAGTAGCCTTGCCGGCTCGTCCCCTGTATTCTGCAGATATACGTACATATGCCTTGTTGGCAGGTTTTCTTCATGTATGTTATCTTCGTAATTCAGAAGATGTTATACATGTTCATATCCTAGAAGTATGCTTAGGGGTGTTTGACAGGTAGGACTCAGGCAGCCGTCGCGGCCCATCGGTTTGGGTTGTGACAATTGCCTAACTTTGTGTGGAGAAAATTTGCCTTAGGATTTAGTCTAATTTGCATTATTTGTGCTATGTGAAACAATGTGTACATAAGGTGACGAGTGTGTACACGGGTGTATTTGTGGTAATTGACCGGATTAGACCTTAGTCTATTAATATGCCTTGAATTAGGGTTGTTTGATATATAAAACATGTTATATTATTGTTTTCTCCCCATACCCCTATGTTAGTGTAATGATTCTTGTACACATTGTTATTCAGCCGTGGACTATATCTTATTGTTTCATATTGTTGTTGTGGTACATATGTACATGTTTTGCAGGTTGATTGTTATTGTGTGGAGTAAAGGTTGGTGAGATACGCATGCGGCGACATAAAGATGGTGTTATTGATGATCATGCAACGAGATAAGGGGGCTTATGCGCGTGTAGCCATATAAGGGAAAATATTTCGTTGTGAAGCTCATGTGATGACATAAGGGTTGCTTGTTGATGATGTTATGTGGCATTTTGGACTGATTCTTGATGTTATTTGTGTGTTGAAACAGGTTGCTATTTTGAACATATTCTTGTTTCCCTTAAATGACTTCACTTTGTGTATTTTTCCCTGTTATCGCATGTCCCACCCCTGGTTGATATTTATTTTGTTATGTGTTTCTGTCGTCAGTTTTATATTGATATCTTGCACATGCTATTTTACTAGTGTGTGTCTTGATTTAAACCTCGTCACTACTCCACCGAGATTAGTCTTGATACTTACTGGGTACCAACTGTGGTGTACTCATACTACGCTTCTGCACATTCTTTATGCTGATCTAGGTACCTTATATCATGCCGGACGTTAGAGAGTGGTGCCGAGCTATTGGAGACTTCAATATGTACCTGCTATTTTGCTCGCAGGCCTTGGAGTCACCCTCTTTAGTTGCTTTATTATTGTTTATGTATTCCAAACACTGATGTACACATTTTAAACTTATTTTGTATTTCTTGTAGAGCTTATGACTCAGTATTATCGGGTTTTGGGAGTTTGACTATTGTATTCACTTTACGACTATGTTATGAGATTTTCCAGCTTTTATTTAATACTTAAGTTATTATATTCTGTTGATCTCATCATGTGATAGACTTACTTAGTCTTAGGAACTAGGTGCCATCACGACCCTTATGGTAGGATTTTGGGTCGTGACAGACTAATCAAGTAGCGCATCACATAGCAAAGTTCGATACTCCATGCAAGTCTAGTCTTAGGCTAAAATATAAATTAAGGCATTTAACATGTTAGAATAACTCAAGTAGTACAATTAAAGCATGGTGTGAATCTAAGTGTACCCGAACATAATAAAAAAATCTAGCATACACACGGACACTCATTACCTCATAGGTGCGTAGCTCTCATAATAAGTAGCACGTAACAAATATAAAACTTACGAGGTAAATTCCCTCTTACAAGGTTAGACAAGAGACTTATCTCGCTTTGAAATCCGATAACTGGCTCCAACACCTCTTTTATACCTCAAACCAATGCCAAATGATCTGAAACTAGTCAAAGAACGTGCAAACCAATCAAAATATACTCAAAGACTCATAATTTATCAATTAAAATAACTACCAACTCCACACAAAAAGTCAACAAAGTCAACACCCAGTCCCACATATCTCGATTTTGAAATATTTCAAAGATAAATATTACTCATAACACCACAAACACAAATATATAACTTATTCCAAATTCCATGGCTAATTTCGTAGACTCAAAATATCATTTTTAGGTTTTGTTCGAAAATCCCACAATTTCTACCAATTCTCATATTAAAATCCATATAAAATCCACATATTTAACTCATAATGAGTAGGAGTCACTTACCATGTGATAGATAAAGAAAATGCCTCTCCAAAATCTCCCCAAAATCGGCTCCAATGAGAGAAATGAGATCAAATGAGCTAAGTCCTGATGCAATCTTATACACTGCTCAGACGTTACTCATCTCTATCGCGGTCAAAAGCCTTGCGATTGCGAAGCAAAAACACCCCTGCTGACAAAATAGCCTACACGATCACGTCTAACCTTCAGTGATCCCAAAACACGAACAACTCCTCCACCACGAACACGAGACCTCTTCCCGTTAGCAAAGACCAACTCACCCCAACCCGACTTCAACCCTATGTGAACGCGGACCTCGATACGCAAACGCGAAGCCCCAACCCAGGCCACTACATGAATGCGGAGCAATACCCGCGATAGTGGAGAACAGTAGTCCCTAGCTCTAGATGACCCTTCGTGATCGCGACTCACCATCTACGATCGCGATGCATACCAAAGATGCCAAAAACCAACATCTGCAAATCAAAGGGAAATGGTCCGAAACCATCCTGAAACACACTCGAGGCTCCCTAGACCCCGTCCAACAATACTAATCAGTGCCCAAACCTTATCCAAAGGCTCAAAATGCCACTAATAACATCAAAAATAAGAATCAACAATCAAAATCCTTCTTTAACTTTCAAACTTTTAAACATCACCGAACACGTCTGAATCACGCTTAGACATTCCGAATCATGATCAAACTTCACACACAAATTCTAATCAACTAACTGCACCTATCCAAGGTCCCGGATCACCATCGGAGTCTGATAACACCAAAGTCCACTCCAATCAAACTTAGAAAATTCAAAAACCTTCAAAATGCAAACTTCTGACAATAAGCACTTACTTGGTCCTGGACCATTCGATACTCAATCAAAATATATGCCCAAGTTCTAAATCACCTTACAAACCTATAGGAACCTTCAAATCTCGATTATGAGGCAGTTTACTCAAAATTCAAGCCTTGGTCAACTCTTCCAACTTAAAAATTCCAAATTAAGAATTATTCTTCCAAATCAACTCCGAACTTCTCGAAATTCAAAACCAAATTCACATGCAAGTCATAATACCTATAATGAAGCTAATCAAGGTCTCAAACCGTCAAATGATATGCTAAATCTCAAAACGAACATTTGAGTCATTACAAAATTTTTTTGATATATTTTTGTGTAACGACCCGGAATCTCCCACCGTCGGGACTGTAGTGGCGCCTAACATCGCACTAGCTAGACAAGCTAATATTAGAGTTATAATCACCTTTTTCCTTTACTTTTTATAAATTAAAATTTAACAAAAAATAAATCAATGAAAGTAAAAGGGGAAGTACATAATTAATTGATTATCCTTATACTATTACCAAAACCGAAACAGTTACCACCTAGAAACTGGTGTCACAACTCACGAACATTCTATGAATATCTACAAGTAATGGTCTGAAAGAAAAGTACATCTTTATCAAAAGAAAATAAAACAGAAATGTAGAACATAGGAGGGGACGCCAGGGCCTGCGGACGCCTGCAGGACTACCTTGGGTCTCCTAGATGAATGCTTGCAACTGACCTCTCGATCAGCCACAACCAGCTCCAAAATCTGCACAGAAAATGCAAAGTTCAGTATCAGTACAACCGACCCCATGTAATGGTAAGTGCGAAGCCTAACCTAGACGAGGTAGTGACGAGACTACAGCGAGACATTTACAATATAACCTGCAAACAATTTATATTATAGCAAAAAGGGAGTACGGAACGAAATGAAACAGTAATTTTGCAGTGAAATCAATACGGAACTCAATTATCTTGCTAGTACTCAGCTATAACCAATCCTTAAGAGAGTTACAACACTACGGAATAGAATCACAGTAGAGGAAAAATACATAACAATAAAAATGATGCGGCCCGCATCTCGATCCCACCATAAAATCAGTAAAAATATGAACATTCACCCTTATTACTCGTTGCGGCGTGCAACCCGATCCCACCAATCCACTCTTATTACTCCTCAATATATCACCCTTATTCCTCTTGTTACGGCGTGCAACCCAATCCCACATGTCTATCATTATTACTCCTTGTTGCGGCGCGCAACCCGATCCCACCAAACAATCACGTTTCACCCTTATTCCTCCTATTGCGGCGTGCAATCCGAACCCACCATATCAGTACCAATCACACAATAAAAACAAGTATTTCACAATTTAGCTCAACCCTCCACAATATTTATGCCTCAAACTATACCAAACAGAAATCTATACAATTATGAAATCTCATCAATCATTACTGCACATCGAGACCAACCCAAGATGTATCATGAAACACCAATAAACCAACTTAAACCAATAATATAATACAATAAAACTACAGAACAATTATTACTCCCAGTAAAGAAAATAACATCTAACAAGAAGCAATTTGACATGAGAGCATCAATAAGCATATAGTAGTTAAGACATGAAGATAATATATTAGAAACAGGGAAGGGTACAGGCTAAACAGATAATATGGCGGCACATAGATACTCGTCACCACACCTATACACCATACACATGGAATTTCATATAGCAATTAGGTCGGGGATCCCTAATCCCTCGAGTCAAAGTTAGACCAAACACTTACCTCAATTCAATGGGCAAATCAAAGCCTTATTACCACTTTACCTCTTGATTCCACCTCCAGTCCACTCGTATCTAGTAATAATTAACTTAATAACATCAATTATCGCTACAGAAATTAATTCAAATACAAAATTATAAGTTTCTCAACATTTTTCCTAAAAATTCAAAACCCGACCCCAGGCCCGCTTGGTCAAAACTCAAGGTTTGGACTGAAACCCATTCACCCACGAGCCCAAATATACAATTGGTTTTGGAATCCGACCTCAATTTGAGGTCTAAATCTCCAAATTTCTAATTTCTTAAGTTCTACCAAAAAATCCCCAATTCCACCATGAAAATCCTAGATTCTAGGATGAAATCTTGCAAAAAGAAGTAGAAGAGTGAAAGAAATGAGTTAAGAATCACTTACTTATGATTTGGGGAAGAAATGTATTTGAAAAATCGCCTCTTATGCTTTAGGGTTTTGAAAAGTGAAAAATGAATGAAAAGTCCCGTTTATATAGCACCCTCTGATCCTCATTACGCGGCCAAATTTCGGGCGCGGCCGCGAACCTCCACTACAGTCCGTAATATTATGGATGCGGCCGCAAAACTGAGCCTTACCTTACCGCGTCCACGAGGCCCCCCACCGCGTACGCGTTCTTCTACCGCAGTCCACGAATTTTACTCTGCGGCTACACTCCAAAGAGCTGAGACCTGCAATTCCTGCAACTATCCAACACCAGGTCTTTTCCTAAGTCTAGATACCCCGTAGCCTATCCGAAACTCACCCGAGCACTCGGGGCTCCAAATCAAACATGCACACAAGTCTTAACACACCATATGAACTTTCTTGGGTGATTAAATCACCAAAATAACATTTAGAACTGTAAATTTAACAGCAAAACTCATGAAATTTTCAAGATAATTTCAAAACTTCTATTTCCTCAATCCAAAGGTCCGAATCACGCCAAATCAGTTTCATTTTTCACAAAATTTTACAGACATGACTTAAATATTATATTAGACCTGAACCGAGCTCCGAAACCAAAATTCGATCCCGATACCCACGAGATCAAACATTAATCAATTTCTTTAATTCCTTAAATTTTTCAGTCGTACAATTTTCATCAAAAATTTATTTCTTGGGCTTGGGACCTCGGAATTCAATTCCTAGCATACGATCAGGTCCCAGATTTTTGTACGGACCTACCGAGACCGTCAAATGATGGGTTCGGGTTCGTTTACCTAAAACGTTGACTGAACTCAACAAAAATTAACCTTTTAGGCCAAAAATCATTATTTCATAAATTTTTCGCATAAGGACTTTTCGGATGCACGCCTGGACTGCGCACACAAATCGAGGAGGGATAAAATGAGGTTTTTACGACCTCAAAATATTGATTTTAGTTTTAAAACAGAAGATGACCCAAAAGGGCATCACATTTTATAGATGTATCTTAGTTCCTTTTACATTTTTCTTAACTTGTAGTCCAAGAAAGAAGTTTAACTTCTATCATGCTCATCTCAAAGTTACTTATTATAAGTTTTGCAAACTCATGGCACACGGATTCATTAGTAGAACCAAAGATAATATTATCAACATATATTTGGACAATTAATAAATTCTTTTCACTCTTTAACAGAAATAGAGTGTTGTCAATTTTACCATGTGAGAACCTGTTCTCTTGGAGAAATTTTTATAGCTTTGCATACCATGATTGTTACACCCCATATTTTCGTACGTTAAAGTTTCGTCGTAAGTTAATCGATGTAAATTTGGGAATAAGATTATTTTGAGATTGTAAGCATTATGATATTTCAAACAAGTGATAAGTAAATTCGTGAAGGTGAGAAGGAAAATCGAAGAAAATAAATTTCGTCAAAGTTTGACATTTTGGGTTAAAATACGACCTAAATTTAAATACCCAGTATTTATGGACTAGTATCATACAAGGTACCACATGACCATAATAGTAAGGTGTACAAAGTGTGTTAAAAGTGAATAGTATTTTAAGATAATTATTAATTATGTGGGTAATTGGTTAATTATTGATTAATGGGAAATTATCAAGTTAATTAAGAAATTGGTAACTAACTAAGATATTTTGAATAAATCTTTAACCTCAACGTGGAAACAAGATGTAGTCAATACAATGACCCTTACATTATGTTGCAAGGTGTCATAATTTGGACACTCTTTGTCCAAGACATCCCTATCAATTAGGGCCAACAAAAATCCAATAATTTTAAGAGAATTCCATTATTAAAGTACTAGTAACTATTAACGGTCAATTTGCACTATTATTACATCATTCTCATTCAAGAATATAGAAGAATTTTGGAATGAGAATGAGATTTGGTTACTTAGTTGAGAGTTCAAAAGTTATAATTATTCATATGTAATGTAATTGTCATAAATAGAATGAGAGTGAAAATGGCACTCCAACGTCTAGATATAATAATTCTAAGTATGCCAAGAGAGGGATGAAGATTCAATACAGATTCACGCTCTAAGAAATTTGCAACAAAGTTATACTGTGTAATCGCAATGAGATTTGCAATTCTAAGAGAGCACGATACAATTTTTCTTAAGAACATCATAGAGATCTTTCCCTATTTCGATCCGCTGTTATGTGTTGTCGCAACTAACGTGTGTTAAAGGGATTGTCAAGAGAATTGATTCAGATATATTAAGGCTATCCCTTCTTTCTTTTGGCATGATCTATACGACATAAGCGAAAAGAGCAAATGCACAATTTCCATAAATGACTCTATTCATAGAAATACTAGAGGTTCCTATGTTCTTGATTCCCATATGTCTTATTATTCTATCATCTATTCATGGGTCTCAGAAAATACGTAAGTTGATAAAGTTTATTTCATGATATTAATCAGAGGCATAATGGTCTTATGTCGTATCGAGAGATTTTATTAACGTATTTCATATACATTTCATGAATTATACATGCACATTGACCCATAACGAGATGACGTTATTGTAACGACCCGATCGGTCATTTGAGCAGTTGCAGTTCGCTCGGTTGTTTGAGGGAATGAGTAGCTCCACAGGAAGTATTATGACTTATGTGAATCGTTTGTTTTGGTTTTCAGGTTATTCGGAATTGATTTGGAAGAATGATTCTCACCTAGAAACTTTAAATTTGAAATGTTTGACCAAGTTCTGACTTTTTAGAATTTGACCTCGGATTTGATTTCTAATGGTTTCGTTAGCTCTGTTGGATGATTTTCAGCTTAGAAGCGCATTCAGATTGTGATTTGGAGGTCCGTTGGGTGATTGCGCATTAGAATTTTGGAAAGTTTGACCAGAAGTGGACATTTTGATATCGAGGTCGGATTCCGATTCGGGAAGTTGGAGCAGGTCCACAATGTCAAATGTGACTTGCTTGCAAAATTTGAGTTCAATCCGATATTATTTGATAGGTTTCGACATCAATTATGGAAGCTTGAAGTTTTAAAGTTCATTGATTTCGAATTGAGGTGTGATTTGTCGTTTTGATGTTGTTATGTGTGTTTTGAGGCCTTAAGTAGGTTCGTGTTATGATATGAGACTTGTTTGTATGTTCGAAAAAGGTCCCGAGGGGCTCGGGTGAGTTTCGGATAGATTTGGGTTGTGTTGCGCTCGTTTTTTATGTTTCGACGTCGTTTTTCAAGCATAAGTGGTACTACATTAAGCAAATGAGCTCCGATTTCTGTTTTTATTGAAACGTTAGATCCATATCGTAATTACGGATCCATAGCAAAAAGAATCGTCGAATTTGGACATCGTACGAGGATTTTATGATCATTTTACTAAGAATTGGGTTGCCAGATTTTTTTCACATTAATTACGAAATTGCCACTGAATTCGTATTTAAAAATCTACACTATTTTCAAATATTGAAACCAACATATCTCCTTCAAAATAAGGTCAAATGGAGTGATTCAATAGCCTAACTTGACTAAAATTTCACAAGAAATCCATTGGAGGCATCAAAAGTGAATTTTGGGATCATTTGGCATGAGAATCAAGGCAGAATAACTGGCAGAAAAATATATAAACAAGAGTTTGTTTATTTGGTCATATTTTGAGTTGGGGAGCTCGGATTTGGGCGATTTTGGAGGCGATTTTCACCATATTTATTGGGGTAAGTATTTTCTACTCGGTTTTGGTTACATTTCATGAATCCATCTTTATTTTTGGCATTTGATTGATGATTTCAAAGTAAAATTTGGGAGTTTTTGCCTAAAGTTTCATAAAGTAATTTTTTAAGTTTTGAACATCGATTTGGAGTCGGAATTGGATGAAACTAGTATGGTTGGACTCATAATTGAATGAGTTATCGGATTTTGTGAGTTTTGTCGGGTTCCGAGATGCGGGCTCGGATTGGGCTTTTTGGCCGATTTTAGGCTATTGATTAAAGATTTGACCTTTTTCAATTGGGATTGGTTGCTTTAGCATTGTTTGATGTATTTCAGTTATTTTTGGTTATTTTCGAGCCGTTCGATGGTCAGAACACGGAGATGGCATTTTTGGAGCATCGCTTGACTTGCTCGGTATTGGAATTGACTTGTTTGAGGTAAGTAATGATTGTAAATCTAGTCCCGAGAGTATGAAACCCCAGATTTTACATTGCTTTACTATTTTGAGGTGACACACATGCTAGGTGACGGGTGTGTGGACGTGCACCGTTGGGGATTGTGACTTGGTTCGTCCTGTAGCAATTATAAAATTGTGTATTTGACTTAAATTATATGATACTTATATGTTTTAGAAAGAATTTCCTATAAATAGGGTTGAATGCCATATTTAGGCCTTGTGCCAGAGTTGTTTGGACCCTTAGGGGCTCTTTCTTATTATCCTTTAACTATTATTGATTTAAGATCTATACTCCGTCATGCTGTGTTTACTGATTTCATAACTGAGTCTTTATTACTCCGTTTTGATGCATAAAATGATATTTGGGTTGCGCACCCTGTTTTACTGATAGCCCGAGTGGCTTGAGAGGTTTCTAACTAAGTGAGACTAAGGGCCTATGTCGTGAGGATATTATGGGATCGGGCTTCACGCCGCAACATGTTGTTATTGATTCATGATGTTTGTGAGGCCATAGGCCTGATTGATTTATGCTACGAGGTGACTTGTTATGAGGCCGATGGCCTGATTGATTTATGCCACGAAATGGCTTGTTATAGCGCATTGGCTGTAGGAGCCCCTCCGGAGTCTGCATACCCTCAGTGAGTGCGGGTACCTTGAGTGAGTGATATGATGTTTTGCCCGAGGGGCTGTTCTTGATTCATATTGTGCCCGAGGGGCTGTTTAAGAGCGATTGTTAGGTAATGCCCGAGGGGATGTATATGAGTGACGTGAGGTTTGCCCGATGGGCTGTTTATGATTAATGTTTTCCTGAGGGCTCTTCACGAGTGATGTTTGCTGAGGGGTTGTTCTTGACTTATGTTGCCTGAGGGGTTGTATACAAGTGAGTTTTGCCTGAGGGGCTAATTATGTTTTCATAATTTTTACTCATTGTTTCATCACTTCATTGAAAACTGTTGAAAGATGTTTTAAATGGTTTTACTGAAACTGGATTTAAATGAGCTGAGTTGATTTAAAACCTTGATTTTAAAAGCCTGCTATATTTTACTGAGATTTCATGATATGAACTGTATATGTTGTATTGCTCGTCACTAAGTCTCAGTATCTATTTACTTTTATTACTTACTGAGTTGGCATACTCATATTACTCCCTGCACCTTGTGTGCAAATCTAGGTATTTCTGAACCCGGTAACGGGTGTTGATTGCTCAGCGGCAGTGGCAGGTCCATCGGAGTTAGTAAGGTAGCTGCCTGGCGATTGCAGCCCTGCTTTTCTCCCTCCTTATTATCCCTTAGTTGTATTAAGTTATTTCCAGGCTATGTTAGTCTTTATGTTGTCAGACGGTTGTAGTAGATGCTCATGACTAGTGATACCTCAATGTCGGGCTTTCTTTCCATATTGTTGTTTTTATTTAAACTCCTTATGCAGGTTTATTGTTAAATAGCTTTGGTTTTGTCTTAAAAATGAAAATATTTATTGGTTTTGGTAGTGTGTCAACTTTCCTAGTACCACGTTAGGCGCCATCATGACAGGGTTGGTTTTGGGTCGTGACAAGTTGATATCAGAGCCTAGGTTACATAGGTCTCACGAATCATGAGCGGGTTTAGTAGAGTCTCACAGATCGTACAGAGATGTCTTTACTTATCTTCGAGAGGCTACATAACCTTTAGGAAATCCCACATTCTTGAATTCTTATCGTGGGACATTGATTCCGCTTGAAATGTAACTCTTGAAATTCCTTCCACGTGTTCGTATGCGCGCATGAGCGCTAGGTATCAACTGTGCATCAACGACTTGTGATTCCCTAAATGAAAGGCGAGATGTGATTTTTGTATGTTGATGTTGGGGCAGTTTGGAGGACTTGGGGCTAGACTTTGCCTGTAGCTTGAGCACTGAGGTGTTAATTGTGTGAGCGCGTGCTTTTGGATTTATATGTTCGGTAGTGTCCCTATTAGTGGAAGTGATGGATGGATGGCTACGTGATGAGTATGATGTGACTGCGAGATGTGTTCATATGATTTGGATGTGACGAGGAGGGTCTGCTTGAGGGTAGAAAGAACTATTTGGTGCTTTATTTCCATCTTGATTTGATGTATATCCCCGAGTTATGGGTGTGTTGAAGGATCTTTTCATATTGTTTAGTTGGGGAATGAAGTAGATTTCATGTCGTGATATGAGTTCAAACTCAGGAAGATTAAGTGATTGCGTGATGTTTATGAAAGTTGAAGGGTATACATAGATGTTAGTTTGAGACGAAGCATGTGGGTTATCTCCTGCGGGGTGTCCTGAGGGCTTGTGATCCCTATGTTGTTTTGTAGCGAATCCTCCTTTACCAGTGAATTATATGTGCTGCAGATTGAGTTTGTATCGCGTATGAGAGTTTTCTTGACTGTTACGAGGGTGGATGTGAGATTTGTAGATGATTTGAAGTACTAGATGGTTTGTGTTACACGAGCTTATGAAGGATTTAATTCAATCTCACTATGGTATTATGGCAGTAATAGAGTGTGGGCATTGTCGGTTTTTGTGTGTTTTGATCTATGGCTTTGAGCCAAGTGGGGGAGTTTGCTATTGATAAGTTGATTGCACGGCAAAGTGTCGTATTAGTTTCAGTTTGAGGTATACTGGTGAATCAGTTATGACTTGCAGAGGTTGAGATCAAGGATGACTCGAGTATAGTGAATTTCTGGATACGAGTTGTATTAGGTTTTATGAGTATATAAGAATCATGGCATGATTTGAGTTGTCATTGGTTAAGGATGTAATGTGCGTGGAGCAAAAATTTATCTTGTTGCATTAAGGTATGGTTACATCCTTGGGTGTTTGAGTGCTAATAGGGCTCAGGTCGATCGGCCCATTTGATCAGTCTAATTGATATTTGAGTGTTGATACCCAATTTTTCCTTATATATTTTCAACATGCAAAATACCTTCAAAATAACATATATATGCATATATAAGAATGTCCAAAGGTTTTATTATTTTTCCATAATTTGTAAAGGTTTAAATTGATTTATTTTCTCGCTTTTTATCCATAAAATCCCCAATAATTATTTCTAAAATTATTATTTTGATAATTCATTTATTGTATTTCTATATTTATGCCAAAATATGGCTAAAATAATTTTTACATATTTTTATAATTACATTTGGTATTTTAAAGCTAAATTGCACATAATTGCAATATTAGCCCTTTTAAGATTTAATTATATTTTATAAGCATAAAATTAGATCTTGTATTTTTAAATTGCTAATTATGTATTATAAATCATTTTAGAATTTTAAATTATTTTTATAAATTATCTACTATTTTCTATAAATTAAATAGGGAAAAACTAGCTATTTAACTTATAGCCAAAATTGGCTTTCAATTCTAGCCTAAATAAAACGGACCCCCAATCTAATTTAAAAACCCACCGAACCCAAGCCCAAACCCAAACCATACCCGACCCACCTACCCCACTCAATCTTGACAGTTGATCATTCAGATCAACGGTCCCCATTCCCCTTTCCTAAATTAAACCCAAACGACCCCCCCCCCCACAAAACCTATCATTCACTCAACCGGTCTCTCATCTCCCTCTCTCTATCTCTGGTTCTCTCTAGAACCTTCTTCTCTCTCCTCATCTCCGATGAACCTTATCCACCTTCTCTGGCCATCTCCCTGCCTGAATCCATGATGGCCTCGCCACCTACCAGTCTTATGGCTCCCTCTTGAACGTGTGTCATCGTTTTGAGGCCTTCAAGTTAACTAGAGGTGGTTCACTCACCTCCCATGGTTTCTCATGCCATTTTTCGGCCATCCATGGCTGTTTAAGTAAGATCTATGACTTTTCAGGCTAAAACCAGTAACATTGTAAGGTTTTCTCACCTTCTCTAGGTTCTCCGAAACCCTAAACTCTAAAGATTTTCCAATTTCTTTTAGATCTATTTTAGATCTGTGTATATTATGAGCTTTTAGTGTTTTCCTCAAAGGGTTTTCCCGATTTTTCCCAAAATGACTCTTCGTCTTTAAAAACTAGGGTTTCTTAACCTCTTTTTAAAAGACTTCTCCTCTGATTTTCAGTATTATCATATGATGTTAAATGGTTTATTTATGTTTTCTTCTACCCGATTCATCATGTTGAAAACCCTAATTATTTTGGTTTTATCCGAGGTTCTGGAACAGTCTTTGCTTATGTGATTTGTATGTATACTTGTTTCGATTAACTTCTCTATGATTAGACCTTTCTCTTTGTTTATCTTGACCGATTCTAAGTTCGTACCGCTTTTTAATTCAACTCTGTTACAAACCCTAATTTCGTAAGGATTTTCTTCACTTGTTACTGTGAGTTTTAAAGACTTTCTTTACTTGTTCTATGTGTTGACCTGGTCTTCTTTACTTGTTGCTATGTGTTAGACTGGTTTTTTCACTCTGGTTCTATATGTTAGCCCTGACTACTTGACTTTGTCAAGTTTCTGTTGATTACCATGCTTCGAGTGGGTTCTTTTTGGTCCTTAGCCTACTCGTATGATTGTGTTTATCTAGTTTGTTCATCTCTTACTTCATTTTGTCGATATGGCTGACCTTGCATGTCTGATACGCCTATGCATTATTCTCTATTTATATGTCGAAGTGCAGAATCATGATTCCCTCTTGATTGATCCTGATTTCCTTAAATTACGGTTTGATTTCAAGGTTTTCATGTAAACCCCTAAAATTTTACTCGTTTGTTTAAGTTGATTAATTCCATTCCCTTATTTGCTGTGATACTTCATTCTTGCCGAATCCTTTCCTCAAATTAGTATATTCTGTACGTAGACTCAATCATATGCTCTATACTTTTACTACCCCTTATTTGGTAAAAACCAATCTTTCTCAAACTGATTTTCTTTCATTAATTATCCCCGTTGGTATCCGTTTAAGCTGTTATTTTAAAGGAGAGTACTTGTATTAATTGGATTCTAATTGTGATTACTTCCATAATTGTGCTAAACCTTTACTTGTAACCTTATTTTCTACTTATTTTCAAAGCTATAAATACCCCAAGTCTTTCATTAACAAGACCAGACTTGGCTGTCAAAAACCCCTCTCTTAATAAAAGAAAAATTATGTGTTATTCTACTACTATTGGCCGGCTGCAAGCCAAGGCTAATCATATATAAGCCTTGGTTCTTTTATTTGTTTACCTCTATCTTTACTGGTATGTCCTAGTTTAATTTAAAGCTTCAACAACAACATGTTTCTATTCCTACTTCAGTTTCTTTTATTTATGGCCTGCTTTTACTTGCGTTTTTGTTGTGAAGTTTGTATCTAAGCATGCTGATATGATTCCCCTCCCTTTAAATTCACACGATTCAAGCATGCCTGGACGATTGTATTTCTTTTACCTATTGTGCACTTACCATTTTGTGAATCTCAAATCCTCTATCCCTCCTCTATGTGTTTCATGACTGGTTTGGGATTATGCCAGTGTCCAACTATCTCTGAGCATGTCCCTACCAGTCCTAATATTCCTGTTGAGGTAAAGTGTCTGTAGTCAATATATATGTATCCCCAAACCCCTTTTTACCCCCATGTGTGATTACTGAATTCATTCACTTGCTGTGTATGGTCTTACCCTGAAGTGTTTAAACTTTGTCTTACTAATACAACTTCTTTCAACCCTCTCTGTTGCTTATCGTTTTCAAAATGGACCTGTCAGTCCAGTTTTTAAACAAACTCCTTTCAAACATGTGTCCTGCACTTTCACTATATTCTTAGACCACTAGGTTCTTCCCCTTTTGTGTGAGCCTTGCCTTGGGACCCTTGAGCTCCCTCTGAACTTGAACACATAAAAGTTGGCCTTTCCATACTGCACTTACACTGTCTTGGCTATGAAATCTGGGTGTGAGCACTGTTCTGGATCCCTTGAGGTCCTTAGGGAACTCTGGCACACCTAGATATGAGGAAAAGCTGCAAAATCATCTTGGTACTTGAGGTGATTGATTATATAACTCAGAGAGGAAGTCCTAATCAGGCTTCGTATAGTGTAACTTCTTATTTTCATTGCCACTTATGTAATTCGTTTAAATGTTAGTCTGTAATAACTTGTTGTAAACAAGTATTGGGGTTGACTAGTGAAAAGGGATGGGGTAAATATGCATGCTATTATTGTTAAGGGGTAGAAAACATGTTGTTAGGTTTATATTCCTAATTTCACAATAGAAACCATGCTTAGGGTTCATACATGTATTAGAAATCATGCTCTTAGGTCCCATGTTTCTCGCTTCAGCATCTCATCCATCACTAATCCATGTTTTATGTCTATCACTTAGAAATCCTGCTCCTAGGACGGCAATAACATTGGCATAAAAGCTGTTAGTCTTGTACTTTCAGAAGTCATACTTCAATAATTTTGCAACTCTTTTGTGCATTTAGAAATTATGCCTTAGGGATTCTTTTATTTAAACAATCCTGCCATCTGTATGTGCATATTAGATATCATGTTCTAGGATCCTGTTAGCATTTTGTTTAAGACCCCTAGTTAATTACTGATTCATGAAAAGGTGATAAAAAATAATCCCACATCGTGATGCTTTCTGAATAAAATTAGTAATAATCTCTGCATTCGTATCAATTAGAACAACATGCTCTTTGGTAAAAACCATCTCCAAACTATTTTAATAATTTTGAATAACTGATGCATATTGCTTTACGCCTAGGCAAGCCTTAGGTAATTGCTTAAATAAAAATAGAACTGTCCTTGTTTAATTTCCAGCATGTTAAAATCAGTAGGCAAGCCTGATTCAGACTTCTTTTCTAAGTCATGTAATGGCGACAATGGCTCTTATGCTTTGCCCTTAGGCATATGTAGGCTTTGTTTTCCTCTTGTTAAGGTCTTTTTTGAAATGATTTTGCCTTACCCGTCGTTGGTTCAGGAAGAACCTCGATTTCAAGTTGTTTGCGGCGATGTTCGAGCACCTCGGAAGGTTTAGCTCGTAGGCTGAGTAGCTCGAAGCCTTGTGATTTGGAGCTAACATGGTCGAAGCTCTTTTGCCTGTCAAGGGTAGCCTATTTAATCGGTTCTTTTTGAAGTAGATTCAAAGTAATGGCCTATGATTTTGTAGCAACGGTCGGGCGTCCCAGTGTCGCGTTAATTCGGCTGGTACAACCATATGACCATAGTCATTTGTGTTAGGCCGGAGCCATTTTTGGTCCCGAGTATAGTATTTTGGGCATCTATATCGAGGGTATACCTTTTTAGGGGTCTTACAAATTCGATATATAGCCTAAACTTCGGGATCGAGTTTTATGCCTATAGTAAGGTCTTACAAAATTTCCATACCGTCGAGGTCTTACAGGTTTTTCATGCCTATTGAGGTCTTACAGTCTTTTCATGCCATTGAGGTCTTACAGGTTATTCATGCCTGTTGAGGTCTTATAGTTTTTTCATGCCTGTTGAGGTCTTACAGTTTTGTTGATACTCGGTACAAGTATGATTCATGCCTTGCTTGAGGTCTTACAGTTTTGTTGATACTTGGTACAAGTATGATTCATGCCTTGCTTGAGGTCTTACAGTTTTGTCATGCCTGTTGAGGTTTTACAGTTTTGTCATGCCTGTTGAGGTCTTACAGTTTTGTTGGTACTTGGTACAAGTTTTGTGAGACCGAGTCTGCCTGTTTGGGGTCTTACAGTCTCAGATTTTTAAGTGAATGGTGATGAGTGACAGTCTCCGAGTCATCGAGTCTTCTTAGGCTCGGAGGCCATTACTCGTGAGCTCGGAATTGCTTCATTGAGGGCTTATGTTTTTTTGGAGATTCTGACCCTGTGGTCATGCGGTTTCTGAGTTTGCGATACCAGTCTCCAAGTGTTCGGGACATTCTTCCCTTTTAGAGATGTCTCATGATATTCGTGCTGCCTCGTTGAGGGCTTATGAGTATGGAGTTCTGACCCTGAGGCCATGCGAGTGCCGAGTTATTAACGCTAGTCTGCGAGTATTTCGGGGCGCCCTTGATGGAGGGATCTTTGATGTGAAAACGTTGAATTTTCTTTGGAGTACGAGATGCTTTTGGCAAAAGATATTCTTTGATTGCCTGACATAAGTACATGTTATTTTATTACAGTAAGCCCGGCTTATGAGGACACGGTTCGTTTGACTATTTGAACAGGTACATCATTTCCTATTGGAACCTTGTTTGTCGTTCCTTGGTTCTTCCGAGTGGATTACCTCTCAAGGGGGTGCCCTCCAGTGTTTGGGGTTGATTGCGAAAGAAGCCTTGTAAGCTTGTTGGATCCTCCTTAGGTAGCGCGTGTACGTTGCCTCGTCAAAATCCTTGCCGGTGGAACCCTCTTCGGGACAAAAGCTCGTCCAAAGGAAGAGAGTGCAATGGATGCCGTTAAGGCCTTGAGATCTTCAGGTTGGGTTAGCACTTTCGACCGCCCTAACCGGGCGCCTGTATATGGTGTTAGTGCAAAATAATGAAAGTGGGAGGTGGTCTTACCTTATTATGGGATACGCCAATGATGTTCTGAGGTCTGACGTGTCCCTATTATTTGGATCGAGGACTCGGTACGGTCCTCCGCTGTGTTTAATTGGGCTTAGCTG
Source organism: Nicotiana sylvestris (assembly GCF_000393655.2). Classification (NCBI taxonomy): domain Eukaryota; kingdom Viridiplantae; phylum Streptophyta; class Magnoliopsida; order Solanales; family Solanaceae; genus Nicotiana; species Nicotiana sylvestris. The sequence continues at coordinate 78,362,218 of NC_091062.1, read as the reverse complement.
AAGATGTAGTTCGATTATCCTTTGACTTTTTCGATAATAGAGATATTGGCACTGATGCTACATTACGTAACGCGAATGCTTTCCTTGCCGCGTGTTGTTCCCCGTAGACGGTTTTAACCCCATCCTCCGTTGGAAATTTTATTATTTGGTGGAGGTTGGCCGGTGCCATCCTCATGCAGTGTATCCTTGGTCGTCCGGATAAGGCGTGGTATTTCATGTCTCCTTCAATGACATGGAATTTTGGCGTTTTGGGCTGTGCTGGACACGCCGACTAGGAGAGCGGTTTCTCCTTTCGTTGTTTCGATCGCCGGGTTGAATCCATTAAGGATTCGACATGCGGGCATGATTTGGTCTAGCAGTTCGAGCTACTCTATTACTCTCGACCTGATAATGTTGGTCGAGCTACCAATGTGTTGTTACGAGGTTGGGGCGAGGACTCGGAGTCTTCTTCGCTGAATATGAGGGCATCTTCGGGTACGTATCCCTGGGTTCATCTTTCTCTGGTGATGGATATTTTTGTCCTCCTTGTCACGGGTTTTTGGGGAGTGCCGACGCCCCTCCAATATCACGTGGATAACATGTCGTGATTCATTTACTTCGTTCTTCTTGGTCGCCACTCTTTCTCGGAACTGGATTTTAGCTCGATCGTTAAAAAATTCTCGGCGGTGACTTTTATCGAGTAGCCTAGTTATTTCCTTTCGGAGCTGGTGGCAATCTTTGGTCTTATGGCCACGCGTATTATGAAGCGCACATACTAAGTTGTGGTTTTTCTGGGAAGGATCCGACTGAATAGGCCTGGGCCATTCAGTGTCTCTGGTTTTGCTGAAGGTGAACATGATGTCCAGTTCATCGACGTTGAAGTTGTATTCTAATAGGTGAGGTTCCCTCGTTGGTCCTGTGTCCTCGTCGATTCCGCCTTAGTTGATGAGTCCCCGAAGGTTCTGTCCTTGTTTCACCAATTGATCGTTGTGAGGCAGATTGCGTCTCGGGACATTCCTCCTATTTTCGGGGTATGGCTAATACCTCTCTTTGTTCGATTTTAACTCATTCACCAGGAGTCTGTTCGGATATACTAAGCCCGAGAGGGCTCCCAGCTAGTCATCCTCTACCCTGATCTTTGACTGGTACCGGTTGTGGACGTCCGACCAGGTTATGGCGGGATACTCGATCTGATTCTCTTTCAGCTGCCTTAAGTTCACTGAGCTTCATTCATTCAGGACTTGAGTGAAGGCATGCAACGCCCAGTCGTCGGAGAGCAGGGGTAGTTCCATCCATTCTATTTGGAAGCGAGATACAAATTTTTGCTGCATTTCATTCTTCCTCTGCTTAATCTTGAATACGTCGGACTTCCTTGTTGATACTTTGATGGCACCAGCGTGTGCCTTAATGAAGGAATTTGCTAGCATGGCAAATGAATCTGTGGAGTTGGGAGCTAGGTTGTGATACCACATCATGGCCCCCTTCGAGAGCGTTTCCCCGAACTTCTTCAGTAAGAAGGACTCGATCTCATCGTCTTTTATGTCATTTCCCTTTACTGTGCACATATATGCAGTGATATATTAGTTGGAATCTGAGGTCCCGTTGTATTTTGGGGGTTCTGACATTCTGAACTTCTTTGGAATGGGTTTCAGAGCCACTTTATTTGGGAACGGCCGTTGTATGAACTTCCTCGAATCTACACCCTTTGGGACTAGGGTGTGCCCGGGATTTGGTCAGCTCTGAAGTCGTAGGTCTCGACCTTCTTATCATTGGCTGCTATCATTTTCTCGCCCGTCTCGATCCTTTTGGTGAGGTCCTCCAGCATTTTTACGATGGCAGGATCGGTTACTGATCCTTTGTTGCTTGATCTCTCCGGTACCTGTTCGGCCGAGGGAGTAGTTTCCCGTGCTATTGTGCTGGGAGTCTTCGGGTGGCTCTGTAGCTGAGCGATTGCCAACTGTTGTGCCTGCAACATTTCAAAAATAACATGAAGGCTGACTTCCCGTTCTTCCTAAGCTAGGGTTTTTTGGGCTTACTGTTGGTCGCCATGTTGTATGCTCCTATCGGTATGTGAGGTTTCGTCGACCTGCTGGGCGTCTTGCGAACCCGCATCCGCTGGAATCGGTCCAGGCGCGTTGTTGGGGTTCTGTGGTGGCGCACCAATAATTGGAACAACCACACCATTTTCTCTGTGGTCTTCAAGGTTGTCGTTCTCAACTTTGTTCACAGAGCCAGACATTTTGACCTGAAATCGAAGATTTTGGACAAGAAAAAGCGTGAAAGATAACTTGCATTGTGTGATGAAACCAACAAGAAAATAATCACTATTATTTTTAGCTCCACAGTGGGCGCCAAACTATTTACCGTGAAAATGGTAATAACAATTAAATTTGTTGATGGGACTCTAAAAATACGTGATCTAATTTTATGCTAGTTGTTAAAGCAGTTGATGCTAGATATGTGAAGATAAAAGATAAAGCGCGAGCTAAAATGAAATTGTGAGCAAACCGGGGGGTTAGCTGTTCGGGCCTCGAACTGGCCGATGAGAGGCCACAAGGTCGATGCCTGGGCTCGGGCTCGAGCTATCGGGGGTAATCGGGAAGGGGCTAACAGTTAGAATATAATTAAAGGAGGCTCTTTATGGCCAATAACAAACAATAAATGAAGAACAAGTATGAAAACAATAAATGAAAGTGATAATCTCGAGTAAGTAAGTTAGAGAGAGAAGAGAGAGAGTTGTTATTTATCTTATGCAGAATAGTTGGAGTAACAACAGCCCTTTACAAAGTGGTAAGGATCCCCTTTATATAGGAGGGGAAATCATACATAGTAAAAGATGCATTAATTGTAAAGGTATGGAGATGGGACGGCTAGACGCGACACCTTGATATAGGTACTAGGTAGGCCAGCTTTGTTAGACTTAGCCGCGTGCCCCAGGAACTCCCTATTTTTAATCTAGCCTCGGTCGAAATTCCATTTAGGCCGGGCCTCGGTGAGCTTCGAGGGAGGGAACTCGGTCACAACTTCGTGTCCTCGAGGTCTCGAGATGTTTTTCTAAAATGCACTAATAGCAAGAAATTGGACCCTCCGATTTCGCCGCATACAAGGGTCATGTTGTAGACAAAGATGTGTTGAACAAAATTGGACACAATCAGGACGAATCGAATGCACTAGAAGACTAAGTAACTAACATGGTCATACCAATTAGGGGGGGGGAGGGGGTAAGGGAACTATGTAAACGTACTGGACAAGTATCAAAGAACCAAGTGAAGTCAGACATGCTGATTACACATAAGGCAGAATTTAGACATGCTTAGTAACAGTAAACAGAGAAACAATTGAATAACTAGTACAGGAACAAGCATGTATGTATAGAGATGGAACACATAAAGTTGAGTTTTAAAATTTAACTAGAGACATGCCAGTTAAAGAAGAAAATGCAGAATGTAAAAACAGGTGCAATTCCACTGTCTAGCCTTGGCTTTTAGCCGGCTAGACGAACAGTTAGCACAAGTAGCAAAGAAAGAAGAGAGAGTTTTGAAATGTATGTGTGTGTATTCTAAACTGTGTGTTCGTGTGTTGAATGGAGCAGAATGAGAGTGCTTATATAACAGTTCGAGAGTAGAGCCAATAAGATAAAAGAATTAGAAATCAGCAATTAAGGATAATTAGAATCCAATCACATAAGGAGTTCAGAATAGACTCCTTTAATTAGGGAAATTAGCCAAACGGTAATAATAGGGAGTCTAATTAAGGAAAGAAGTTCAAATCAAACCAAATAAAGGAGTTCAGAATAAAATAATCAATGGTCTAATTAAGGGAAGAATCATGTAAAGTAATCAGTTAATATGCAGGTAGGTAAAAAAAAAATAACCCCAAGTATTTTTCCTTCTCTCTAGGAAGAAGGTGAATAGTAATTCTGTCACTATTCATCGGGCCATAACTCCGGCATCCGGCGGTGGATTTTTGCAATCTTGGTGTCAAAAGAAATATCTACTCTTTGCGCACAATCCCCAATTGGTTTCATCCTCAAATTTGTAACCAATTTTTCCAAATCTTAAATTCTATCTCGCGAGTTACTGTAGCATCAACTTTTTTCTAGATTTTTGTCTTGAATTCTACTCTTCACGTCAATATGGTGACGTTTTGAGCAGCCATGGATGCTGTCGTCTCTCCCCATCTTTTGGCTGTGGGAGAGCCAAACCAAAAATATAATAATCCAAATCCTACCCATGTTATGTCACAATCATATGCTGCTCGTTTACAAACCTTAAAAACAGCTGGTACTTCGACAAAAATTGATTTGAATCCTGTGAAGTTTGTTCATGGCGAGCTAATTATAGAATTTACTATGGAGGAGGTAAAACAATTTACCATTGAAGAGGGATTACACCAAGCAGTTATTATGAAATTCTCATATGGGAAACCAGATGTACATGACCTGTATAAACTCATCCCGAAACAGTACGACATTAAAGGTATGTGTAATATTGGACAGCTTGAATTTCGACATATTCTGGTGAGGTTCAATTTGTTTGAAGATTATGTCCAGTTCTTGTCGAGGTCAGTTGGTTACATAAAAGATAAAGGTGACGAATTCTTTTTTAGAACATTTCCATGGACGATAGGATTTAATCCCAAGGAGGAAACATCAAAATCTGTGGTGTGGATTTCGTTGCCTGATTTGCCTCCGAATATTTTCGCAAAGAAGTCATTACTGTCAATTGCTTCAGCTGTAGGAAAGCCTCTTGCAGTGGATAAGGAAACACAAGATCGAACAAGGCCAAGTGCTGCTAGGGTAAAGATTTTGTTAGACCTGTTAGACAAACACCCTAAGCGAGTAAAGTTGCACATCGTTGATAAGTCGACTGGAAAATTTGTCGAGCATTATCAAGAGGTAGTGTATGATAATCTCCCAAAATTTTGCACTTTTTGTAAGCATCAGGGGCATGAGGAAAGAACATGTCGTTTGATGACTGAAAAGGATAAGGAAGACGATGGAGTTGGGACAAAAAACATGGGTGTGCAAGAGCTGCCTGTTGTTGAGACAACTGGAGTTGAAAAGCTGTAAGGAGATGCAATGGCTTATTTGAATGCCAAAAGAGCAGGACAAAAAGTTAATGAATTACCGGATTCCAATAGTGGTCAACTGGAAGTTGAAGCACCAAAAGAAAACTCTGCAATGCAGCAGGTATCGCAAACAGATGGAGGAAATCTTGTGAATCATCCAGGTAATGGTACAACTGTAGGTGAAGTTTCAATGATCGATAAAGGTCCACCTAAACCTTCACGTGATGTCCTGCTAAGACAGCATTAGCAAGGATTTTTAATGTGGTGAATCCAGTTGTGGAAGCCTATGATAAGCAGAATTTGTCTAAAGCTTCAACTTGTTGTTTTACAAAAGAACCAATTGATGATCGAGCTGAAGATGCTAAAGAAATTGGTAATGTAGTGAATGGTGTGGAATATGGTAATCGAGGCTCAGCTGATGTTGAGCAGATTTTACCAGTTCTAGGTGGTAGTGCAGTAACTGGAAAACAGTCAGCTATGGTGGTGTCAAATTTGGAAGCTACTGTTCCATCGGATGTTACAAGTGGTCGAGCTGGTGTTGGAGGTTCAGTTGAGGCCACTGGGATTATTGATGTGCAGGATGGTGAGGAGTTTGGTGGAATTGCATTAGTGTTTGATGGAAAAAAGGAAAATATGTCAAAAGGGATGCTCCTGCTAAGTCAAAAATTAGTATTGTTTCATTAGAAATAGGTGCACGATCTGTCAAACCTACAACTACTGATTGTGTTTCTAAAGGTGCAAATGTCAAAGGTGCTACAGGTTCTAACTCAAGGTGTAATCGAGCTGATACATCTGCACAACTGGGTAAGGAAGAGGATGGTCTGGCAAAAACTGTCGCGTTGAATGCAAATGGGAAATCTAGTTGGTACATCTCACAATGCTGAAGCAGTTACGCAAGCAACTCCCCTTGAGTTTGCTGTGAATATTGCATCAGATGGTGCAGGGGTCGACCAAAATTCTGATGCACAAGGACAATCTGAGAAACAATAGGAGCATAAGGTTACTTCTGATGCAGGCCTAACAATAGAAATATATGCTGACAGAGCAACTATTCAATCAGCTATGCAACCAGGAGTTCAATTTGATACTGTTGCATTGAATTCTTCTGTTGATCGATCATACTCAACTGCAGCATCAGCAACATACACGACTGGGCAGCATCAGCAACATACAACAACTGCAGCTGATGTTAATACTAATCCTGGGCAGCAGCAGTCCAATGCAAACAAGACTGGGTAGAAGCAGTCCAATGCAAACACGACTGGGCAGCAGCAGTATAATGCAAACATGAGTGGAGCCAAAGTAATGGTAACTAATATACCTGCTATTTCGTTGGAGGACAGAAAGTTGCTGGATGCTTTGGGCAGTCCAAAACCACACAAAAGTGCATACTCATCATACTCAAAAATGACCGGACTGAAGCTGACTTTTTCAGTGACAAACAGATAGGAACCAAGTAATGCAAAGACACTGAAGAGGCATGAACCATTGTGTATGGTTATACAAGATGAAGCTAATCAAAATCTTGAGGCCAACTTACGCGTTGCCATCTCCAAAGAAGCAAAAGAGGATGACTTGATTGAATCTTGTCCGGAAGAGGCGTCTACAACTGGAGATTTCACTTCTAACAAAAATGAAAAAAAGAAGGTGACTCAAGAAATAACACTCAGGCAACTCCCAATAAGAGCTACAAAGAAAAAAGGGGTTGCCTCCTCCAAATCTACGAAGTCCAATAGATACGACAACAAATGAAGAACTTTGAAGATTATTTGAAGGCAATTAAAGAGGATTTTTAGGACGTTCAAATTGAAGAACTCACAAGGATTTTAAGGACGTTCATCACTTGTAATAGCGTCATAGAGTGTGTTATAAACTCTATGGCGATCATAGAGTACTTGGTACTTTCAAGTTCCTTTTTTTTACATGCTGGCTAGAAGATGAGGCTTTCTCTTTGCCTCAATAGGATTGGTAAGGTAAGGTTTAGCATGGTTAGTGTTGCCTTGGTACTATGCCTTTGGAAATATCCACATGGCTATGAGATTATATGCCCTCGTGAGACATTGCCGTCAGCTACACCATGAACCTCTACATGAGGCTGCCATCATAAGGCAATGTGAGGCGCATATGAGTGATTATATAGCCAAGGCATATGGGTAACAGTACCGGTGCTATTGTCCCCCTTATTTATACTTTTTCTAATTGTTGTATTTTTGTTTTTCTTTTATTAATAAAAAACTAGCCGTAGGCGCTTGCCTAGCGGATGAGAAAAAAAATATGCAGGTAATCAAATGAGGCAAGAATCACTAATTAAATTCGTAAATAGGGAAACATGCAAGACTTAGGCATACAAATCTCTGACAGAGCAAATCAATCAGCCAAATTTCAAAGTAACAATGATTTCTGGAAATAATATATCAACTCCCATAAATAGAAAATAAACTAAATAAAGACTTTACAAAAAATATAGAAATTAGCCGGAAAGCCAGATTAGAACCTAATATGACTCAATTAGGGTAAAATTACAGAATATTGAATTTGACAAAGAAAAACATGCAAGGCAGAAGATACAGAGCAAGTTAATACGATTAGTAACACGAAAAGACCCAAAGTCGAAGCAAGAATTGGAAAGATCAGTATATTACATAGAGTCAATTAGGGTTCGAGTATTCTTGCAAAAATCGGTCAAGAAGATGAAAATAGAAACAATTAAACATCTAGAAATCAGAAAGACTTTGAAAAACAACTCGTAATGAACCCTAGTTTTAGGAAAAAGCAAGAGCAAACGATTAAAACTAGAAATTTTCAGAGAAAAACATGTTTAGAAACCTAATTGACTCTATGTAAATAATAGAAGGTAATAGACAAGGGTTTTTGGAAACATAACACATATGAGAGCATAGATTTAGAAACCATAGATTCGTAACAAAACGAAGAGAAGTTCTCACTCACAGTCGAGGAAGTGGCCCAAGACAGACTAATAAGCGAAGGTTTCAACCCAGAACCAGCTAAGTTCTTTGAGATCTTCTCAAGAATCCAAGAAATCAAAGATCCATGGCGTGTAAGAGGCAAGGACTGGCCGGAGAAGACAAGAAAACATCACAACGCTAAGATATATGCCGGTGACGGTGCCTGAGAAGCTAGGGTTTAATAGAGAGAATTGATAGAGAAAGGGAGATGATGAAGGCAAGGGTGATGGAGAGAAATGAGAGGGTTTGGGGGGGGGGGGTCGTTTAGGTTTCTACCAATGTAGGATGGGTTGTGGACCGTTGATAAAAAATGATCAACGGTCAGGATTAGATGGGGTGTTGGGTCGGGCAGGTTTGGGTTTGGGCCTAAGGGAATTGCGCTAATTTAGAGGGGTTATTTGGGCTGGTTTTAAAAGGGTTAGATCTGAAAATAAAAGGGCTATTTATTAAATACCCAAATAATTGAATAAAAATTATTTTATAAAATAATTAACAATAAGAAAAAATAATTTTCATGCATAGAAGTGCTTTAAAAAATTATTCAATATTTTAAAAATATAATGGACCAATTTTTGGTAAAATAATACAGTGATGTATGCATGGGCTATAATTGCAAAATTATTTTAATTGTAACCAAAAGGTGTAAATCTGGCCATTTCTAAAATAATTTAAACTTAATATGGCTATAAATAGAAAAATTAAATCAATGAAATGTTATAGAGACATTTGTGATGCAATTTTGTAATTATTTATAAAAATAAAATACTAGAATAAATTAATTTAAAATATAGAAATTACGGAAAAATATCAATTAATACTAATGCATAGTTTTGAAGGTATATATTCAATTTAAAAATATTATAGGGAAACATTGGGTATCAACGGGGGTAATATGGGCCGTTGATCTCAGAGAGCAACGACCATGATTAGTTTGGGGTTCTACGTCAGGTTAGTTTAACCGGTTGGGCTGGGGGTTATTTGGTTTGGGCTCAGTAGCTGTTGGGCTGGTGTAAAGGTGTTGGGCTAGTGTATTGGATAGTTTTAGGTCCAAAAATAGGAGGAATTTAGGGTTAGTTTTTAAATACCCAACATTTAATAAATAAAAACTAATAAAAATAATTAATAAATATCAAAAATATCCTTTGTGCACTAAAATGATTAAAAGTAATTACTTAACATTATAAAAATATAAAAAATTATTTTCTGCATAAATAATGTAATTATACATGCATATGGGCTATTATTGTAAAAATATGCAATTTAGCCTAAAAATGTAAATGTAATTATAAAAATGCACTGAAAAAATATTTAAACAAATGATGGTATAAATGATAAGTTTAGATGATTAAATCATCATAATAATAATTTGGAGGGTAATTACTGCATATTTATATAATAAAATACAGAAACAAATTGATTTAAAGCCTTTAGAAATTATAAAAAATATAAAAATACTTGTGTGTGCTCATAAATCAAAATGATGATGTATATTACTATTTTGAATATATATATATATATATAAGGAGAAAATTGGGTATTAACAGCTGCCACTCTTTACCCGGGTAGGATGAAAGAGTTGTCGGGTAAAGATATGGCCGATTTTGACCGAATGGACTGATTTTGAAAACGATAGGCCAAACCCTGGTTTCTGAGTTGCCTACATTTCCCTGGTTTTATAGGAATCAGGCCATGTATAGTTCTGGATTCAACGGTGAATGAAACCGATGGAGTTGTTATAGGAATGGTTGTACGTTTCGAAGAGAATCTTTTGGGAAGGATAGCATCGGATGGGTTTATGCGGAGTTATAAATGTGAATCTAAAACATAACAGATGTGTTATAGAGTATGTATCTGAATACCATAGAGAAAATTGAGTAATTGATGAGAGTCAGCTATGTTTAAAACATTTGCAGAATATGAACGTTATGAGCGGAAACCAGAGCGAAGATTGCTCCCGTTTGGAGAACGGTTACCTCCTGGATTACCTGCAAAACTTAAAACATGATGCATGCAAAATATATATGGGTTATTGCGAGAATTTAAACATGATGCAAATTCCCTTTGGACCATGAATACTGTCTTCAGACGGTGAGGATGATGTCCTTAGACCATGATGTCCCGAGCCATGAATCATGTGATAAGGGATTTGTAGGCCACGAAATGATGTTCGTTGGCCATGAAAATGGTGCCTCTGAACCATGATGCATTTGAATATTGATATGCAATATTGAGAGATCCTCAGGCCATGACATGGTGTCTTCAGGCTATGAGGATGCTGCCTTCGGACTATGACACCTTTGGACAAAATAACGATGTTTCAGCCCATGAAATGTAGAGACATAATGCTGGACCATATAAGCAAAACAAGCCAGAGCTTAGTATTGCACAATATCGGGATAGAGCTTAGCCCCGGGAAGGTAGAATAGTGCTAGATTTCAAGTGGCGTAGTATTCGGTATTAGACAAGGAAAGGCAGAGCTTAGCCTCATGTAGTTGGGGAGGCAATGCTTAGCCTCATGCAAGAAAGGGAGACAGTGCTTAGTCTCATGAAATGGAAGGCAATGCTTAGCCTTATGCAGTTAGGGAGGCAATGCTTAGCCTCATGCAAAGAGGAGACAAGGCTTAGTCTCATGCTATGGAAGATAGTGCTTAGCCTTATGCAGTTTAAGGAGGCAGTGCTTAGCCTCATGCAGGAAGAGGAGACATGGCTTAGTTGCGATGGAAGGCAGTGCTTAGCCTTATGTAGTTTAAGGAGGTAGTGCTTAGCCTCATGTAGGAAGAGGAGACATGGTTTAGTCTCGTGTAGTGGAAAGCAATGCTATCCTTATGCAGTTGATGAGGCAGCGCTTAGCCTCATGCAAGAAGAGGAGACATGGATTAGTCTTATGCAATGGAAAACAATGCTTAGCCTTATGCAAATTGAGGAGGCAGAGTTTAGCCTCATGTAAGAAGAGGAGACAAGACTTAGTCTCATGCAATGGAAGACAATGCTTAGCCTTATGCAAATTGAGGAGGCAGTGCTTAGCCTCATGCAGGAAGAAGAGACATGGCTTAGTCTCGTGCAGTGGAAGACAATGCTAGCCTTATGCAATTGAGGAGGCATGACTTAGCCTCATGCAAGAAGAGGAGACAGGGGTTAGTCTCATGCAATGGAAGGCAATGCTTAGCCTTATGCAAATTGAGGAGGTAGAGCTTAGCCTCATGCAAGAAAAGGAGACAAGGCTTAGTCTTATGCAATGGAAGGCAGTGCTTAGCCTTATGCAAATTGAGGAGGCATGGCTTAGCCTCATGCAAAAAGAGGAGACGGGGCTTAGTCTCATGTAGGGGAAGACAGTGCTTAACCTTATGCAAATTGAGGAGTCAGGGCTTAGCCTCATGTAAAATGGAGACAATGCTTAGTCTCATGCAGAGAAAGACAATGAGTGATTGCAGAGTGCTTCTTATCTGGAGGCATGTTTGCGTTCGACAACTTTGTCTATATGAAAATAGTGATTTTGATATGTGTATACTTGCAAATGCTTCTGTTATGTTCATTATGCCTGCATCCAAAGAAAAATCATGAGTTTTGCAGGGAGAAGGTCGGTTCGTGCTTTTGCCTGCTTTCTTTGATTTGCTTTGCTTTGGAGATCCCATTCGAGTTACCCTGGGTAACATCTGGCTGCCATAGTTATTTTAAAACACAGTAGTTTATGATATCGAGTAAATTAAATGAACCAATGACTACGACACTTTAGAGACATTGCGACTTCTTTGCACTAGAATTTTGAGGGTCCTCCTCAAAATTCAGCCCCAGTTTGATAAGCGATTTTCTGACCATTCTGCATATGACGAAATTGGCTAGACTTGCTCCAGAATTTTGAGGGTCCTCCTCAAAATTCTGCCCTAGTTTTTGATCATGGGGACAATGAAGATTTATTAAGATGTGACCGAACCCATAGGCTGTCTACGTATCCCCTCTTAAAAGGGAATGAGGTCAAGCATAGTTCAGTTACATCAGATGAAGAAATCTAAACAATCTAAACATATTATCTCTTGAATGCATCTGAATTGATAGGTTTCGGCCAAATTTCTCCATCCATTCTCCTATTAGCATCCTGTAAACCATGTAGGGCCCTTGCCAATTAGGTGAGAATTTTCCTTTGGCCTCGTCTTGATGCGGGAAGATCTGCTTCAACACCAGCTGCCCCGGTGTGAACTGTCTGGGTTTGACCCTTTTGTTGAAAGCTCTGGACATTCTGTTCTGATAAAGTTGACCATGGCATACCACATTCATTCTCTTTCCGTCAATAAGAGCTAGTTGTTCGTAACGACTTCCTATCCATTCTGCATCACTGAGTTCATCTTCTTGTATAATTCTTAAGGAAGGAATTTTGACCTCGGTGGGAATGACAACTTCTGTACCATAGACCAACATGTAGGGAGTTGCTTTGGTTGATGTGCGAACTGTGGTAAGATATCCTAATAAGGCAAATGTAATTTCTCGTGCCATTGCTTGTGATTGTCTACCATTTTCCTTAGAAATTTCTTGATGTTCTTGTTGGCAGTTTCCACAGCTCTATTCATTTGAGGTATGTATGTTGTGGAATTCTTATGCTTGATTTTGAAGTTTTCACACATAGCTTTCATTAAATCACTATTGACATTGGCGGAATTGTCGGTGAAGATGGATTCTGGCACCCCGAATCGACAAACAATACTATCCCTAACAAAATCTACGACGACTTTCTTGGTTACAGCCTTGTAAGATGCAGCCTCAACCCATTTTGTGAAGTAGTCTATGGCCACTAAAATGAACCTGTGCCCGTTTGAAGCGACATGCTCAATTAGACCGATGACATCCATTCCCCAAGAAACAAAAGGTCAAGGTGCACTTGTTGCATTGAGTTCATTTGGTAGCACTCGTATAATATCTGTATGTACCTGACACTGGTGACACTTTTGGACATACCAGATGCAGTCTGTTTCCCTAGTCATCCAGAAGTATCATGCTTTTAATTTCTTCTTGGCTAAAATGAAACCATTCATGTGTGGTCCGCAAGTTCCGGCATGTATCTCTTCGAGCAGTTTGGAAGCTTCCTTTGCATCAACACACCGTAATAATCCTAGGTATGGAGTCCTTCTATACAAAATTCCTCCACTGTGGAAGAAATGATTGGATAATCTTCGGAGTATGCATTTTTGAGTATGGTTTGCATGCTCCGGGTATTCTCCTTTTGCCACGTATTCTTTGATATCATGAAACCACGGGTCCCCATCCACTTCTTCTTCAACATGAGCACAATAAGCTAGCGGGTTATGGATTCTTACTGAAATAGGATCGACTAAATTCTTTTCCGGATGTTGTATCATGGAAGACAAAGTAGCCAGTGTGTCTGCGAACTTGTTCTGGATTCTTAGAACCTATTTGAATTCTATCTTTGTGAACCTCTTCATCAACTCTTGCACGTGATACAGATATGGTAGTATTTTGGTATTCTTTGTAGCCCACTCTCCTAGAACCTGATGTACTAGAAGGTTTGAATTACCAATTACCAGCAATTTCTGAATATTCATGTCGATGGCTAAATTGAGCCCCTTGATGCAAGCCTCATATTCTGCAATATTATTGGTGCATGGAAACCTAAGCTTTGCGGATACCGGATAATGCTGACTTGTCTCTAACACCAAAATAGCTCCAATACCTACTCCTTTGAAATTTGCGGCCCCATCAAAGAATATTTTCCAACCGTCGTAGGTTTTGGTGATATCTTCTCCTACATGATACTTCTTCATCGGGAAAATACGTTTTTAATGGTTTGTATTCTCCTCCTACAGGATTTTCCGCAAGATTATCTGCTAATGCATGTCCCTTGACCGCCTTCTGAGTCACATAAACAATATCAAATTCACTCAAAAATATCTGTCATTTTGCTAATTCCCTGTAGGCATTGGTTTCTGGAAGATGTACTTCAAGGGATCCATCCTCGATATGTGATATGTAGTGTAGGCACATAAGTAGTGCCTCAATTTCTGAGCTATCCACGTCAGGGCACAACAGGTGCATTCTAACAAAGAATACCGTGCCTCATAGGGTGTGAACTTTTCACTCAGATAGTATATGTCATGTTCCTTTCTTCCCGTCTCATCGTGTTGTCCCAAGACACAACTGAAAGCTCCATCTATTACAGACAAATAGAGCAGTAGGTGTCTACCGAGTTCCGGCGGGACCATGACTGGTTGTGTGGATATGTACTCCTTGATTTTGTTAAAAGATTTTTAACATTATTCAGTCCATCTTGTTGCAACATCTTTCTTAAGCATTTTGAAAATTGGCTCACAGATCACGGTCGATTGTGCTATGAATAGGCTGATATAAGTGAGATGCCCCAAGAAGCTCATCATATCTTTCTTGCTCTTCAGAGGTGGTAAATCTTGGATAGATTTGACCTTTGAAGGGTGTGAGCACGTGATTTTTGCTTCACGAGACAATCGCTCCAAAAGAAATAAAAAATAACAACAATTGATCCCGTTGTACAAATTTTGGGATTTTTACATGGCACTTCGTTAATTGTTTATGACTTTGGCCCATTTTTACTTTATTAAAACAAAATACAAAAAATGTACGTGTCATGCATAATCTGAACCGTAACATGGTTGTTAAATAGAAAAGCATAAACAGACATCTTTGTCCTTGATTTTGTTTTGTTTGATTTTTACTTGTTTTGAATTATTTTAATGTGTGTGCAAATAATTGTATTAAGTGTTTATTTTAATTTGATTTTTACTTAGTTTTGTATTTTTATAATAAAAAAAGAAAAAAAGAAGAAAAAAAGAGGCCTTTCCTTTTTCCGAATTTGGGCCAATTTGTTAAAATTGGCCCAAACAAACAATGCCCAAACCAGGCCTGCCCGGTCCAGTCCGAGTTGATACCCAGGGTGTCCAAACGACGCCGTTTTAATCCAGCCTGATCTGGGCCGTTGATCTCAGATTGATCAACGGCCAAGATCACATTTCCCATACCCACGAACAAAACCCGACCCGTTCCACCCGGACCAACCCAAACCCCCTTTAGTTGAAACGACACCGTTTCCCCTAAGCCCTTAGATCCAAGCCATTGATTTCAGTTGATCCAACGGCTGAGATCAACCCACCCATTCCATATATAAGCCCTTTAACCTTACCCTGCCCCCATCTGATACCCCAGCTCCCGTCTTCACCATCTTCCCCATCAAACCCTAGAGCCGCCCCTGTATCCTTCACCATGAAAACCGGCGGCACGGACGCCGGTGACCTTGCCCTTAACACCATAGAACCCCCGTGCCGTCCTGAACCCAAATCTACCAACCACACACCTCGAATCCTATCCCACCTTCTCGAATCTTCATTTGAAGATTCGAGTCGGAACCTAATCTACACCGATCTGCCTTAAATTCATACCAGACACTCCCCAGACCCCCCTCGTGACCAAACCATACTTGGTTTGGTCCGAATCTGACCAGGGAAGCATGAATCCCGGATCTGGTTTTCGAACCTTAGGGTTCCTCGTCACTGGTCCGTTGTTTTGTTCAAACCAAAGGATTAAGGTCTAATGGACCTTAATCGAAGTGTTTCTCACCTGAGAAACACTTCGATTAAAGCCCGTTCAGCCTTAAGAAAGGTCTGTCCAAATCCGAGTTCAAGACTTTTGATTTTTCGAGTTTTAAGGTGAGTTTGCTTTCTTTCCTTTACTTGTTTTAGTCCGTGTGATTTGTTTTAAAAGCTGTTCATGATTGTTGAAGTCTGCTTTGTTTTGAGTTTCTATTAACTGTATCCTGTCCACTTTGCCTGAACCTTTGTTGTTTGATTGAGTGTCTTTTTCTACTTGTCCTGATAGTGTGTATGTATGTATTTGTTGTGCAATTAGTTGAATTCCAAATTTGTACTGATTAACTGATTCCTCGAAGCACAATTCTGCTCAGTCAATATAATGCGAACCTTGTGTGATACTGTTAAATGTCGGATTTTTGGCTACGATTGTATGTGTTATAACTAATATAGTCGAGTCGACATGTGTCGTCAATTAGTTTCAACTGTCTGAACAAAAATAAATCGATTTGCTTCTGTTGAACATTGTCTGAATCAATTAAGAACCAAGTTCAGTTACTTATAGTTGTTAATATGATTTCAGAAACCTAAGGCCTGGTCTGTAATTGAAATCTGAGTTGATGGCATGTGCACTTGTGCACAGCATGTGCATTGTGCACAACCTGTTTCCTGCATAAAAGGGTTTTTGATTTGAAAATGGTTTGACAGCATATGCTGTCAGATATATTCTACTGCCCATACTTTGCTTTAGTTTAAGAAATATTAAACCTCTTAAAGGGTAGAACTGCCAGGGAATGATGGGGTTTAATACTTAAATAGCTAAAGTAGAACTGAAAAGAAGATGGGCACATGGGAAGGGTTTTCTTTTAACTTATCAGGCTGTAAAAAGGGTAATGGAAGGCTTATAAAAGGGAGGACATACAGAGATAAAGAGGAGACTGGAGGACTGTGAGGATTTTCTGGGGAAAGAGCTAAAATACATACAGATATAGACATACAGATATAGGGAGAGGAACACTATGAGGAATAATTTGAAAGAAAGAGAGGGTGATACACATTGAGAGATATACACACACACACATAGAAACAGACATTGACAAGAACATAGTGATTTGAGGGGAGAACATTTTGAGAATTAAAGTGAGGAAAACAGAAAACTGGAAAAGAATTCTCTTTGATGACACAGACATGTAGGATCAGAAATTACATCTTTTGATTGCTGTCTTGATTTCACTAGTCTTGACCTGTTTGTGCAACATTGATTTCTTCCAAATCCCAGCTGAGTCTGCTTGATTGTTGTCGTTTTACTCGAAGACTTGGTCTAGTTGAGTATTCCCAGTTGAGGTCTTGATCCCACTTCAATTATTTCGTGTGTTTGTTGCTGCTGCTATTCTGTCCCTGTTGCTGCTGCTATTCTATGTCCTGCTGCTACTGTTAATTCTGTTTCCTGCTGCTGCTGATTTCCCCATCTTCTTCCTCTTCTCCTTTGCATTTTCAGTGTTTCCAGGTACACATTTCAAATCCCACTTTGGTGTTAACTGTAACAGTTCCAAAACATGAAATGAAAGGAGTTTTGAAGAAAGTTTAGATGTCTGTTTTTGTAATGCTCATGGCATATTGACTTCTCTGTATAAATTGATTAATGTGCAATTCAATAGCAAAAAAAATCTAGTTAGTTAATACTTAACTGAGTTTCAGCCTCTTATATCTTAGTTCATAGATGTTTGTTGACATGAGTTAAGTAATAGTACAATACGTAGAATTGTACAAATATTTGGCATAGTTACTGACCGGATTCCTGTTTAGTTATAACAATATGCATAGGATAAAATGCTTCCACCTTCACAATGATGCTCTGTTTTATTTCAGTTTCTTTCATCAGAAATCCGCTAGGCAGTATATAGGAGCACGTTCGAACCCCCCAGTGGTAATAGTGTCTAGTGGGTTAATTCCCTTAATCTAGCCTAAATGAGTCTAATTCGATTCAAGAGATGTTTTGTATATAAGCATAGCATTTTGTCATGTAATTTCTTTGTCAAATTAGAACATTTCTCATAAAGTATGACGTTTTTTATAAATAATTAATCAGAAAGTAATAAGAATTAGGCCCAAAGCATATACTTGAATCAACATGTATCTTCCTTTTCCTATTTTAGACTAAACATAACAAAGATGTAGTCTCTGCAGGTTTATCCTTTTAAATAAAATGAGGCGAGCCTCGACAAACAAAATGCACAAGCTGCGGGGCCCTCTAAACGTATATATTAAACTACTTAGAATTCGGGACAGGCCGTTTAGCGAATTTTACGGCCTTCCTAAAGTAACAATACGCTAGTTGCTTTAGGCGCGCCTTTAATGATCTAACCTTCTTAAACATGGGTGCACATTGATGTGATCCAAATTCAAATCTCAACGGAGTCAAAATGTGTTAACAACTACGGGTGCATTGATTGTGACGTGGTTCGAGATGCATTTTCACGACGTTGCAATTTCTATAAAAATAAATGATAATAATAAAAGCGGTTTAAATCTAATAAAAAGCACATAAGTCACAACATGTATTTAAATCAGATGTTTAGCCATTATAACAATTTAAGCGACCGTGCTAGAACCACGGGATTCGAGGGTGCCTAACACCTTCCCTTGGGTCAACAGAATTCCTTACTTAGAATTTCTGGTTCGCAGACTTCATTTGGAAAAGTCGAAAATTTCCTCGATTTGGGATTCAAGATAAACCGGTGACTTGGGACACCAAAAGCCAAACCTTTCCCAAGTGGCGACTCTGAATTAAATAAATAATCCCATTTCGAATATTGTCACTTAAATTGGAAAAACTCCACCCGCGCATCTTACCCTTCGGGGCCGGGCGCGCAAAAAGGAGGTGTGACAAAGGGTCCAACTCAATCCCTCAACGACTGACGATGAAACCTAGCAATTTTCCAGCAGGGACTCCGAAAGCACACTTTGCATGATTCAGTTTCAGATTGTACCTTCGAAGCCGATTAAAGAATTTCCTTAAATCTGCTATATGATCCGTGCTTCTTCAGGATTTGGTGATGACATCATCCACGTACACCTCTATTTCTTTGTGAATCATGTCATGAAAAATAGTCGTCATGGCTCTCATGTAAGTGGCTCCAGTATTCTTCAGGCCAAACGACATCATTTTATAACAATACATCCCCCACAGAGTGATAAAGACTATTTTCTCAGCATCTTCCTCATCCATCTAGATCTGATGGTATCTCGCGAAGCAATCCACAAAGGATTGGAATTCATGCTTGGAACATTTGTCGATCAGTATGTGTATTTTGGGTAATGGAAAATTATCTTTGGGACTTGCTTTGTTTAAATCTCGATAGTCGATACATACTCTGACCTTCCCATCCTTCTTCGGAACTGGCACGATGTTGGCCAACTAAGTAGGATATTCGACCACTCTGAGAACTTTAGCTTTGATCTGCTTGGTGACTTCCTCTTTGATTTTCAGACTCATATCACGCTTAAACTTTCTGAGTTTCTGTTTTACAGGCGGATACATTGGATTGGTAGGTAGTTTATGAGCTACGATAGATGTGCCCAACCCAGTCATATCATCATAAGACCATGCAAAGATATCTTCGTATTCTTTTAGGAAACAGGTGTACTCTTCTTTCTCTGACGGTGACAGATGGATGCTTATGTGAGTTTCTTTGACTGTTTCAGAATCTCCCAAGTTGACTATCTCGGTTTCGTCCAAATTTGACTTAGTTTTTTTCTCAAAATTTCCCACCCCTCTGACAATTTCCTCAGGGATTATATCTTCTTCTTCTATTTCCTCTGAATCACTATCCTTATGTTGTGTTGTCTCATTACATGTCACAATCATCGGTTCATCAGGATAAGTAATAATAATGCTGTAGAGAGAAAAATATAAAGGATAATAATAAATACTAAAATAGCAATGCATTAGATAAATCCAGAAACGTTAAACCAAGTACGACTCGATGATCCGAGCAATTATTTTAAAACAAATTGCGTTTAAACAAAATACTGAAAATGTCTTAAATGCTTAAAATTGCTTTTTTTAAAAAAGATCATGCTAATTGCCAGGCTACCCAGGAAGTTGATGGGCCCGGGATGGTGCAGCAGTCGAGTTCTTAAGAATAGCTCCCTTTTCCACGGTCTGAATTATAAGGTCTTCCTCCTTCTTCTCCTCCTCAACTATTGCATTGTAGTCCATGTATTCATCGTCTAGAAACAGATTCCTTAGTCCAGCTAAAGCCTCATCTTCTTCAGATCCCCATATCACGTCAGCTTGTTGAAATGTCTGGTGCAAATGAGGTATTGGCTGTTTAAGAGGGTAATAGGGACCACGCCATGACGGCGACCAATCATCGTACTCTTACCAGGTGTACTGGTATCCTAGTCTAAAGGTTGTACCATGACGTTTTGGTTGTATTGGTTTAGAGATAATGTTACGCCCCGTAATATTACCTCGGTATTATGCTTCGCAGTATTAAATTACGACGATGTTACACCCTATAGTATTGTACGTTGAATATGTCGTAAGGTAATTGACATCAGTCCAAGGAAAAGATTATTGGAGATTATAAGGATTAAGCTATTTCAAACAAGTAATGAGTAAATTCGTGAAGGTGAGAGGGGAAGCAAGTCAAAGAAAATGAATTTTTCGTCTATGTTAGGCATGTTGGGATAAAATACGAGCGGAGCATTAATACCCGATATTTATGGACTAGTACCACATAAGGTATCATATGACCACGATAGTATGATATATAAGGTGTATTAAAAATGAGTAGTATTTTAAGTAAATTGGGATAATTCTTAATTATGTGGGTAATTGGCTTATTATTGGATAATGAGATATTACCTAATTAATTAGGGGTGTATATGATAATGACTAAGTGGCATGATGTGGCAGCCCCTCCATTTAAAATAAGTGACTAATGATCTTAATTAAAATGTGGCATCATGAGTGATTACATGTAAGTGATTTGCACATTCTTTGTTTCTTGTTCATTATTGCTAAAGTTCAACTTCCAATGAGATGCCACCAAATTTCCAGGAGTATTACTATATTTCATCAAAGAGAGTTTCTTACTTTTATTTATCAAAACCTCACCCACATCAGTTTACCATTTTAGTTCGAAGTATACCAATTTCATCAGGAAGAAGCTACACTGAAATCGTTGAAAGTTTATTTGCGGAGTACTATCCTACAACATATCTTTCACACTGAGTTGTCCGGCGAGCAAGCAAACTACAAGTTCTCATTGCGCTACATCAATCTAGCAAGCTTTCCAACGTGAATTCTTGCAACCAAAAAGAATCCAACGAGAATTATTAAAATCATAGCAACGTAAAATTTTGCGGTTCTAAATGAGTAAGGTGCAATCTTTTCCAAGAACACCATACCGATTTTTCCCTACTCTAGGTATGTTAAGTCTAAGCTCTTCCTTCATTTTGCATGATCTCTTCATTACACAAGTTTGATAATGAGGCTTAAAGAAAAATTTATATCCCTAAATTTACATATATTTTGCTAGTCTCGCAAGTTACAATATTCCCTTTATCGGGACTTCATATTCATTTGAGTATTTACTTCTTCCAGTCAAGAGAGCAAAGCATTTATATATATAATATTAAATTATTTTCATTACCATCGAAATATAATCGATGGACATGCCCCTATTGGACAACCTCTGATCAGATGGTAAGTTATATACCAAGCCTACTGTGGTCGAGTGTCTATTAGAGAGCCCAGTTGACCGAGATGCAGAGCCTAGTATGGTCGAGCGCCTATGAGCAAGCCTACTACGTATATATATATATATATACCGAGCCTTACATGGCAGGACAACTATTTTACTTACTATATTGAGAGAGTTAAGCAAGTATCAGCAGGTAAGCATATCTTCAGATTATCTTTGTCTCCCAGTTACTTTCAGTTATTCTATTATCAGCTCAGTTTCAGCTTTCAGTATATTACCTTACATACTCGGTACATTATTTCGTACTGACGTTCCTTTTTTGGGAGCACTGCATTTCATGCGTGCAGGTTCAGACAGACAGACAGGTAGACCTCCTCATTAAGTGTTGCCTGAGTTCAACTTGACCGGTAAGCTCTATGCCTTTCGGAGTTGCCAGGTCTAGAACCTTATGTACATCTTGTATATATATGTTATGAGTAGGTTGGGGAGCTGTTCTAATCACAGTATATCCATCAATAGAGGCTTGTAGACACATCCTGTCAATTAGTGCAGTATGTTGGACTTGCAGGCGTTGTAGGTATATTTGGTTGGTTTATCAGCTGTAGCAGTTATGATGGCCTTGTCGACCCAGCTTTATATTAATATTTAGTCAGCATTCGTAGTTGTCTAGCAATATGGCCCATGGCCAAAGTATGACATCAAATGTTCAGAATTTCTTAGTCGCAAGTTGGTACGCAAGGATAGGTGAGGTACCGGGTGACGGTCTCGCCCCTCAGGTTCGGGGCATGACAAATACCCTGGAGATTCTTGCCGATACCTTTACCGAGTTCATACCCTATCCATAACCGTGTGCTTTCAATCTATTTACTGTACCACTTGTCTTTCTCGATTGCATTGATGCACTCGATGCGATGGTACGTTTCTCCAACCAACTTCCTTCTATTCTCGTCAACCGAAATAGTTTGATTAGTGTAAATGGGATTACTTCCGTCTCCATGAATGATCACTTCCTGATAATTCCATTCGAACTTCTCGGCCTGGTGTAGTGTAGAAGCTATGGCTCCAGCAGCATGTATCCAAGGTCGTCCCAACAATAGATTGTATAAGGGGGATATGTCCAGTACTTGAAACTCAATCATCAAACTAAGTTGGACCCATCTGCAGACACATGTTTATTTCCCCGATCGTGGCCTTTTGGGGCCCATCGAATGCTTTCACATTTATAGTTCCTACTCGTATCTCATGCAAGCCTTTACCCAACCTCTTCAAAGTAGTCAACGGGCAAATGTTGAGGCTTGAAACCCCGTCTATTAGGACTCTGGCTATGAATTTATCCTCAAATTGTACTGTGATATGCAGTGCCCTATTGTGACTCAGCCCTTCTGGTGGCAACTCGTCTTTGTGAAAAGTGATCTTGTAGCTTCTCGGCACTTGTCCCGCCATATTAGCCATGTCTCGACTAGTGATATTATTGGGTACATAGGCTTCACTCAACACTTTCATTAATGCGTTCCTATGCGTCTTAGACTTCTGTAGTAGCAATAGAATGGATATCTAAGCAGGGGTTTTATTCAGGTGATCAACCACAGAATACTCTCTTGTTTGCACCTTTCTCCAAAGATCGTCTGGGCCAGTTTCAATGATTGGCTGTTTAGGAGCGGCTTCTCTACTTGTTCCTCCCAAATGCTTGGGTGTGTAAACCTTGCCAGTCCTAGTAACGCCCTGCACGACACCTGTTTCTTCCAGTTTCCTTTTTCCTTTCCTTCTCGCCTCTGCAACATAGTCCCATGGTATATCATTGAAATTGGGGTGCTACCATCACAGTGAAGGGTGTGGTTACCTCCACTTCAAATGGAGTTGGTGTGGCTGAGGGCATTGTTGCTTTAACCTCAAACGGAGATGGCGTGGCTATTTCAACCTCAATTGGCGACTGAATCTACACTATAATAGGTGTGAGAGTGACTGGAGGTACTTTGGGTTCATCCCCTTCAAGAATGAGTCCAATTGATCCTTCCGGATCCATTCTTCATCAATTTCGATCACATTTACCCATTGCCCCTGTGATACGAGAAGGGGTTGTTGCGGACATTTGGTGCAGCCACTTTTGTTTGTATAACTTTGGTGTCAATCAACATCTGGATCTTATCCTTCAAAGTGAGGCATTCATCAATAGTATGTCCCTTTATGCCTGAGTGATAGGCACATGTCTTGTTCGGATTAACCCACTAGGAAGCGTTTTCCATAGCAACAACGAGAATGGGGGTGACATAACCGGCAGCCTTCAGTCTTTCATACAACTGATTGATGGGTTCAGCAATAGGAGTGAATTGTCTGGGTGGTCTGCGGTTGAAATTTGGTCTGCGTTTCTGGTAGTTTTGGTGGGCTGTGGTGGTGAGTGGTAATATGCAGGTTGTGTGTTATAAGTATGGTAAGTTGCGGCGGGTTGTTGGTATCTGGGAGGTGAAGGCTGATATGTTGGCGGTGGTATTTGGTATGTGATGGGAGATTTCGGACCCTGTGCTACCATTACTGCAACAACTTCTTTCTTCTTAGAGATACCTCCTGACTGCAAGGCTTTGTTTGTAGCTTGGAGTGCCTCGAAGTTTGTCACCATTCCTCTTTTAATTCCCTCTTCTATTCTTTCTCCTAATTTGATGATGTTACAAAATTTATGGTTTTCAATAACCATCAACCTCTCATAGTATTGTGGATCTTGAGCTTTGACGAAGAACTTATTCATCTGTTCTTCCTCCAGCACTTGCCTTACCTTTGCCGCTTCTGACCTCCATCGAGTAGCATACTCACGGAAAGTTTCTGTTGGCTTCTTCTTAAGATTCTGAATGTAGAAGACGTCTAGTGCATTTTTTGTATTGAACTCGAACCGATCCATAAAATCTGATGCCATGCTCACCCAATTAACCCATTTCTTCGGGTTTTGACTGATATACTAGGATAAGGCGTATACCGTGAGGCTCCTCATGAACAGCTTCATGCGAATTCTTTCATCTTTACTAACTCCTACGAGCTTATCACAGTATGTTCTCAAATGTAGCTTTGGATCACCTGTTCCGTTAAACATTTCGAACTTGGGAGATTTGTAGCCCTCCGGTAGTTCTACGTCTGGCTGAATACACAAATCTTCATAATTTTGACCTTCAATTCCTTTACCACCTTCAACACCATAGACTCGACTAGTAAGCTTCTTGAGCTCCTATGCCATGTTCTTGATGAGAAAGTCCTTCTCGGCAAGCTCCGGTATGTATAAGTTCCGTTGTGGAGTGTGTGGTAAGGTTTCTACGTATATGGGGTTGCTTTGATGGACTCCAAGAATTTGGGTATAATGGTGGCCGTTGGTTGAATTTTGAGGATTGGGGATAGGTTGTGGTGCGTTCTGAGGAGTGTGATAGGTAGTGGTTTATGGATACTAGGTTGGCTGATGATGATGTTGTGGAGGAGTTGGTACTAGTTGAGGATTGGGATTTTGAGGCGGTTTGGCGTATTGGTGAGGTGCGGGATGATTGTTTTGGTTTTGTATGTTCTGGGGAGGTGCTGGGTTTTTGATGTTTTGTTGGTTGACATCGGGGATGTTAAGGGTAAGGGAAAGATTTGCCAAGTTCCGAACCTGATCAAGTTCCCCTTGTAACTCTAGTATCTTTTGTTTCAACCGTAAAACCAAGCCATTCTGTGCTGGAGTGCTTCGACCTTATGAATTTTTGACATTCTCTTCATGCGTAGCATTGTCTTTCCTGATATTGCTTGTATCATCCATTCTAGCTTTTTCTTTGCTTTTAGGATCGTTTAGAGGAGGAGGTGGAGGACCTTTTGACCTGGTATGATATGCTGATGATGCTAGTATGCACGAACCAACTTTAGGGGATAGGAATAAACAAATAAAGAAAAGAAGAAAACGAAAAGGTAAACAAGTTAGTGATGAGTAGTAAAAGGATGTTTACGGTATTTAAACACATATTGCGGAATTATAAATTCGCGTCCTAATTTGGGAACCTCATTGTGCCCGAGGTAGGCCTAAACGACACATAGAGAAAATCAATGCCAATAACTAAGTCATTTCATTAATATGATAAATAAATCGAAACTCCACTAAAACGACAATAATGATAAAGAGTCACTATTAGCATGTGCCTTATTACAACCATAGCCTAAGACAAGTCTAGAAAGCAAGTAAAGCATAATTCCTAATCTATTTGGTCCCAGAGGGACCTTCTCCATGCTTGGCCTTCTTTTTTCCATAAATCAAGTTCCACAAGTCGCGCATGTCCAACAGCAGATACGCCCTTGGTAGGAGCCTTCCTTCATTGCCATCCATATTTTGACAGCCTGCAACCTTGTTTCTTATTTTCCCTTCCAGCTCCATCAACCCCTGCTCTAAATGCTCCAACCTCTCTGTTGATTTAGTAGCGATTCCTCTCCATTCATTGATTGCTTCCATGTCCGCTTTATGCTGTTCCAAATGTCTGGCCTTAAATTCAAAAATCCTTTTGCGTAACACCCTATATTTGACTTTTGCATCGGCAATATCGTCTATGACCTTGTTTTCCAAATCAGTCCCCGGCTTGACTTCTCCTGCTATGTGATCGACCAACCATGATGGGTAGAAACACACATGGCTAGTATAGTACCGATCTGGCTCGATGGTATCCTTTTCCACAATGACTTTTAGATGCCACATGTTTTGTGCCTCGTACTTGAATGGAATAACATCACCTTGGAAATCTGTTTTGTAATGAACCATCTTGGAAACTCGGGGTATGACTTGTTTCCTCCCAGCTTGCCTCATGACTCTGATAGGAGCATAAGGATAGATACCCCTTAATCCGATTAGCACTACATGAGGAACATCTCTTGACCTGTCGACAATAGTGTAGGTATGTCCCTCAATTCCTTCCATTAGGGTCTTGGTAACCATAGCTAAACAAGTGTGAATCCTTTCTCCTTGCATTGGGAATACCAACATCCCCAAAAAACAGATAATGAACACAAAAACCCGACGGTGGGTCCAACCCAAAGAAGTAATGGCAAGCTCATTATGGTAAAAGCGGTAGGATTTGCTGTGCCCATATCGTTCGTAAAGAAAGTCAAAGGGTATGTAGAACTTCTTCAGGAAGACTAACTCATCATTCTTTCTAAAACCCATCATTTTCAGAAACCTCGAGAAGTACGTTTTTCTGGTACCAATAGACCAGGGCTATCCCAAGGAAGTCCAGCAAAGCCCCCCATTTCCTCTAGAAGGGGAGTCATTTCTATATTATCGAAACGGAAAACAACCCTATTTTCATCCTAAAACATAGTAGCGGCCTCGATCAGTACATTATTTGGCTGAATGTCTAGCAAAGAAGGTAAATTCCCAAGAGCTCTTTTCACATGGTTTTTATCACTTAGTGCGAGATTTTCCTACGAATCCAGCAGCAGAGGTGGGATTGTTTACCTTGAAAATGGTAATTACAATTAAATTTGATTTTGTAGTTCTAAAAATACGTGATCTATTTTTATACTAGTTGTTTAGGCAATAGATGCTAAGTGAGGTACTTGGAGTCTGGAATAGAGCTTGAAAACAAGATGATAACCAAACCGAATGGCTGACAATTGGGGACTCGGGGTCGAGTCTGATGTCTCGCCGAGGGTAGTCGATGGATGACTAACAGTTATAACAAAATCAATGGCAGCTCTTTATGGCTAATAATAAGCAAAAAATGGAACACAATGAATATAAGTAATAAATGCAAGTAATGAGATTAAGAGAATATGTTAGAGAGCAGAGAGAATGTTCTTGTGTATTCAATATTGAGTAACAGATGTCTACAAAATGACAAGGATCCCCTTTATATATGAGGGGAATCCTAGTATGGTACTAGTGCATTTATTACAAAGATATGAGATTGATACATCTATTTAATGCCTCGGTACGGGCGCATGTCAACCTGCCAACTCCCATCAAGTGCCTAGGGAACTCCCTATTTTTCTATGGCCACTGTCGACTCGTATTGTCTCCGAGCCAAGCATTTTAGAGACTCTTCGAGATCACACTTCAAGCCTTTCCTCGGGCTTTAAGAGACGCATCTATGTAGCCCTGAAATGATCATAAATTCGGTCCCTCGGATTTTATCGTATATAGATAGTCCTCGCGTTTCCTAGAATAAGATGATAGGAAATAGTTTTGAACTCCTACTCCTTAGACATTATCATCATAACATTAGTCCTATCAGAGTATTAAATGCCATAGCTCAAAAGCCGCGCAAGGGTCGCCGTCAACATGACTATCAAAAAGCCCACGAACCGCTATTAGTTAGGCTTTTCCGCTGCCCATACGACTTCTATAAATACCTCAATTGCTTGGTGACTCGCATTTTTGTGATTCCTTCAAGCTTTCATATCCAAATCCATTTTCCTCTACGCCACTTTTCCAATTGTTCTTGGATTCCTGCCTTCCTTCTCGAGAAAAGGAAAACTTTTAGTTGCCATTGCTAGAACCTCCAAGATGGTGCCTTAGAGAGACGAGGCTGCTTATTCATCTCGAACGTCCAAGAATAAATCCAAGGGTAAGCCCAAAATGGCTCCCACCGTTGAACAATGTACACCCACCGAGTTCGATAATATAAAGGATTTTTCCATTGATAGACCTTCATCTACGCCGGGTCGATGCGAACATGTATCCCAATTCATTAGCATTGTGAAGGATATAGGCAAAGTGCGGGCAGATTGCCAATGGGAGAAAAAGCTGCTAGTTGAGATCCTTGGCCCCAACGAGAGCATAACGGACCATAAGGCCGATTTTCTTTATGTATATACATACCCGTTCACCTTGGCACCTGTCGACTCTTCGAACCCTTTTTCTCCGGCTATAGACCCGGTCATTCTCGACTTTTGTTGTAAAACCAGGTGACGTTGGGCCAAATTTACCCCTCTTTCTGGAGGATAGTTTACATGCTTCGCTACTTTTCCAGCAAAGTCAAGGATACGACTTTTACCTTTGATCATCTGATCAGACTATACAACCCCCATCTTTTTCGAGGCTTGATCAAGCTTCACCCTCGATCTTCGAAACCCTTTTTCTCGAGTATCGACGAATACAAGGATCGGGGGTGGATGAGCCCGTTTGTCCGAGTAAGGACATCGGACATCATTCCGACAGAATAGATGCCATTCCCGGAGGAGTGGAACATGAAGCGAAAGTGCTTCTTCTTTGAGTATGATTTATTGTCTTCTAACTTTCTTCCCAAGAAACTAACTCTCCCTTTGCTCATGTAACCGCCCTTTGGTACCCCGAATCTGTTCCGGACCTGTTGGGGTGGATTAGGGGATTAGATACCTCGTTCCCCTATCTCGAGCATTCTTGGCTTGAGTTGGCTAAAACGCGATGGGTGGCCAAGAATCATGGTAAGTTCCTTCTTGCCTCCTCCATCATGTTGTCATATTTCTTCCCCATACTCCCCATGCTGATAAATTTTGATTACTATGTTCGCACAAGCCTTGGCGAAGGAGTGCAGTTGAGACCGCCTCCGGTCGGCGAGGGAGGGTCCTATAAGTACAATAATGGTAAGAAGAGGAAAAAGGAGACGACTGATGAATCCCCTATATCAAAGAAGCCCAAGTCTCGTAGTCCTCGAGCTGAGGCTGAGGTCTTATCTTCAGCTTCCGGAGCAAGTTTTAATGATGAGGATGAGGATGAGGATGATTATGATGAAAATAACCCTCTTGTACAAAGGAAGAGTTCGGGCCCAGATTCCCCCATGTGTCAGTGACGAGGGCTGCCGAGTCAGGAATGACTAATTTGACTCGAGCCCAAGCTTCGGAGGATCTCGAGGAGGGCGCGAATACGGTCCCTGAGTCCTCGACTAGACACGACACGATCCCTACCAGGGAACTTGTTGCTATCGGCTCCATAGAGCTCGAACCTGGAGCTTTTCGGGGACAGGACTTGTCCTTCGGGTTCTTTGACGTTCTAGGGGGCCTTAATTTGGGTCCCTGATTCTCACCCGGAGAGCTTAGGGATGCGCAGGACCCGAACATCGCCAAACGGGAGGCTCTCATAAGGGGAAGGTGAGCTTGGAAGCTTCCTCGATGGAGTTAGCGAGAACATTGGCTTTGATGCTCCTGGTGCCATCAAGGAAGCGGAGGGGTGCCTGCAGCTGGTAATACCTTGACATATTCTGGCACTTTCAAGTATTTTTCTTTGATTCTCTAAATTCTTTGTTTTGTTGTAGGCTAAAAAGTTGTATGACCATGCCATCTCCAAGCTGCGAGATGAGCGTATAGGACGTAAGAAGGAAGCCGAGGATCTTGCCTCGAGTTTAAAGGAGTCGGAGATTCTTTTCGCCCGAAAGAAGGAGGAGCTGAGTGTGCTCCGGGCAAGGTTGGAAGAAATGAGCCGAGACAAAGACGACCTTGTTGAGCAAGTGGTACTGTATTTTATGAATCCTGCCTTTTATTTTGACTTGACACTTATTAACTTGTTCTGCCTTTTGTAGGTTGGGCAAAAGAACACTCTCGTAGGGCATCTTCAAGAGGAGGTAGTTGTCAAGGATGCAGAGGTCCTCGACCTGAGGAGGCAGAATGTGGTTGTAACTTCGGAGAGGGATTCTCTACGGACGGAGCTGTCTTCGTCTTGAGACCTCTTGAAGAGTCCTAAGGAGGATATCGCTATGTTGTCGTTGGCTAGATCTGTGGCAGAGGAAAAGGCATACTCATATAAGAAAGATGCCACTACTGCAAATGAAAATGCTCGAGATATACTAGCGGGGGTCGAGTAGAAGTTGACTCAGGCTGTTGCTCTTGCTCGTGCGCAAGCACGAAAGAGGGCTTTTGAGAAAGCAAGTGGCAAGGGCATCGATTTCTCAGTCGAGATTGAGGAGGACCGAATCATGGAGGAAGAAAATGCCTATTTGGATGCTTCAGACGAGGGTTCCGGTGATGACTCAGGGGGTGAAGAGTAAAGTTAGGTCATCCCTTTCCCTTTTTGCGCCAGGGTTTCTTAGGGAAGGACTTTGTGAGTGCTCCCCCGTTTATACATGCATTTTTTAGGAATACAATGTTTTTCTTCCTGCTTTCAGTTTATGAATGCTATATTGCTTTTGTCTTCAAATTCTGATTGTTGTTTCTTCGGAACATATGCTTGGAGCAGTTGAAGCCTTTGAGATCGGGTACCATCTCGCAATAGGGCCGAGCATTTTTACAGGGTCGATGCTTTGCAAGGATCGAAAGCCCTCTAGGTCGAATGACTCCCGGGTGCTGGTGCGACGGTATCACTTGAGTGATATGATCGTGAAATTACCGAGGTGGCCCTACCAGTGCATTTCCCAAGAAAACGATACTCACATAGTCAGATTTTATTGGTCCTTAGGGCAGGCGAACAGTCGCCGCCTGCTCTATATATGTACGTGCCTTCTCTTCTTTTGAAACCACTACTGTACTAGGTGACTATCTCGTTTATAGGGATTTCCCTTTATGCCAAGTTTCCATCAACTCAAAGCTTTCATCTGCGTCTCCTCGTTTCCCCTTTCCTTGTTTTACCATAACCATGGCTGCTGTGCCTGCGTCTGCTTGTCGAAAAGAGGAGGGTTCTTGCTTAGTTTCGTGCTCGGTCAGTGGTACACCACCGACGTCTGGTGAGCTAGCGTCGAGATGCTTTGTCTCAAAGAAGGACTTTTCATTAGTGAAACCTGTTAATGTCCCGGGACACCGGGAGCAGGTGTCGAGATTTATCTCCTCGATAAGGGAGGAACATATCAAGGCAGTCATAGAAGACTGCATATGGGGGAGAAAGTTAGTGTTGCAGGTACCTTCCCTGAAGGAGAGCATCATCTCATGTCGAGGGGTTCTTGAGTGTGTATATGTACCCCTTCACATTAGGCCCTCTCGACAGGGTTGTGCTCGACTTTTGTAGGAGGTATCAGGTTACCTTGGCACAGGTTCACCCATCCCTTTGGAACATAGTGTTGATGATAAGGTACTTTTCGGACAAGGCCGGGCTCAAATTAACCCTTAGTCATCTTGTCAGGTTATATCGGCCTTTGCACTACTAGGGCTTGATTACTCTAAGACATTGATCCACCCGACCCCTTGTCGTTAACGATGAAGAGGATGAGGACCGGGGGTGGATGAGTCAATTTGTTAGAGCATGGACAGTCGATATTATCCCTGGAGAGTTTCTGCCATTTCCTGAGAAATGGAATTTTAAACATAAGTGGTACACTTGTGCTTTTATTGTTTTTGTACATAGTGGAGGCGAGCTCCATGAATATGTTCTTCTTTTTTCTTTTTGTAGGGATCCCCTGGTTTCCGAACGAGATTCCCGATCTGGCGGAATGGTCTCACAAGCTGGCAGCTTGCTCGACTTACGACAAGTGCAAATGGCGAGACCTGTCCAAGGGGAGATAGGAGGAAAAACATCACTGTAGGTGCTTAGTGGCTTGTTTCCTCAGAAAGGTACTTTCTTTTTAGCACACTAACTCTTTCAATGCAGGTGTTGGAGAATATTTTGAGATGAGGTTGTGTCCCCAGGGGGAGGAGGAGAGATTGCTAGCCTTAGGGTCGAGAATCGATAATAAACAGAAAGAATATTCGAGGTGTGAGGATGCTAGCAATAGGGTGAGTCCTTTTCTGAGGCTCAAAAGGGACGAGTGAGCTGAGCTTCCGGCTTCGGAGGCCTCTACTCTTGAAAAAACATTTCCTATTCCCGTCGAAGGTACTTCGAGGGACAAGGGTCATCCAGCGCCTCCCTCTTCTCCTACCGAAGGCACTTCGGGGGGAACTAAGCCATCATATATATGCTTGAATTTTGATGAGGCTCAGTGGCTTAGCTTCATGGTAAGCTTTGGTAGCCGATATAGGCTTCTTTCAGTTTCCCGTCTT
Organism: Nicotiana sylvestris; assembly: GCF_000393655.2. Lineage (NCBI taxonomy): Eukaryota > Viridiplantae > Streptophyta > Magnoliopsida > Solanales > Solanaceae > Nicotiana > Nicotiana sylvestris. The sequence continues at coordinate 78,330,058 of NC_091062.1, read as the reverse complement.
CCTTTTCTTATTGAGCTTTCTTTTGCAGGCCTTTGACAAGCTTAAGTCCGAGTTGCTCCGTCGTGAGGCCAGGCTGCGGAAAGCTTTGGAAGGGGATAAATATCTCAGGCTTCTTTGTACAAAAAAGGAAGATGAGCTGGTATACCTGTGGTATGAGGCAGATCAAAGTCGGAACTACGAAAGCCATCTCAAAAGACATGTAACCTCCATTTTGTGTCGATGTATGCTCCCCCTTCTACTTTCAAAGATTAATATTCTGATATTCCAATTGAAGAATAAAACAAAGGAGCTGGAACAACTTTGGGGCAAAGTTAGCCGGGTTAAACGCAAGCATAATGACCTAAAGGCTTAGACAAACGCTAAGTTGCGACCAAGGGGGATGCTTTGGCCAAGGTTTCCACCCTCAAGGTGCAACTCCAGAATGCTCATGCAAATAGTTCTATCCGAGCGAACATGATTACAAGGCTCGAGTCTAAGCTTTTGAAGATGAAGGCTGAAGTTGTGGAAGCCTAGGCCGAAGCCGTAATAAGCCAAACTAAGGCTGACAAGAAAGTGGCGGTCTATTTGAAGGACGCTGCCGATGCTCGAGCTGAACTGATAAGGGCTCTTGACCATGAAAGCAGGAGCAAGGAATATGCTCGGTACAAATCTTGGAGGGAGACCCTCGAGGATATCCATGCTAGGGGCTTTGAACTCTCAGAAGAGGTGAAGTAGGCAAAGGTGGATGAAATGACGCTAGGTCTCTTCTGTCCAATACCGAGGATAGTGAGAAGGAAGCCGATGGGCCATAGTCCCCGAGGGGGACATAGATTAGGCCTTCCCTTTCTGATTCTGTGTTTAGTATTTTCAAAGAACATTGTAATAGAGCTTGTATTTCTTCGCATATATGTATAAAAGGAAGCCTCGCAGTTTCGTTTTTCATACACTTTCCTTTTTCATTGATATTTGTCAATCGTTAGCCAGATGAACTAGTTTTCGAGCAAAGAGAACCCTTAGGTTTGTGATATGGCCCTGGGGCTCGTTGAGCTACCTTAGGCTCTTACATGCTTGGTCGGTATGACCTTTTAGTATAAGCCAACGTTTGAGCTCTTATGCTTTTGCCCTTAGGCATATTTAGTTAACTGTTTTGGGTTCAGTCTCCGAGCCGAGTTTTGACTCGAGCTCATTTGACCCTCAAGTTTTTTGAATTTAAAGCTAGCCCTTAGGCTCTTACGAGTTTGGTCGGTACGACCTTTTATATGGGCTAGCGATAGTGGCTCTTATGCATTGGGTCGGTACGACCTCTAGTATGGGCTGGCAACAGTGGCTCTTACGCGTTGGGTCAGTACGACCTTTTATATGGGCTGACGATAGTGGCTCTTACACATGGGGTCGGTACGACCTCTAGTAGTCTTTATTTTTCCCTCGTTAAGAACTTTTGAAGTTGTGTTTTCCTGACTCTTCTACAGTTTGATAAAAACCTCTATTTTGAGCCATTATATGGCAATGATCAAGCACCTCGGGAGGTTTGGCTCGGTGGATGAGTATCTCAAAGCCTATAGTTTGGAGCTGACATGGTCGAAGCTCTTTTGCCTGATGTCGAGGGAAGCCTGTTTAACTGGTTCTTTTCGAAATAGATTTGAACTAATTGAAGGCTTGTGATTTTATAGCGATGGTCGGGCATCCCCGAGTTGCGTTAGTTTGGTTGGTACAGCCTTGTGACCGTAGTCGTTGTGTTTGGTCGGAGCCTTTCACTCCCCGAGTGAAGTAGTTTTGGCGTCTATATTGAGGGTATGCCTTTTTAGGGGTCTTACAAGTTCGATATATAGCCTTAACTTTAAGATCGAGATTATGCCTTTTGTAAGGTCTTACAAATTCTACATGCCTTTGAGGTCTTACAGTTTTGATTACTTGGTACAAGTATGGTTCATGCCTTGCTTGAGGTCTTACAGTTTTGGTCATTTGGTACAAGTGTGGTTCATGCCTTGCTTGAGGTCTTATAGTTATTGTTGTTGCCTTATATAGTTCTTACGAGACTAAGGCTGCCCGCATATGGTCTTATGGCCTCAGGTTTTGGTAAGTCGATGGGGGTGGCGATTGGCGGCATTCCCCGAGTCATCGAGAGTTTCTTGGCTCGGGAGCCATTACTTGTAAACTTGGTATTGCCTCATTGAGGTCTTATGATTTCAGAGTTTTCGACCCGGAGGTCATGTGGCTTGAGTTTTAGATGCCAGTCCCTGAGTGTTCGGGACATTTTTGGCTTTAAAGCCTTTTTGTGATCTTGATGTTGCCTCATTGAGGGCTTACGAGTTTGAAGCTCTGACCGGGGGTCATATGACTTCGTGTTGTTGACGCCTGTCCCAGAGTGTTCAGGACGTTTTTGGCTCTAGAGCCATTTTTGCAAAAATACCAGATTCTTTTGAAGTGTGAAATGGTTTGATGGAAAGTATTATTCGATTACTTGGTACAAGTATACATGTTTTCGCTGTCAGGGGCCCAATTATTCTATACGGACACGGTTCGTTCGATCGTTTGGATAGGAAAATGATGTACCGGGCCAAACGGTCGAATACTGGGGGCATCCCCCTTGAATACTTGTTGAGTCTCCCTTAGGTAGCATATAGATGTTGCCTTGTTAAAAACCTTTCCAGTAAAACCCTTCTTGGGAAAAAACCCGGTCGAAGGAAAAGAGTGCAACGCATGCTTTTGGAACCTAAGGCCTTCGAGTTGGAAAGCATTTCGGCTACTTCGAGCGGATACCTGCATTCATGTTAATATAAATGTAACTAAAATAGGAAGACAACCATACCTTAGTGCTGGCGGCGCTTCGGATCTCGATGTGATTCAATCGTTTGTTATGAGGACTCGGCACAGTCCTTTGTTTTGTTTAGTTGGGCGTAGCCGAGAATGTAGCTTGTTATCACTATATTACTGTTTGCTTATCCTTTGGCTCCTTCGATGACATGGAATTTGGCATTTTGGTTTGTGCCGAACACGTTGACTGGGAGGGTGATTTCCCTTTTCATTGTTTCGCTTGCCATGTTGAATCCGTTGAGGACTCGAGAGGCGGGCACGATTTGGTCAAGCAACCCGATTTTTTCTACCACCCTCGACCTGATAATATTGGCAGAGCTACCTGGATCCACAAGTATACGTTTAATTTGAAATATATGTGACCCCGGAAACACGGGATCTCGGGTCAGTCGCTTCCCTCGAAACCTGTCGACGCCCTGCCAAGAATAAACATCGGCTGAGACCCCGATGAGCGTAGGAATTCCTTGAGAAATGCACCCAGGGTCGATCAAATCTATCCAAGTGGCTCGACGCCAACCCTCTTATGACGTAAAACTAACGGGCTATCACATCTCATTTCTTTTTTGTCATGTTAAGTATTTTTGTACTAAGTTTGGACGCCACCTTTCTATAAAAAGGGGGTTACCAACACCTTGTAAGGCAGAGCTCTAACTATCCTATTCAAGTGCAATAATATCTTCTCTCCCTCTCTTCTCTAAAAATTGCTTATTCCCCTTGGCTCAAAGTTATTCGTCTCCAACCATTCTTCTTATCACTTGGTATCAGTCCGAGGCCGCCCCCGTATTCATTGCCTTTTAACTTATTCTTCATTCTATAATCTAATATTAGCCGAAAAGAGCACTATCTAATTGCATCTTTAACTATTATCCCATCCTCGACTATCCCCGATACTCCGAGATCGATATCAACGCCGACCTCAATGGTCTCATCGACCACTTCTGCACTCGAGAAACAAGCCCCTTTGGTTTGATTACTGCCTCGTATTATCTCGCATTTTACCATTACACTTCGCGTTCTTAGCATTAACTACTTTAATAACTAGCTCGGGAATAGATCACGTACTTTTAGAGTCCCATTTAAAAATTTAATTGTTGTTACCATTTTCATGGTAAATAGTATGGCGCTCACCATGGGGCTAAAAATAATAGTGATTATTTTTTTGCTGGTTTCGTCACACAAATGCACATTATCTTTAACATTTTTTCTTGTCCAACATCCTTTGATTTCAGGCCAAAATGTCCGGTTCGGTAAACAGAATTGAGAACGACAACCTCGAAAATCACGGGGAAAATAGCGTGGCTATCCCAGCCGCTGGAGCACCTCCGTGGAATCTTGATATCGCTCCCGGACCGATCCTAGCGGACATATATTCGTAGGACGCACAACAAGTCAACGAAACCTCTCACAGCGACAGGGGCATACGACACAGTGACCAACAGGAAGCACAAAAAAACTCGGCCCGGGAAGAACAGGAAGTTAGTCTTCATGTTATTTTTGATATGTTATAGGCACAACAACTGGCCACCGCTCAGCTACAATGCCACTCGATAACCCCTAGCACAGCGGCACTAGAGACGGCTCCTCCCGCCGAGCAAGTACTCGAATGGTCGAGCAACAACATATTAGTGACTGATCCCACCATCGCGAAAATGCTTGAAGACCTCACCAAAAGGATCGAATCAGGTGAGAAAATGATTGCAGCCAACGATAGAAAAGTCGGGACTTACAACTCTAGGGTCGACCAGATCCCAGGTGCGCCCCCGATCCTCAAAGGTTTGGAATCAAGAAGTTCATTCAGAGGCCGTTCCCCCAGGAAGCGGCACCGAAACCCATCCCAAAAAATTTCAGAATGCCAAAACTCCCTAAGTACACCGACACCTCCGACCCTAACGAACACGTCACTGCTTACACCTGCACAGTAAAAGGCAACGACATAAAAAATGACGAGATCGAGTCTATGTTGCTGAAATGTTTTGGAGAAACACTTTCGAAGGGGGCCATGATGTGGTACCACAACTTGGCTCCCAACTCCATTGATTCGTTCGCCATGCTAGCGGACTCCTTTGTGAAAGCACATGCTGGAGCTATCAAGGTAGCAACGAGGAAATCCGACGTTTTCAAAATCAAGCAGAGAGAGAACGAGATGTTGCAGGAGTTCGTATCTCGCTTCCAGATGGAACGGATGGAGCTGGCACCAGTCTCCGACGACTGGGTGGTGCAGGCCTTCATCCAAGGCCTGAATGAATGAAGTTTGACAGCTTCGAAATAGTTAAAACAAAATCTAATCGAATACCCGACCGTGACCTGGTCGGACGTTCACAACCGATACCAGTCAAAGATCAGGGTCGAGGATGACCAGCTGGGAGCCCCTTCGAGCTCAGTATACCCAAACAGACTCCTGACAAAAGAGACGAAACCAAACAAAGAAAGGTACCAACCGTACCTCGATGATAGAAGGAATGCACCGAGGCTCAATCTACCCCGCAACAATCGGAGGATAGATCGAGGGTAGGACCCTCGGGGGCTCGTCAACAGAACTAGGTTCGATCAAAACATGGCACCGATGAACGCGCCCCATTTATCAAAATACAACTTCAGCTTCAACATATCAGACATCGTGTTCGTTATCGGCAAAATCAGGGATGCCAAGTGGGCCAAACTAATACAATCGGACCATTCGCAGAGAAATTACAACTTAGTGTGCGAGTTCTACAACACACACGGTCACAGGACCGAGGATTGAAATCAACTACAAGAAGAAGTGGCCCGGTTACTCAACAAAGGGCACCTTAAGGAATTCCTTAGTGATCGGGCCAAAAATCAGTTTCAAGACAGGGAGGCAACCAAGAAAAACGAGGCAAACGAGCCACAACACGTCATCCGCATGATCATGGGGGGGAGGGGGGGGGAGATACCCCGCAGGAGCCCATGATGAGGAAAACAAAAATATCCATACCAAGGAAAAATAGACTCGTGGATATATCCCCGAAGACGCCCTCACATTCAGTGAAGAAGATACCGAGGCTCTGTTTCAACCTCACAATGACGCCCTGGTAATCTCCTTTCTTGTGAATTCTTTTCAATTAAAACGTGTACTCGTAGATCCAGGTAGCTCGGCCAATATTATCAAGTCAAGGGTGGTAGAACAACTCGGGCTAACTGAACGGATTGTGCCTGCCACTCGGGTCCTTAATGGGTTCAACATGGCGAGCTAAATAACTAAAGGAGAAATCATCCTTCCAAATACCGTAGCCGGCACAACCCAAGACACCAAATTCCATGTCATCGAATGAGATATGAGGTATAACGCCTTGTTTGGGCGACCATGGATACACTGCATGAGAGCGGTACCATCTATTTTCCATCAGATGATAAAATTCCTGACAAAGGACGGAATCAAAACCGTCTATGGGGAACAACATGCGGCAAGGGAAATGTTCGCAGTACACGATGTGCTACCAGCGCCCGTACCTCCGCTCCCAAAAAAGCCAACGGGTGAATCAAATATCGATCCTGGTCGGGTTTGACAACGCAAAATAGAAATCCGCATCACGTGTCCACCCTCAGGCAGTCATAATAAGCCGACCCTAAGGCCCTTCCAGCCTGCCTCGTCTTAAGGTACATCCATTCCTTTTGTTTTATTTCGGATTAAGAACTAACCCTCATGCAGGCACCCAGCCCGAGATATCGGGACACTAACACTATTGGGAGACCTCGAGACCCTCAAAGCACGCCCGTTGCACTCTTTTCCTTCGACCGAGTTTTTCATCCCCAAAAAGGGTTTTTACCGGCAAGGTTTTTAATGAGGCAACGACTGCAAAGCTGCTTAAAGGGAACTCCACAGAATTGATCGAAGCTACCCTTACGGACAACTCGCAAGCGGCGAGGGGCATTCCCCCTGGGAGCCACCCAATTCGAAGGAAGTGGAGAAATGCCAAAGCAAAAGTTCCTATAGAGAGATGACGTATAAGGCCAAATGGCCGATGTAACCAGATCCCGCCAAAGCGGAAGCATGTACTATTGTATCGGGCAATCAAAAAATATCCTTTTTCTCCCCCATAAAAAAAGAGAAAGGCTCCTTCTCGAAGTAAGGAAACATGAAAATCGCCACACTCGACCAAAAATAGGTTGACTCAGCACAACAATACATGTATTACGCCAATGGATCGGAAAATATCTCGCATAAGGGGAAAGTCGCAGTATACTCTCGACAAAAACCTCTTCGCCAAATACATCCCGAGATACTCGAAGACTTGAACAGATCAACGCCCACACGACCCTAGGGTCGGAACTCCGGGATCACGAAGCTCTCACAATACAAACTCCAAGTTCACGAGAAGCGGTATTCAAGCTTAAACAAACTTGATGACTCGGGGACTATTGCCAATCGCCATGCACTGGAAAATTCGAAACAGTAAGACCCTAGCAGGTAACCTCGGCATAACCAGATCTATTCTATAAGCTGTAAGACTTCAATAGGCATGACAAGCTGTAAGACCTCAATAGGCATGACAAACTGTAAGACCTCAACAGGCATGAAAATTCCCTAAGTTTGGGCTATACATCGCATTTGTAAGAATACCTAAAGGGCATACCCTCGATGTAGATGCCTAAACTATCACTAGGGATCAAAAGTGGCTACGGCCAAACGCATATGACTACGGTCAAAACAGTTGATACAACCAAAATAACACGACTCGGGGACGCCCAACTGTCGCTAAAAAATCGTAGGTCACTACTCCGAATATACTTCAGAAAGAACCAGTTAAAATAGACTTCCCTCCACAGGCAAAAACGAGCTCCGACAACGTCGGCTCCAAAACGCAAGAGCGTTGATCTACTCGACCTACGAGCTATGAACCTTACGATGTTTCGAAACATCGCCGACAACGACTTGAAATCGAGGTTCTTGTGGAACCAACGATGGGTCAGGCAAAAATATTATAAAAAGACCTTAATGAGCAGAATCAAAGCTTACAAAAAGCCCACAGGCAAAAACAGCGTAAGAGCCATTATCGCCAGCTAAGCAAGCCTACGAGCCTCATATTGAAAGGTCTCTACGACCAAACAACGTAAGTGCCACTATCTCCAGCTAAACAATCTTGACAAATTGAGGATTAAAATGAGCTCGAATCGTAACTCGATTCGGAGACCGAATCCAAAATAGTTAACTATGCAAAGCCTCCGGGCCACATACTGAAAGGTCTCAAATGACCAAACGGCATAAATGCCACTATCGCCGACCAGAGAATCATGAAAATTTATGGGTTGATTAAAGCTCGAATCGCAACGCGACTCGGAGACTGGACCCAAAAGCTGCAATATGCCTAAGGGCATGACATAAATGCCACTATCGCCGGCTAGGGAATCAAGGAAATTTATGGGTCGACTGCAGATCGAATCATAACACGAATCGGAGACTGGACCCAGAAGCTGCGATGGGCCTAAGGGCGCGGCATGAACACCACTGTCGCCAACCAAAAACTCAATGAAAAATACGGGTCAATTACAGCTCCTATCGCCAGCCAAGTAAACATCCGAACCGAGTGCCCATAAGGTCACTTCGACCCAAAAGCCCAAAAGCCATTATCATTCGCCCACGAAGGCAGGAAAGAGCCTGAGGGTCGATTGAACTGCGAGCCACCGTGCAACTCGGGGAACAAGCCTAGACAACCGGACCAAGCATGGAGGCTCCAGCACCTGCTCACATTAAAAATCGTGGTTAAAAGTCCCCGGTCTGCTCGATCAGTTTCGGACCTACGAGGATCCCGCCAAACATCAAAACCAGCCTGCTCGGTCGAAAGCAATAACAAAGAAAAAGGTACAGAAGAAACAAAACTTCAAAATTCCTTCTTATAAAATTGCATACGCAGAAAAGGCGCACTCTCCATCTACAGGCATATTCCGCATATATCAGAAACGAAGCGACAAAAAATAGCAAAATCTACACTCTACGCTAAAAAGGGATACGACTTATCAAAAATCAACCTCCGCAACTTCAGCAAGAAGTGACCAAGCGCCACGGTTATTCCCCTGGCGCAAGCCAATTCCTCCAGGAAAAAGGAGCCCTTTTCACTAACCTACTCAAGTACCTCTCCTCGGGACTTGCGACGAACAAATCTCTCAATCCTCTTCTCTCCACCGGCTCAAGTACCTCTCCTAGGGCTCACTGCAGTTCGGCTTGGGCATTGATAGAACCCTTCATACGAATCGCCATCTCCCGACCCGCCTTGGTTCGACTTAGTGTCACTTTGGCCCGAGCCTCAAATTATCTCAGCTCTAAAGATCAAATTCGAAGTTTCCTAGTCCTACCCGGCTGAACTTTGGTGCTGCCACAAAGGGAGTTGGGCCTCGAAAGGTAAAGACTTTGTCCGAGATATTCGTCCCCTCAGATGAGCCTACACTTGGGCCCTTATCTCCCCACACGCCGCTCTGATGAAGTTGATGTCGCCCTTAAGGTACTCCGAAACCTCCACTTTTTCTGCAGCTGATATAAAGGGGGGCTAGCCCTAAAGGTAGAATGGGGCGAAGCACGTACTACAGGAAGCCACCTGCTCCACCCAATAGCCCCCATAGTTTGGGCCCATCGCCCCGGAATCGAGGGCTCCGGAAACACTCAGCTCAATCGATGCATTCCCCTCGTAGGCGTAAAATAGCCTCGCCTAGATAAAAGGCTCTCGTCACATCACACATCTCCCTATCATCATTGCCCGCCTAAAAAATTACGACCCCCCGGAGGAGGGGGGGCCACGTCTACGCTCCCAAAAGACCATCCGACACCAACAATGCCCACGATAGAAAGGAAAGGACGATTGCTGAATTCACCATCATCATAGATAAAGCCCGCAAAGCGTAGGCCGTACCGCCTGAAAGACATCCTTTCACCCCTTCAAACAACTGACAAAGGTTTTGAAGGTGTGGCACCAACACCTGGGAGGAACGATTCGGCCGAGCCCAGTCTCTGCCTTCCCCAAATAAAGCAGCTATTTAAGGCAGATTCCGACGACCCCCCAAGGAAGCGAAAGCAGCCTCACATCGTGTGTAAGAAGAACGACGACAAATTCAAAACTACCAAAGGTACCAACCATCAGCATCACATCCGGCGCCAGTGTGATAGTCAACCCCGGAAGCCTCCATCACGTTAAGATAAAGCCCTGAAAGGCCAACAACGCCTTCGCTAACACAAGATCAACACACAAAGGCCTCCACCAAAGGAAGCCAGCCAGCAAATACAGTTGCATCTTAAACATACGCTCATACGGAACAATCCCCCGATATCGATCTGGATGATCCTAACGCAGGCAGATCTCTGCCCAAAAACTGCGTTCGAGAAACAGCCATCGACACCCCTAAAAATCCGCCAGCCTTCGGTCAAGCCTCCCCTCAAAAACCGCTTCGAAGAATAAAAACACCACCCACGCCTTTACGGTAAAGGTCCGACGACCCAATGTTACTGGTCTTATTTTGGGTTGGGACATGAGAAACCCTACGTGGAGCCAGTTTATCAATCGAAAGCTCCACGAAGTGCCCAAATACAAGCAAACTCAGTCAATCCTGTACATTCTAAAAAAGGTTGTCTACATCGAGATCAACAGGGACCCCCGGGTACCCGAAAATGACCTTTGTTTGGAATAACGTCCTCAAAACCCCCGAAATTCAATGCATAATCTCCAAACAATTCGAGGGACCCGATATCCCGGACCTATTGGAACGAATGCTCGCAATCAAGTCAGATGTCGGTGGTCAGCAAATAAAAGAAGGCATTCAAAGAGCCTCAAGAAGCACGAGGGCATACAAAATAAAGCAAAGTAAGGAAAACATAATTCTGAAAAGGTTTGTTCATATTCATAAGAAATCCATAAACAACGGCCCTTGAGGGGTCCTTACATATGATTATTAAAGCCTGCGAAGGAGATCATCACACAAAAAAGAAATCCAAAGATATGCAGATAGCGAAAGCCTAAGGGTCTAGCCTACCTTTTGTGCGACATCTCTGTCGTCATCCCCTCGGGCATATGACCTCAAAGAAAATATCTTCCAAATCCGAGGCCCTCGAAGACCTCACCTCGTTTCCTTAGAATGGCATCTTCAAAAGGAAGAGAGGTGAGGGAAGGAGACAAGAAGAGGCTGGGTGAAAAATCTGGCTGTCGAGAAGCCCGCCAAAACTAATCCCACCAAGCCACTTCTTGAGACGTTGCCTTAGCCCGGGAGGCAACAGCCAGCGAGAACCACTGCCACACTCCCCAGGAATCTAAAAGAGGTGTAATGCACTGAGCCAAGGGAGGAGGGTGAGCAGCGATATATTATCCGAGCCCCCTCCTGAGCAGTGGTGCATAGTCCGAAAAATACCCCCAGGGTCGGAAGTAATTGGCCTTCTGCCTTATCGCCTCAAGCTGGCAACGATTGCAGCAGCAGCAACAGCAGCAACAACAGCAACAACAACAACATCAACATCATGACGACATAACTCCGCCCAACTAAAAAGAGATCAAGAAAGGAGTCAAGGCGCATATGGCATAAATTCTTGAAGCCTGGGGCTCGAACACGAAAAAATAGTGGAACTTCAAGATGGCAGAAAAGGAAGGAGAGATAGGTATCAAAGAAAGTTTTGGTAGAAGTGCTAGCCACGAGGAGCCCCATTTATAGGGAAGGCAGAGCAACCGACGACGCTATTACCGCCCTTGAAAATGTAACGGCAGGCACAATCAATGCGATCATAGAAGATGAGCTGATAGAAACGATATGACTCCAAGGCTCGTGATGTTTCGTAAATCCCAAAGAAGCAGAAAGGCGGAGTACCTCGATACCTGTCAGAAGAAGCCTGCACCATTGGCATAATGCCGCTACAGGAGACTAGGGAATGATATGTCTATACCATTTCTTATTACTTCCCTCCAAGAAACGCGGAGACTATCTGTGTACGGTGAAAACCGAGGAACCAATTTCCCCCTGACATAATGCTTCGAAGAGTGACCCTGAAAACACGTGATCTAGTGTCGGATGTTTCCCTCGAAACCTGTCGATGCCCTGACAAGAATAAATATTGGCTGAGACCCCGACGAGCGCAGGAATTCCTCGAGGAATGCACCCGGGGTCGATCAAATCTATCAAAGCAGCTCGACGCCAGCCCTCTTACGACGTAAAACTAACGGGCTGTCATATCTCATTTCTTTTTTGTCATGTTAAGTATTTTTGTACTAAGTTTGGGCGCCCCCTTTCTATAAAAAGGGTGTCACCAACACCTTGTAAGGCAGAGCTCCAACTATCCTATTCAAGTGCAATAATATCTTCTCTCCCTCTCTTCTCTAAAAATTGTTTATTCCCCTTGGATCAAAGTTATTTGTCTCCAACCATTCTTCTTATCACTTTTTATCAGCCCGAGGCTTCCCCTGTATTCATTCCCTCTTAACTAATTCTTCATTCTATAACCTAATATTAGCCTAAAAGAGCACTATCTAATTTCATCTTTAACTATTATCCCATCTTCGACTGTCCCCGATAGTCCGAGATCGATATCAATGCCGACCTCAAAGGTCTAATTGACCACTTCTGCACTCAGGAAACAAGCCCCTTTGGTTTGATTAATGCCTCGTATTAGCTCGTATTATACCATTACACTTCGCGTTCTTAGCATTAACTGCTTTAACAACTAGCTCGGGAATGGATCGCGTATTTTTAGAGTCCCATTTATAAATTTAATTGTTGTTACCATTTTCACGGTAAACAATGTATTTACAAGGAAGGAGATTACCAATGCATCATTGTGAGGCTGAGACAAGGTCTCGATGTCCTCGTTGCTGAATGTGAAAGCATCCTCGGGTATTTAACCCCGAGTTTGCTTTTCTCTGGTGATGTTTATTTTTGTTCTTCTGATCATGGGCTCTTGTGGAGTATCGATGCCTCCCAAGATCATATGGATGACATGTTGCGGTTCATTTGTTTCATTCTTCTTGGTCGCCTCTCTTTCTTGGAACTGATTTTTGGCCCGATCGCTGAGGAACTCTCGGAGGTGACCTTTGCTGAGTAGTCGGGCTACTTCTTCTAGGAGTTACCAAAAATCCTCGGTCCTGTGACCGTGCGTGTTGTGGAATTCACACACTAAGTTACGGTCCCTTTGTGAAGGATCTGATTGCATGGGTCTTGGCCACCTGGTGTCTCTGATTTTACTGATGGCGAATACGATGTCTGAGACATCGACATTGAAGTTGTATTCCAACAAGCGAGGTGCCTCTGTTGGCCCTATGTGCCTATCGAATCCAGCCCTGCTGACAAGTCCCCGAGGGTTCTAACCTCGATTCATTCTTCAGTTAGTATGGGGTATGTTGAGCCTTGGAGCGTTTCTTCTATCTTCGGTGTATGATTGGTATCTCTCTTTGTTCAGTTGCGACTCCTTTGCCGGAAGCCTGTTAGGATATACTGAGCTCAAGGGGGCTCCTAGTTGGTCGTCTTCGACACTGATCTTCGATTGATATCGGTTGTGAACATTCGACCAAGTCATGGCGAGGTATTCAACCAGATTGTTTTTCAGCTGCTTCAAAGCTACCGAGCTTCGCTCGTTCAAACCTTGAGTGAAGGCCTGCATCGCCCAATCGTTAGAGACCGGTGGTAGTTCCATGCATTCCATTTGAAAGCGATACACAAACTCTCGTAGCATCTCGTTCTCCCGTTGCTTGATCTTGAAGATATCGGATTTCCTTGTAGCTACCTTGATGGCACCGACATGTGCCTTTATGAAAGAATCTGCCAACATTGCAAATGAGTCTATAGAGTTAGGAGCTAGGTTGTGATACCACATCATGGCCCCTTTTGAGAGTGTTTCCCCGAACTTCTTTAGCAGGACGGACTCGATATCGTTGTCCCTTAGGTCGTTGCCCTTCACTGCACAAGTGTAGGCAGTGACGTGCTCGTTGGGGTCCGAGGTTCCATTGTAATTCGGAAGCTCGGGCATTCCTAACTTCTTTGGAATGGGTTTTTGGGCTGCTTCCTGCGGGAATGACTTTTGCACAAACTTCTTCGAATCTACACCTCTCAGAATCGAGGGTGCACCCAGAATTTGATCAACCCTGGAATTGTAGGTCTCTACCTTATTTTCGTTGGCTTTTATCTTCTTCTCGACCGACTCGATCCTCTTTGTGAGGTCCTCGAGCATCTTTACGATGGCGGGGTCGGCTGCCAACTCGTTGTTGCTTGATCTCTATGGTACCTGCTCGGATGGGGGAGCCGTCCTCGGTGTTACCGTGCTTGGTGTTTTCTGGTGACTTTGCAGCTGAGCAATCGCCAGCTGTTGTGCCTATAGCATTTCAATCGCCAGCTGAAGGCTAACCTCCCGTTCTTCCCTAGTTGGGGTTTTCTGAGCTTCTTGTTGGTCTCCTTGGTGCACGCTCCTGTTAGTGCGAGAACTTATATGGACGTGCTAGGCATCGCGTGAGACTACATCCGCAGGGATCAGCTCTGGTGCACCTTCAGGGTTTAGTGGTGGTGCGCTAATACCTGGAACAACTACACCATTCTCTCCATGGTTCTCAAGACTGTTGTTTTCACATCCATTTACTGAGTTAGACATTTTGACTTGAAATCGAAGATCTTGGACAAGAAAAAGTGTGAAAGATAACATGCATTATGTAGTAAAACCAGCAAGAAAATAATCACTATTATTTTTAGCCCCACGGCGGGCGCTAAGCTGTTTACTTTGAAAATGGTAATTACAATTAAATTTGATTTTGTGGTTCTAAAAATACGTGATCTATTTTTATTCTAGTTGTTTAGGCAATAGATGCTAAGTGAGGTACTTGGAGACTAGATAAGAGCTTGAAAACAAGATGATAACCAAACCGAATGGCTAACAATCGGGGCCTCGAGCCTGCTTATTCAGGGCCTCGGACTCGAGTCTGATGTCTCACCGAGGGTAGTCGATGGATGACTAACAGTTATAACAAAATCAATGGAGGCTCTTTATGGCCAATAATAAGCAATAAATGAAGAACAATAAATGGAGCACAATGAATATAAGTAATAAATGTAAGTAATGAGATCAAGAGAATATGTTAGAGAGCAGAGAGAATATTTTTGTGTATTCAATATTGAGCAACAAATATCTACAAAATGACAAGGATCCCCTTTATATATGAGGGGAATCCTTGTATGGTACCAGTGCATTTATTAAAAAGATATGAGATTGATACAACTATTTAATGCCTCGGTACGGGTGCATGTCAACCTGCCAACTCCCATCAAGTGCCTAGGGAATTCCCCATTTTTCTATGGCCGTTGTCGACCCGTATTGTCTCCGAGCCAAGAATTTTAGAGACTCTTCAATATCGCATTTCGATCCCTTCCTCGAGCTTTAAGAGGCACATCTATGTAGTCCGGAAATGATCATAAAATTGGTCCCTCGGATTTTACCGTATACAGGGATATTCCGAACCATTCTGCCTAGGGACCTTGTGCCTCATTTCTATAAAACAGGTAGAGTTAGCCCTTTCCTCCTCCAGATTTGGCTATTTACACATTAATAATCAAAACATTGGCATGTTTTCTCCAAATAATGCACATATCGTGATTGTGTCCATTGGGATTATGGAAATCTCGATGGACTTTGGACATGGCTCGTCTTAGCGAGTTATTGCGCGGACAATGCTCTAACTCATACTAGGTTTAGACATGATGCATGTACAGTTGATTTTAGAATGGGGTTTTTTAGAAGTGTCTAGACTGGTACCCTCAAGCGGACAACTTGAGAGGAAAAGGCACGAAACTGTCAATTGCACCACTGATCCCGCAAATAAGCCTTTCCAAATTTAAATGGTAGTATAGGAAGAGCACGAACACTCATCAAGTGCCACTATGGTATCAATACGCACGAGTGAAATATGATGTGGAGCATGTTTTATGCTAAGATAAAATAACACGTTGTCAAGTATTTTGCATGTTGAAAGCAGTAAATGCAGTATTGAATGAAACGTAAAGACATAAAAGAAAGGAAAACAAGGAAGAAGTTAGATCGTATGATGAAAGAATTGTAATAAAGCAAATGGAGGGGTAAGGATTGGGGAAAGACATGATATAGAAAAATTAAAACGTTTGGAGCAAGTGAACATGATTAGGAAATAAGGGGAAATGCAAGTTGTAATCAAATTAAACGAAGAGTTGCATATGAGTTCATATAAAAGGGAAATAGGGAAGAGAATGTGCATGTTGCAATAAAAAGGGAAAATGGGAGTGGGATATTCAAGTAACAGCAAAATAACAAAAACACACTTATCGAGAGAGACTAATTCATGTAGACCAAATTCGCAATGGTAAGAGCCTGAAAATTTCCCAAGCAGAGTCGCCATGCTGTCGCGCCCCATTTTTCTCGCGAAATCGGGTTTCGACACGTGACAACTCTTTTAAGGAAGGGTTTTAAAAGAGAAAGAGTCTCCACCTAACGGATTAAGGTGCGTTAGGGCTCCTATTTGCAGATAACTCTGTCTAACTAATTTGCGTCACCAAAGATTGGGTAAGGGCTCAAAATTACCTTGAAGAGAAGGTGTTAGGCACTCTTCGAGGTCCACAACTGTGGGTCCTGCCGGAACTCAATTATATGAATTATTCTAGGAGATCAAATACAGAAAGAATAGGGAATTTGGTATGTTTATTATTAAACACAAATAAATGATGAAGTACAAGATGGGGAGTCCTAAGTTTTTTAGCCTAAAAGATCACCCCGTTCAACATAAATAATACTTCATAACTCCCTCAAAGTAGGGTATTACTCATATTATTCAGCGGCCACAGACTATCATCTCTTGCTACCCGATTACTATCTTTAAGTTGTTTACCTAAAGCGCACTAGTCAATTCTAAGCCATACCCTATGCGTGCACTACCCGTCCCATGTCTATGGTCTAGGAGGGATTTGGACCTCTGTCTCAAGGTGGTTTTAAGCTTTAACTTAAGCTGCTCAAAAATGAAAAATACTAGGCGACATACAAAACATTTTTGGACTTTCACTTGTAAGAAAATAAGGGCTCAAGTTGGCCGCCGCACTTAGAGAATGAATCCACGCAAGTCAGATTAACAAAGACAATTGAAGATTTTAATAAAGTTGAGGTTGCAGAAACCTATAGGCAAGATCTCTATATGAATCTTGATTTAATGAGCGGGCAATTTACAATCTCTGAAACCTACATAGTTGCCTACTGATTACATGTATAAGAGATTAAACCTATAGGCATGACATCTAGGCATTTTATGTAGTAACTAATAATGGTAATTGCAGGGTTATGTTCAGAATTGGTTAATTGAGTCTTATAGGCATGGTTTTCTAGAAACGATAATTAGCACTAAGTTAAAGACTATTAAAGAAATGAGTAGGACAATTAATTAAACTGATTCAGACCTTATAGGCATGAGTTCTATAATTAAAACTGATTATAGATCCTATAGACATGATTTTTATAATTAAAAACTGATTTTAAGACCCTATATGCATGATCTCTAAAACTAATTTTAGATCCTATAGGCATGATCTCTAAAACTAATTTTTAGATCATATAGGCATGATTTCTAACAAGCAGGCATAGAGCATATTTGATCCAAATCAAGAACGTATACGCAGGATTTCTACAATGACCGGAAAATAACACGTCTTGAGCAAAGAGAAAATACCTATAGGTATGATTTCTAACACATTATAGCGGAACATGTTTGAACATAATAGCATATTTTAACTAGTTAATGGACTTATAAGAAGGATCTCTAACCATTTCAGTGCAAGTATAGGATAAAGCCCCTTCCCCAATTTCACTAATACCCGAAAATGTTATTACAAGAATTATTACAGACCCAGAATGAATAGAATAAATTACAAAGTAGAATAGCTATAGTGAGACTACAGTAGGCCCAAATATACACCCAACCCAACCAGGCCTTTACATAGTTCACAACAACCCAGAAGACAGTTTTTATAGCCAAAACCCAGTAGCCATCAGAAATACAACCATGTACACAAGCCCACTAGCTTATTCAACAAATGAAATGGGACAAAACTTGAGCAATTACGACAAATAATGGTAAAGAACCTTGGACCCTAGTGTGTCAGAGTTCCCAAGGGCTTCAAAAACCCAGGATAGTGATCACACTAGGGAGGCCAACATAGGAGATTCAGGGATAGAATGAGGACCAACTCCTAGTGTGTCAGAGTTCACAGGAGTGTCAATTGGACCCTGAGCAGTGCTCACATTAGGGAGGTCAGAGTAACATAAGTGATAATGAGAGGGACTGGACAACAATTGAGGGACAGAGCTGAAGAGAACAAGTTAAGCACATAGAGCAAACAAATCAGATAGGCTTTATGTTTTGAAAACAGACTTAGCAAAGATTCAAAAGAACAATATCTAGTGCATAACAATCACACATTAATAAAACAAGTTTGCAGGTTTGGTATACACATACTCATGATAAAGAAAAGATTCAGATTATGTTAAATGTAGATGCTAGTGAAAATCATATTGACTGCCAGTAGAATTCAAGCAGGATGAAAGCAGGTCATTGCAAGAATTATGAAAGCAAGGCATGCTTAAGTGACAAGATTTCCAACAAAATCAAACACATAAAGAGAGGCTAAAATGCGAAGGTTCTAAACATCAGTAACATATAAGCTAGGAAAACATAAAGAAAACTTAATTAACTTAGGTCCAGGTATGTTTCAAACCACAAACGTAATGGACTAGAAAGACATAACTTTGAGTAATATAGTTAGAATTGCATACGAGAATAGCCCAGAAGGCACATTAAGCTATGAAATTCAGAAGTGAAAACACATGCAAGCTACAGATACATAGAAATGGAATTGCAAAGGGTTCAATAACTCACAAGTTAAGCGAAAACAAGAAAGAGCAAAGTCACACTAGCAACCCCAGAATTTCTGGCCTTGGCTTTCAGCCGGCCACGAATCAGAATATAGAACAAGAATATGAGAGAACAAGAGTAGTAACTTCAGTTTTTAGTGAATGTTAATGATTCCAGTCTTATCTTAAAGGGGAATAGGGAGGAGTTTATATAGTGATAGAAATTAACACATAATCATGGAAACAAATAATTCAAATGCGAGTAGGTTAGAAAGAAAATATTCCGGAATCAATTAGAGGTAATTCAGGGCACAAATCAAGGATTCAGTAAATCAGAGAAACACACAAAATTATTGTTCAGCATATTTAAGGCAAATACTAGAAGTAAAAATTAGGGAAACACACAAAATGGTTCAAAATATTTAAGGCAAATGCACAAAAATACCAAAATACAAATCGTTCAGAATATTTAAAGCAAATACTAAAGTAAAAATTAGGGAAACACAAGGAAAGAAAGCAATCAGACAAAGAAAAGGAAAGATTCATCAGAACCAGTAAGGAAAAGGGAAAAGTCTCAAACCCTAGTTTTAGGGAAAACAAATATTGACAGAAATATAACAAAAATCGGTTACATGGTAGAATATGGGTCGAACATAAACATAATAACACTCAAAATCAGGAAATCGAATCAATTTTGGTTCTATCTAAAGAGATCTGAAAACCCTAGTTTTAAGGTAAGTTAGAATCTCAAAGATACATAGAGATTCATACCATAAAAGAACAAGAACGAACACAAATGGAAAAAGGTCAAGGAACTGAACCAGTTTTTGGTTTTGAAATTGAAGAGATCCACTTGCCATATTTAGGCAAGCAACTAGGTAACACCATAAACGAGTAACCACTAGTGAGAGGAGGTAAATAAGGCAAGAGAATCCATGGTGGATTCCATTTTGGGGCTGGATTTGGAGGGGTTAAGAGACACGACGACTAGGGTTCATGAGAGATCAAAGATGAGAGGGTTAAGGGTGGAGAGGTAGTGAAGAGCGATTTAGGATTAGGGGGTTTGGTTCATTAAAAATGGTAGGGGTAATATGGGTCATTGATCTTAGAGATCAACGACCACAATTAGTTTGGGGTTCTAGGTCGGGTTAGTTTAACCGATTGGGCTGGGGGTTATTTGGTTTGGGATCAGGAGATATTGGGCTGTTGTAAAGGAGTTGGGCTAGTGTATTGGGCAGTTTTAGGTCCGAAATTAGGAGGAATTTAGGGCTAGTTTTTAAATACCCAACATTTAATAAATAAATAATTTATTAAAATAATTAATAAATATCAAAAATATCATTTGTGCACTAAAAAGATTAAAAGTAATTAATTAACATTATAAAAATATAAAAATTCATTTTCTGGATAAATTATGTAATTATACATGCATATGGGCTATTATTGTAAAAATATGCAATTTAGCCTAAAAATAAAAATGTAATTATAAAAATGCACTGAAAAATATTTAAACATTATGCTGGTATAAATGATAATTTAGATAATTAAATCATCATAAAAATAATTTGGAGGGTAATTATTGCATATTTATATGATAAAATGCAGAAATAAATAGATTTAAAGCCTTTAAAATTATGAAAAATTATACAAATACTTGTGTGTGCTCATAAATCAAAATGATGATGTACATGAACTATTTTGAAAGTATATATATATATATATATATTTAAAAATGAGGAAAATATTGGGTATCAACAACTGGTATTGGTCCCATCGGTGCGTCAGCTTGGATCATTTCATACAGTGACTCGAGGTAGATTTGCTGGCGTCCACAGACCTTGAAGTACCCTTCCATTTCCCACTTTTCCTATTTATATCTTTCTAAACATTTTTATTTATTTCACACCTTATTTGTAGACTTATAGTTGCTCCTGTACTCGTGACTCCGGGTTTCTGGGAATAGATATTATCACATGGTTTATATTAGTGCTATGTTAGATGTGGCTTTTATTTCTTATTGAATATTATTATTTTGTTTTTAATTATTAAAATTGGTTAATTCATTATTTCACAATGGCTTGCCTAGCAAGTGGATGTTAGCTGCCATCACGACCCCGAGGTTGAAATTCCAGGTCGTGACAAGTTGGTATTAGAGAACTAGGTTGCTTAGGTCTCACGAGTCATGATCATGCTTAGTATAGCATGGTGGATTGGTGTAGAGACGTCTGTACTTATCTTCTAGAGGTTATGGAGTTTTAGGAAAAATTTCACTTCTTTCTTTCTTTCATTATCGTGTGATTTTATTCTATCATTGGTGTTTGATTCATTCCATTCTTATTCTCTCGTAGATGGTGAGAACACATACGACATCCATAACCGGACAAGAGCTGCAGCCCCCTGTTGCAGCCACTACCAGGGGTAGAGGCCAAGGTCGAGCCAGAGGTCGAGGGAGAAGTAGAGCTCAATCTTGAGCTCGAGCAACAACACCCACAATGGAGCCTTAGATTAATCATGAAGAGGAAATCCTAGCTCAGACTGCACTAGTCGGACCTGCTCAGGTCCCAGAGGGATTCATAGCAACTCTGGTGCTTCAAGATGCTCTAGTCCGTTTAGTGTGCCTTATGGAAAGTGTGTCCCAGACCAGTGCATTTTCGGTGGTACCAACCGTCTCTTAGGATGGGGAAGAAGCACAAACTCCTGCTACTCACACTACAGAGCAGATGGCTCCCATATACTAGACTCCAGCAGTCCAATCAGTTGGGTAGTTTAGTCGATTATTGCTGCACAGACCGGAGAGAGGCCCGCGATGTCTACTGAGGGATTGATGAGATTGGACAAGTTCATAAAGCTTTTCCTTATTCATTTTAGTGGTGCACCTTCTGAGGACCCACATGATTACTTGGACCATTGCTACGAGGTATTGTACAACATGGGTATTGTTGAGACCAATGGGGTTGACTTTGCAGTATTCCAAGTGACCGGTTCTACTAAGAGATGGTGGGGAGATTATGTGTTGACCAGACCAGCTGGTTCACCTTCACTTACCTGGGATCAGTTTTTGCAGCTATTTCAGGAGAAGTTTATTCCTTTCACTTTGAGAGAGGAGTATATCAGGCAGATTGAGCACTTTCAGCAGGGTAGCATGATTGTTAACTAGTATGAGACCCAATTTGTGGACCTATCTCGCCATGTAGTTATTTTACTCCCTACTAAGAGGGAGAGAGCGAGGAGGTTCATAGATGGACTTACTTTTAGTATTAGGCTGCAAATGTCCAAGGAGATCAGAGATGATATATCTTTTCAGAGGCCCGTAGAAATTTCTAGACATATCGAGATGGTTTGGGTCAAGAGAGAGGGGCGGTATTCGATAAGAGGCCTTATCATTTTAGAGGTTTTAGTGGTGCCTCGTCTGGAGGCAGGGGTATTATAATGACCCGACCGGTCATTTTGAGCATTTGCACTTCGCTCGGTAGTTTGGGGGCATGAGTAGCTCTGTATGATGTATTATGACTTATGTGAATCTTTAGTTTTGGTTTTCAGGTTATTCGAAATTGATTTGAAAGAATGAATTTCATGATTTAAGCTTAAAGTTGGAAGAGTTGACAAGTTTGAGTTTTAGTATTTGACCTCGGATTGGAGTTTCGATGGTTCCATTAGGTCCTGATGGTTATTTTGGACTGGGGCATGTGCCCAGATTTGTGTTTGGATATTTCTAGAAGGTTTCGGTGCTAATTGGCAAAAGTTGGGACTTTGAAGGTTTTAAAAGTTCATAAGTTTGACCGAGAGTTGACTTTGATGATATCGGGTTCAAATTGTGGTTTTGGGGATTGGAATAGCTTTGTTATGTCATTTGGGAAATGTGTGCAAAATTTGAGTTCATTTCGAGTTGATTTGATAAGGTTCGGCACGGGTTTTGAAAGTTGAAAGAGTTAAAGTTCATTAATTTCGATTTGAGGTGCGATTCGTGGTTTTGATATTGTTATGCGTGGTTTGAGGGCTTGATTAAGCCTATGTTATGTTATAGGACTTGTCGGTAAGTTCGGACGGGGTCCTGAGGGGCTCGGGTGAGTTTCAGATAGGTTTGGGTTGTGTTGCACTCGTTACATTCACAAATATGCTGAAAATTAGGTCAAATGTAGCTAAGCATTTCTCCCAATGTTCTTTGAATTACGCAATAATCCATCTACCAAATTGAAGATTTACGAGTGTAGTTTCTAATAGATTAAACCGTTCATTGATACAACATTGGAGTAGAGAGATATTCGCATTTTTGCGAGACCGCGCAGATTAGTAGGTGACAAGTAGGTGCATCACCTACTTGCCAAAAGGAGAGGCCTCAATTAAAAGCTCCAAATTCGGCCAAGAGGGGACTTTTAAGGGTTTATCAACTCATTTCTTTCACCCATCTTTCATACCAAGAAAAAAAATTGAACCTCTGCAACTCCTCCCCAAAAATCCCACACAAACCCTAGGTTATTTCGGGTTTTACGATATAATTTTAGTGTCGAAAAGACCGGATAGCTTGTTAGTTTCTCTTTCTCCTTCTTGTAGCTACGTTGGGGGACTGATTTTGGATGAAGAAGGGCTATGTTTCATGGGTTCTACTCAGTCCAAGGTAAATTTATGAATCTCATTCCATTATCTAGGCTTGTATGAGTTGTTACCCGATTGTAAAGACTAGACCTAGCGAGTTTCGAAAGAGTGGTATCTTGTTTGTTGTTGCGTAACTGTTGGCTGGTTGTAAACTTATTTTCAATTTGAATTCATGTATGGTTTATAAGATAAGAGGCTTAATTATGTATTGTTGGTTGTGTTTCTCAATTTGAAAGAAAAGACAAGTCGAAACGTGTTTTAGTAAACTGAAAAATCAATTTTGAGTTGTTGAACTTGCGGGACTGTTTTGTGGAATGTTTCATGTTGCTGTTGCGTTGTCTCTTTTTCTATTATTTTTATGGAGTTTGGGAGGATAAACGGTGTAGAGAAACACCACATAATGTCAGGGTGGTTAGTTGGTCGTTCGTCTTTGCATTTTTGGGTTGTTTGACACTACTAGGGTTGCCGTATTGCGTATGAACTAATTCGGGTGTATGGGCTATTTTGTGATATTTTGTGATGGATATAAGGTTGGGAAATGATGTATACATGTTGTTATTATTGTTTTCTTGTTGTTGTTGATGTTATGTCGAATTGGGAGGAAATGAAGATTATAGGGGAGATGCTGCCCGTTTTATTATAAAATAAGTTTGTCCTTCGTCGTGCGATAGTTGAACCTTCCATAACTTGACCATAGTATTTTTATCATTGTTGTAGATTAAGGTGCAAAGAGACAAGTTTAACGTGGTTATTGGACAGATTGTGATAAGGTATGTTAAGGCTAAACCTTTCCATCATTTTGGCATGATACCATAACGACATGTGTTTGATAACGAGACATAAAGAGAAGTTCGTATTTCTGAATTTATTCACATTATCCTAGTCTCATAAGTTACAACATTCTCGCTTATTGGGACTTTCTATTTAGTTAAGTATTGTCTTCTTTTAGTCAAGAGAGTGTAGAAGTTTATACATATATATATATATAGTATTATAATATTTTCACCACCACCGAGCTATAATCGGTGGGCAGGCCCCTGTTGGGCAACCTCAAATCAGATGGTAAGTTATATACTGGGCCTACTATGGTCGAGCTCCTATGAGGGAGCCCAGGATGGTCGCTATATAGAGCCTAGTATAGCTGAACACTTATGAGCGAGCCTGCTACGGCAGAGCAGTTACAGATACCGAGCCTTATAGTGTCGGACAACTATTTGACTTACTATATTGAGAGAGTTGAGTCAGTATCAGTAGATAAGCACATCTTCATATTATCTTTGACTCCTAGTTACTTTCAGTTATTATATTATCAGTTCAGTTTCAGCTTTCAGTTATATTGTTGCCTTATATACTCTGTACATTATTTCCTACTAACGCCCCTTTTGCTGGGGACGCTACATTTCATGCTTGCAGGTCCTGATGGATAGCTGGATAGACCTTCCCAGTAGACAGAGCCAAACATCATCTTGGTTGGTAAGTTCCACTTCCCCGGAGTTACCAGGTTTAGACCTTGGAGTCCATTTTCATACACAGGTTGATGGATAGGTCGAGACCCTATCCTAACCATGATACAGTCATATCTAGAGGCTTGTAGACGAGTCCTGCATATTTTGAATAGTAGTAGATATTCATGGTGTCTTCGTCGGCCTACACAATTATATATATCAGCTTTTGGGTATGTTTACCCCTCAGATGAGAAGGACGTTATTTTCAAATAATTCAGAATATGGCCTCACCGGCCTAAGTTGAGAGTTACCCCTCCAGAGTTTACAGTTACAGAGTGGTACGCTCGGGTCGAGTATGTCACCGTGTGCCGGCCACGCCTCTTCAGGTTTGAGGCGTGACACATAGATAACAAGTAAGAACATGTACTAATTAAAACATGTAACTAGAGATAGCGTGGTATAAATGAAGACGTGAAATTAAGTAGCCCAACCCACATGCTTTAATCCATAACTATGCATATACACTCATCACCTCGCATATATGTTATTCCCACACGTACTTCACGTAGCAAATAAACCAACAAGTCCTAAGTCCCTCAAATCAAAGTTAGACACGATACTTACCTCTTTGTGCAACCTAATCAACAATCAATCACGACTTTTCCTTTCGAACAAGCCTCCAAACCAACAAAATCTAGCCAAATATCGTTCAAGCAATTAAAAAAAAGCTTTAGAAACTACCCACAATGAAAAAGGTTCAATCTTTGATAAAATTGAAAAGGTCAACATGGTGCCCGCTTGGTCAAAATTCGAGACCCGAGCCAAAAAATTTACCCATTCACTCCCGAGCACAGTTATATAATTTGTTTAGAAATTCGACCTCAATTTTAGGTCGAAATATCAATTTTATAAAATCTCTAAATTCTACCCAAATCCCTAATTTCTACCATAGAAATCCTAGATTTGACATTAAAAACTAATGAAAAGTAATGGGAAGTCGATAGAAAATGGATTAGAGTTGATAAACAATAAAGTTAGGAAGAAAAAGTTCTTCAAAAATTGTCTCTAGAGTGTTTAGAGTTGAGAAATGTTGTAAAATAAGCTAAGTCCCACTTCCCCCTCTTTTACCCACCTGCAACTATCACATTTGTGAACATTTATTCCCAAATGCAATGTCCGCATATGGGATCAGTGCATCATACAGCTAGTGGTTGCAAATGCGACCGATATCTCGCAAATACGAACATCCCACCCATCGCAGATGCGAGCATGGCTTAGCAAATGCGCCCAGCAAATGCGAAGCTGCCTCAACACTACAATTGATTGCAAATGCGATGCCTTTATTGCAAACGCGAGAACAATGGACTTTGCAAAAGCGACATTCTCTTCACAAATGCGAAGACCTAACCCCCTGCCCATGCTCACAAATGCGATCCTTTAACCGCAAAAGTGAGGCTCGCAAATGTGAGATCTGCAACTAAACACCAGCAAATGAATTGCACCAGCTATCTTCAAACCATCCAAACTCATCCATAACACATCTGAAACTCAGCCGAGCCCCTCGGGTTCCAAACCAAACATGCATACAAGTGCAATAATATCATATAAACTTGATCACTACTTCAAGTCATCAAAATAACATTAAATAGGAAGAACCTATCTTCAAAACACATGATTTTCAACTTGAAAACTCATTTTCACAAATTTTCACATAACGCGCCGAAATGCGCTCGGATCACCTCAAACCCCAACCAAATGTGCGTACAAGTCCAAAATTATCATACGAACCTATCCGAATCGTTAAAATACCGATCCGAGGTCATTTATCAAGAATATTGACCGTGGTCAACTCAAGTTTCATTTTAAGCCTAAAATCACTTTTTCTTTAAAAGTTTATGTAAACATTCCGAAAAATGACACGGACCATGAAATCAAATCGAGAAACATGAACTAAAGCTAATAAATATCTTGTAAGATGGAAATAAAGGTTAATACTCAAAACGACCTATAGGGTCATCACATTCTCCACCTCTAAAAGAAATGTTCGTCCTCGAACATGCATAGAAAAGTACATGGACTGGTAAAAAGGTGGGGTAACTACTCCGCATATCGGACAGGGACTCCCATGTAGCCTCATCAATCAGTTGACCTCTCCATTGCACTTTCACAAAAGTAACATTCTTGGATATCAACTTGTGAACCTGTCGGTCTATAATAGCTACCAACTCTTCCTCGTAGGTTAGATTTTTATCAAGTTGGACCGTGTAGAAGTAAAAAATATATGAGATGTCCTCATGGTACTTTCGAATCATGGAAACGTGATGTGATTCTTTGAGTTAACAAATAACCAACCGACCAGGATCAAGATCTTGAAACGAAAACGTGGTTTGTGGGTCGATTTCAAGAAATAACGTATCTCAAGTTTTACGACTCGAAATCTGATTCAAAAAATTAAGTGAATGATGACAATCTGAACTATAAGAAAGACAATTTACTCATTCAAAATAAGTAAATATTTATGTTGCACTAGTTCAATAAAAGTTACGATTCTATTATATCAAAAAACAAATTTAGATCAAGAAACGTGTTCTTGAATGATCAAGAACTAAAAAAGTACCTAAAGTCACCACTTGTAATCAATTAACATGATAACAAAATACCACATGCAATTAAAAACAAGATAAGACTATCACCACCTTGCTTGGAACCAAAAACAAGGATAAAGAAGACAAAATAGAGAAAAACACGCTATTGTAAACTAGGGCAAACCTAAAAAATGTGACTTCTTTCTACAAAGTAAGAGAACCCTTATATAGGCCTAGAGTCTCTTCTTTGATGACTACAATTCCTATTCTAATAAGGAAATAAAATAACTAAAGACAAAGAAAGTAAAATCCCTATATTCTACAAGGAAAAGAAACTAAAATCCTACTAAAAGGAAAATACTTATTCTAAAAGAAATAAAATAAATCCTATTTTAAGAAGGAAAGAATCTTGGATTCTTGGGGTTTTTGAACTTGAAGACACGTCCACATACCTATTCGTGGGCATATAATGGCGAGCTAAATAACAAAAGGCTAATATAGCTTCTTGATTTGCATCATTCTCTCCTAGTTGAAAAAGACTCGTCCTCGAGTCTAATGGCTCTATAAACGGCGCAAAGCCATCAACATTACATATTGGTGACACCCCATAATCGTCTGGTAGATCCAATCTGTAAGCATTGTCACCTAACTTTTGAACAACTTGAAATGGACCATCAACTCTTGGCTGCAACTTTAGATACTTTTGGTTAGAAAATCTTTCTTTCCTCAAGTATATCCAGACTAAGTTTCCCACGTTAAAGAATTGTTGTTTTCTCTTCTTATCAACTTGTTTTTATATGCCTTTGTTTGTTTCTCAATCTCTTGTACTACTTTCTCATGCAACTTTTTCAATTGCTTAAACCTCTCATCAACATCTCCACTAAAACTATGGATTTTAAGAAGAGGAGACAAGTCTAATGGACCAAGAGGATTCTTGCCATAAACTACTTCAAAAGGAGTTTTTCTAGTTGTTCGATTCACATACTTGTTGAAAGCAAACTCAACATGTAGCACCAAGGATTCCCATTCTATTATGTTCTTCTTGATCAAACTTCTTAGCAATGCACCTAAACTTTGATTGACTACCTCTGTTTGTCCATCTATTTGAGGGTGATAAGTGAGCTATACTTCAACTCTGTACCAAGCTTAGCCCATAAAGTACGCTAAAAATGACCGAGAAACTTAGTGTCGTGATTAGAAACAATGCTTCTTGGAATGTTGTGTCTCTTGAAATATAGTTAAAGAACAAAATAGACACATGAGTTGCATCACTTGTCTTATTACATGGGATAAATCTGCCATCTTAGAGAATCTATCAACAACGAAGATAGCATCTTTACCTCCTTGAGTCCTTGCAAATCCAAGCATAAAGTCCATGCCAATATGTTCCCATGGTGTTGTAGGAATTGGAAAAGGCTCATATAATCCCTTATTGCTCCCATGCATTTTTGCTTTTCTACATATTTCAAATGCTCAATCAGCCTCAACACATCTTTGTTCAATTTAGGCCAGTAGAAGTTTACTTGAATCATCTTCAACGTTTTAGAATGGCAAAAATAACTAGCTAATCCACCCTCATGCTCTGGGTATAAGGTCAATTTAATGTTGAATATCGCGCATTGGTGGAAGTTCTAATGGAACATCTTCACATATCACATCATCAAACTTAGTAAGTAACTTCTTGGCTCGTGTATCTGACTCATGCTCCTCATCTTGTGAGTCTTCCATGGCTACTTCTATGTATAATGACTCTCCTTTATTGATATGGCCATTAATCTGTGATCTGGTCATTGGCGTATCAAGTACACTTCCTTCTTTGAAAGTTCTTTTGGGTGCAATGGCGTCAAAATGATCTTACGTCCATCAATTATGAATGAATAGGTGTTTCGGTATCTATCATGAAAGTCACGCTTATCATATTGCCATGGTCTTCCAAGTAATAAATGAAAAGCATCCATCTTTAGCGCATCACACCAAATTTGGTCTTTATAGATCTTACTAATAGAAAAAGAGACCAAGCATCTTTTAGTGACTTTTATACCTCCATCATATTACAACAAACTCGACGTTGTAAGGTTTGGGGTGTACCTCAGTCTTGAAACCCAATTTAGTCACCATCTCTTTTGAAATAGCATTAGTGCAACTTCCACCGTCGATAATCATTGAACACACCTTGCCATGTGATGTATATCTCGTGTAGACAAACCTAAAAAATGTGACTTCTTTCTACAAAGTAAGAGAACCCTTTATATAGGCCTAGAGTCTCTTCTTTGATGACTACAATTCCTATTCTAATAAGGAAATAAAATAACTAAAGACAAAGAAAGTAAAATCCCTATTCTACAAGGAAAAGAAACTAAAATCCTACTAAAAGGAAAATCCTTATTCTAAAAGGAATAAAATAAATCCTATTCTAAGAAGGAAAGAATCTTGGATTCTTGAAATTAATCTTGAGCTTTTTGAACTTGAAGATACGCCCACACACCTATTCGTAAGCATATAAGATCATGTTTTTGGCTCGCTAAATAACAAAAGGCTAATATAGCTTCCTGATTTACATCAAAACGTGGAAAACCGAATGTATGCCTACTAGGCTAGGAGGCAATGCAAGCTTGTAAGAAACTTCCCCAACTCTCTCCAAAATTTTAAACGGGCCATTAAACCTTGGGCTCAACTTTCTCTTCCTCCCGTACCACATCACGCCCTTCATAGGTGACACTCGGAGAAGAACCTTCTCACCCATCATATAAGATACATCTCGAACCTTCCGGTCCGCATAACTCTTCTGTCTGGATTGAGTTGTACGAAGTCATTCTTGAATCACCTTAACCTTTTCTATAGCATCATGAACCAAATTAGTGCCCAACAATCTAGTCTTTCCGGGCTTGAACCAACCAATCGGCGAACGACATCGCCTCCCATATAAGGCCTCATATGGAGCCATCTGGATGCTCTAATGATAAATATTATTGTAGGCGAACTCTGCTAGAGGTAAGAACTGATCCCATGAACCTCCGAAGTCGATAACACAAGCACATAACATGTCCTACTAGATCTAAATAATGCTCTTGGGTTGTCCATCCGTTTGAGGATGAAACACAGTACTCAGATCGACCCACGTGCCCAACTCATACTGCACGACTCTCTAAAAATATGATGTGAACTGCGTGCCTCGGTCAAAAAATGATGGAAATGGGCATGCTGTGTAGGAGGATAATGTAAATATGAGCCAACCACTCTGAGGAATAGGAAGCTTCCACCAAAATGAAGTGTACGGACTTAGTTAACTGGTACACAATAACCCAGACTGCGTTATATTTTCTCAATGTCCGTGGTAAGCCTACAACAAAATCCATAGTGATGCGCTCCCACTACCACTTCGGTATCTCCAATATCTGAGTCAATCCTCCCGGTTTCTAACGTTTATGCTTTACCTGTTGATAATTCAAACACCGAGATACATACGCAACGATGTATTTTTTCATCCTTCACCACCAATAATATTGTTTCAAGTCATGGTACATCTTCGATACACCTGATGAATGGAATAATGTGAACCATATGTCTCCTTAAGAATCAACTCTCTCAACTCATCAACATTTGGAACACATATCTGGATTTGAAGTCGTATAACACCATCATGGTCAATCATAACCTCCTTGGCACTACCCCGCTGCACCGTATCCTTCAACACCAACACGTGAGGGTCATCAAACTGGTGAGCCTTGATACAGTCCAACAACGATGATCGTGCCACCACAAAAGCAAGAACCCAGATAAGCTCCAAAACATCCAATCTCACAAATTGATTGGCCAAGGCTTGAACATCTATAGCTAGTGGCCTCTCTACTACTGGTAAATTTGTCAAACTACTCGTGCTCTCAGCCTTCCTACTCAATGCATTAGCCACTACATTGGCTTTCCTCGGATGATGTAATATGGTGATATCATAGTCTCTCAACAACTATAGTCATCCCTGCTTCTGCAAACTAAGATATTTCTGCTTCAATAGGCACTGGAGGCTTCGATGGTTGGTATAGACCTTACATAGAATGCCGTATAGATAATGCCTCTAAATCTTCAATGCATGAACTATTCCGTATAGATAGTGCCGTATAGATGCCGTAATTCTTCTCATGAATCTTCAATTGCCAAGATGCATAGGCAATCACCCTACCATCCAGCATCAACATTGCGCCAAGCCCAATACGCGGTTCATCACAATACATGGTGTAAGATCTCAAACATGTAGGCAACACCAATATTGGGGTTATAGTCAATGCGGTCCTAAGCTTCTGAAAGCTCAACTCACACTCATCGGACTATCTGAAAAGAGAAACCTTCTAGGTCAATTTAATCAATGGGGGTGAGATAGATGAAAACCCCTCTACGAATCGGCGATAATAACCCGCCAAACCCAAGAAGCTCTGAATCACTACAGTTGAAGTAGGTCTAGGTCAGTGCTGAACTGCCTCAATCTTCTTAGGATCTACCTTAATGCCCTCGAAAGATAAAACATGTCCCAAAAGGCAATTGATTCTAACCAGAACTCACACTTTGAAATTTGGCATATAACTAACGATCCCTCAAAGTGTAAAGTACAATCCGCAGATGTTGCTTATGCTCCTCTCGACTACGGGAGTAAACCAAAACATCATCAATGAAGACGATCACAAAAGAATCCAAATAGGTCTTGAACACCCTGTTCATCAAATCCATAAAGGCTGTCGGGGCATTAATCAAACCAAATGATATCACTAAGAATTTATAGTGACCATACCGAGTCCGAAAAGCTGTCATATGGACATTTGATGCCCTCATCTTCAACTATTAGCTAGATCTCAAATCAATCTTGGAAAACACATTGGCACCCTGAACCTGATCGAATAAGTCATCAATCCTCGGCACCGGATACTTGTTCTTGATAGTGACTTTTTTCAACTACTGATAGTCTATACACATCTTCATCGTCCCATACGTTTTCTTAACAAACAACATTGTTGTACCCCAAGGTGAGACATTCGGTCTAATAAATCTCTTATCAAGCAAATCCTACAACTGCTCCTTCAATTCTTTCAACTCAATTGGGGCTATACGGTATGGTGAGGTAGAAATAGCTGAGTGCCCGGAACCAAGTCAATACAAAAGTTGATATCTCTGTTGGGTGGTATCCCTGACAAATCTATAGGAACCTTTGGAAACTCGCACACAAGTAGTGCTGAATCTATGGAAGGAACCTATGCACTAGAATCACATATATAGGCCAAATATGCCAGTCACCCCTTCTCAACCATACGCCAAGCATTCACATAAGAAATAATCCTACTAGTAGAATGGCTAGGAGTCCTTCTTTACTCTAATCGAGGAAACCCTGACATGACTAATGTTACAGTCTTAGAGTGATAGTCCAAAATAGCATGATAAGGTGACAACAAATCCATGCCTAAGATCACGTCAAAATCCACCTTATCAAGAAGTAGAAGGTCTACTCTAGTCTTATAGATCTTGATAGTGACCAAACAAGCACGATAGAGAAAGAAAGAAGTGGAATTTCCTAAAGCTCTATAGCCTCTAAAAGATAAGTACATACATCTCTGTACTGATCCTCCAGACTCTACTAAGCTTGCTCATGACTCGTGAGACCTAGTCAAGCTAGTGCTTTGATACCAACTTATCATGACACAAAATCCCAATCATGAGGCCGTGATGACGCCTAACATCCACTTGCTAGGCAAGTAACATTAGCTAATTAATTAACCATTTTTAGCAATTTAAAAGCAGAACGTTAATAACACAAAATTGCAATAATCTGAAATAGATGTAACAAAATACAAACATAACACGGTCTAAACATATCCCAGAAATCTAGAGTCACAAATACATAAGCAACTAGAGTACTACAAATAAAGTGTGAATGAAATAAAACTGTTTGAAACAAAAGTAAACAGTAAAGACAAAATAGAAGGGGACTTCAGGGACTGCAAATACCAGCAGCTCTACCTCAAGTCTCCTCAACATGCCGATTAGGGAAAAAACTCTTCTACGCTCCACTGGAACCGGCACCTCGATCTGCACAAGAAGTGCAGAAGTGTACCATGAGTACAATTGACTACATTTACTATGTAAGTGCCGAGACTAACCTCGACAAAGTAGTGATGAGGCTATGAGAAGACACTTATAATAAACCTGTACGAATAATAATAACAGAATACAAAAATATAGCTAAAACAGTAAACTCATAAAAATATACCCGAAGGTCAACTAATAGAGGGCCCAAGAATAACATTTTCTCAAATCTCATATCACAGTACGAAATAAACTCTACAACAACAAATAGCTACAACACATTATACTTCATTGCGTTGCGCAACCCGATCCCAACACTTAACATAATAACTGTTGCGACATGCAACCTGATCCCAACACTTAACACAATAACTGTTGCGGCATGCAATCTGATCCCAATATCATATCATTATCTGTTGCAGCATGCAATCCGATCCCAATATTAATTCATTTCAATACTGTTGCAGTTTCAACCCTCGTTCCCAATATCAACTCATTAACATAAATAACTCAACACAACTAATTATGAAATCTCAACACAAAAAGAAAATGAAACGTGCAGAACATTAAAGAACTACCAGTACAAACGGGGAATAACCAATACCTTGTAATCCCAAAATTTGCCAATACATTAATACAGATACATATATATGTCTCACATACAGAACAACATAATCAAGTGCATCAAGTAATATAAGGACAATAAAATCAAGTAAAACATGAGACAATGAAAATATAGAATTAATGCAAGTAGGATCATGTAACTGCTAGCAGATATTGAGTGAGAAATGAACAGATCGAAATAAGTAATAGTATAGTAACAGATAACAAATAAATCATGGATAACAAATAAGAACATGTAGCAATTAGAGTATGTAACTAGAGATTACATGGAATAAATGAAGACATGAAAGTAAATAGCCCAACTAGCATGCTTTAACCATAATATTGTATATACAATTGTCACCTCGCATATACGTCGTTCCCATACATAATTCACGTTGAAAATAAACCAACAAGTCCTAATTTCATCAAAATAATGTTATACACGACACTCACTTCTTTGCATAACCAACTCAACAATCAACCACAGCTTTTCCTTTTGAACAAGCATCCAATCCAACCAAATCTAGCCAAATATCATTCAAAAAATTTAAAATAAGCTTTAGAAACTACTCACAAATGAAAAAAGTTCAATCTTTGATGAAATTGAAAAAATCAAGAAAAGTCAACTCCACGCTCACTTGGTCAAAATCCTAGATCTAGACCAAAAACTAGATAGTCCATTCATCCCGGGCCCTGTTACGTGATTTATTTTGAAATTGGACCTCAATTTGAGGTTTAAATCTTAATCTTACAAAATTCCTATCCTCTACCCAAATCCCTAATTTCTAGCATGAAAATCCTAGATTTGATATTAAAAACTCTTGAAAAGTAATGAGAAATTGATAGAAAATGGATTAGAGTTGCTTACCAATGAATTTGGGAAGAAAAACTTCTTCAAAAATTGCCTTTAGAGTGTTTAAAGTGAGAAATGGTGTAAAATGAACTAAGTTCTGCTTTTCACTCTTTTACCCACCTTCAGATATCCCATTTGCAAACATTTTTTCGCAAATATGAAGTCTGCATATGCGAAACACTGATTGCAAATGCGATTCGTGTATCAAACAACCAATGATCGTAAATGCGACCAATATCTCGCAAACATGTACATCCCACCGATTGCAGATACGAGCTTAGCTTCGCAAATGCTTAGCTTCCCGAGCACTACTCTTCATTACAAATGCGATGCTTTTGTCAAAAAATCGAGCATAGTAGACTTCGCAAAAGCGACATTCTCTTTGCAAATACGAAGAACCAGGCCGAAACCATGCTCGCAAAGGCGATCCTTTGACCACAAAAGCGAGACTCACAAATACGAGTCAGACCTCGCAAATGCGAGATCTGCAACTGAACAACATCATATGAATTGCACCAGCTATCTTCAAACTCATCCGTAAGACATTCGAAACTCACCCGAGCCCCACGGGCTCCAAACTAAACATGCACACAAGTTTAATAACATGATATAAACTTGCTTTCTACTTCAAATCATCAAAATAATATCAAATAACAATATTCGATGATAAAAACTCATGATTTTCAACTTGAAAACTCATTTTCACAAATTTTTACATAACTCGTCGAAATGCGCTCGGGTCACCTTGTACCCTAATCAAACGTGCGTACAGGTCCAAAAACATCATACCAACCTACCAAAATTGTCAAAACACCAATCCGAGATTGTTTACCAAGAATATTTACCGTGGTCAACTCAAGTTCCATTTTAAGTCTAAAATCAATTTTTCTTCAAATGTTTATATAAAAACATTCCGAAAAATGACACGGACCATACACACAAATCGAGAAATATCAAATAAAGCTAATAGAGGTCTCGAAACACGAAAATAAGCACTAATACTCAAAATGATCTATCGGGTTGTCACAGGGCTGAGATTGGGGTACTTCGCATTTGCGAAGTAGGAGCCACATTTGTGAAGGCTGTATCATCACAATTGCTACTGGAGTATCACATTTCCTACACTGGGCATCTAGTTCACATTTGCGAGGGAAGGGACCTTCTCAAATGCGAAAGCTTTTTCGCATTTTTGATACTTCTTAGGCTCAGTCACTGATCGCAATTGCGTATTAAGGTTAGCGGTTCACATTTGCGGATATCCCAATTGTGAACAAGAGTTTGCAATTGCAATACATGCATCTAGATAAAAGTGAAAAATGTCATGACCCACAACCAATAATAGGTCGCGATGGAACCTAACATCGCCGTTAGACTAGCCCACAAGTGAAATTACAATTTAATTTCTCCTTTTTATAATTTAAAACAAAACTTTCCCTTTTAATGGAACAAAATAAGTAAGATCTTATGTAACCGTACGTACTCATTTCTCAACAAAATATCAGCGTGAGGAATACATCCACTTTAGTGACAGTAATGATAAGTACAACAATACATAAATGCTAAAAGCCCCCAAAACCCGATGCCACAAGTGCATGAGAAATGAAGAGAATATACAAAACTAGTACACCACTGTCTAAAAGGTAATAGATAGAAATAATAAATAAGGTAGAGGGAGACTCCGGTGCTGCAGATCGTAGCAAGGCAAGCAACTCACCACTAAGTCTTCGTAGGAATGCGGCTACACGACAGTGTGACCACTGGTAGTACCTGTCTTAGTACCTGCACATTCAGTGCAGAAGTGTAGTGTGAGTATGAAAAATAAAGCGTACCCCGTAAGTATCTAGTCTAACCTCGAAGAAGTAGTGACGAGGGGTCGACTTGACGCTTACTAGAGGTCAAACATGAATAGAAATACATAAAGTAGACATAGTGAGTGTACAATAAGTAGCAACAATGCAAGTAAAAGTAATTATAGTAATTTCACACATGAGTCTATATCAAATCACTAAACATTTCATAACTGGCCTTGAAGGGCGCTAACTCAACTATTACCAAACCAAATCTAGTCTAGTATTAAGCACGAAGCTGCCGAGGAGAATGTCCCGATCCTTTAGGAATAGTGGTACTCAATACTACAGAGGTGAACGACCCGATCGCATACGAATAGCGTTACCATACTGCCAAGGCGATCGACCCCATCCCATATGAGTAATATTACCAATTGCCGAGGCAAACGACCTGATCCCATAAGAGTAATTTATTTCACTGTCGAGGCGAACGACCCGATCCCATAAGAGTAATTTAATTCATTGCTGAGGCAAATGTCCTAATCCCATAAGAGTGGAGAAATTTACCTCGCTCGCTAAAC
Source organism: Nicotiana sylvestris (assembly GCF_000393655.2). Classification (NCBI taxonomy): domain Eukaryota; kingdom Viridiplantae; phylum Streptophyta; class Magnoliopsida; order Solanales; family Solanaceae; genus Nicotiana; species Nicotiana sylvestris. The sequence goes on along the minus strand of NC_091062.1, from coordinate 78,292,920 downwards.
ACATGCGAGATGAGAAGACACAGATTTGCAATTTATCAGATATTTCCCAATTTGTTTTCAAAGTAAGAGGCTAAGTCGGTATCTTTATTAAAATCCTCAATCTCAATCATAATCAAGAAAATTAATACACAAAATAGGTATAAATAACACAATAAAGACATGTTATGAATCTACGTCTACCCGGACATATCATGAATAGAGCTACGTATGGACTCTCAGCACCTTGTGTGTACGTGGATCCCCCCAACAATTAGCAAACAAAAATTAATACACCTAAGGGGATAAGTTTCCCTCTTACAAGGTTAGGCAAGAGACTTACCTTGCTTTCAAGTCCACTAACCGGCCCACGTGCCCGGATTTCAAATTTTTTTGAAGATAAATGTTACGCATGACTTCACGAACTCAAATATATAATTTATTCCCAATTCCATAGTCAATTTCGTAGTCAAATCTCATTTTATCAAAACCAAGATTTTTCAACAAACTCCTAAAATTTTCACATTTACCCGTTAAAATCTACCCATGTTATGTATTTATCTTACAGTAGGTAGAAATTACTCAACTTACAATTCTGATGAAATCCCCTCTCCAAGAAGCTCCAAATTCGGACCACACAAAAGAGAAATGGAAAAAATTTCCTAAGTCCCGTCTTTAAGTCAAAACACTGTCCAGTTGACCCTTCTTCGCGATCGCGGAAGATGCCTCATGATCGAGAAGGTATAGTTGGCCCAGGCCCTGAAAACCTTCTTCGATGCGAGGGTAGTCTCGCGATTACAAAGGCTTGCCTAGCCTGAGCTTCATGTACGCGGCCAGCCCTTCGCTAATGCGAAGAGCAAAGGTGGCTGACCCACCCTAGGCCCTTTATTCTATGCGAACGCAGGCCCTTATATGCGAACATGAAGGCTACCGATCCCAGACCTTCGTGAATGCGATCCCTTGAACGCAAACGCGAAGGGAAAAATGCCCACTTCCCCCAATTCCTTCTCCGCGAACGTGAATCTACCTCCGCGTTTGCGAAGAAGAATCCAGAACCAGCAACATCAGATTTTCAGACTTATCTGCGAGTGGTCCGAAATTCACTCGAACTACCTAGGACCCCAACCAATCGCACCAATCAGTCCATAAATATAATACGAACCTGCTCCAACCCTCGAAATATATAAAATAATATTGAAACCAGGAATCGTAGCCTAAAACCAACTTAAACCAACTTGAATCAACTTATGAACTTCAAAATTTTCAATTAGCTCCGAATGCGTTGAATCATACTTAGACTACTTGGAATGACACAAAATTTAGAGTGCAAGTCATAAATTAACATACGGAACTGCTACCAGGCTCAGACTCCCAAACGGACCTCCATAATACCAAAGTCTATTCCTAACCAAATTTAAAGAACTAGAAAACCTTCAATGAACCAACTTTCCACCTTAAGCATCAAAATGCTCCCGGATCACCCGAAACGCGATCCGAAGACACGCCCAAGTCAAAAATTATCATACAAACCTATTAGAACCATCAAATCTCGATTTCTAGGTCATTTACTCAAAATGTTGACTCAAGTCAAACTTGGCCGTCGTAGGCCACTATAAAGGAATTAAGTGTTCCGATTTCAACCCGAACCCTTCTAAACCTAAAACCATCCCCACAAGTCGTAAAATAGTAAAATCACATACGTGGAGTCTTAATTAGGGGAACATGGATATAAAAAGCTAAACGACCGGTTGGGTCGTTACAAAAAATTCTGGGACATAGTTTGTTTTACACCATTTTTCAACCCTCAACTCCATAGAGGCGATTTTTAAAGAGGATTTTCTTCCCAAATTTATTGATAAGCAAATTTAGTTAGTTTATAATCAATTTCAATTGCTTTTTCATGAATTTTATTATCAAATCTATGAATTTTAAAGTAAAAATCAGGGTTTTGGGTAGAATTTAGGAATTTTATAAAATTGAGATTTAGACCATAAATCAAGGTCAGATTTTCAAACAAATCACGTATCTGGGCTCGGGCAGAATGGATAATCAGAATTTGGTACAAATCTCGAATTTTTACCATGTGTGCTTGGGGTTGACTTTTGTTTACTTTTTCAATAATAGTCAAGATTGAACCTTTTTTATTCGTGGGTAATTTCTAAAGCTTATTTTAAATTATTTAAATATTATTTGTCTAGATTCGATTGGTTTGGAGGCTTCTTCAAAAGGAAAATTCGTGGTTGATTGTGGATTGTGTTCCGAAAAAAGGCAAGTATCGTGGTTAACTTTGACGTGAGGGAATTAAGACTTGTATGGTCTCTTTGCTATGTGAATTAAGTATGGGGACAATGGATATGCAAGGTGACAGATATATATGCATTGTCGTGGGTTCAAGCATGCAGGTGGGCCATTGATCATCATATCATCATTTATTCCATATTATATATTGTTACATGCTTTGATCGCTACATGTCTTTACTTGTTTTTTATGCCTTTACTTGTTACTGGTCATTTATTTGTTACATGTTTCTATTTATTCATTCCTTGATTATTATCTGCTTTACCTGCTATATGCTTTCACCTGTATTAAAGGGACGTATCTCCTGTTTTATGCATTTACCTGCCTTTATTGCCTATACTTGTTACTTGTTGTACTTTATTATGTTATATTTGATGGTGTGAGCCCTTGGTTGTTCTTACATTAATGACTTGTTGGGGTTTGTGTTGTCTTACGATGTGAGGATACTTTATGAATTCGAGTTGTTGGTTGTTTTCTGTTTGTAATCATATTTTCTTAGTGATTTATACGCTTTAGTCCCCTTTTATGTTGTGAATTTTGGAATTGGCTATAATGAGTTGTTAATGTTAATGAAATGATATTGGGATTGGGTTGTTCGCCGTAATAGATATTAAAATTTTATAGGAATTTAGTTGCTTGCCGCAACAGATATTAAAATGACATTGGGATGGGGTTGCTCGCCGCAATATATTTTTTTGGTAATAGGATCGGGTTGTGCGCGGCAACAGGGAATGATGTGTTGTGAATGTATGTAGCTGTAGTGTTCTATTTTTCTGTACTGTAATATGAGATTACGAGATGATATTTTTTTGGGCCCTCTGTTAGTTGACCTTCTGGTTAAGTTCTTATGAGTTTATATGTTTTTTCTCTATTTTTATTGTCTTCTTTTTATTACCCGTATAAGTTTATAGTGAGTGTCTTTTCATAGTCTCACCACTACTTTGTCGAGGTTAGGCTAGACATTTATAAAGTACATGTGGTCGATTCTACTCATACTACACTTCTTGTGCAGATTCAGGTGTTGGTCCTTACAGTGCATAATGGAGATTGCTCGAATCTGATTTATCCAGGAGACTTGAGGCAGAGCTGCTCAGCATTCACAGTCCCTGAAGTCCCCTTCATATATTGTTTACTGTTTATTTCATTTCGAGCAATTGTATTCTATTTCAGACTTTATTTGTAGCATTCTAATCGCTCATGTACTTGTGACTCCGGATTACGGGATTAACATAAGCAGCGTTACTTATGGATTTATTATATGTGTTCCAGAATATTTCAGTCTTTAATTCTTTATATTTTGCTATTAAATTGTTAAATCGCTTGATTCTTAGGTGATGTGGCTTGCCTAGCAAACGGATATTAGGCGCCATCACAGCCCCGTGATTTAGGTTGTGACATGTCAGAAGTTTAGGACTGTTAGGTCTAACTTCAAACAGAAATATATGAAGTTTGTTTGCTTCCAAATTGTATATCTTATCTTCAGACTCGCGTTTGATTTAAAGTGATTTAACTTGCAAAAATTTAAGAACTTAGATTATGCCTTAAGTGGGGATCCTGAAATTAGCTACTTTGCCTTATTTCTTGTCCAAGTGATCGAGCTTATAAATCACTATTTTTTATATTTATATTTGATTTCTAAATAATGAATTAATAGATTATGCAATTTTTTTTTGTTTAAATCTATTAAGTGGTTACATAAGTCATTCATTTTTTTATAATTTTAAAAATATGACCACGTTTTTTAAATTCTAAATTTTGAGTGTTATACACTTTATCTAGTTTGCTAAACCTAACGCATTGATATTTTTCATACAAGACTCCTTTTGATACATGTCAAACTTTGAATATGCCCAAAAATATTTTAATATGCGTCAAAAGTTGCTTAAAATGCAAGAGAGATAATATAAAAGGAATAATAGTTAATATATTTGAAAAAAATAAAAATAAAAGAGAATTTAAAAAGTCATATTAACTAGTAATCACACAACACGATTACCACTAATTCTCACCTTACCCTTAACTATTTGAAGAGTATAATTACAGTCCTTCAATTATACCCAATTTCATATTGATCAGGTAATTACTTGGTCAGACAATATGTCAAATTGTGTAATTACAACCAATTTTCAAACTAATCCAATTCCTTTTGGATTTGATAAACATGTAAAACTGTATAAATATAGATTATTAACCAAAGTAAAGGGGCAGCCTTTTTGTCCGAAAATAAATAATCTTCAAGAATCCGATTACGAATTAAAATTCTTAAATTAGTGAAAAATAGTTGAAAGTAAATAGAGAAATTGTAGAGAGCTATTATATATGCTTAACATTAAGTTTTAATCTTACTAAAAAAAAATTCTATTTATTGCCATACCAGAAAAAATAAAATTCATAAAATATTAGTTTTATTTCTTTTGAACTAGCATATAATTGTAATTGTATAGATAAAAAAAGATTGATGGTCACAAAGACATAAACTAAGGGAGATAAGAATTGTAACAACCCGACCGGCCGTTTTGAGCTCTAGAGCGACATTCCGCGGTTTGAGGCCATGAGCATCTTCACTTCAGGTATTACGACTTGCATGCGTGGTCGGAATTGAATTTCGGAAAGTTCGGAGTTGATTTGGAAAGAGAATTCTCATTTTGGAAGCTTTAAGTTGAAAGAATTAATGAAGATTGGATTTTTGAGTAAACGACCTCGGAATCGGGATTCGAAGGTTTTAGTAGGTTCGTATGATGATTTCGGACTTGGGCGTATGTCCGGATCGGGTTTTGGAAGACACAGGAACGTTTCGGCACCTATTGTGGAAGTTAGTATTTTGGAAGAATTTCAGAAGTTTGGGTTGAAATGCATTTCAGTGTTATCGATGTCCGTTTGAGATTCTGAGTCTAGGAATAGCTCCGTATGGTGATTCTGGTATTGGGAGCACGATCGGAAGTGATTTCGAAGGTCCGTGGGTCATTTTGGAGTCATTTGGCTAAAGATAGAAATTTGAAGGTTTTTGACAAGTTTGATTGTAAGTGGACTTTTTGATATCGGGGTCGAATTTCTATTCCGGAAGTTGGAGTAGGTCCGTAATGTCAAATATGACTTGTGCACAAACTTTGACGTCAATCGGACGTGATTTGATAGTGTTTACTGTGAAAATGGTAATAACAATTAAATTTGTAAATGAGACTCTAAAAATACGTGATCTATTTTTATGCTAGTTGTTAGAGCAGTTGATGCTAGGCATATGAAGTTCAATGATGAAATACAAGTTAAAACGAGCCAGTAATCAAACCGAGATGCTTGCTACCCGGGCTTTGGACTGATCAATAAAAGGCCTCGAGGTCGATATCCGGCTTGAGCTGTTATCGGGAGTAACCGAGAAGGAGATAATAGATAAGATATAATTTAAGAAGGCTCTTTATGGCCAATATCAAGCAATAAATGAAGAACAAGTATGAAAGTAATAAATGGAAATAGTAGCCTCGAGCGAGTAAGTTAGAGAGAAAAGAGAGAGAGAGATATTATTGATCTTGTGCAGAATGGTTGGAGTTGTTCCTTACAGAGTGTTAACGACTCCCCTTTTATAAGAGGGGAAATCCAAATTTAGTACAAGACGTTGAGTGGTAAAGGAACCGGGATGAGACAACTAACTAGCTTCATGACGTATACGTAGGCCAATGTTAGGCTGCCCATGTAGACTTAATCGACTCCGGATACACTCTTCAGTGGCCTCCCATGCTCGTCGGGGTCTCGGCCAATGTTATCCCTGGGTCGGGTGTTGACAGATCTTGAGGGAAGTATCCGGCTCGAGGTATCGAGCCTCTGAGTCGATCTCCTAAAGCACTTTGTCAACGAGAAATTGCCCCCCCCCCGATTTCACCGTACACAGATATTCTCGGCGTTTCTTAGAGGGAAGCGATAAGAAATGATTTTGGCATCCCAATCTATGGGCTCCCATAATGACATCGTGCTGATGGCACAACCCTTCATGAGTGCCGAAACGTTTCACCATTTTGCTTTTTCAGGGCCATTCGGCATGTCGTGATTCCTCGTTCTTCGGGGTCATAATGTTGCCATTGATTCAGCTTCCATAAATGCATTGAATGCACCTGTCGTTAGGGCAGCTTGCCATTGTTGCCCTTCTCCTCTATAAATGGGGCTTCTTGTGATCAGTTTTTCACCCAAGCATCCTCCGATATCTATCCTTTCCTCCTTTCTTGTTATTTTTATTCTTTGTTGTTTCACCATGTTTGAGGCCCATGGCCTCATGATTTTACGTTGACATCATGCGCGCTACGGCCTGACTCTCGGACCTTCTCTGGTCGGACAAAGTTGTGCTGCCTTGATGCTATTGTTGTTGTTGTTACTGCTGTTGTTGTTGTTACTGTCACTGTTTGCTCGGGTGATGAAGCAGAGGACCGATTCCTCCAACCAGATGAAGTATTTGGATTATACACTGCTGCTCAAGAGGGGGCTCGGATTATACACCACTGCTTACCCTCCTTCCTCGGCTTGGCGTATTACACCCCCTTTGGATTCTTTGGGGTATGGCAGAGCTTTCTACTGGATGTCGCCTCCCAGGCCGAGGCAATGTCTCAAGAAGTGGCTTTATAATATAATACTGGCTGAATTCATATTAGTCAGATTTTTCACCTAGCCATTTCTTGTCTCCTTTCGGCTTCTCCTTCGTCACTTTGCTCTTCTCCATCGCTTTGCTCTTCTATATCCTCCCTTTTGAAGATGCCATTCCTGGAGGGTCGAGATGAGGTTCCCGTGGGGATTGCACTTGAAAGATATTGTCTTTGAGGTTGCACGCCTGAGGAGATGATGCCGAAGATGCCGTTATTGGGGACGCACTTAGGGAATAGGCTAGATTCTTAGACTTTTGTTGTATGCACACCCTTTAACTTCTTTGTTCCTGTGTAAGGACCCCTTTTGGGCTTTTGTAATTGTATGTAAGGACCCCCCCCCCAGGGCCATTGTAAGCCAATTTTTATGAAATATGAAGACATCTTCTTTACTTCTGTTTTTGATTTTTGTCGTGTTCTTGCATACTCGAGTGCGTTTGCGGGGATTTCAAATGTTTGCCTCTGTTGACGATCGTCAATATTCTTTCGGTCCTTTGGTCGTCATAAATGGCTCCTTTCCGAGCTCATTGTTGTTCCCTGAATCAAGCCTGAAGCGGTCTGATAATCTTTTTATCATCTTTCCCCTCCATCCTCGTAGAGATAGAGCATCCAAGTGAAAGTCAACTTCAGGTGCTTGGAGCTTTTTCTTTGAGATTTGACGTAGATAACCTTTTTGAGGTGTTCGTAGGAAGGTTTCTGAGGAAGGGGCTATTCGTACTTAGGCGACTTCCTGAGGTCGAGCCCTCGTGGACGGAACTTGAAGCGCTTATTTTTCTTCTCAAGGGAAAACTTCGAGGTCGGGTACCACCTCAAAGCTGGAGACGACATCGCTGACCCTCTGTGGCCTAACTTCTTATTGAAGGAGATCTATGTGGTCGGGTACCACCTCGGGATCTATACCGAGGTCATTGGCCTCCCGGGGCTTATCCTGGGTAGGCGAATCATTGTTGTTTCCCATATATACATGGTGCGGATCTTGCTTATTTGGAAGATCCCATTATGCTAGATAGCTATCCTTACGCCTTGGCACCGAGTCGTTCGTTACCTTAAGCGCAAAAGTGTTGGTGTAGATCCCTGCTTCAACTAGCCAATTCTACCATAGTTATGGCTACTACTTTAAGGACTGCCTGGCAGGGAGGGGAGAGTTCCACTCCCAGTGCTCAGGATCCGCGGGAGTTTACTCTGAAGACTATGTCTTCGATAAGAGAGGAACATCTGAAGATGGTAAGGAGAGACTGCAGATGGGGCAAAGGGCTAGCGTTGCAAGCGCTTTCTCCGGATGAGGGTATTACGGACCCCGCTGGTGGATTCCTGAACGTATACTTGTACCCTATCGCACTAGGCCCCCTTGATAGGGTCGTGCTTGATTTCTGTTTGAAGTATTGGGGTACTTTGGCGCAGATACATCTTTAGTTTTGGCGAGTAGTGCTGATGATGAGATTCTTTGCGAAGAAGGCTGGGCTTGAATTCACGCTTAGTCACCTCGTCAGGCTGTATCGGCCCTTTCATCATCGAGGCTTGCTAACCTTGCGGTGCCGTTCGTCCATGCCCTTCATTGTTGATGATGCGGAATATAGGGATCGAGAGTGGGTCAGTCTATTCGTCCAGGTCCGGACAACTGACATTATCCCCGTGGAACTCATGCCATTTCCCGAGGAATGGAATCACACGCGTGAGTGAAGTGTCTCATGCTTTCATAGATTCGCTCGTAGCGAAAGCCGGTTAGTAATTGTGTTTCCTCCTTTTTTACAGCAACTTCATGGGCGCAGGGCGAAGTTCCCGATTTTCCCGGCTGGGTCCGGAGGTTGGTGACTTATTTGATTTGCGACGAGCGTAGGTGGCGAGCTGTGTCCTAGCGTAGATGGGAAGCGAAATACCAAGGTATGTGCATAAGGTGCTTTTACCTTGGCCTTCGTATATTTGAGATGATATTTTTCTCTTTTTATGTATTGACCTTGCTGTCGTAGGTATCGGAAGGTCCCTATTGGCGAGGTTGTGCTCCTCCGGAGAGGGGGAGGAATTGTTGGCTTTCGAGCCAAGGGACGATGGCGATAAACGAGATATGCACTCGCAATGTGATGGAGCTTTTAGCAGGGCTAAACGGGTCCGCATCTTCGAGAAGAAAACATCGCCCGAGCTTGTTATTCTTGAAGTCTCCGGTTCTAGAGCGGTGGTTCCTTCGAGTGACCATGCTTCGACCAAGGTTGGTTCTTCCAGGGCCGAGGGGGCTGGACCAACAGGAGTGTGCTCGGCCTTTGAGAAAGTCCGTTGGTTTCACTTCGCGGTGAGTTTCGGCATAGTCCTTCTGCATCTTGTGTCTTCCCTTCCTTATTGAGTTTTTCTTCTACAAGCCTTTGATACGCTCAGGTCTGAGCTGCTCCGTCATAGGGCTAGGCTTCAGAAAGCTATGGATGAGGGTAGGTCCCATAGGCTCCTCTGCGAGGAGAAGGAGTTTGAGTTGATGCACTGGCGATATGAGGCGTACCAGATCTCGAATTACGACAGCTATTTGATGGAGCAAGTAACCTCTCGTAGTACGCATTTCGCCTTTTTAACCCTTAAGGTTAATCTTTTTGCCTATCTCAGTTGCAGAAAAGACGGAGGCTCTAGAGTACCTTAGGGGGGAAGCTGACCGAGTTAGGAATGATGTGGCGAACTAAGAGCTTAGGTGCAGGCACAAGCTTCAGAGGAGAAGGGTGCCTTGGCTAAAGTTCCTGCCTTTGAGGCCTAACTCCGTTTGGCTTGTGACAACGCTTCAGTTCAAGCGGATATGATCACAAAGCTCGAGTCCGAACTTTCGAAGGTCAGGGCTAAAATCATCGATGCTCGGGTTGAAGAAGCATTGAGTCGGACTAAGTCTGATCAGGAGATGGTAATTCATTTGAAGGATGCTATTGATTCCTAAGACGAGCTGAAGAGGGCCCTCGATCGTGAAAAGAGGATCGAGGAATATGTTCGTTGCCGATCCCGGAGAGAGGTACTTGAAGAAATCGGCGCCAGGGGTTTTGTTCTCTTGGAAGAGTTGGCTCGAGCGAGGGCGGACGAGCATGATGCTCGGTCACTTCTTGCCGACATCGCAGAGAGTGAAGATGAGGCTAGTAGGTCGTAGCCTTCTGAAGCGGGGCATAGATTTTGCCATTTTGTATGTGATGTTCGCAGAGCACATTTGTAGATGGAGAACACACCTTTTGCATATGTAAATAAAAGAAAACATGAAGTTTTATCTCTTATATATCCCATTCTGCTTCGCTTTTGACCAGGCGGGCTGGTTTCGGAGTTGGCGAGAATCCTTAGATTCGTAACACGGTTCCAAAGCTCACTAGGCAGGCCGGAGGCTCTTATACGCTTGGTTGATGTGGCCTTTAGTGCAAGCTGGCGTTAGAGATCTTATCTTTGTTCAACTGTTTTGGGTTTAGTCTCCGAGTCGGGTTTCGACTCGAGCCTATTCGACCCACAAGCTTTTGCATCTACATGGGCGGGCGAAAATGGCTCTTACACCTTGCACTTGGGCATTTGTATTTTAACTATTTGGGTTTAGTCTCTGAGTCGGGTTACGACTCGAGCTTAATTGACCCTCAAGTGTTTTTTTGTGCTGTCGACTATGGCTCTTATGCATTGGGTCAAAGAGACCTTTTAGGTATGTGTCCCGGAGGCTCGTCAAGCTGGCGACGATGGCTCTTACGCTGTGCCCTTAGGCATGTATAGTTAATTATTTTGAATCCGGTCTCCGAATCGGGTTACGACTCGAGATCATTTTAATCCTCAAGTTTTCAACTTTTTAAGCTGGTGACAGTGGCTCTTACGCTTTTGGTCGTCACGACCTTTTAGTGTGTAGCGCTATGGCTCGTTTGGCTGGCGACAATGGCTCTTACGCTTTTTCCTGTGGGCATATGTAGGCTTTGTTTTCCTCTCATTAAGGACTTTTTGAAATGATTTTTCCTAACCCGTCATCAGTTTGGGAAGAACCTCAATTTCAAGTCGTTAGCGGCGATGTTTGAGCACCTCAGAAGGTTTAGCCTGTAGGCTGAGTAGCTCGATGCCTTTATGATTTGGAGCTGACATGGTCGAAGCTCATTTCCCTGTCGAGGGTAGCCTGTTTTAATCGGTTCTTTTCGAAGTAGATCCGAAGTAATGGCCTGTGATTTTGTTAACGACGGTTGGGCGTTCCCGAGTCCCGTTAATTTGGCTGGTGCAACCGTTTTGACCGTAGTCATATGTGTTTGGTCGAAGCCATTTTTGATCCCGAGTGTGGTAGTTTAGGCATCTATATCGAGGGTATGCCCTTGCAAGAGTCTTACAAATGTGACATATAGCCTAAACTTTGGGATTGAGTTTTATGCCCGTGGTAAGGTCTTACAAAATCTTCAATCCTGTTGAGGTCTTACATTTTTTTCATGCCTATTGAGGTCTTACAGTTTTTTCATACATGTTCAGGTCTTACAGTTTTATCATGCCTGTTGAGGTCTTACAGTTTTTTCATGCTTGTTGAGGTCTTACAGTTTGTGTTGCTATGTTGAATAGATCTTGCTAGACCGAGTTTGCCCTCTCGGGGTCTTACGGCCTCGGGTTTTTAAGTGAGTGGTGACTGGTGACAGTCTCCGAGTCATCGAGTTTTTCTTAGGATCAAAGGCCGCTGCTCGCAAATTCGGAGTTGCCTCATTAAGGACATACGAGCATGGGGTTCCGTCCCTTGAGGCCGTGCGTTTCTCTTTCGAACTTTTGACATCAGTGTCCGAGTATTCAAGGTACCTTCGATGTTGGTGATGCTTGGCGATTTATGCGTTGCCTTACCTGAAGGTTTTATGATTTCAGAGTTTCGACCCGGAGGTCGTTTGAGTGTTGAATTGCCGACGTCAGTCCCTGAGTGTTCGGGACATTTCCGGTGGAAGAATTATTACCTTATTTTGTGAAGGTGTTTTTGACAAAAGGTATTCTTTGATCGTCCGGTACAATAGTACACGTATTCGTCGACCAGAGCCTGGCTATATGGACATGGTTCGTTCGACCGTTTGTCCTGGTACATTACTTTCCTACAGGAACCCCATTTGGCATTTCATGACTTCTTCAAGTGGGCAGCTTTTTAGGGGGATGCCCATCATCGTTCAAAGTTGACTGCAAAAGAAGTTTTGAGCATTTGCTGAGTTTCTCTTAGGCAGCTCGCAGACGTTGCCTCGTTAAAAACCTTGAAGGTAAACCCCTTCTTTTGGGACAAAAACTCGGTCAAAGGAAAAGAGTGCAACAGGTGCGTTTTAGAACCTTAATGTATTCGGGCAGGGTTAGCGTTCTGACCGCTCCGATCGACTTCCTGCATAAGGGTTAGCCCAAATTCGAAACAAAAAGGGAGATGGTTATGTCTTGAAGTGAGATATGCTGGCGATGCCTCAGGATTGATTCGCTACAATCATGAGGGCTGATTTGTTTCAATTTCTCGAGGTTGAAGACGTGGTATGGTTTTTTACTTCATTTTTCCAAGTTCAATTAAGGGTGAGGACCTATTCGCCCTTTGGTTTACTCGGGGGCGGAGGTACAAATGTTGGTACCACATCGTGTATTACGAACATTTCCCTCGCCGCACGCTGTTCCCCGTAGACGATTTTAATTTTGTCCTTTGTTGGAAATTTTATCATCTGGTGAAGGGAGGACGACATTACTCTCATGCAGTGTATCCACGGCCGCCCTAATAAGGCGTTATATCTCATGTCTCCTTCGATGACATGGAATTTGGCATCTTGGGTCGTGCCGGCCATGGTGACCGGAAGGATGATTTCTTCTTTCGTTGTTTCGCTTGACATGTTGAATCCGTTGAGGACTCGAGTGGCGGGCACAATTTGGTTGAGCAATCTGAGCTGCTCTATCACCCTCGACTTGACAATATTAGTCGAGCTACCCGGATCCACGAGTACACATTTTATTTGAAAATAATTTACAAGGAAAGAGATTACTAGTGCATCATTATGGGGTTGAGACAAGGTCTCAGTGTCCTCTTCGCTGAATGTGAGGGCATCCTCGGGAATATATCTCTGAGTCCGCTTTTCTTTGGTGATGGATATTTTTGGTCTTCTCATTACGGGTTCTTGCCGGTCATCGGCGCCCCCCATGATCATGTGGATGACATGTTGCGGCTCGTTTGCCTCATTCTTCTTGGTTGCCTCCCTTTCCAGGAACTGATTTTTAGCTCAATCGCTAAGGAATTCCCGGAGATGTCCTTTGTTAAGTAGTCGAGCTACCTCTTCTCGTAGCTGATGACAATCCTCGGTCTTGTGGCCATGCGTGTGGTGAAATTCGCATACCAAGTTGTAACTCCTTTGTGAAGGATCCGACTGTATATGTTTGGGCTACTTGGCGTCTCTGATTTTACTGATGGCGAACACGATATCCGAAAACATCGATGTTGAAGTTGTATTTTGACAAGTGGGGTGCACCCGTTGTCACTACATTCCGATCGAACCTGGCTCTATTGATGAGCCCTCAAGGATCCTATCCTCGATCCCCTCTCCAATCATTGCGAGGTAGGTTGCGCCTCGGGGCGTTCCTCCTATCTTTGAGGTATGGCTGATACCTTTCTTTGATTAGTTTTGGTTCCTGTTCCATGAGCTTGCTCAGGTATACTGAGCCCGAAGGGCTCCTAGCTGGTCATCCTCAGCCCTGATCTTCGACTGGTACCAGTTGTGGACGTTTGACCATGTCACAACTGGGTACTCGATCAGGTTTTGTTTTAGTTGTTTCGAAGCCACCGAGCTACGTTCGTTCAGACCTTGAATAAAGGCCTACACTGCCCAGTCATCGGAGACTAGCAGTAGCTCCATCCGCTCTATCTGAAAGCGAGGCACGAATTCTCGTAGCATTTCGTTCTCCCTTTACTTGATTTTGAAAACATCGGACTTCCTCGTCGCTACTTTGATGGCACTGGCATGTGCCTTTACGAAGGAGTCTGCTAGCATGGCGAATGAATCTATGGAGTTAGGAGCCAAGTTGTGAAACCACATCATGGCCTCCTTCGAGAGTGTTTCCCCGAATTTTTTCAATAATACGGACTCGATCTCGTCATTCTTTATATCATTGCCTTTTACCGCACAGGTGTAGGCTGTAACGTGCTCATTAGGGTCAGTGGTCTTGTTGTACTTAGGGAGTTCCAGCATTTTGAACGTCTTTGGAATGGGTTTCGGGGCCGCCTCCTCGGGGAATGGCCTTTGTATGAACTTCTTCGAATCCATGCCCTTGAGGACCGGGGGTGCACCCGAGATCTGGTCGACACTAGAGTTATAGGTTTCGACCTTCCTGTCATTGGCTGCTATCATTTTGTCGCCTGATTCGATCCTTTTGGTGAGATCCTCAAGCATTTTTACTACGACCAGGTTGGCTATCGACCCGTTATTGCTCGATCTCTCGGGTACATGTTCGGCTATCCGGCGCTGCTATGCTGGGAGTCTTTGGATGGCTTTGTAAATGAGTGATAGCCAATTGTTATGCTTGCAACATTTCAAAAATAACATGAAGGCTAACTTCCTGTTCTTCCCGGACTGGGGTTTTTTTGGGCTTCCTGTTGCCCGTCATACCATATGCTCCTGTCGGTGTGTGAGGTTTCGTTGACCTGCTGTGCGTCCTACGAATCCGCGTCTGCTAAAATCGGCCCGAGCGCGTTATCGAGATTCTACGGTGGTGCGCCGACAACTGGAACAACCACACTGTCTTCCCTGTGGTTTTCGAGGTTGTCGTTCTCGACTCTGTTTACTGATCCAGACATTTTGTCCTGAAATCTAAAGATCTTGGAGAAGAAAAAGTGTGAAAGATAACTTGCATTTTTGTAATGAAACCAGCAAGAAAATAATCACTACTCCCTCTGTTCCAGTTTATGTGAACCTATTTCCTTTTTGGTTCATTCCAAAAAGAATGAACCCTTTCTAAATTTGGTAAAAATTTAGCATAAAGTTACAACTCTACCCTTAATGAGAAGCTTTTATAACCACACAAATAGTCTTGGCCCCATTTGGACTAGTTTAGGACCACAAATTCCAAAAGTCTTCATTTGTTTCTTAAACTCCATGCCCAGTCAAACAGGTTCACATAAATTGGAACGGAGGGAGTATTATTTTTAGCCCTACGGTGGGGGCCAAACTGTTTACCGTAAAAATGGTAATAACAATTAATTTTGTAAATGAGACTCTTAAAATACGTGATCTATTTTTATACTAGTTGTTAGAGCAGTTGATGCTAGGCGTATGAAGTTTAATGATGAAATACAAGTTAAACCGGGGCAGTAATCAAACCTAGGGGCTTGCTACCGGGGTTCGGACTAATCGATGAAAGGCCTCGAGGTCGATATCGGGCTCGAGCTCGAGCTATCTGGAGTAACCGAAAAGGGGATAACAATTAAGATATAATTAAAGAAGGCTTTTTTGGCCAATATCAAGTAATAAATGAAGAACAAGTATGAAAACAATAAATGGAAAGAGTAGCCTCGAGCGAGTAAGTAAGAGAGAAAATAGAGAGAGATATTATTAATCTTGTGTAGAATGGTTGGAGTTGTTCCTTACAGAGTATTAACAACTCCCCTTTTATAAGAGGGGAAATCCAAACTTAGTACAAGTTACGTTGAGTGATAAAGGAAGCGGGATGGGACAACTAACTAGCTTCATGACGTATACGTAGGCCAATGTTAGGCTGCCCATGTAGACTTAATCGACTTCGGATGCACTCTTCGGAGGCCTCTCGTGCTCGTCGGGGTCTCGGCTAATGTTATCCCTAGGCTGGGTGTTGACAGATCTTGAGGGAAGTATCCGGCTCGAGGTCTCGAGCCTCCAAGGGGATCTCGTGAAGCACATTGTCAATGAGAAATTAGTCCCCCGATTTCACCATACACAGAGAGGTTTAAGCAACGAAAGTAGAAGTTTGAAATATTAAAGTTCATAAGCTTGAATTGGATTGTGATTCATGGTTTTAGCGTTGTTTGATGTGATTGAGGCTTCGAGCAAGTTCGTGTCAGGTTTTTAGACTTGTACGGGTGTTTGGTTTGGAGCCCCGGGGGCTTGGGTGTGATTTGGGATAACTTCGGAGTGATTTGCTAAGAAATAGGATTGCTGGTACTCATATGATCGCAATTGCAATGTATTGGTTGCAAATGCGGTCATCGTATTTGCGAGGTTCTGTTCGCGTTTACGAACCTCGGCGGCTAGGGGGATCGTTCGCATTTGCGACAATTGGGTCACTTTTGCGAGGCCTGAATGGTTCGCATTTGCGAAGTAGTCCAGTTTAGTCGGGGGTAGCATTTGCGATGAAATCTTTGCATTTGCGATCTCCCTGTTGCAAATGCGACATCAGAGGGCTGTGTCCAACTATTAATTTCAAGACATAGACCATTTAGCTCATTTCCTTCATCCTCTTTGGCGATTTTTGGAGCTTTTGGAAGAGGGTTTTCACCTAGAACTTTGAGGTAAGTAATTTCTACACAACATGAGTTAAATACATAGATTATGGGTAGATTAACATATGAAAATTAGGGAAAATCAAGTGTTTTAGATGAAAACCTAGAATTTGGTAAAAACAAGATTTAAACACGAAATTTGTTAGGGAATGGAGTAAAAATCATATATTGGTGATCCTTAGGTTATGGGTAACAACTTTCTTCAGAAATTTTCGGAATCCAGGCACGTGGGCCCGGGGATGAATTTTAGGAGCCTTGCATTTAGGGTTGGGTAATCACCTTAATAGTTGGAATATGAATTTTTGAACATATATTGATTAGTTTATACGCAATTTCATTAGTTTTGGATTGTTCCGCACCGCATTGAGGGTTTGAGCATAATCTTGGACCGGAAAGCGGGATTCGGAGCAAGGTGAGTCTCCTTTCTAACCTTGTAAGAGGGAATTGTCCCCATATGTGAATTAATTGGATTTGTGCTTCTATTTCTAGAGGCTACGTACGCACGAGGTGACGAGAGTCTGTGCGTAGCTACTATTGTGTTTAAGTCTGGGTAGTCTAAGACCCAAAAGCATGCTCTACTTGTAATATTTGGAATCTTGTTGTCCATTAAAACATGATTAAATTGCATCGAATTAATAAATGAATTTCCAAAAAGATTAAACTTCATTTTCTTGAATTGTTAAAAGAGAATTGGCTTTCCTTTGGATAATTGTTCCCTGATGACTTCTCGATTGACTGTCTATGTGTGTTTAATTTTGGAACGGGCCAAACGGCTCGTTAGATTAAATAGATGCACCTATGGTACGCGCCATTCGACCCTTTGGCAGTGCACAATTTAAATACATGTTGGATCGGGTCGTACAACCTTGGCATGATTTGCGCATGGTTGTATTGCTTTCCTTGAGATTTATAGATGTTGAGATTTGCTCTCCCTGGCTTGAGATAAATTGATACGTAATAGATTATGAAATTGGAAACTTCTTAATATAAAAAGGAATGTTTACTTGTTTCTTGACTTACTTGAATTTGCTGTCGTTTTCAATAAATCCATGATTATTCGCATTATTATCAAATTAATATTGGTGTGACGACCCGACCAGTTGTCTCATGAGTTACTGCTCCGTTTCCCTATTTCTGCTTCTTATTTCTTTGTCTATCGGTCTATATGTGATCGGGTTGGTTGGCTCGGGTTCGGAAAGGATTTGGTAAGGTTTTAAACACTTAGTCTCTTTTGAGGGAGCTTAATTAGGAAAAGTCAATCGGATGTTGACTTATGTGTTAAAGGGCTCGGATGTGAATTCCGATGGTTCGGATAGCTTTGGAAGATGATTTGGGACTTAGGAGTGTGATCGAAATGTGTTTTGGAGGTCCGGAGTAGATTTAGTCTTGAATCGGCGAAATTGGATTTTGGCGTTTTCCGGTTGATAGGTGAGATTTTGATATAGGGGTCAGAATGGAATTCCGAGAGTTGCAGTAGTTCCGTTGTGTCATTTGGGATGTGTGAAAAATTTCAGGTCACTCGGACGTGGTTTGGTTGGGTTTTTGATCAAAAAGTGTAATTCGGAAGAATTTGGAAACTTAGGCTTGAATCCGATGTGTTTTGGTTGATTCGATGTTGTTTGAGGTGTTTTGAAGATTGGTATAAGTTTGAACAAGGTTATGGGATATGTTTGTACTTTTGGTTGAGGTCCCAGGGGCCTCGGGGTGATTTCGAATGGTTGACGGAGAAGTTTGGAATTTTGGAGAGCTGCAGATTTTCTGCTTCTGGTATTTCCGCACCTGCGCATTGGGGACCGCAGGTGCAATGCCGCAGATGCGAGGTAGAAGACCGCAAAATTGGAAGAAGGTGAGGTAGGTTGTGACAGTAGAAGCGGTTGGGTAACCGCACCTGTGATGGCGCAGGTGCGGAGAGTTGAGAATAAGTGAAAACCCGTAAAAGCTGCTCTTGGACCGCAAAAGCGGTACCGCAAATACGGTGGATTGACCGCAGGTGCAAAAATTCCTGGGTCAGAATGTATATATTTCTTTCTTCGCGATTTTCACAGGGTTTCACCATTTTTAAACGCGATTTCTGGAGCTTTGGACAATTTTGAAGAGAGAGTTCAAGGAGACTTCATTGAGGTAAGAATTTTGGACCAAAAACTCATCCCTATGGTAGTATTTCACGGATTAGAGCTATAATTAATGGAATTTAAGGGTTAAAATTGGGGAAAACTAGGGCTTGGTATTGGAGACCTAGACTTGAGGATTTGAGGGACCATTTGTGGTCGGATTTTGGTACTTTTGATATGTATGAGCTCATGGGGAGATAAGGAATCTATTGATGTGAATTTTATTGAATTTCGAGATGTGGACCTAGGGGTCGGGTTTTGGTAATTTCGGGATTTATGTTGTAAATTGATTATGGTATTTCGAAATGTTGTAATTTCGGGATTTCGAAATGTTGTAATTTTGGGATTTCGAAATGGTGTAATTTCGGGATTTATGGTATTGGGCTTCGTTCCCTTAGCATATTTTGACGTCGTGATTCTGATTTTGGATAGATTCGATGCAAGTGGAGGCCGATTCAAGGGGCAAAGGCATCGTGGGCTAGAGTTTGGACCGGATTGAGGTGAGTTATGATTGTAAATGATGTCCTGAGGGTATGAAATCCCGGATTGCACATCGTTGTGCTATATTGAGGTGACACACACGCTAGATGACGAGCATGGGGTCGTGCACTGTTGGGGATTGTGACTTAGGTCCTACCGAATGACTGTTTTACCGCGTATTTTGCTGAAAACTATTTGCTATCATCATGTTTTGGGCTGAATGCCATATTTCGGCTTCGTGCTAACTATTTGAACCCTTAGGGGATTTTTATTGATATTTCCTCATTGTTTGACTTTATACTTGAACTCAATCATGCTATATTCTACTGTTTTCATAACTCAGCCATGTTTACTCTATTTTAACACTTGAATGATATTTTAAATAATATTCTAGGCTGAGCATCATGTTTTATTGTTGCCCGAGTGGTTTGTGAGATTCTGACTGAGTAAGGCCGATGGCCTATGTCGTGAGGAAACACTGATTATGATTATGGGGCCGAGGGCCTGAGATTTGTACGCCACGAGTTGGCTTGTTGATATGAGGCCGAGGGCCTAGTGATGATGCCACGAGATGGTTTGATATTGAGCCTGGGCCAAAAGGGGCCCCTCCAGGAGTTTGCACACCCCCAGTGAGCGCGGGTACCCATTATGATGTGAGATATAGCCCGAGGGGCTGGCATTGTGCCCAAGGGGCAATCCTTTTTGTGCTTATCTGTCTTATTTCTCTGCCATTTACCTGCTTAATTGTTAAAAAGGTGTTTCATGAAGTTTGAACTAAATTAAAATGACTTTACACATTATTACCGCTTCACTGTTTTTACTGGCTTTTACTATTCCCGTGTAGCCTATATTGTGCCTTACGTGATTTCTTGCTTTCACTCTTTATTTATGATTATTACTCACTGAGTTGGAGTACTCACTATACTCCCTGCACCCTGTATACAGATTCAGGTGTTGCTGATACTGCCAACGAGGGTTGGGAGCTCCCGACAGATTTTGGAGTTCACGAGGTAGCTGCTTGGCGTCCGCAGTACCGTGCTTCTCCCCCTTTATCTCATTTCTTCTTTTTTCTCAGTTATTATGTAATAGCTTGGTAGATATTTTAGAATTGTAGTGTATCGATAGACCCTCATGACTAGTGATACCTCGGTATCGGGCTGTGTTGGGTTTTATTTCCGCAAACTGTAATGAATTGGGAAAGTATCGGCTGGCCTTGTCTTCACGAAAAGCGCCATCACGACCGAGTTCGGGTTTAGGGTCGTGACAAGTTGGTATGAGAGCCTAGGTTACATAGGTCTCACGAGTCATGAGCAGGTTTAGTAGAGTCTCGTGGATCAGTACAGAGACATCTGTATTTATCCTCAAGATACTACAAAACCTTTAGGAAAAACTTCATATCCCTGAAATTCTTGTCGTGCGAATTTGTTGATCCGAGTACTAAACTTCTATTATTCTATTCTCTCATAGATGGTAAGGAAATGCGCTACCGGTCATGTTGGATGACCACCAGTACCACCAGCTGTGGCCATTAGAGGCCGAGGACGCGGTCGTGGTTGCGGTAGGGGTAGAGGTGTGGCCCGCACAGCAGTTAGGGCAGCACCTGCAGATCCACCAGCCCCCCTGTTCTGGATCAGGTCCTAGTTGTGGACGCTCCAGCAGCACCAGTTCAGGCACCAGCTGTGCCCATTTTGATTCCAGGTCTTCAGGAGGCTTTGGCTCAGATTCTATCAGTTTGCACTGGCCTAGCTCAGGCAGTCTCAGCTACTGCAGCCGCAGCTATTCTCAGGCCGGGGGAGGCAATCAATCTCCCTCTGCTCGTACACCTGAGCAGGTCGTGCAGGGACTTCAGACGCCAGGGGCACATCCAGCCCAACCGGTTGTAGCTGCTCAGGACTATGTAGTTCCTTCCATGCCAGAGGACGAGCAGCGTAGGTTGGAGAGGTTTGGTAGACTTCAGCCTCCGACTTTCAGTGGTCTAGAGGGCTAGGATGCCTAGTGTTTCTTGGACAACTGTCAGAGGATGCTTCGTACAGCGGGTATTCTGGAGAGCATCGGGGTCGCTTTCACTACTTATCAGTTTTCAGGAGCTGCCTTCACTTGGTGGGAGACTTTTGAGAGGCATAGGCCTGTTGGTGCAACACCCCTTACCTTGCAGCAGTTCTCCATTCTCTTTCTGGAGAAGTATGTGCCGCAGTCTCATAGAGAGGAGCTGCGCAGGCAGTTTGAGTGGTCCTGTCAGAGAGAGATGACTGTGATGCAGTATGATATGAGGTTCTCTGAGTTAGCTCGCCATGCAATTTGGTTGGTTCCGACAGATAGAGAAAGGATTAGGAGGTTGGTTGATGGCCTCACTTATTAGCTTCGTATTCTTATGACCAGGGAGAGGGTGATTGGTGCTACTTTCGAGGAGGTTGTAGACATTACCCGTGAGATTGAGTCTGTTCGTCGCTAGGAGCGAGAGGAGAGGGAGGCCAAGAGGCCTCGAGGGTCTGGTAGTTAGTGGTGCTACTTTGAGGGGTCAATTTCAGCACGGTAGAGGCCATCCATTAAGGCATGCTCAGCCAGCTCACCCAGGTTATCGTGGGGCATCATCGAGTCATGGTTCTCATAGTTCTCATCAGGGCCAGTCATTACTTAGTGCCCTTCCAGCTCAAAGTTCATCCCTTGCTCCATTAGTTTAGGGCTCTTCTATGCCAGGTGCATTTGCCAGTCATTCCGGTTTGAGGGGTTCCATTCAATTCCCTTCTCAAGCACCAGGGATTTGTTAAGAGTGTGGAGAGATGGGTCATATGTGGAGGCAGTATCCTCATCGTCTTGTGGGTTTATCTTAGCAGAGGGGTCAGTCATCGGCTTCAGCACTAGTTACTTCATCATCACCCACCCACCTAGCTAGGGGTAGAGGTCAGTCAGCTAGGGGTTGCCCTAGAGGGGGAGGTCAATCAGTTGGCGGTCAGGCCCATTTCTATGCACTTTCAGCTATACCTGATGCTATTGCTTCCGATATTGTTATTACAGGTATTATTTCAGTCTGCCATAGACATACTTTTGTATTATTTGATCCCGTTTCCACCTTTTCTTATGTGTCATCATACTTTTCTCATTATTTGAGTGTGCCCCATGAGTCTCTTGCTTTATCTGTTCATGTATCTACCTCAGTGGGCGATACTATTATTGTAGACCGTGTGTACCGATTGTGTGTGGTGACTATTGGGGGTCTAGAGACCCGAGTGGATCTTTTATTATTATGTATGGTGGATTTCGATGTCATTTTGGGCATGGATTGACTATCTCCGTGTTGTGCTATTCTAGACTGTCATGCCAAGACAATCACATTGTCTATATCGGGTGTGCCACGGATTGAGTGGCGAGGTTTGACTGATTATGTTCCTAGTAGAGTGATCTCATTCTTAAAGCCCAGCGTATGGTTGGGAAAGGTTGTCTTTCGTATCTAGACTTTGTGAGGGATGTCGGTGCAGAGACTCCCAGTATTGATTTTATTCCAATTATGTAGGATTTTCCTGATGTGTTTCCTACAGACCTGCCGAGCATGCCACCGGACAGGGATATTGATGTTGGTATTGACCTGGTGCCGGGTACTCAGACCATTTCTATTCTGCCATATCGTATGGCATCAGCGGAGTTGAAGGAGCTAAAGGAGCAGCTTCAGGAACTCTTTGATAAGGGGTTCATTCGGCCTAGTGTGTCACCTTGGGGTGCGCCGGTTCTATTTATGAAGAAGAAGGATGACACTATAAGGATATGCATTGATTATAGGCAATTAAACAAAGTAACAGTTAAGAACAAGTATCCCTTGCCTCGCATTGATGATTTATTCGACCAGCTTCAGGGAGTGAGAGTGTTCTCCAAGATTGATCTTCGTTCAAGTTATCACCAGTTGAAGATCAGGGACTCGGATATTATTAAGATAGCTTTCAGGACCCGATATGGTCATTATGAGTTCTTGGTGATGTCTTATGGGTTGACCAATGCCCCAGCAGTGTCCATGCATTTTATGAATAACGTGTTCCTGCCTTATCTCGAATCGTTTGTCATAGTCTTCATTGATGATATTCTGGTGTATTCGCGTAATCAAGAGGAGCACGCGGAGCATTTGAGAGTTGTGTTGCAGAGATTGAGGGAGGAGAAGCTTTATGTAAAATTCTCCAAGTGTGAGTTTTGGCTCGGTTCAATGGCTTTCTTGGGGCACGTGGTGTCTAGCGAGGGTATTTAGGTTGATCTGAAGAAGATAAAGGCGGTTCAGAGTTGTCCTAGACCTTCCTTAGCCATAGAGATTCGTAGTATTCTTGGTTTGGCGGGTTATTATCGCTGGTTTGTTCAGGGATTCTCGTCTATCGCATCGTCCTTGACCAAGTTGACTCATAAGGGTGCTTTATTTATGTGGTCGGATGAATGTGAGGAGAGCTTTCAGAAGCTCAAGATAACCTTGACCACAACTCCAGTGTTAGTTTTGCCATCAACTTCAGGTTCATATACCGTGTATTGTGATGCTTCGAGAGTTGGTATTGGTTGTGTATTGATGCAGGAGGGTAGAGTTATTGCTTATACTTCTCGTCAGTTGAAGCCCCATAAGAAGAACTACCTCATTCATGATTTGGAGTTGGCTGTCATAGTTCACGCGTTGAAGATTTGGAGGCATTACTTTTATGGTGTGTCTTGTGAGGTTTTTACTGATCATTGTAGCCTCTAGAAATTGTTCAAGCAGAAGTATCTCAATTTGAGGCAGCGAAGATGGTTAGAGTTTCTAAAGGATTATGATATCACTATATTGTACCATTCGAGGAAAGCAATGTGGTGGCCGATGCCTTGAGCCGAAAGCCGGTGAGTATGGGGAGTTTGGCATATATTCTAGTTGGGGAGAGACCTCTTGCAGTTGATGTTCAGGCCTTAGTCAATCGGTTCGTGAGGTTGGATATTTCGGAGCCTAGTTGAGTATTATCTTATGTGGTTTCTCGGTCTTCTTTATATGATCACATCAGAGAGCGCCAGTATGATGATCCGCATTTGCTTGTCCTTAAGGATAGAGTTTAGCATGATGATGCCAGAGATGTGACTATTGGTGATGATGGGGTATTGAGGATGCGGGGCCGGATATGTGTACCCAATGTGGATGGGCTTCGGAAGTTTATTCTGGAAGAGGCCCATAGCTCACGGTATTCCATTCATTCGGGTACCGCGAAGGTGTATTAGGATTTAAGGCAACATTATTGGTGGAGGAGAATGAAGAAAGACATTGTGGGATTGGTGGCTCGGTGTCTCAATTGTCAGCAGGTGAAATATGAGCATCAAAGACCGGGTGGCTTGCTTAAGCGGATGGATATTCCAGAGTGAAAGTGGGAGAGGATCACTATGGACTTTGTAGTTGGGCTCCCACGGACTTTGAAGAAGTTCGATGCTATTTGGGTGATTGTGGATTGGCTGACCAAGTCTGCGCACTTCATTCCTGTGTGTACTACCTATTCTTCAGAGCGGTTGGCAGAGATCTATATCCGGGAGATTGTTCATTTGCATGGTGTCCCAGTTTTAATCATTTCGGATAGGGGCACTTGTTTACTTCAAAGTTCTGGAGGTTTGTGCAGCGAGAGTTGGGTACTCAGGTTGAGTTGAGCACAACTTTTTACCCTCAGACGGACGGGCAGTCCGAGTGTACTATTCAGATTTTGGAGGACATGTTGCGTGCTTGTGTCATTAACTTCGGAGGGTCATGGGATCAGTTTCTACCGCTTGCAGAGTTTGCTTATAATAATAGCTACCAGTCGAGTATTCAGATGGATCCATATGAGGCTTTGTATGGGAGGCGGTGTAGATCTCCAGTCGGTTGGTTTGAGCTGGGTGTGGCTAGACTATTGGGGACAGACTTGGTGCAGGATTCTTTAGAAAAGGTGAAGGTAATTTAGGAAAGGCTTCGTACAACGCAGTCGGGGCAAAAGAGTTATGCTGACAGGAAGGTTCAGGATGTGTCCTACATGGTTGGTGAGAAGGTTCTGTTGAAGGTTTCACCTATGAAGGGTGTTATGAGGTTTGGGAAGAAGGGTAAATTGAGTCCTCAGTTCATTGGACCTTTTGAGGTGCTTCAGAGTATTGGGGAGGTGGCTTATGAGCTTGCTTTGCCACCCAGCTTGTTGTGTGTGCATCTGGTATTTCATGTTTCTATGATCCAGAAGTATATTGAGGATCCGTCTCATGTTTTGGATTTCAGCACTGTTCAGTTGGATGGTGATTTGACTTATGATGTGGAGCCAGCAGCTATTTTGGAGCTCCAGGTTTGGAAGTTAAGATCAAAGGATATAGCTTCCGTGAAAGTGTAGTGCAGAGGTCGGCCCATGGAGGAGGCTACCTAAGAGACCGAGCGCGAGATGTGGAGTAGATATCCTCACCTGTTTGAGGCTTCAGGCATGTTTCTTGACTCGTTCAAGGACGAACATTTGTTTAAGTTGGGGAGGATGTGACGACACGACCAATCATCTCATGAGTTACCACTCTGTTTCCCCCATTTCTGCTTCTTATAGCATTGTCTATCGGTTCTATATATGATCGGGTTGGTTGGCTCGGGTTCGGAAAGGATTTGGTAAGGTTTGAGACACTTAGTCTCTTTTGAGGAAGCTTAAGTTGGAAAAGTCAACCGAATGTTGGCTTATGTGTTAGAGGGCTCGAACGCAATTTCTGGAGCTTTGGGAAATTTTGAAGAGAGAATTCAAGAAGACTTCACTGAGGTAAGGATTTCGGACCAAAAACTCATCCTTATGGTATTATTTCACGGATTAGCGCTATAATTAATGGAATTTAAGGATTAAAATTGGGGAAAACTAGGGTTTGGTATTGGAGACTTAGACTTGAGGATTTGAGGGACCATTTGTGGTCGGATTTTGGTACTTTTGATATGTATGAACTCATGAGGAGATGAGGAATCTATTGATGTGAACTTTATAGAATTTCGAGACGTGGGTCCGGGGGTCGGGTTTTGGTAATTTTGGAATTTATGGTGTAAATTGATTATTTTTGCTTGGGCTTCGTTCCCTTAGCATATTTGACGTCGTGATTCTAATTTTGGATAGATTCGACGTGAGTGGAGGCCGATTCGAGGGGCAAAGGCGTTGCAAGCTAGAGTTTGGACCAGATTGAGGTGAGTAATGATTGTAAATGATGTCTTGAGGGTATGAAACCCCGGATTGCACATCGTTGTGCTATATTGAGGTGACGCACATGCTAGATGACGAGCGTGGGGTCGCGCACTGTTGGGGATTGTGACTTAGTCCATCCCGAATGACTGTTTTATCGCGTATTTGACTGAAAACTATTTGCTATCATCATATTTTGGGCTGAATGCCATATTTGGGCTTTGTGCCAACTATTTGAACCCTTAGAGGATTTTTATTGATATTTCCTCACTGTTTGACTTTATACTTGAACTTAGTCATGCTATATTCTATTGTTTTCGTAACTCAGCCATGTTTACTATGTTTTAACACTTGAATGATATTTTAAATAATATTCTTGGTTGAGCATCATGTTTTACTGTTGCCCGAGTATCTTGTGAGATTCTGACTGAGTAAGGCTGAGGGCCTATGTTGATTATGATTATAGGGCCGAGGGCCTGAGATTTGTATGCCACGAGGTAGCTTGTTAATATGAGGTCGAAGTCCTAGTGATGATGCAAAGAGATGGCTTGATATTACGCTTGGGCCAAAAGGGTCCCCTCCAGGAGTCTGCACACCCCCAGTGAGCGCGGGTACCCATTGTGATGTGAGATATAGCCCGGGGGGATGACATTGTTGACATTGTGCCCGAAGGGCAATCCTTTATGTGCTTATCTATCTTATTTGTCTGCAATTTACCTGCTTAATTGTTAAAAAGGTGTTTCATGAAGTTTGAACTGAATTAAAATGACTTTACACATTATCACTACTTCACTGTTTTTACTGGCTTTTACTATTCCAGTGTAGCCTATATTGTGCCTTACGTGATTTCTTGATTTTAGTCTTTATTTATGATTATTACTCACTGAGTTGGAGTACTCACTATACTTCCTGCACCCCGTGTGCAGATTCAGGCGTTGCTGATCCTGCCAGCGAGGGTTGAGAGCTCCCGACAGATTTCAGAGTTCACGAGGTAGCTACTTGGCGTCTGTAGTCCCATGCTTCTCCCCCTTTATCTCATTTCTTCTTCTTTCTCAGTTATTCTGTAATAAATTGGTAGACATTTCAGACTTGTAGTGTATCGATAGACGATCAAGACTAGTGACACCCCGGTATCGGGCTGTGTTGGGTTTTATTTCCGCAAACTGTAACGTCCACTGCTTACTCTTGGATTATTTACTACGTTTTAGACTTAATTCTTATTGTTTAACTGCTTAAAACTAAAATGGGAAAGTGTCGGCTAGCCTTGTCTTCACGAGAGGCGCCATCACGACCAGATCCGGGTTTAGGTTCGTGACAATTGGACCATTAGTAAGTGTCGAAGTCGACCTCTCGTCTCTACTTCTTCGAGATTAGACGGAGTATTCACTAGGTACACGTTGTTTTCGTACTCATATTACACTTGCTGTGCATTTTGTTGCACAGGTCCATGTGTGGCTTAGTGGCATAGCGACATGGTTGATACGGAGACTTAGGTGAGCTGCATTTATTGAGACGACCCGCAGCCAGCAGAGTCTATTTCAGAATATTGTATTGTATTATTTCATTTTTGTCCACTTTGTGTTCCGTACAGTTATTTTATTTTTATGTCATTCCCTAGTAAAAGCTCATGCACTTGTGACACCGGGTTCTGGGATGATTATGGGGTATTTGTATTAATTCCAAACATTTTTTTTAATTCGAAACGGTTATCTTTTACTAGTACAATTGAAGGAAAAATCATAATTTTCAACATTACTAAAACAAGTCCTAAATTAACTATGTATGATTGGCTTGCCTGATAGCGATGTCCGGCGCTATCACGACCTTTAGTGGATTTTGGGTCGTGATAAAAATTATTAGTTTTCTTTGAAAACAAAATACTTTATGAATCTCTACTTTTGATGTGTATTTTTTAAAAAATAATTCTATTTGATCCTTTTCTTTTATTTTACTTTCTTCTTTTTTGTTCTTCCTCTAGTTGTTTCAGATATAGTAGTCGAATAAAATTCTGACCTAAAATAAAAGACTTGATAAAAAAATACTTTTTCTGTTTCAATTTATTTCAACCTATTCATATCTAGTCCATGCCATAAAGAATTACCTCTTTTCATATTTGAAAATAATTTACCTTTATATAATGAGTCACACAAAATATATATGCCTCACTTTATACCACAAGTTTAAAAGTATTTTTTTTTTCTTCTTAAATTTCATGTCCAATCAAATATGTTCACATAAATTGAAACGGAGGGAGTATGTTATTTTGGTTTTAAAGGGCAAATATGAGTCATTACACTCATGATAAGGACATATTTTGGACTAAAGTCAAACAGAGGAAAAATATATTTTATCTTCCATAGTTGATGGGCAAATAAGAATCATTTCACTAATAATAAGGATATATATATATGACCAGATTCAAAATAAGGATAAATTTTCTTTATTTTCCATTATTGTGGGGGCATTGTTGACCCTTTTACCTTTTCCGTAAGTTAAAGTTAAAGACTAAAGAAGTTCATATTTATAATGCAAAAAAAAAACAGACAAAGAAAAACATCGCAGCTGCAAAACACTTCAAATCGCAGCCCCTCTTCTCCCTGAAAATCAGCTCCAAACAACCAGTCAAATTAAAATCAATCACCATTCAAAACAGATCTTAATTTTACTTTTAAGACTTACTGTAGCAACGAGCTCCCATTAGCCAATTTCAACAAAGTTGCCAGTGATAGCTACTGCTTATGTAACGTGAAGCTTGGATGGTTGAAGAACAACTTGGATGGTTTGTTTTAAGGCGTGATTCTCATTTTTGAAGCTAAAAGCAACAACAAATTAAAAACAGATCTTATTTTGCTTTGAAGAGTTACTGTAGCATCGAATTAGCAAAAATTGTGCTTTTCTTGTCATAAGTATTAACGTGGAAAAGCGTTTTCATTGGTGTAAGAGAGTGTTGACGCGAAAATCTAGGTTGATCTATGTTGTCTCAAGCTTTTTTAAAAAACACTTTACAGTTGGAAGATCCTTCACGGAGTGCTGCCATGGCCACTATGGCCAGTGGCCAGCTACCCGCAAACACTGGGACACCTCCCCAGCCTCCCCTTAACATCATCCAGCCTTACATGACAACAGTAAATGTTCCAAAAACTATGGATTATGCAAACGTTGTAAAACCCACGACCAGTACTTCGACAATGCAAGATCGAGCAGCAGTAGTTGATCCAATCCCCCTAGACAAGCCCAATTCTTTCAAAGACAACCAACGGTATGCTTTACAGAATCAGAAGTTGAACGTATGAACTATATTGAAGGACTGCAACAGGCAGTTGTGTGCAAATTTTCATACGGATGGCCAGACATCAATGAAATACGTTAAATTGTTCCTATGCAGTGTGGTATCAAAGCTGATTGCAACATTGGATATCTTCGTGACAGACACATTTTGATTCGATATTCATTATGGCAAGATAACGTAGATTTCTCGTCAAAAGGAGTGTACTATGTTAAGGATAAGCATGGGGATGAATATCAACTAAGAACTTTGATCTATGATGCAAAATTTAATGTTGGAGAGGAGACACCTAAGGTAATGGCTTGGATTTCATTCCCTAATTTGCTGCCTACCTATTTTGTCAGAGAATGCCCGTTCTCTCTAGATTCTGCTGTAGGTAAACCCCTTCACTTGGATTTGGCTACTGTCAAGAAAACTAGACCTAGTTGTGCTCGTGTTAAAGTGTTGGTGGATCTGCTAGCTGACCTCCCCAAGAAAGTTCGGATGGACATTATCAATGAAGTAAATGGGGATGTTAGAACTGAATGGGTAACCATTAACTATGATTATTTGCCAAAGTACTGTAAAGAGTGAAAGTTACAAGGCCATGACATGCTTGAATGTTGGAGAATTAATCCTGATTTAAGGGAAAACAAAAATGTCCAGCAGCAGGAAAATGTCGAAAATGTGAAACAAGGTACTAAGAAACCGGCAAAACATGATGCTCCTTTGATGATCCTTACTAGTGGTAAGGTAGTTGGTAATGCAGGCCCTCGATGGAAGGAAGTTCGAGACAATAGGGGACTAAACAAAGGCAAACAATCTGAAGGTACTACTGCAGAAGGGAAAGAAATAGTTCTTGTTAACAATACAGATGTGACAAAACAAATACAAACAACCAACCAATTTGCAGTGCTAGAAATTGAAAATGGTGAGATCAATGAAGGTTATCAATGGGCAGCTGTGGAGGAAACAACAGTTCAAAAAACCACAAATAACAACATTCAGCAAAATAATTCCATAGCAGGTGTGGAGAATGAGTCAAAGGAGCAGGAATTTGATTTTTCAACTAGACAAATAGTACAAAAGGTAACTTCTCCTAGCTCATCTAGGAGACAATCATCCAAGACACAACCCAAGAAACTGAACCCTGCAGCACCTACTTTCAATCCTACAGCAATAAAAAATCATGTAGCAAATAGGGAAGCAACAACTCATTCTGTACAAAAAGAGTTGGGGAATGAGCAGCATTTTCACAATGAGTCAACTGCCCATTGGGTCCAAAAAGCATTCAAAAATAATGTAGTTCAAGTCAATAATTCATGTCAAGACATTCCTTCACAGGACACCAATGTTGAACAACAATTAGCAAACAACAAAGAAAATGAATTTGTTGAAGATATAGATTTTGAGAAATTCATGGCCAATGGAAAAGAAAAATGGGCAGGAGGGAGATTATGGCTCGACCAAACAGAGAAAGACCTAGCAGATGGTTAGATTCCAGATACAATGCATAGTGATGAAGAATTTGGAGGAAATGAAGTGGAAGATGAGGATCAAAGTTTTAATTGTAATGCCAATGCAATCAATATTCAAAGCATCAGCGAATGCACAAATGCAGCAACAGAAAAGACAAAAGAGGGGAACATTAATATTATAGATCCAGGAGGGACTTCACATAATGCTGTTAGTAATGTCTTGGAAGAAGCTGAAAATGCAGACAAGAAACAAGACAAGAATGGAGACAATAACCGAGCTATGACAGAGCAGGTTTATTCAAGAAGTATTGTTCCATGGAGCACCGTGCAGGATGTAGTAGGAAGTAACGTTCCACTGAACAATACAATGTTGTTGACCAATGAACATGCTGCAAAAGATGCTGAACTTATCAACCAGGAAGAGGATATTGTTACATCAAAAGAATAAGTAGAAGCACATGATCAAGTTAACCATGCAGAACTTAAAGGTGGAGACATGGATGAGGAATCCACTGCACAAAATTTCCTTAATGTTGCCAAGCAGGGAGATTTGTCGCCAAGGCTTATTGAACTAGTAAAATCTGCAACAAAGGGAAAAAAGAAACAGTCAAAAGAGACTTCTACTGTCCTAGTTAGTGGAGTACAAACAAGGAGAACACTGTCCAAATCCCAAAACATTTAATGGATGCCATTATATGGAATGTCAGGTCAGTAAACACAATGCAAACATTTGAAAGGCTAATTACAATGCACAGAAAACATCATTTTGAGTTCATAGGAATCCTTGAGCCTATGCAACAGTCTCACAAAATGGAGAGGTATAGAGCAATAATTGGTTTGGCACAGGCTGTGGTGAATGTGTCAAACAAGATTTGGGCTTTTATTGATGAAATTGTTGAGGTTACTATTTTATATAACATGACTCAACAGCTGACTTTGAGATTAATGCACTCTGAAACACATGTTGAACTCATCCTTACACTAGTCTATGCCAAATGTGATCGCACTGAAAGAATAGAACTATGGGATACGTTGTATGCAATGGCATCAGATATGACAGTACCTTGGCTAGTTGGGGGCGACTTTAATGTGATATGGGATGAGGAAGAGAAATATGGGGGATTGCCAGTTTACCTCATTGAAGTAGATGATTTCAGACACTGCATCAATACCTGCAACATGACAGACTTGGGTTTTAAAGGAAGCATATTTACATGGTGAAATGGAAGATCAGAGGAGGACTGCATTTTTAAAAGATTGGACAGATGTTTTGGCAATAATGAATTGCAACAGACCTTTCCTGGATTGGAGATAACTCACATATCCAAAATCGGGTCTGATCATTGCCCAATGCTGCTGAAATGTGATATAGAAACTCCTCCAATTAAGAAGTCATTCAGATTTCTTAATTTCTAGACAAAGCATGAAACCTTCAAAGATGTAGTAAAGGAGAATTGGAATGCTGATTTTAGTGCTAACCCTTTCTGCATTTTTAACTACAAGTTAAAGAAGCTTAAACAAGCACTATCTACCTGGAGCAGAGCTACATATGGGGATATATTCCAGAAGATTGCAAGCCTTGAGGAGGTGGTCTTGGTTCATGAAAGACAATTTGAAGTCAATCCTTCACAAATGAATAGACAAAGATTACAATAGGTCCAAGCTGAAATGATTAAATATCTTGCATTAGAAGAAGAATTCTGCAGACAAAAAGCAGGCATGTTATGGTTCAAAGATGGTGATAGAAACACTAAATTCTTCCATGTTTAAGTTAATGGGAGAAGAAAGAGACTGAAATTATCAAGGATCCAGAATAACCTTGGTAACTGGATTGAAGAAGATCACTTAATAGCAGAAGAAGCAGTAAAGTTCTACAAGGATCAATTTACAGAGAGTGCAGTTCCAAATGATTTTGATATTCTAAATCATGTACCTTTAATGGTAGATAGTGATCAACATGAAAGACTGATGGCTTTGCCTTCCAATGAAGAAGTGAAGAGAGCAATTATGGGGTTGAATGAGGACTCAGCTGGTGGACCGGATGGATTGACTGGAGCCTTTTACCAAACATGCTGGGAAATTATTGAAGAAGATGTAGTCCGCATGGTCAAGGCTTTCTTTTACGGTCAGCAGTTGCCAAAGAGTGTGACACACACAAACCTAGTTTTATTACCAAAGAAAAAAGAAGTTACGACCTTTGCGGACATGAGACCAATCAGTCTTAGCAACTTTGCTAACAAGATTTTCTCTAGGGTTATTCATGAGAGGTTGGTTGAATTATTACCAAACATAATCTTAGAGGAACATGCAGGTTTTGTGAAGGGCAGAAGCATAGTTGAGAACGTGCTGCTAACTCAAGAAATCATTAAGGATATCAGGTTGAGAACAAAAGCAGGTCCAAACGTTGTGATTAAGCTTGATATGACAAAAGCTTACGATAGACTTTCATGGCTATTCCTGACCAAAATACTAAGGAAAATGGGATTTCCTGAAGCTTTTATTGGCTGGATCTTTGATTTGATTGGGAACAATTGGTACTCTATTCTTATAAATGGTCAGCCTAATGGATTCTTCAAATCATCGAGAGGAGTTAAACAGGGTGACCCTTTGTCACCAGCTCTATTCATTCTGGCAGCAGAAGCCCTTTCTTGGGGATTGAATTCACTACACACTAACATGTATTTCTGTGGATTTGGAATGCCAAAATGGATCCCAAAAATAAATCATCTATCATACGCTGATGATACGATCATTTTCTGCTCATCTGATGAAACTTCATTGAAACTTGTCATGGAGGTTTTGCAAGCTTATGAATCATCATCTGGTCAACTTTTGAACAAAGCCAAATCAGCCATATACCTGCATTATTTAACGGATAATGAGGTGATTAACAAGGTGGAAAGGATTACAGGCATAAGAAGACAAGGTTTCCCTATGACCTATCTCGGATGTCCTATTTTTTATGCAAGAAGAAGGGGATACTATTACCAGGGATTAATCACCAAGGTTATGGACAAACTGCAGTCATGGAAAGGCAAACTCCTATCTATAGGAGGCAGAGCGGTTTTGATCGCAAATGTCCTGTAGAGTATCCCAATTCATATGTTGTCAGCAGTTAATCCACCAAGTTATGTGATCAACAAATTACATAGCATTTTTGCCAAGTTTTTCTGGAGCAGCAATGTGGGAGGTAGCACTAGACATTGGTCGTCTTGGACTAACCTTTGTATGCCTTATGAGGAGGGCGGCATAGGTTTTAGGTCCCTACATGATGTATCCAAGGCACTGTTCTGCTAATTGTGGTGGAATTTCAGGACAAAGCCTAGTTTGTGGAGTGCATTTATTAGTCAAAAGTTCTGCAAGAAACTGAATGCAGTAATTGTACCTTGGAAGGGTGCATCCCACGCGTGGAGAAAAATGCTAGAATGTAGGGACTTGATTGAGCATCAAATCTACTGGATACTGAGAATGGGATCAGCTCTATTCTGGTTCGACAATTGGACTAAGATGAGAGCCTTATATTTTCAAGTACCTGCAGAGTTTGGTATCGATGATGATATTCATAATGTCAATGATATGGTTGAAAATGGTATGTGGAATGTGGATAAAATGTTTGAGAGCCTACCTGAAGATTTGGCACACCACATTGTGCAGAATATTAGACCACCAACTGAAAGTTCACAGTTAGATACTCCTTTCTGGATGCTTGAAACAAGGGGACATTTTACAGTAAAGTCTGCATAGGATTACGTGCGAAGAAGAGTCAACCCAAGATTATCTTACAAGATGATATGGGTAAAAGGTTTACCTTTCAAGATATCTTTCTTCCTGTGGAAGTTGTGGAAAGCCAAACTGCCACTTGATGATTTCTTGCGTAAACTAGGATACTCCATGCCATCTAAATATTGGTGCTGTGCCAATCCTAAGGAGGAGTCATTACTACATTTGTTCTTCACATCCAATGCAGCTAGAAGTGTTTGGACTTACTTCCTGAGGAGAGCAAGAATTGCATTAGATTGGTTGTCATTACATCAAGCAATTACAAAGTGTTGGACAACACCAGTTGTACCTAGATTGAAGCCAGTATTACAAGCTTTACCTGCATGCATTGTATGTGAACTTTGGAAGAGAAGAAACAGTTTGAAATATGGAGAAGTAGTGTCAGTGAGCAGAGTTATTTACTAGGTGTCGTCTACTGTGCAATCACTTGTCCAACGGAAAAATCTTGGACTACGTGTGCCTCAGAAGTGGCTGGACATACTGACAATGATAGAGCAATACACACCTCGACTAAAATATGATAAAGTTTTATGGGAATTTCCTTCAAGAGGATGGATCAAAGTGAATACGGATGGAGCATGTAGAGGGAACCCAGGGAGGAGTTCAATTGGTTTCTGCATAAGGGATGAGGTATGTGATTTGATATATGCAGAAAAAAGGGAGATTTCTGAAGGAACCAACAATGAATCAGAAGCGGTAGCTATTGTGGAGTCATTGAAGATGTGCAAAAATCTTAATTATTTCCAGATATGGCTGCAAACATATTCTATGCTATTAAAGAACATTATAGAGGAATCATGGAAGGTTGGCTTGCCTGGCAGCGGTGTCTGGCGCCATCACGACCATTAGTGGAATTCGGGTCGTGACAACATGGTATTAGAGTACTAGGTTCCCTTAGGTCTCACGAATCATGAGCAAGTCCAGTAAAGTCTCACGGATTGGTATGGAGACGTCTGTACTTATCTTCGAGAGGCTATAGGACTGTTAGGAGCACCTCTCGTCTTGATTCCTCATCGTGCGGTTTGATTCCTTTGAGGATTATGCCTTTGTTTCTTTCCTACTCAATCTTATGCGACGTGAAGTGCTTATTATAAATCGAGAATTGGGAAATGTAATGGTACTACATATGTGGTGCGGGATGTTCCTCTCTGCGTATTTGATCGGGCTATGAGTATCGTCTTGCGGAAGGTTGTTCTGTTGTTTCAGCTCAATTTCAATATTACCTAAGCTTTTGAGATTTGGCATTAATTGTTATGACAATTCATGTGTTGTTATCGCATAATATTGGTGTAATGGTAGAGGGTTTGTCTATACATTGAAGCGGTGAATGACTTGGAAGGATGTTTCCTCAATGCAAAATTCAGAAAATTAGAATTTTATTTCTCGACGGAAGAAAGGCAATCGGGCTATAAATGTTCAAGTTTGGTTTGATGGAGTAATGAGATTTGGTATTTTCGAGCATGGTGGAATTTTCATTTGTGACATGGTATCGTCATCCTCGATTGAATATGTTGAGTTCGTCGGTGTTATGGTTTTCTTCAATTCGCCTTGGGGCAGGATATTGTGAAATAATAATGGAGAGGCGACTGTCAGAGATTGCGATGTGCGGTGGTTCAGGATTGAATTGGTGTTTCTAATGTTGACGGCTCGAGAAAGATGATCTTCGGAAAGGTTTAAAGTTAGTAGCGATTTATGGGTTCTAGTGCTACGAAGATGGATTTTATTTAAGGCAACAACTAAGAAGCAAAGGATGAGGAAGGACATGTGGGAAGTGCCAGACGGTGGTTAAAATTTCTAGAAGGCTAGGCATAAGAAGCAAAGGTCGAGTAATTGATTGAAAGGGTGAGTTCCGCCAAAGTGGGAGAGTGGCGGAGTTGCATATGGGCTTTGTGGTAGGATGACTACGCACCTTAAAGAGAGTTTGGAATGATTTGGGAATTTTAGTGGTTGGTGATTGGGGTCTACTGATTTAATTTGAAGTATGGGCTATTACGCGGCAGGAGATTTGATATAACGGAAATGAGCTGCTTGAAATGAAGAAGGATACAACATAACATTGAATTGGAAGAATGTTGCCGCACATTTAATTAATGTCCACGAGGGGGTGGATGGACTTGTGCAGGTAGAGAATGAGCTCGGACTCGGGATGGGTTATTGATGTCGTAGTGATTGTACCCCGTGCAGTGGCGTTGGAAGATGTCAGCACGTAAATTCCATAGGTGGTTATCTCTAGTTAGCAGATCGGCGGTCGCATGGTTGGTGAAGCTTCTGCGAAGAATTCTATTGGTTATACAGCAAGGAGATCGGTCGTGCGAATGTGGTTGATGATTCAGAGTATAAAAGGGCGTTTTACAGAAAGATTCCAAGAATTTTGGCAATTTATTGTGCAAGGCTATGTCAATAAGAGATAAAGAATCCTGGTGAATTCCAGAGTTGTGTAATGGTGGCTTCAAGCTAAGTGGGAGAGTCCCACCACCTATGATGGGGTTGCATGGTTAACTACTTGCGAGGTTTCTAGTTAGTAGCATATTGATAGGTAATTTTAGCTACGGGTGTCACGCATCCTTTTTACTACACCCTCGTAAAGAAGTTTTTCCAATTAAAGGACGATCGAAACGGAATTTATTATAAAGATTCAGAGTCGCCACTTGGGATATTTATGGTGTCCCAAGTCACCGGTTGCATCCCGAATCGAGGAAAATATGACTCTGTTTAACAGTCCGCGAAACAGAAATCCGAGTAAGGAATTATGTTAACCCGAGAGAAGGTATTAGGCATTCCCAGGTTCTGCGGTTCTAGCACGGTCGCTCAACTGTTATATTTAGCTAAACTATCTGATTTTAAACAATTATGAACCTATGTGCAAATTTTAACCTTTAACCGCTTTTATTCATTTTTAAGGAAGATTTAACGTTGTCTAAAACATGCCTTTAGATCACGCCACATGAAATGCACCCGCGATCCGCGACATATTTTTATTCAATGTTATTATGAATTGGAATTGGGTCACATGAAATGCGCACCCGAATTTAGGAAAGTAATTTTATTAAAACAACGCGCCTAAAGCAATTGTGTGTTTTTAGCTTTGCAAGGGCCATGGAAATTTGCTATGTGGCGTACCTCGAGTTCTAAGTATTTCGAGGAAAAATAATTAAACGAGGGCCAAACATTTGAGATTTTATTGGGCTTGGCAAGCCTCGAATCCAATTTTAAAGGGAAATTCAGACTAAACGAACCAGGAAGATTTATGTGAGGGAAAATTAATTCATTGCATAACGACGCTGATTCAAAGCAACTTTCCGAACTGGGCCTCAAGGTAAGCCCAAATTCGGAGCCCTGCAGCAGTTGAGTCAAGAGCCAACATCGAGTCCCTACAACATTAGCCAAGAACGGGACTAGTACCTATACAAGCAAGCTTGGGAATCGTTTTTAACTCATCATTAATCAGTTAGATAACACCCAATAATGATTTGATCATGGAAGCACTCGTGAGTTCCAATTCTGATTACTAACAATAGGCAGTGGAATTTAATAATTTCAACCTCATAACAACACAGTTAATCATATTATTCATGCATAGAGGCTACCATATCTACTAATTTTGGTCATTCAACCATCTAATTAAACGAGTTGCTGCTCAAAGTTATATGCAGAACTTCATCACTGACTCAACTAAACGAACATGATGTTTAAGCTTTCAGGCAGATTCAAAACATAAATATCATGATAAAGTCTATTTATACATCACTGGTTTTCAGGTTGCAACACATTCGACCAAATTGAACCTCATATCTATTTCAAATTAGACTCAACCCCCAAAGAGCAGTGTCACTAACCAACATACAAATATGAATATATTCAAACTAAAGTCTCAAAATAAAGACAAATTAACTCCTACAATGAGAACAAATGGCCAACATGCTTCAAGTCTTTCAGATTTCCATATCACAAGCTTTTTACATTGAGAAGAGTTAAATAGGTACCTAAGGCACAAGTAAGAAAGGGTAAGAAGATCAGCAACACAGTAAGAAGAGCAAGGGTCAGCAGCAAAGCAAATCAACAGAACCAGCCATCAGCTCCAAAAATCAAATTTTAAACCCAGAAATTGAAATAAACAACCAGAAACCAATTCGATCCAAACAATGGACCAGGAAAACTTCAACCCAGGCTGATTTTAATTCATTTCTAAGGTCAGCTAATCAGGACTTATTGTATCATCAGGAAAACTTTAGAAGTTAGCAATAGAACTCAATGGAACAGTACCTTTTTGAAAAACAATTTGTCTAGAATTTTCAGAGATTCCTTAGCTCTTAAAAATCTGAATTGAGCTGCAAGTAACTATGCCTTTATATGCAAGTCACTAGGGCAGCTTTGGGGTTTAGTTTATTTCATTTTAGTCCTTTTCAGCTTTTCCTTTTGCTTAAAGGGCCCCCGAATTACTGACTTGTGGAACAAGTTAGTACATTCTGCAGCTTCTAGGTAACTTCTTAGCAGTTAACTCAGAGATTCCCTATGTCTTTTACCCAAACTAACCCTTAATTGCCCTGTTTTTACCTTGAACTCAAATGAGTTGGGGTCAATCTGACCCAAGGTTCCAATTCAAAACTGGGCCAATCCCTTCCCCTTGGCCCCAATTCTAATTCAAAAGCCCCAACATAAGAACTACAGGTAGAACTAATGAGCAGAATAAAATATGCAAGCTCAAACAAATCGTAGGCCCAAGGAACATTTTCACAATTAACCAGTTAACTAAATGTCTTGCTAAACAGACACTAACCAAAATGACTAAAACAATTTCCAAAACTAAACATGCATGACTAAATGGAAACAAGAAATAAAAATAAAAAATAAATAAGAATCCTGGAGAAAAGAAGAAACAGAGAAACGGGTAGAGGGAAAAACATAAAGAAAACTAATTTGAACAAAGAAGACAGAACGAGATTACCTACGAGGACTCGAGCGATTTGAGGAATGTGATTTGAACCTACAAACTCTTCGGATTTTCTGGCCTGCTACGATGTTAATCATGTGTTCTTAATAAGAACACACGAATAACCTCGAAACGGACCCAAATCTTCAAGCAGAAATGAACCGGGGACCTCTTGGGAATCAGGGGTTTATTTGGATTTAAGATTCGAATAGTTCCTGGGTGATTTGAAGGACACAGAGTGAGGATTTGGAATGAGGGAGGGAAGACGGTCCTAGGGCATCAATTTGGGGTTGAAGAGAGGCGATACCGCCACCAGAGAGAACAAGGGCGGCGCTAGGGTTTCGATCTTTGATTTGAAATTCGAGCACTTCTAAAAGGATTTGAGAGGAGTTGTTTGGGGATTTGGAATGGGGAGATGAAGGGGAATCGAGGGTGTAAATTTGGGGTCGATCGGAGCACCGCCGTCGGCAAAGACGATTTCCGGCCGGCGGTTCCGGCGGGGATGATGAGAGTCTGGTGAAAAGAGATGAAAGGGGGGTATGGGGCACGTTTGGACACTTAAATATCAAATGACCCGAGCTTAAGGACCGTCCGATCAAGAAACCTCGACGGCCCTGATCTGTTGCCCGTGAAACGGTGTCGTTTTGATTAAAGGGGGGAGACCAGACCGGGTTAAGGTGGTTTGGGCCGTGTGAGGGGTTTGGACGACTTGGGCCAGGGGAATTTCGAACTCAAATGGCCCAAATCAGGGTCTTCTAAATCCAACTCTTTTTATTTTCCCTTCTTTTGATTTTTTCTAATTTCTTTTAAAAATCAAATTTAAAACTTAAAAATAAAATAAGACCTAAATTAATTCCTAACCAAATTATCCTATCAAATTGAATTAGCTAACTCTAAATAATGTTCACCACCCCTAATTAAATGCCAAATTAAAGAAAATTAACGAAAATTCGAAAAACTAAAATTAAAGTGCGAAAAATGAAGTATTTTGTGATTTTCATATTTTATAAAACAAACTAATTTACTAATTAATCTAAAAAAAATATATAATTAAATCCTAAATGCAGTGCGTGATATTTTTGTATTTTCATGAATTAAATAGAATAAACGTGCACAGACAAATGCAAATAATTAACAGAAAATGCCACAAAATCCAACAAAATTGCAAACACTGAAAAATATTATTTTGTTTTGAATTTGTTGGAATAATTCATATAGGACAAAAATCACGTGCTCACAGCTGCCCCTCTTTGTCCGGAAACACGAAGAGTTTTCGTGCAAAGATAAGTGAGCGGA
This sequence comes from Nicotiana sylvestris, assembly GCF_000393655.2. Taxonomy (NCBI): domain Eukaryota; kingdom Viridiplantae; phylum Streptophyta; class Magnoliopsida; order Solanales; family Solanaceae; genus Nicotiana; species Nicotiana sylvestris. Next base: position 78,252,126 of record NC_091062.1, on the reverse strand, counting down.
TACGAGCTATTTTTGCCCGTTTGAATACTCCATGGGAAGCATTTTTGAATGATTTTACCGCACCCGGATTTTGAGGTTGCCTACATATCCTTGGCTAAAAAGGAATTAGGTCAGTGTAGTTCGGGAATGTCGGGTAGCTGGGACTACCATGAAGCTGTGATTTCGCTGTTGCTGTTGTTGCTGCTACTGCTTACTGAACCCCTTATTATACCATGTCAAAAATAAAACAAGCTAGACTAGACTATGATCTATGCTTTACAAAATCCTATCTAGATCTTCACACTTGCTCTTGTGTTTCTTGTTGCCTTGTTGTCTTGTATTCTCTTGGTAAAATTCCTTTGTTGCCGCCTTGATTTGTAAACTGAGATGTTTCCCTTTCTCCAGGCGGGCTCCTGATTACTGCATTTGGAATTATTCCCTACTCTCCAGTCGGCTCCTGACTGCTACATTTGAAAGCATTCCCTGCTCTCCAGGCGGGTTCCTGACTACTGCATTTGAAAGTATTCCCTGCTCTCCAGGTGGGCCCTGACTTTTAACTTGAAATGTATTCCCTTGTTCTCCAGGCGTGCTCCTGACTGCTGCACTTGAAAGTATTCCCTGCTCTCCAGGTGGGCTCCTGACTTCAACTTGAAAGTATTCCCTGATCTTCAGGCGGGCTCCTGACTTCAACTTGAAATGTATTCCCTACTCTCCAGGCGGGCTCCTGACTTCAACACAGACAAAACAAAGAAAATGTTCTGCCCCAGTTTGAGTATATGGGCCCATGTGTAAGTGTAAAATCAACCACATTGCCGAACATCAATAAGAATTTTGAAAATCAAAACTTAAATTGTACTCCCTTGTTCTCTAAGCGGGCTCCTGACTGCTAAGCTTGAAAGTATTCCCTGCTTTCCAGGAGGCCTCCTAACTTCAACTTGAAATGCATTCCCTGCTTTCCAGGCGGGCTCCTGACTTCAAAATAGACAAAACATAGAATTTGAAAGCTAAAACCTAAATTGTGCTCCCTTGTTCTCTAGGCGGGCTCCTGACTGCTGAACTTGAAAGTATTCCCTACTATCCAGGCGGGTTCCTGACTGCTGGCTTGAAATGTACCCTGCTCTCCAGGCGGGCTCCTAACTGCTGGCTTGAAATGTATTCCCTGCTCTCCAGGCGGGCTCCTGACTGCTGGCTTGAAATGTATTCCCTGCTATCTAGGCGGGCTTCTGACTTCAACTTGAAATATATTCCCTACTCTCCAGGCGGGCTCCTGACTTCAACATTTGAAATATATTCCCTGCTCTCGAGGCGGGCTCCTGACTTCAACATTTGAAATATATTCCCTGCTCTCCAGGCGGGCTCCTGACTTCAAAATAGACAAAACAATGAAAAACTTTCTGCTCAGTTTGGTAGCTGGGCACAGATGTGAGTGTAAAACTAAATTATATTACCAAGTATTACTAAGAATTGAAAGCTAGATCCCATTATTCAGGAGGTCCTGACAACTTTTAACTAAACGACAATTTTTAAAATCTAAGTTATGTCTTCTACAGGTGTGATTTCTGCTAAATCTTGTTATCTAAGAGGGTCTTAAACTACTCCCCATTATCCAAGAGGGTCCTGAAAATCAAAAGTCAAGTTTTATCTTAAAAGTGACAACTTTCATGGCTGAATTATACTACCCTACAGCAGAACTTACGCTAAATGTTATTATCTAATTGAAATCTTAAAGCTAAGTCCCATTATTCAGGAGGGTCCTGAAAACTCCTAATTGAATCCTATCTCGAACATGCAAACTTCTAAGCTAACTTATATTGTTTTGGGATACATTTATGCTAGATTATGCTATTTCTGAACTTTAAACTAGGTCCCATTTTCTAGGAGGGTCCTGAAAATCAAAAGTCAAACCTGTTTGATGACTGCCTTTCTCCACGGAGGGTTTCTCCGAAACAAACGAGTTTTCTGCCCCTGTTTCAATCAAAGAAAATTTTGTCAGTTTAAAGTGGTGGTTAGCTGATGATATTCTTGCTGAAGATCTTTTCACTGCATTGTTTTGTTCTGAACGACTTTCCCGAACTGGCCCTGAACCGTTTTGACTTTCTGACTGACTTTCAAATCCCATGACCTTTGACTAACCGAGTGTTCTATACCCATGTTGTTACTTCACACCTCTGACCCCTTTATCTGACCTTTGCATCTCCCATGACATTACCAACTCATTCCACTAGTGAAACTTCTGGTGATCCCCTATATCCCACCTTACATCATGCTGTCTTTAGTATGCTCTGACCACGTTGTGATTTGCAATTTTGGAAGTTGGTAGTGAGCTTTGAAACTTTTTTCCACTTACTTGGTACAAGACTGACATTAAAACATCTTAGACAAATAAACTCAAAACAAAATGAAATGCAATGACTTTGCGGGTTAAGGATAAGAAGAATCCAAAACCAGATGACTGCTACAAAGGGAAAAGAAATAGAAACTTATCTGAGTGGACAGCTGGTACCAATGATCATGACATGCATGTCGGATTGATTAGCCCAATCTGTCCAACCAATCAACTTTCAGTTGCCGTACTTTGTCACCTCAGAATTTCCATGACCTGATTACTTTACCCAAACCTTGACCTTGTTCATCCTGCGAGGCCTTGAAACAGTTTTCCTCCAACAGACCTTTCTCACCTGTTGACTTTTCAACTCCCTTTCGCCTCAAGGTGCCCATGAGGGTTTTCACCAATAAGACTCTCTCATTTTATTTCTTTCAACTTCCGTTGCCTTACGGTGCCTGTGAAGGTTTTCACTAATAAGACTCTCTCATTTTATTTTTCCTGCTTGAACTAGAGTATTGCCCCTGACATGAAATACCTTTACCTGCTCGACTTGGCATTTCTCAAAGACTGATTAGAAGGTCTTTCTTTGGACCGTAATGTGGGATTTTGGACAGGGTTAGAAAGAAAGGGTATAAAAGGCTCAAAACCATTCAAATGGGTTAAAGTTACAACTTTCGGAATCAGGTTTCTCACAACAACCACAATTTCTGCCCCAGTTTCTTGCTTGGGAGCTTTTGGATTTTTGTTTGATGAGACCGAACCGTGAGGCTGCCTACGTATCCTTAAAAGGAATCAGGTCGAACGTAGTTCATGTCATAGAAATTACTTTGTTGTTGTGATTTTTCCTTTTCTCTTTCTTCTCTTTTTCGTTCTTTTGCGTTTCCCTCTTTTCTTTTATTGTTTTCTTCTTCTTATCTCTTTTCTCTCTTTTTTTTCTTTCTTTTTCATTCTTTTCCTTTCTTTCTCTTTTTCTTTTCTTCTTTTTCTTATTTCACATGCTTGTGTTTCTGATATTGCTATTGATTCCGAAAGGGGGTATGAAAGAAAAATAAATAAGGCTCAAAGGAGATGACGAGGGATAAAGTGTTTAGATAGCAGAACAAAACGCCTTGGTCATTTCAATCTTCAAAATATGCCAAATACAAACAAGTACAATCAAACAAAGAAATCATACATAGTATCTCTTGATTGCATCGGAATTGATAGCCATTTCTACACATTTTCCTTCTACATCTGTCAAATATAATGCGCCATTGGACAACACTCTAGTTACGACAAATGGCTCCTGCCAGTTTGGGGCGAACTTTCCTTTTACTTCAGCCTAATGAGGCAAGATACATCTCAGCACTAATTGACCCACTTCAAACTTCCGTGGACGTACCTTCTTGTTATATGCCCTCGCCATTCTCTGTTGGTACAATTGGTCGTGATACACTGCTGCCAATCTCTTTTCATCAATCAGACTTAATTGCTCCAAGCGAGTTTTGACCCATTCAACGTCATCAATTTCTGCCTCAGCGACAATCCGAAGGGATGGGATTTCAATTTCTATGGGTATTACTGCCTCCGTGCCATACACCAACAAATAAGGAGTGGCCCCTACTAAAGTGCGAACTGTGGTGCGATAACCCAACAATGCGAAAGGTAACTTCTCATACCATTGTCTGGATCCTTCCACCATTTTCTGAAGTATCTTTTTTATGTTCTTATTGGCTGCCTCGACTGCTCCATTCGCTTTAGGGCGATATGGGGTGGAATTGCGATGTATAATCTTAAACTGCTGACATGTCTCCATCATCAGGTGACTGTTGAGATTAGAGCCATTGTCCGTGATGACTACCTTCGGAATCCCAAACCGACAGATGATATTTGAATGCACAAAATCGACCACTGCTTTCTTGGTCACAGATTTGAAAGTTTTTACTTCAACCCACTTGGTGAAATAATCAATGGCTACCAGAATAAACATGTGTCCGTTTGATGTTGCTAGCTCGATTGGCCCAATGGCATCCATGCCCTAAGCAACAAAGGGCCATAGTGCCGACATTGTACGCAATTCAGATGGTGGTGAATGAATCAATTCTCCGTGCACCTGGCACTGATGACACTTGCACACAAAACTGATGCAATCTCGCTCCATAGTGAACCAGTAATAGCCTGCCCGAAGAATCTTCTTTTCCAGAATGTACCCACTCATATGCAGTCCACAAACTCCGGAGTGTACCTTAGTCATGATAGCTGTGGCCTGTTTGGCATCTATGCATCTTAGCAATCCAAGATCTGGAGTTCTTTTGTATAACACCCTCCACTAAAGAAAAATCCACTTGGCAATCGTCGAATTGTTCTTTTCTGATCACCTGTGGCCTGCACCGGATATACCTCCATCCTGATGTATTCTTTGATATCATGGGACCATGGCTCCCCATCAAGTTCTTTTTCCACCATATTACAGTAAGTATGCTGATCACGGACCTGAATCTGCAAAGGGTCCACATAAGCCTTATCTGGATAATGTAACATTGACGCTAGAGTAGCCAAAGCATCGGCGACTTCATTATGTATTCTTGGGATATGCCTGAACTCTATTGACTGAAACCGTTGACAAAGGTCATGCAAACATTGTCTGTACGGTATGAGTTTCAAATCCCGTGTTTCCCATTCTCCCTGAATCTGGTGCACCAAAAGGTTCGAGTTACCCAAGACCAAGACTTCCTGGACACCCATATCCACAGCTAGCCTCAAACCCAGAATGCATGCCTCGTACTCAGCCATGTTGTTAGTACAGTAAAAACGAAGCTGAGCTGCAACAGGGTAGTGCTGCCTTGTTTCAGAAATAAGTACCACTCCTATCCCCACGCCCTTCATGTTTGCAGCCCTATCAAAGAAAAGTTTCCATCCCAGCTTCTCAACTTGCTCTAACTCATCAATGTACATCACCTCTTCATCAGGGAAATAAGTTTTCAAAGGTTCATAATCTTCATCAACCGAATTCTCGGCCAAATGGTCCGCCAAGGCCTTTGCTTTCATTGCAGTTCGGGTCACTTAGACAATGTCAAACTCTGTGAGCAGGATCTGCCACTTTGCAAGCCTCCCTGTGGGCATAGGGTTTTGAAAGATATACTTCAATGGATCCAAGCGAGATATGAGGTAGGTAGTATAAGATGACAAATAATGTTTTAGCTTCTAGGCTACCCAAGTTAGGGCGCAACATATCCTCTCAATAGAGTATACTTAACCTCGTACAACGTGAATTTCTTGCTGATGTAATAGATGGCCTAATCTTTCTTGCCAGTGATATCATGTTGGCCCAATACACATCCGAATGAATTGTCCAAAACCGTCAAATATAATATCAAAGGTCGCCCTGGTTCTGGTGGGACCAACACGGGTGGATTTGACAAATACCTCTTTATCTTATTAAATGCCTCCTGACATTCATCTGTCCATTTGACCGCAACGTCTTTGTTTAACATTTTGAAGATAGGCTCGCAAGTTGTCGTGAGCTGAGCGATGAACCTGCTGATATAATTCAATCTCCCCAACAAACTCATCACCTCGGTCTTGTTCCTCGGAGGTGGCAATTCCTGGATGGCCTTGACTTTCGATGGATCCAGTTCAATGCCCCGGCGTCTGACTACAAACCCCAACAACTTTCCAAACGGCACCCCAAAAGCACACTTTGTAGGATTAAGCTTGAGATTGTATCGGCGAAGCCTTTGGAAGAACTTCCTCAGATCTCTGACATGGTCAGACTGCTTTGTAGACTTCACGATCACATCATCCACGTATACCTCGATTTCCTGGTGTATCATATCATGGAATATTGTTGTCATTGCCCTCATGTAGGTTGCCCCAGCATTCTTTAAGCCAAATAGCATGACCAGATGGCAGTATGTTCCCCACGGCGTGATGAATGCCGTCTTTTCTGCATATTCCTTGTCCATTAAGATCTGGTGATAACCCGCGTAACAACCCACAAAGAACCAATCTCATGTTTGGCACAATTATCAATCAAGATATGGATGTTCGGCAATGGGAAATTGTCTTTTGGACTCGCCTTGTTGAGATCCCGATAGTCAACACACACCCTGGTCTTGCCATCCTTCTTCGGCACAGGCACAACATTGGCTAACCAGGTGGGATACCGGGTGACCCGAATTACTTTGGCATCGAACTGCTTGGTGACCTCTTCTTTGATATTTACACTCATATCCATTTTGAATTTTCTCAGCTTCTGTTTGACAGGAGGGAATGTCGGGTCAGTGGGCAACTTGTGAACCACTAAATCAGTGCTTAGACCCGACATGTCGTTATAGGACCATGCAAAAACATCTTTGTATTCGAACAGTGCTTTAATTATCTCCTCCCTGAGTTGGGGTTCCATATGTACACTTATTTTAGTTTCACGGACATTTTCTTGGTCCCCTAGATTAACTACTTCTGTATCGTTCAAATTAGGTTTGGGCTTTTCCTCAAAATTACTTAGTTCCTTACTAATTTCTTCATAGGCCTCATCATCATCAAATTCCAACTCGTCATCACACTCAATTTCTTGTATTATTATTTCAGAGTTAGATTGGCTTTTAAAACTGGGCCAAAGATTCCTCATGCATGTCATGTCATTGATAACAGCATAAAAAGAACCGTACAAAAGAAGAAAACAAAATAAAATTAGAAGAAATGAAGGGAAAGGAACAATTGCATTTCATTGAATTAAAGATAACAAGGTTTTAACACATCCAACTGGATGGAACATAATATCTATATTACAGACCCTGGAATAATCCAGACAACTAAAAGAAAATCAAAACCCACTACCAAGACTCCCTCCGGGTAGGAAGGGGAGTAGCTTCCTAGTTGTTGACTTTTGCACATTGTCTCATGAATAGCACATCTACCTTGCTGGACCCTTCCCCAGCCTCAACCATGTTAACCTCGGTGAATAACCTTTCAAACCCCTTTTACAAGTCTCCATCAACACCAATCAATGATCCAGGAACCTTTGACAATAATTGCTTTCTGATACCTGGCCTGACGAATGATCTGGATAGGCGCGGGATTGGCCTTGGCAATGGCCATGCTTTCTGTTTCATTTTGCGGGCTCGTCTCACATCTGCAACTGGGCTTGAACCCCATACCAAAAGTATCCAGATTTTTTAGAAGGGAGACTGGGTGCACAATAACTTGCAGGGATGCACCCAAACCCTTGCCCAGTACAAAACCATTTTTCAACATTTCAACGGCTACATGACTGATGCAGTAACTACCTTTGGAGTTGGAACGCACTTCCCTTCTGGAACTTTCTATACCGATACTGTGTCGAAAACATGATAAACCCATGTCCCCTTGTCGTCTTCAACCTCTATGAGCGGAACAATGGCATCATTGGGCACACACAAATTATCCTCGCCGTGTACGACAAGTTCCTGTCGATCCCATTCAAACTTGATGATTTGATACAAAGTAGACGAGACCGCTTTGGCAGCATGAATCCAGGGTCGTCCCAATATCATATTATAGGAAACAGCCACATTGAGCACCTAGAATTCCATAGTAAATTCAACTGGCCCTATTGTGAGCTCAAGCACTATGTCCCCGACTGAATCTTTCCCTCCACCGTCGAATCCCCGAACGCAAATACTATTCTTGTGAATTCTTTCATCCTCCACTTTCAACTTGTTCAATGTGGAGAGAGGACAAATGTTCACGCTAGGCCCATTGTCAACCAGTACCCGAGTAACCACGGAATCTTTGCATTTCACCGTTAGATAAAGGGCTCTATTGTGCTCGGTACTCTCCACATGCAACTCATCATCAAAAAAAGTAACTATGTTTACCTCAAATATCTTGCTAGCTATCTTTTAGTTGTTTACTGAGATTTTGTTAGGAACGTAGGCTTCATTCAAGATTTTCATCAAAGCCCGACGGTGTTCGTCTGAATGGATCAATAATGACAGGAGTGAGATCTGAGTTGGTGTCTCCCTTAACTGCCCCACAATGGAATAGTCTTGCACTTTCATCTTTCTCATAAATTCTTCTACTTCTTCCTCAGTCACCGCTTTTTTCACCAACACTGGGTTATCTTTTGAGGTCTTAGCTTTTCTCAACTCTTCGGGGGCAAAGCATCTCCCCGCTCGAGTCAAACCATGAGTCTCACACACTTCTTCTTTAACCTCTTTCCCTTTGTAAGTCACGGTCATTCGTTCATAATTCCATGGGACTACCTTGCTGTTGACTATCGATAATTGAGTTACCGGTTTGATAATGACAGGATCTGTGGGGGCGCCCTTCATAATTACCACAAGCTTGTTCGTCACTCCTGGCACAACCGCTTTTGCTTTTTCATGTTTTCCTGCAACGTCACTTGAGGACCCCTTCTTGACCTCCACAGATGGTTCAGTATTTGCCCTGTTCAACTTGATCACAGACTTCTCACTTGTTGACTTTTTAAATGGCCTGGCTTCACTAGCCCGAATCATCATGACGGTTTGCGAAGGCTTCTTAGGATCCCCTCTCTTATGCATTATCTCAATCATATTTGTTTCATGATGGGCTGGCAAGGGATTCTAATTGATATTGGGAGCCTCCGGATCTTGGACCTCAATCCGATTGGTGTTAATGAGTTCTTGAATGGCTGTTTTCTATTTCCAGCATTTCTCTGTGTCATGTCCCAGGGCCCCTGAATAATATTCACAACTCACTGAGCGGTCAAGATTTCTGGGAGGGGGATTCGGCAATTTAGCCTCGATCGGATTCAACATACCCAACTGTCTCAGTCTGTGGAATAGACTAGCATATGATTCTCCCAATGGAGTGAAAGTCTTTTGCTTCTGCAACCTCCCATTCTTAAAAGCTTGGTTGGGTCAAAAAACCCATTCCAGGAGGATCTCTGTAGGCTTTTGGGGGTGGATAGTTATTTTGTGGAGCTGGCGCACGCCATTGTGAGTGAGCGGGAGGTTGGGTATAGGTTTGTGCGTGATGGACAGAAAAATGGGGATCTGGCGGTGGGTAATAGTGTTGTGGTAGGTTATATGGAGTGTGGGGGTAAGTTTGGGGATAGGGTCACGACTGGTTGTAGTAACGGGGAAGGTTCATGGATCCAACCTAAGCTCCTAACTCAATTGTCGTGACATCCTCCTTCTTCTTCTTCCCGAGCACACCCCCAGTACCGTTTTGAATGGCCTGAGTGGTCGCTTTGATCGCTGAATAACTCATGATCTTGTTGGACTTGAGTCCCTCTTCAACCATGCCTCCCATTTTTACGACTTCATTGAAGGACTTACCTACTGCTGACACCAAGTGACCGAAATAAGTGGGTTTCAAAGCCTGCAAGAAATAATCAACCATCTCGCTTTCTTCATCGGAGGGTCAACCCTCGCTGCTTCCTCTCTCTAACAGAATCCATATTCCCTGAAGCTCTCACCGGGATTCTTCTCAAGCTTTGTCAACGACAGACGGTCTGGGATAATTTCGAGGTTGTACTAAAAATGGCAGGCAAAGGCTTGGGCCATATTGTTCCATGTCTACCACCTGTTGTGATCTTGTCTGGTATACCATTGTAAGGCCGATCCACTTAAACTTTGGCTGAAATATGCCATCAGCAATTCATCTCTTCCACTTGCTCCTCTCATTTTGCTACAAAATCCTCTTAAGTGTGCTACTGGGTCACCATGCCCATCATATAGATCAAACTTGGGCATTTTGAACCCCGCTAGCAACTGAACATCTAGGAACAGACATAAATCTTTATGGCCACACTTACTTGACCTCCCAACCCCCTCATATCTCGGAACGACTGTTCTAAGCTTTTGACCTTTATGATCATCTCTTCATGCTCGGGATTTTTGGGTGGTTTCTCGGTCTCTGCCAGGAGATCAAGATGAGGGGTGTAAGGATATGGTTCTGGAACTTTGAAGGTGGGTTCAGGGGGATAGTACTGGTTGTCATGAGTTTGGAACAGGGGTTCGTTGGAAGATCGGTGCAATGTAGCAGGTGGAGGTGCCACAAAAACAGGTGTAATTGGTGGGGGAGGGTATGGGACTTGTTGGTAGAGGGGAAAGGCTGGAGATGAATTCACGGTGGGAGGCTCCGGAGGTTGGGCTGATGGTGGGATATAAGCAGGGTTGGCAGGATAAACCGGTGGTGGATGCCCCTTTGCCCAGGCTTGGTACATTTCAGCCATTTGTTGCTTTAGCTTATACATTTCTTCCCTCATTGCATTAACATTCAATTCTTCCACTTCTTTTGATGGGTCGACAATACTTGTTTCCGGTTCCTGGTTGGCCATATTCAGCCTATCTTTCGATCGGGTGTTGTATGTGTGAGTTGCCAGAATGCCAGTTAACTAACCACCTGCCTGGACTTAATACATCAAACAACAACCTTGTTAGCAATTAGGCTTTAACAGATTGGTAACTGCACATTGGGCATGAATGCACCTAAACAGTTAACCGTCTCTATTATGTATTTGATCGGTTACATGCGCCATCCCGGCCTTTTCTTACTTTTAATCGCAAACTTCCCTCTTTTTCTTTCTTTTTCGTTTCCTTCCTTTCACTCTTGCCTCTGTTCTCTCTTTGTTTTTACTTTCTCTTGATTTCTTATTTTCTCTCTTTTCTTTCTTGTTTTTCCGCTCTTTTCTTTTGTTTACTCTCTTGTTTTTCCTCTTATTTTCTTTCTCTCTTTTTTTATTTGGTTACGGTCGAATCCTGCGGAGATTGCCTGCGTATCATGACCCCGCATGAATCAGACCAAGCGTAGTTCTTGGAGATAAGTGTGAAATAAAATATTTTTTTGGGATTTTCAGTTTTTATAAAAAAACAAATTCTTCCATTGCAAAACTCAAAACTAACAAATTCCAAAAGACTAACAAATTTCAATGCAAAGATGAAATACAGACTCCGAAAATAGACATCATACTCCAACAGAAGAAAACCCAGACTCGAAAACAATTTGACGGACTCTAGCAGAAAGAAAATACAAACTTAACATGACTGACAGACGCTAACAAAAGGGAAATGCAGACTCAAACGGAAAAATCATGAATACATCAATGCTCCTGGTGCCTGCGGGACATCATTCGGTCTTGCCGTAGGCCTATATGCAAGCTCCCTTTGAAGTCGATCCAAGTCGTTCATTATCTGTTTAACAAATGTCATTACTGCTGCAAAGAAGGTAGTGCGAGTCATATCCTCACAGATCTGGCACTTCATAATGATGTAGTCAGCGATGTTTCTAATTCTCTCCCTTATGACGCCTTTTTCTTGTAACAGACGCCCAATTTGTTGGGCCCTGGCTTCCAAAGTTTGCTCAGCCACATGATTTTGCTCCTGAAGTTGTTGCAAATCTATTTCTAATTGCGCCAATGCTGTATAACAATGTTCCCTTTCAACTTTGAAGTCTTTTGCCTATTTGATCATTTTGTTTTCCGTGGCGACGACCCTTTTCTTTAATCCTGCAACCTCATCGTCGTACCTTTCTCTCAACTGCTTAACCATGCGTACTCGTTTAGCTGCATTTTTAGCCAATTGCTTTTGAGCCTTAGCTAGTTCTCTTTCTGCTTTGTTCAAATCAAAACTATAGTCATTTACTTTCTGCCTCAGGTTAGCGATGATTTTTTCGTCTCTGTCGCTTCGGGCTGGATTTTCTGCCGCTACTTTCATTTTCTGAATTTGAGCTCGAAGGGCCTCATATTCTTTGGCTATATTTTTCTTTTCTCCTTCATCCGCCGCGACTTGCAAGCTATTCTCAAATTAAATTTCTCTGACTTGCTTTTCCAATTTGCTTATGGTAGCCCTGTACTCGTTTTCTTTGGTCAGCTAGTCCCATTGCACTTGTGCTCCGTCGGTGAATTGTTGGACATGGGGTCTCTTTGCGGGCCTGTCAGGTTCATATTGAACTCGAGATCTTTTACCATACCAAGCAGTATATCTAGGCTCCACCTCGCCTCTAGATAGGTCTCGTACTTGAGTATTAGGCCCTAAGAATCTTCACTGATGCCAAATTCGGCGCACTTTCTCTTCTGGGAAGGCAGCTTTTGGATCTAACTCAATGACTTGCCGACTCAAATCTTCATTGTGTGGGATGGTCTAGTATTGGCCTAACTGACGTAAGACTCTGTGCGGAGCATAAGGCTGGATACTCCGAAGACCCATCAACAGCAAAAAAACACACCTCAGCCGACATATAGATTACTTCGTTGACCGAGAGCCACCCGAATGTCCATTCGATCTTATTTGTGGTCAAAGATCTCAAATGAGCATGCCATGCTTCTGTACCATCCAGAAACTCGTAGCCCTCTACTCGCTTTGCATGTTTTTCAATGCACTCAAGGCCATTCATACCACAATTCAAGTATCCGAGACAGTGGCAAAGGTGTTCCTCCATCCATATTTGTAACAGCATATTGCACCCTTAAAAGAACTTTGCTCCTTCTCGACAGAGAGTGAGAGCTCGGTAAATTTCTGCCAAGATCAGCGGCACTATAGTCCCATTTCCCTTTTTCATCAGAAAGTCGGCTATCCCTACTAGCCCCATCTCTATGTTCCCGTCTTTTCTCGGGCAAACCAAGATACCCAGGAACGCCACTATGAAAGCTAGTCCTCTCCGAGCTTCCCACTTGTCTTGATTTCCAGCGTAAGTAAGATCGGTATCTGGCATTTCAAAGCCACGGGGATTCCCATAATGTCGATAAAGAAAGTAGAAGGTACAAAATCCTTTGGCCAGATTTTCGTCTCGGATGTCCCGACTCATGCTTAACAAGTCCAAATATTTTTGAGGGGTCACTGTTCTTGGTGCTACCGGGTATTGACTTCTGAGATTCCCTTCGAAACCAGCATAGCCTGCTATCTCTTCCAGTGTAGGAGTTAACTAGAAATCAGCAAAGTGAAATACGTTATGCGCTGGGTCCCAAAATGGTATCAAGGCCTCAATCACGTCTTTTCTTAGCTTAACCTTCAAGAGCCCGATAAGGCCACCCAATGCTTTTGTCACAGCCTTTCTGCTATCTTCCCCCAAATCATGCCACCACATATGTATCTCCAAAGGGATCTCTTCACGGGCTGAGAAAGATTCATTTTGAATTGTGCTCATCCTGCACATTTATTAAGGTGATTTTAATTAAAAGGAAACTATGAATCATTTTGACCCAAGAAAAATGACCATTTTTTCCAAAGTTTTTCACAAAAATATCCGGCTTTGCCAATACGGCCTTTCAGCACTCCGAAAACAAAGATTTTAAGGTTGTGTTCGCTAACCGGCAAAACCTTGAAAAGTGACTAAACGTGGCTGTTCTTCGAGACTAGTAAGTGTCGAAGTCGACCTCTCATCTCTACTTCTTCGAGATTAGACGGGATACTCATTGGGTGCATGTTGTTTTCGTACTCATACTATACTTGCTTTGCATTTTTGTTGCACAAGTTCATATGTGGCTAGTGGCTTAGTGGCATAGCAGTATGGCTGATACGGAGACTTAGGTGAGCTGCATTTATCGAGATGACCTGCAGCCAGCAGAGTCCCCTTCAGAGTATTTTACAGTATTTTCATTTCTGTCCACCTTGTATTCCGGACAGTTACTGTATTTTATTTCATTCCCTAGTAAATGCTCATGCGCTTGTAACACCGGGTACTAGTGAAATTGAAGGAAAATCATAGTTTTCAAAATTATTAAAACAAGAATTTAATTAAGTATTTTGGTTGGCTTGCCTGGCAGCGGTGTCCGGCGCCATCACGACCATTAGTGGAATTTGGGTCGTGACAACATGGTATCAGAGCACTAGGTTCCCTAAGGTCTCACGAGTCATGATCAAGTCTAGTAAAGTCTCGCGGATTGGTATGGAGACGTCTGTACTTATCTTCGAGGGGTTATAGGACTATTAGGAGCACCTCCCGTCTTGATTCCTCATCGTGCGGTTTGATTCCTTTGAGGATTATGCCTTTGTTTCTTTCCTACTCAATCTTATGCGACGTGAAGTGCTTATTATAAATCGGGAATTGGGAAATGTAATGGTACTACATATGTGGTGCGGGATGTTCCTCTCTGCGTATTTGATCGGGCTATTGGTATCGTCTTGCGGAAGGCTGTTCTGTTGTTTCAGCTCAGTTTCAATATTACCTAAGCTTTTTAGATTTGGCATTAATTGTTATGACGATTCATGTGTTGTTATCGCATAATATTGGTGTAACGGTAGAGTGTTTGTCTATACATTGAAGCAGTGAATGACTTGGAAGGATGTTTCCTCAATGCAAGATTCAGAAAATCAGAATTTTATTTCCCGGCGGAAGAGAGACAATCGGGCTATAAATGTTCAAGTTTGGTTTGATGGAGTAACGAGATTTGGTATTTTCGAGCGTGGTGGAATTTTCATCTGTGACGTGGTATCGTCGTCCTCGATTGAATATGTTGAGTTCGCCGGTGTTATGGTTTTCTTCAATTTGCCCTGGGGCAGGATATTGTGAAATAATAATGGAGAGGTGACTGTTAGAGATTGCGATGTGCGGTGGTTCAGGATTGAATCGGTGTTTCTAATGTTGACGGCTCGAGAAACATGATGTTCGGAAAGGTTTAAAGTTAGTAGCGATTTATGGGTTCAAATGCTACGAAGATGGATTTTATTTAAGGCAACAACTGAGAAGCAAAGGATGAGGAAGGACATGTGGGAAGTGTCAGGAGGTGGTTAAAATTTCTAGAAGGCTAGGCATAAGAAGCAAAGGTCGAGTAATCGATTGAAAGGGTATGTTCCGCCAAAGTGGGAGAGTGGCAGAATTGCATATGGGCTTTGTGGTAGGATGACTACGCACCTTAAAGAGATTTTGGAATGATTTGGGAATTTTAGTGGTTGGTGATTGGGGTCTACTGATTTAATTTGAAGTATGGGCTATTATGCGGTAGGAAATTTGATATAACGGAAATGAGCTGCTTGAAATGAAGAAGGATACAACATAACATTGAATTGGAAGAATGTTGCCGCACATTTAATTAATGTCCACGAGGGGTGGATGGACTTGTGCAGCTAGAGAATGCGCTCGGACTCGGGATGGGTTATTGATGTCGTAGTGATTGTACCCCGTGCAGTGGCGTTGGAAGATGTCAGCACGTAAATTCCATAGGTGGTTATCTCTAGTGAGCAGATCGGCGGTCGCATGGTTGGTGAAGCTTCTGCGAAGAATTCTATTGGTTATACAGCAAGGAGATCGGTCGTGCGAATGTGGTTGATGATTCAGAGTATAAAAGGGGGTGTTACAGAAAGATTCCGAGAATTTTGGCGATTTATTGTGCAAGGCTATGTCAATAAGAGATAAAGAATCCTGGTGAATTCCAGAGTTGTGTAATGGTTGCTTCAAGCTAAGTGGGAGAGTCCCACCGCCTATGATGGGGTTGCATGGTTAACTACTTGCTAGGTTTCTGGTTAGTAGCATATTGATAGGTTATTTTAGCTATGGGTGTCACGCCTCCTTTTTACTACACCCTCGTAAAGGGTATAAAGGTGTTTTTCCAATTAAAGGACGATCGAAACGGGATTTATTATAAAGATTCAGAGTCGCCACTTGGGATATTTATGGTGTCCCAAGTCACCGGTTACATCCCGAATCGAGGAAAATATGACTCTGTTTAACGGTCCGCGAACCAGAAATCCGAGTAAGGAATTTTGTTAACCCAGGAGAAGGTATTAGGCATTCCTAGGTTCTGCGGTTCTAGCACGGTCGCTCAACTGTTCTATTTAGTTAAATTATCTGATTTTAAACAATTATGAACCTATGTGCAAATTTTAACCTTTAACCGCTTTTATTCATTTTAAGGAAGATTTAACGTTGTCTAAAACATGCCTTTAGATCACGCCACATGAAATGCACTCGAGATCTACGACATATTTTTATTCAACGTTATTAAGAATTGGAATTGGGTCACATGAAATGCGCACCAGAATTTAAGAAAGTAATTTTATTAAAACAACGCGCCTAAAGCAACTGTGCGTTTTTAGCTTTGCGAGGGCCATGGAAATTTCCTATGTGGCGCGCCTCGATTTCTAAGTATTTTGAGGAAAAATATTTAAACGAGGGTCAAGCATTTGAGATTTTATTGGGCTTGGCAAGCCTCAAATCCAATTTTAAAGGGAAATTCAGACTAAATTTCGAAGGGGCCACAAACTATTCGTATTATCTAACATGGCTCCCCTTCAATCTAGTTAAGGGGGCTTAATTAATTAACACTAAATGTAGTTAAGGGTTCCATTTAAATGAACCAGGAAGATTTATGTGAGGGAAAATTAATTCATTGCATAACGACGCTGATTCAAAGCAACTTTCCGAACTGGGCCTCAAGGTAAGCCCAAATTCGGAGCCTTGTAGCTGTTGAGTTAAGACCCAACATCGAGTCCCTACAATGTTAGCCAAGAACGGGACTAGTACCTATACAAGCAAGCTTGGGAATCGTTTTTAACTTATCATTAATCAGTTAGATAACACCCAATAATGATTTGATCATGCAAGCACTCGTGAGTTCCAATTCTGATTACTAACAATAGGCGATGGGATTTAACAATTTCAACCTCATAACAACACAGTTAATCATATTATTCATGCACAGAGGCTACCATATCTACTAATTTTGGTCATTCAACCATCTAATTAAACGAGTTGCTGCTCAAAGTTATATGCAGAACTTCATCACCGACTCAACTAAACGAACATGATGTTTAAGCTTTCAGGCAGATTCAAAACATAAATATCATGACAAAGTCTATTTATACATCACTGGTTTTCAGGTTACAGCACATTCGACCAAATTGAACCTCATGTCTATTTCAAATCAGACTCAACCCCCAAAGAGCAGTGTCACTGACCAACATTCAAACATGAATATATTCAAACTAAAGTCTCAAAATAAAGACAAATTAACTCCTACAATGAGAACAAATGGCCAACATGATTCAAGTCTTTCAGATTTCCCTATCACAAAGTTTTTACATTGAGAAGAGTTAAATAGGTACCTGAGAGCACAAGTAAGAAAGGGTAAGAAGATCAACAACGCAGTAACAAGAACAAGGGTTAGCAGCAAAACAAATCAACAAAACTAGCCATCAGCTCCAAAAATTAAATTTCAAACCCAGAAATTGAAATAAACAACCAGAAACCAATTCGATCCAAACAATGGACCAGGAAACAGACCCAAATCTTCAAGTAAAAACGAACCGGGGACCTCTTGGGAATCAGGGGTTTATTTGGATTTAAGATTCAAACAGTTCCTGGGTGATTTGAAGGACACAGAGTGAGGATTTGGAATGAGGGAGGGAAGACGGTCCTAGGGTGTTAATTTGGGGTTGAACAAAGGTGGCGCAGCCACCGAAGAGAACAAGGGCGGTGCTAAGGTTTCGATCTTTGATCTGAAATTCAAGCACTTCTGAAAGGATTTGAGAGGAGTTTTTTGGGGATTTGGAATGGGGAGATGAAGGGGAATCGAGGGTGTAAATTTGGGGTCGATCGGAGCACCGCCGCCGGCGGAGACGATTTCTGGCCGGCGGTTCCGGCGGGGATGATGAGAGTATGGTGAAAAGAGATGAAAGGGGGGTAGGGGCACGTTTGGACACTTAAATATCAAATGACCCGAGCTTCAGGATCGTCCGATCAAGAAATCTCGACGGTCCTGATCTGTTTCCCATGAAACGGTGTCGTTTTGATTAAATGGGGGGAGACCGGACTGGGTTAAGGTGGTTTGAGTTAGGTGAGGCGTTTGGACGACTTGGGCCTGGGGAATTTAGAACTCAAATGGCCCAAATCAGGGTCTTCTAAATCCAACTCTTTTTATTTTCCCTTCCTTTGATTTTTTCTAATTTCTTTTAAAATTAAATTTAAAACTTAAAAATAAAATAAGACCTAAATTAATTCCTAACAAAATTGTCCTATAAAATTGAATTAGCTAACTCTAAATAATGTTCACCACCCCTAATTAAATGCCAAATTAAAGAAAATTAATGAAAATTCGAAAAACTAAAATTAAAGTGCGAAAAATGAACTATTTTGTGATTTTCACATTTTATAAAACAAACTAATTTATTAATTAATTTTAAAAAATATAAAATTAAATCCTAAATGCAGTGCGTGATATTTTTGTATTTTCATGAATTAAATAGAATAAACGTGCATAGACAAATGCAAATAATTAACAGAAAATGCCACAAAATCCAACAAAATTGCAAACACTAAAAGAAATTATTTTGTTTTGAATTTGTTGGAATAATTTATATAGGAAAAAAATCACGTGCTCACAACGGGAAAAGAACATAAGTAGTGATTTGAGCAAAGGGATTGTCAAAGGTGTGATATGGTTGGCCTTATTGGTTCATGTTCAGACTTGGGGAAGGATTCAGGATTTATGCCTTGTATATATGCGGGTTTCAAGGGAAGCGATTCTGCCGGATGCCTCGTTGAGAGGGTATTCATGTGCTAGAAGATTCATGGAGTTGATTATATTCGGGGCCAAGTCAGAGCGGGGGGCCCTCAACAACGATCCTAGTGGATTCAAAGGGTTAAAGTGTGGTACCAAATGATTTCGAGCCTATAGGTTCGGTTAAGAATCAAGCTTTGTAGCAGCTTATGAGAAGAGGCCCAGAATGTTCTATGATGTTTTGACTTGTAGTGTAGTATTTGGAAGGTATGAAATGGTTCGTGGGATTTGAGACAGCATGGTCTCGTGATTCAAGGTCACTCGGGATGAGTGTGGATGGAGTGTGTATGTGTTGAATGGAGTTATTATCATTTCTAAGGCAATCAAGGATAAATTGGAAAGAAGATAGGTTGGTTAGCCATAGTTGAATTGGCGTATTGCTGGTAGTGATCAGTTCCTTCAGCGTGATCAAGTTATGCAAGTGATTTGTGACGGTGCGTGTGAGGCTTGTCGGCCGCCGTAATTGATATTATTCAGAAATATTCTTCTGCTATAGCCTGTCATATGTAGGTAGATCCCGGAAGGGCTATAGTGGCTTAGACCACTACTTAGAGGTTTGTATATTCTACGGTTATGAGAATTCACTTATGTGTTGCTATGGTTCTCCTGAAGAGAGTTAAGTGAAATGTTTTTATATGATGAAGTGTTAATATATTAGTGGTTCCGGAGTTATGACAAAAATCATGTTCTATCGTATATTGGCATGTTGGGTGTAGTGAGTGGTATGGAATCTGAGGTGAGGATCAAGATTGCAGTTTGGTGTTGACAAGGATGTCACGGGCTCGGATGAGCAGGAAAGGAGTTTCAATGTTTAAGGAAAGCTGGTATTGTCTTCGGTGTCACATGAGATCGGTGTTTTGTGAAAAAGGCTTTGCATCCTGGTTAAGGATTCTTGATCACTTTTCAGCATTAGTGCGGCCGGTGGTTTGGATGTACAAACCTATTATCTGTTACGGAAGGCTGTGGGAGCGTGTCCCATGGGAAGGTTGTATAAGTGTAGCATGTAGTCACTTGATTGATTGAAGAAGTTAAACCAAGTATGAAGATTGTAGTAATGTCGCTAAATTTAGAATTGATGCGTGGAGGGCACTCGGTTTATTGGGTTGTGGACTGTGGAGGATCATAACGGTTATGATGGTTGTTCTTGTGTGTTATGAGAAAAAGGGGGTGATTATGGACCCATGAAACGTTATTGGCCTAGTTCGGTGTGATCAAAATCAGCTTGAGGTATGTGGATGGATTTAAATGTGAATATGGGCTCTATATCAGGCCAGATGTGTTCATTTCAACAATGCGCTCCTTATGGAAGGGTAGTCGGGGTGTTATTTCGTCGTCAGCTATTTCGTGAAATGATGTATTGCGCCGTGTAAGTTGTAAGATGGCTTGATGAATTTCTTGTGTGTTGAGGTTCCGCGTAGTGATGATGTTATATGAGCAGAAGGACTCTTGAGATTCACATCGTATATCGCACCTCAGTTGTGCTTGAGTCCGTAGCTTATAGTGCTATATGTCTCCCCAGGGACGGTATTATGCACTTAGCGTGCTTGTGACCGACATTCGGTATTTTGTTGTAGTGAGCAATCTAGCTCGGTGTGTATCTCCATATGTGAATTTTATGTGTGGATTGGGTAGCACGCCGCCATGGGTATGTTGTTTGTATCGGGTAACACGCCGCAACAGTGTGACGTTGAGTATAGTTCCCCATATATGTTTTCATGTGTTTTGTTTCCTATTTTTCTGAGGAAAGCTCATATTAGCTGTGTGCCCGCGCTGCATATATGATTCGCGAGCGGGGTATCTGTTTAGTTATATTGACCGCGTCGCATACGTGATTCGCTAGCGGGGTAATTGGATTTCCTTTTCAGAGTTTGTTTTCCTTTTGTATCGCGTTTGAATTGGTAGCCTATTGGCGCATTGTGGCATCATATGCGACTTTTGGTCTTGTCTGGGTTGCTTATTGCCTAAGCAGTTTGTACTGGGTGAGACGAGATCATTGGATTTAGGATCAGTGCAATCTGATTATATGAAGTATATTACGGAGATAAGACCATTATTTGGTTCATAATGAGGTGATGGTTCTTGTCAGAAGCATTCAACCAATGATTTGTCGATTCGGCAGTCGGTTAAGTGTGGGAAGGTTGAGGTGTTGATGTTATATGAGCAGAAGGACTCTTGAGATTCAGATCGTATATCGCACCTCAGTTGTGCTTGAGTCCGTAGCTTATAGTGCTATATGTCTCCCCAGGGACGGTATTATGCACTTAGCGTGCTTGTGACCGACATTCGGTATTTTGTTGTAGTGAGCAATCTAGCTCGGTGTGTATCTCCTTATGTGAATTTTATGTGTGGATTGGGTAGCACGCCGCCATGGGTATGTTGTTTGGATCGGGTTGCACGCCGCAACAGTGTGACGTTGAGTATAGTTCCCCATATCTGTTTTCATGTGTTTTGTTTCCTATTTTTTTGAGGAAAGCTCATATTAGCTGTGTGCCCCCTTTGCATATATGATTCACGAGCGGGGTGTCTGTTTAGTTATGTTGACCGCGTCGCATATGTGATTCGCGAGCGGGGTAATTGGATTTCCTTTTCAGAGTCCGTTTTCCTTTTGTATCGCATTCGAATTGGTAGCCTATTGGCGCATTGTGGCATCAAATACGACTTTTGGTCTTGTCTGGGTGGCTTATTGCCTAAGCAGTTCATACTGGGTGAGACGATATCATTGGATTAAGGATTAGTGCAATCTCATTATATGAAGTATATTACGGAGCTAAGACCATTATTTGGTTCAGAATGAGGTGATGGTTCTTGTCAGAAGCATAGACCCAATAATTTGTCGATTCGGCAGTCGGTTAAGTGTGGGAAGGTTGTATAAGTGTGGCATGTGGTCACTTGATTGATTGAAGAAGTTAAACCAAGTATGAAGATTGTAGTGATGTCGCTAAATTGAGAATTGATGCGTGGAGGGCACTCAGTTTATTGGGTTGTGGACTGTGGAGGATCATACCGGTTATGATGGATGTTCTTGTGTGTTATGAGAAAAAAGGGGTGATTATGGACCCATGAAAGGTTATTGGCCTAGTTCGGTGTGATCAGAATCAGCTTGAGGTCTGTGGATGGATTTAAACGTGAATATGGGCTCTATATCAAGCCAAATATGTTCATTTCAGCAATGCGCTCCTTATGGAAGGGTAGTCGGGGTGTTATTTCGTCATCAACTATTTCATGAAATGATGTATTGCACCGTGAGAGTTGTAAGATGGCTTGATGAATTTCTTATGTGTTGAGGTTCCGCGTAGTGTTGATATTATATGAGCAGAAGGACTCTTGAGATTCAGATCGTATATCGCACCTCAGTTGTGCTTGAGTCCGTAGCTTATAGTGCTATATGTCTCCCCAGTGACGGTATTATGCACTTAGCGTGCTTGTGACCGACATTCGGTATTTTGTTGTAGTGAGCAATCTAGCTCGGTGTGTATCTCCTTATGTGAATTTTATGTGTGGATTGGGTAGCACGTCGCCATGGGTATGTTGTTTGGATCGGGTTGCACGCCGCAACAGTGTGACGTTGAGTATAGTTCCCCATATCTGTTTTCATGTGTTTTGTTTCCTATTTTTTTGAGGAAAGCTCATATTAGCTGTGTGCCCCCTTTGCATATATGATTCACGAGCGGGGTGTCTGTTTAGTTATGTTGACCGCGTCGTATGCGTGATTCGCGAGCGGGGTAATTGGATTTCCTTTTCAGAGTCCGTTTTCCTTTTGTATCGTGTTCGAATTGGTTGCCTATTGGCGCATTGTGGCATCAAATGCGACTTTTGGTCTTGTCTGGGTAGCTTATTGCCTAAGCAGTTCATACTGGGTGAGACGAGATCATTGGATTAAGGATTAGTGCAATCTCATTATATGAAGTATATTACGGAGCTAAGACCATTATTTGGTTTGGAATGAGGTGATGGTTCTTGTTAGAAGCATAGACCCAATAATTTGTCGATTCGGTAGTTGGTTAAGTGTGGGAAGGTTGTATAAGTGTGGCATATGGTCACTTGATTGATTGAAGAAGTTAAACCAAGTATGAAGATTGTAGTGATGTCGCTAAATTGAGAATTGATGAGTGGAGGGCACTCGGTTTATTGGGTTGTGGACTGTGGAGGATCATACCGGTTATGATGGATGTTCTTGTGTGTTATGAGAAAAAAGGGGTGATTATGGACCCATGAAAGGTTATTGGCCTAGTTCGGTGTGATCAGAATCAGATTGAGGTCTGTGAATGGATTTAAAGGTGAATATGGGCTCTATATCAGGCCATATGTGTTCATTTCAGCAATGTGCTCCTTATGGAAGGGTAGTCGGGGTGTTATTTCATCGTCAGCTATTTCATGAAATGATGTATTGCGCCATGTGAGTTGTAAGATGGCTTGATGAATTTCTTATGTGTTGAGGTTCCGCGTAGTGATGATGTTATATGAGCAGAAGGACTTTTGAGATTCAGATTGTATATCGCACCTCAGTTGTGCTTGAGTCTGTAGCTTATAGTGCTATATGTCTCCCCAGGGACGGTATTATGAACTTAGTGTGCTTGTGGCCGACATTCGGTATTTTGTTGTAGTGAGCAATCTAGCTCGGTGTGTACCTCCTTATGTGAATTTTATGTGTGGATTGGGTAGCACGTTGCCATGGGTATGTTGTTTGGATTGGGTTGCGCGCCGCAATAGTGTGACATTGAGTATAGTTGCCCATATCTGTTTTCATGTTTTTGGTTTCCCAATTTTTCTGAGGAAAGCTCATATTAGTTGTGTGCCCGCGTTGCATATATGTGTCGCGAGCGGGGTGTCTGTTTAGTTATGTTGACCGTGTTGCATGCGTGATTCGTGATCGGGGTAATTGGATTTCCTTTTCAGAGTTCATTTTCCTTTTGTATCGCGTTCGAATTGGTAGTCTATTGGCGCATTGTGGCATCATATGCAACTTTTGGACTGTCTGGGTGGCTTATTGCCTAAGCAGTTCGTACTGGGTGAGACGAGATCATTGGATTTAGGATCAGTGCAATCTGATTATATGAAGTATAATACGGAGTTAAGACCATTATTTGGTTCAGAATGAGGTGATGGTTCTTGTCAGAAGCATAGACCCAATGATTTGTCGATTCGACAGTTGGTTAAGTATGGGAAGGTTGTATAAGTGTGGCATGTAGTCACTTGATTGATTGAAGAAGTTAAACCAAGTATGAAGATTGTAGTGATGTCGCTAAATTGAGAATTAATGCGTGGAGGGCACTCAGTTAATCGGGTTGTGGACTGTGGAGAATCATACCGGTTATGATGGTTGTTCTTGTGGGTTATGAGAAAAAGGGGGTGATTATGGACCCATGAAAGGTTATTGGCCTAGTTTGGTGTGATCAGAATCAGCTTGAGGTCTGTGGATGGATTTAAATGTGAATATGGGCTCTATATCAGGCCAGATGTGTTCATTTCAGCAATGCGCTCCTTATGGAAGGGTAGTCGAGGTGTTATTTTGTCGTCAGCTTTTTCATGAAATGATGTATTGCATCGTGTAAGTTGTAAGATGGCTTGATGAATTTCTTGTGTGTTGAGGTTCCGCGTAGTGATGATGTTATATGAGCAGAAGGACTCTTGAGATTCAGATCGTATATCGCACCTCAGTTGTGCTTGAGTCCGTAGCTTATAGTGCTATATGTCTCCCCAGGGACTGTATTATGCACTTAGCGTGCTTCTGATCGACATTCGGTATTTTGTTGTAGTGAGCAATCTAGCTCGGTGTGTATCTCCTTATGTGAATTTTATGTGTGGATTGGGTAGCACGCCGCCATGGGTATGTTGTTTGGATCGGGTTGCGCGCCGTAACAGTGTGACATTGAGTATAGTTCCCCATATCTATTTTCATGTGTTTTGTTTCCTATTTTTCTGAGGAAAGCTCATATTAGTTGTGTGCCCGCGTTGCATATATGATTCGCGAGCGGGGTATCTGTTTAGTTATGTTGACCGCATCGCATGCGTGATTCGCGAGAGGGGTAATTGGATTTCCTTTTTAGAGTTCGTTTTCCTTTTGTATCGCGTTCGAATTGGTAGCCTATTGGCGCATTGTGGCATCATATGCGACTGCCTAAGCAGTTCGTACTTGGTGAGACGAGATCACTGGATTTAGGATTGGTGCAATCTTATTATATGAAGTATATTACGGAGCTAAGACCATTATTTGGTTCAGAATGAGGTGATGGTTCTTGTTAGAAGCATAGACCCAATAATTTGTCGATTCGGCAGTTGGTTAAGTGTGGGAAGGTTGTATATGTGTGGCATGTATTCACTTGATTGATTGAAGAAGTTAAACCAAGTATGAAGATTGTAGTGATGTCGCTAAATTGAGAATTGATGCGTGGAGGGCACTCAATTTATTGGGTTGTGGACTGTGGAGGATCATACCGGTTATGATGGCTGTTTTTGTGTGTTATGAGAAAAAAGGGGTGATTATGGACCCATGAAAGGTTATTAGCCTAGTTCGGTGTGATCTGAATTAGCTTGAGGTCTGTGGAGGGATTTAAATGTGAATATGAGCTCTATATCAGGCCAGATGTGTTCATTTCAGCAATGTGCTCCTTATGGAAGGGTAGTCGGGGTGTCATTTCGTCGTCAGCTATTTCCTGAAATGATGTATTATGCCGTATGAGTTGTAAGATGGCTTGATGAATTTCTTATGAGTTGAGGTTCCGCGTAGTGATGATATTATATGAGCAGAAGGACTATTGAGATTCAGATTGTATATCGCACCTCAGTTCTGCTTTAGCCCGTAGCTTATAGTGCTTTATGTCTCCCCAGGGACGGTATTATGCACTTATCGTGCTTGTGACCGACATTCGGTATTTTGTTGTAGTGAGCAATCTAGCTCGGTGTGTATCTCCTTATGTGAATTTTATGTGTGGATTGGGTAGCACGCTGCCATGGGTATGTTGTTTGGATCGGGTTGCGTGCCGCAATAGTGTAACGTTGAGTATAGTTCCCTATATCTGTTTTCATGTGTTTTGTTTCCTATTTTTTTGAGGAAAGCTCATATTAGATGTGTGCCCGCGTTACATATATGATTCGCAAGCGGGGTGTCTGTTTGGTTATGTTGATCGTGTCGCATGCGTGATTCGCGAGCGGGGTAATTGGATTTCCTTTTCAGAGTTCGTTTTCCTTTTGCATCGCGTTCGAATTGGTAGCCTATTGGCGCATTGTGGCATCATATGCGACTTTTGGTCTTATCTGGGTGGCTTATTTCCTAAGCAGTTCGTACTGGGTGAGACGAGATCATTGGATTTAGGATCAGTGCAATCTTATTATATGAAGTATATTAAGGAGCTAAGACCATTATTTGGTTCAGAATGAGGTGATGGTTCTTGTCAGAAGCATAGACCCAATGATTTGTCGATTCGACAGTTGGTTAAGTGTGGGAAGGTTGTATAAGTGTGGCATGTAGTCACTTAATTGATTGAAGAAGTTAAACCAAGTATGAAGATTGTAGTGATGTCGCTAAATTGAGAATTGATGCGTGGAGGGCACTCAATTTATTGGGTTGTGGACTGTGGAGGATCATACCGGTTATGATGGTTGTTCTTGTGTGTTATGAAAAAAAGGGGGTGATTATGCACCCATGAAAGGTTATTGGCCTAGTTCGGTGTGATCAGAATCAGCTTGAGGTCTGTGGATGGATTTAAATGTGAATATGGGCTCTATATCAGGCCGGATGTGTTCATTTCAGCAATGCGCTCCTTATGGAAGGGTAGTCGGGGTGTTATTTCATCGTCAGCTATTTTATGAAATGATGTATTGCGCCGTGTGAGTTGTAAGATGGCTTGATGAATTTCTTATGTGTTGAGGTTCCGCGTAGTGATGATGTTATATGAGCAGAAGGACTCTTGAGATTCAGATCGTATATCGCACCTCAGTTGTGCTTGAGTCCGTAGCTTATAGTGCTATATGTCTCCCTAGGGACGGTATTATGCACTTAACGTGCTTGTGACCGACATTCGGTATTTTTTTGTAGTGAGCAATCTAGCTCGGTGTGTATCTCCTTATGTTAATTTTATGTGTGGATTGGGTAGCACGCCGCCATGGGTATGTTGTTTGGATCGGGTTGCGCGCCGTAACAGTGTGACGCTGAGTATAGCTCCCCATATCTGTTTTCATGTGTTTTGTTTCCTATTTTTCTGAGGAAAGCTCATATTAGCTGTGTGCCCGCGTTGCATATATGATTCACGAGCGGGTATCTGTTTAGTTATGTTGACCGCGTCGCATGCGTGATTCGCGAGCGGGGTAATTGGATTTCCTTTTCAAAGTTCGTTTTCCTTTTGTATCGCGTTCGAATTGGTAGCTTATTGGCGCATTGTGGCATCATATGCGACTTTTGGTCTGGTCTGGGTGGCTTATTGCCTAAGCAGTTCGTACTTGGTGAGACGAGATCACTGGATTTAGGATTAGTGCAATCTGATTATATGAAGTATATTACGGAGCTAAGACCATTATTTGGTTCAGAATGAGGTGATGGTTCTTGTCAGAAGCATAGACCTAATGATTTGTCGATTCGGCAGTTGGTTAAGTGTGGGAAGGTTGTATAAGTGTGGCATGTAGTCACTTTATTGATTGAAGAAGTTAAACCAAGTATTAAGATTGTAGTGATGTCGCTAAATTGAGAATTGATGTGTGAAGGGCACTCGGTTTATAGGGTTGTGGACTGTGGAGGATCATACCGGTTATGATGGTCGTTCTTGTGTGTTATGAGAAAAAGGGGGTGATTATGGACCCATAAAAGGTTATTGGCCTAGTTCGGTGTGATCAGAATCAGCTTGAGGTCTGTGGATGGATTTAAATGTGAATATGGGCTCTATATCAGGCCAGATGTGTTCATTTCAGCAATGCACTCCTTATGGAAGGGTAGTCAGGGTGTTATTTCGTCGTCATCTATTTCATGAAATGATGTATTGCGTCGTGTGAGTTGTAAGATGGCTTGATGAATTTCTTATGTGTTGATATTCCGCGTAGTGATAATGTTATATGAGCAGAAGGACTCTTGAGATTCAGATCGTATATCGCACCTCAGTTGTGCTTGAGTTCGTAGCTTATAGTGCTATATGTCTCCCCCCGGGACGGTATTATGCACTTAGCGTAATTGTGACCGACATTCGGTATTTTGTTATAGTAAGCAATCTAGCTCAGTGTGTATCTCCTTAAGTGAATTTTATGTGTGGATTAGGTAGCACGCCGCCATGGGTATGTTGTTTGGATCGGGTTACGCACCGTAATAGTGTGACGTTGAGTATAGCTCCCCATATCTGTTTTCATGTGTTTTGTTTCCTATTTTCCTGAGGAAAGCTCATATTAGCTGTGTGCCCGCGTTGCATATATGATTCGCGAGCGGGGTAATTGGATTTCATTTTCAGAGTTCATTTTCCTTTTGTATCGCGTTCGAATTGGTAGCCTATTGGCGCATTGTGGCATCATATGCGACTTTCTGGGTGGCTTATTGCCTAAGCAGTTCGTACTGGGTGAGACGAGATCATTGGATTTAGGATTAGTGCAATCTGATTATATGAAGTATATTACAGAGCTAAGACCATTATTTAGTTCAGAATGAGGTGATGGTTCTTGTCAGAAGCATAGACCTAATGATTTGTCGATTCGGCAGTTGGTTAAGTGTGGGAAGGTTGTATAAGTGTGGCATGTAGTCACTTTATTGATTGAAGAAGTTAAACCAAGTATTAAGATTGTAGTGATGTCGCTAAATTGAGAATTGATGTGTGGATGGCGCTCGGTTTATTGGGTTGTGGACTGTGGAGGATCATACCGGTTATGATGGTTGTTCTTGTGTGTTATGAGAAAAAGGGGTGATTATGGACCCATAAAAGGTTATTGGCCTAGTTTGGTGTGATCGGAATCAGCTTAAGGTCTGTGCATGGATTTAAATGTGAATATGGGCTCTATATTAGGCCAGATGTGTTCATTTCAGCAATACACTCCTTATGGAAGGGTAGTCAGGGTGTTATTTCGTCGCCAGCTATTTCATGAAATGATGTATTGCGCCGTGTGAGTTGTAAGATGGCTTGACGAATTTCTTATGTGTTGAGGTTCTGCGTAGTGATGATGTTACAAGAGCAGAAGGACTCTTGAGATTCACATCGTAAATCGCACCTCAGTTGTGCTTGAGTCCGTAACTTATAGTGCTATATGTCTCCCCAGGGACGGTAATATGCACTTAGCGTGATTGTGACCGACATTCGGGATTTTGTTGTAGTGAGCAATCTAGCTCGGTGTGTATCTCCTTATGTGAATTTTATGTGTGGATTGGGTAGCACGCCGCCATGGGTATGCTGTTTGGATCGGGTTGTGCGCCGCAACAGTGTGACGTTGATATAGCTCCCCATATCTGTTTGCATGTGTTTTCTTTCCTATTTTTTTGAGGAAAGCTCATATTAGTTGTGTGCCCGCGTTGCATATATGATTCGCAAGTGGGGTGTCTGTTTAGTTATGTTGACCGCGTCGCATGCGTGATTCGCGAGCGGGGTTATTCAATTTCCTTTTCAGAGTTCGTTTTCCTTTTGTATCGCGATCGAATTGGTAGCCTATTGGCGCATTGTGGCATCATATGCGACTTTTGGTCTTGTCTGGGTGGCTTATTGCCTAAGCAGTTCGTAGTGGGTGAGACGAGATCATTGGATTTAGGATCAGTGCAATCTGATTATATGAAGTATATTACGGAGCTAAGACCATTATTTGGTTCAGAATGAGGTGATGGTTCTTGTCGGAAGCATAGACCCAATGATTTGTCGATTAGGCAGTTGGTTAAGTGTGGAAAGGTTGTATAAGTGTGGCATATAGTCACTTGATTGATTGAAGAAGTTAAACCAAGTATGAAGATTGTAGTGATGTCTCTAAATTAAGAATTGATGCGTGGAGGGCACTCGGTTTATTGGCTTGTGGACTGTGGAGGATCATACCGGTTATGATGATTGTTCTTGTGTGTTATGATAAAAAGGGGGTGATTATGGACCCATGAAAGGTTATTGGCCTAGTTCGATGTGATCAGAATCAGCTTGAGGTCTGTGGATGGATTTAAATGTGAATATGGGCTCTATATCAGGCCAGATGTGTTCATTTCAGCAATGCGCCCCTTATGGAAGGGTAGTCGGGGTGTTATTTCATCGTCATCTATTTCATGAAATGATGTATTGCGCCGTGTGAGTTGTAAGATGGCTTGATGAATTTCTTATGTGTTGATATTCCGTGTAGTGATGATGTTATATGAGTAGAAGGACTCTTGAGATTCAGATCGTATATCGCACCTCAGTTGTGCTTGAGTTCGTAGCTTATAGTGCTATATGTCTCCCCAGGGACGGTATTATGCACTTAGCGTAATTGTGACCGACATTCGGTATTTGGTTATAGTAAGCAATCTAGCTCAGTGTGTATCTCCTTATGTGAATTTTATGTGTGGATTAGGTAGCACGCCGCCATGGGTATGTTGTTTGGATCGGGTTGCGCGCCGTAATAGTGTGACGTTGAGTATAGCTCCCCATATCTGTTTTCATGTGTTTTGTTTCCTATTTTTCTGAGGAAAGCTCATATTAGCTGTGTGTCCGCGTTGCATATATGATTCGCGAGCGGGGTGTCTATTTAGTTATGTTGACCGCGTCGCATGCGTGATTCGCGAGCGGGGTAATTGGATTTCCTTTTCAGAGTTCGTTTTCCTTTTGTATCGCGTTCGAATTTGTAGCCTATTGGTGCATTGTGGCATCATATGCGACTTTTGGTTTTGTCTGGGTGGCTTATTGCCTAAGCAGTTCGTACTGGGTGAGACGAGATCATTGGATTTAGGATCACTGCAATCTGATTATATGAAGTATATTACGGAGCTATGACCATTATTTGGTTCAGAATGAGGTGATGGTTCTTGTCAGAAGCATAGACCCAATGATTTGTCAATTCGGCAGTTGGTTATGAATTTCTACACATCTCTTCCGTCGTGGTGGTGTTGTAAGAGTTAGAGCAAGACCTGTGTATGTCATGAGCTGTAATGGGAGCATCAGATTCGTGGAATTTCGACTAATTTGATCAAAAAGTGTTATTATGGTCCTGTGAGTAAAATGGTGCAAGGTGTGAATTCAGCAAAAATTGTGTAGTCATGTTTGGGTACATCGTGTAGTGATTGATATGGTGATCGCATGTTGGAAAAAGTCCTGGTAAAGAATTTCGGATGTTGGAATTGGGCTCTAAGCTTATTTGCTTGAAGGAAAGAGAATAACTTCAGATTGATCGAGCTAATATGCTCGACTTAGTTGTGGTAGCACGGGTAGGTGCACGAGGTGTTAAAAAGTGATTTCGGACAACTTTGCTGCAGTTCTCAGCACGTTTGAGGATAAACGTATGTTTAAGTAGGAGAGAATGTAACGACCCGATCGGTCGTTTTGAGCTCTAGCGCATCGTTCAGCAGTTCAGTCCACGAGCAGCTTCACTTTAGGTATTATGACTTGTGCGCACGGTCGGAATTGAATTCCGGGAAGTTCGGAGTTAATTTTGAAAGAGAATTCTCATTTCGGAAGCTTTAAGTTGAAAGAATTGACTAAGGTTGGATTTTTGAGTAAATGACCTCAGAATCGGGATTCTAAGGTTCCAATAGGTTCGTATGATAATTTCGAACTTGGGCATATGTTCGGACTGGGTTTTGGAAGACCCGGGAACGTTTCGGCGCCTATTATGGAAGTTAGCATTTTAGAAGAAATTTCATAAGTTTGGGTTGAAGTGAATTTCAATGTTATCGATGTCCGTTTGGGATTCCAAGTCTGGGAGTAGCTCCGTATAGTGATTCTGGAGTTGGGAGCGCGATCAGAAGTGAATTCAGAGGTCTGCATGTCATTTTGGTGTCATTTGGCTAAAGATAGAAATTTGAAGGTTTTGGGAAGTTTGACCAAGAGTTTTCTTTTTGATATCGGGGTCAGAATCCAATTCCGTAAGTTGGAGTAGGTCCGTAATGGTGAATATGACTTGTGTGCAAAATTTGAGGTCAATCGGACGTGATTTGATAGGTTTAAACACCGAAAGTAGAAGTTTGAAATTTTAGAGTTCATTAAGCTTGAATTGGAGTGTGATTCATGGTTTTAGCATTGTTTGATAAGATTTGAGGCCTCGAGCAAGTCCTTAATGTGTTTTAGGACTGGTCGGTATGATTGGTTTGGGTCCCGGGGGTCTCGCGTGGATTCCGGATGGTTAACGGATCAAAAAATGGAATTTGGAGAAGGTTTGATGTTGTTGGTACTGGTATGACCGCATTTATGGTGTTTTGGTCGCAAATGCGACATCACATTTGCGAGAGGGAGCTCGCATTTGCGAACCTGGGGGCTGCTGAGGGGAGATCGCATTTGCGAGGAGGCCATCACTTTTGTGATGTTGTCCTCTTCGCATTTGCGAAGAATTTTGTCGCAAATGCGACCATGTCAGGGGAAAGCTGGCTTCACATTTGCGGTGCCTTTGCCGTAAATGCGACAATCGCAATTGCGAGCTGGGAGTCGCAAATGCGACTTCTGTGTCTCGTGCAATGGCTTTTTATTCCGAGACTTATCCCATTTCCCACTTGGTCTTAGGCGATTTTTGAGGGCATTTGAGGAAGGGTTCCATCATCATCAAAGAGGTAAGTAATTTCTACACATCATAAGTTAAATACATGGATTATGGGTAGATTAACATGTGGAAAATTAGGGAAAATCAAGGGTTGTAGATGAAAAACCTAGAATTTTCTATAAACAAGGGAATGGAGTAAAAATCATATATTCTTGATCCTTAGGTTATGGGTAACAACTTTCTTCAAAAAAATTTGGAATCCGGGTACGTGGGCCTGGGAATGAATTTTAGGAACCTTGCATTTAGGGTTGGGAAATTGGTTTAATAATTAGAATATGAACTTTTGAGCATGTATTGACTATTTTGTACCCTAATTGAATAGTTTTGGATCGTTTGGCTCCGAATTGGAGGTTTGAGCGCGTTCTTGAATCAGAATATAGGCTTCGGAGTGACGTGAGTCTCCTTTCTGACCTTGTAAGAGGGAATTGTCCCCATAGGTGAAATAATTGGTTATGCGCTGCTATTTGTGGGGGCTACGTACGCACGAGGTGATGAGAGTCCGTGCGTAGCTACTATTATGTGTAAGTCCAGGTAGTCTAGGACCCAAAAGCATGTTATACTTGGAATATCTGTAATCTTGTTGGCAGTTGAATTACTTAAATCTTATCGAATTAGTAAATAAATTTCTAAAAGGGATTAAACTTCATTTTCTTAAATCACTAAAAGAGAATTGGCTTTTATTTGGATAAATATTCCCCGATAAATTCCTAATTTGTTGTTTGAGCATGTATTTTTATGTGTACTTGCGTTGCATGTATGATTCGCGAGCGGGGTAATAGATGCCTCTATGGTTCACGTCGTTCGACCCTCGGCAATGCACATTTTACATTTATGTTGGATCGGGTCGTACGACCTCGGCATAATATGCGCATGTTTGTATTGTTGCTTGAGATTTATAAATGTTGGCATTTGCATTTCCTGGCTGGAGATAAATTGATAAAGATAATGAAAAGTAAATCTTTGGAAATCCATTATTATTTGTGAAGTAGTTTACTTGCTACCTGGCATTATGAATTATAATTGTTGTTTTATAAAATTCCCTGATCTCCTTACATTTTTACTATATTATCATTGGACCACTAGTAAGTGTCGAAGTCGACTTCTCGTCTATACTTCTTCGAGATTAGACGGGATACTCATATGGTACACGTTGTTTTCGTACACATACTAAACTTGTTGTGCAGTTTTGTTGCACAGGTTCATATGTAGCTAGTGACTTAGTGGCATAGCGGCATGGTTGATACGGAGATTTAGGTGAGCTGCATTTATCGAGACAACCCATAGCCAGCAGAGTCCCCTTCAAGTATTTTACGGTGTTTTCATTTTTGTCCACCTTGCATTCCAGACAGTTACTGTATTTTATTTCATTTCCTAGTAAATGTTAATGCACTTGTGACACCGGGTTCTGGGATGATTATGGGATATCTTGTATTAACTTCTTAACATTCATATTTGACTTGAAATGATTATCTTTTACTAGTGAAATCAAAGGAAAATCATAGTTTTCAAAATTATTAAAATGAGAAATTAATTAAGTATTTTGGTTGGCTTGCGTGGCAGCGGTGTTCGACGCCATCACGACCCTTAGTGGAATTTTGGTCGTGACAACATGGTATCAGAGCACTAGGTTCCCTTAGGTCTCACGAGTCATGAGCAAGTCTAGTAGAGTCTCACGGATCGGTACGGAGACGTCTGTACTTATCTTCGAGAGGCTACATGACTGTTAGGAGCACCTCCCGTCTTGATTCCTCATCGTGCAGTTTGATTCCTTTGAGGCTTATGCTTTTGTTTCTTTCCTACTCAATCTTATGCGACGTGAAGCGCTTATTATAAATCGGGAATTGGGAAATGTAATGGTACTACAGATGTGGTGCGGCATGTTCCTCCCTGCGTATTTGATCGTGCTATTGTCGTCGTCTTGCAGAAGGTCGTTCTGTCGTTTCAGCTCAGTTTCAATATTACCTAAGGTTTTGAGATTTGGCATTAATTGTTATAACGATTCATGCATTGTTATCGCATAATATTGGTGTAATGGTAGAGTGTTTGTCTATGCGTTGAAGCAGTGAATGACTTAGAAGGATGTTTACACAATGTATGATTTAGAGATTCAGAAATATTTCGAAGAAAGTTGTTCTTTGTAACCTAAGGATCAATAATATATGATTTCTACTTCATTTCATAACCAATTCCGTGGTAAAATCTAAGTTTTTTCAAAACCCTAGGTTTTGCTCTATTCCCTTGATTTTTCCTAATCTTGATGTGTTAATCTACCCAAAACTCAAGTATTAAACTTAGAATAAGGGGAATGAACTTACCTTAAGATGCTAGGTGGAAATCTTCTCCCAAGTGTTCCAAAATCGCCCAATACACGAGTGCAAAATGGGCAAAAATGACTGGAGCCCGTATTAAATGAAGCTCACTACTTTAGTGATTTCCGCATCTGCGGTCCCGCTTCTATGAGAAAGTGGCCGCACCTGCAGAATTGGCCAAGCGGGGCTGGGACCGCTTCTGCAATCTTGAAGCCGCTTCTGTGGTGTTGGGCCTGGCCTGCCTTGGCCGCATCTGCGAGAGGACGACCGCTTCTGCGATCTCGCACCTGCAGCTACCAACCGCAGGTGCGGTTATGACAGAAACTAGATGCTTAAGCTCTTTTCAACTTTTCCAACTTCACTCGAGCCTCGTCTGATTGACGTTCAGGGCTCCCGGGCCCCGCGTGAACATACCGAAAAGTCTGAAATCATGAAACAGACCCGCTCGAACCTTCGGAACACTTGAAACATTGCTAAATCTATAAATCACCCCTAAAACCAATTGAATCAAACTTATAAACTTCAAGTTCTTAAATTCACTTCTAACATGCCGAAACGTACTTATACTACTCGGATTGGCAACAAATTTTGCGGGCAGGTCTTAAATGTTATATTGGACCTGTACTGGGCTTTGGAACCAACATACGAGCCTGACACCAATGTGATCAATCATTATTTAGTTTCTTTAAATCCTTAGAATTTTCAGTTTAACAATTTCTAATAAAAATTCATTACTCGGGCTAGGGGCCTCGGAATTTGATTCCAGACATATGCCCATGTCCCATATTTTTCTACGGACCTTCCCGAACTGTCAAAACATGAATCCATGTCCATTTGCAAAAATGTTGACCAAAGTCAAACTTAGCCTTTTATGAAAATCTTAAGGAATCAAATGAACATATTTCAACCCAAATTCTCCCAACTCCCGAACCAACCATCCTCGCGGGTCGTAAATTAGTTAAAGCAAGCGCGAGAAGTTTTATTTAGGGGGACAGGGTTCTAAAAAGCAAAATGACCAGTCGGGTCATTACATTCTCCACCTCTTAAAGAAACGCTCATCCTCGAATGGACATAGAAAAGTAACTGAGGTGATGAATAAATGTGGGTATCTACTCCGCATGTTCTCCTCGGACTCCCAAGTCACCTCCTCTACTGGTTGGCCCCTCCACTGGACCTTTACCACTGAAATCCTCTTGGATCTTAACTGGTGATCCTGTCTATCAATAATGGTAATTGGATCCTCCTCGTAACTCAGGCTCTCATCCAACTGAATAGTACTGAAGTCCAACACATGGGACAAGTCGGCATGATACCTCCGAAGCATAGACACGTGAAAAACTGGGTGAACTCCTAATAAACTAGGGGTAAAGCAAGCTCGTAAGCAACCTCTCCAGCTCGCCTCAGCACCTCAAATGGGCCGATAAACCTTGGGCTCAGCTTGCCCTTCTTCCCGAACCTCATAACACCCTTCATTGGCGAGACTTTCAAGAGGGTCTTCTCGCCAACCATGAATGACATATCAGGCGCCTTCTGATTTGCGTAACTCTTCTGTCTGGACGGAGCTGTACAAAGCCTCTCCTGAATCAACTTTACCTTGTCCAAGGCATCTTGCACCAAATCTGTACCGTATAACTTAGCCTCTTTAAGCTCAAACCACCCGATAGGAGAATGACACCGCCGAGCGTATAAAGCCTCAAATGGAGTCATCTTAATACTGGACTGGTAGCTGTTGTTGTAAGAAAACTCTGCCAAAGGCAAGAGCTGATCCCACTATCCTCCGAAGTCAATCACACATGCTTTGAGAATGTCCTCCAAAATCTGAACTGTCCGCTCTGACTTCCCGTCGGTCTGAGGATGGAATGTCGTGCTAAGCTCCACACGGGTCCCCAACTCACTCGGGACGACTCTCCAGAAATGGGAAGTGAACTGAGGGCCCCTATCTGATATGATGGAAATGGGCATACCATGAAAACTAACTATCTCCTGAATGTAAATATGGGCCAATCTCTCTAAAGTGTAAGTAGTCACAACCGGAATAAAGTGCGCTGACTTGGTCAATCTATCAACAATGACCCATACTACATCAAACTTCCGCAAGGTCCGGGGCAATCCAACTACGAAGTCCATAGTAATGCTCTCCCACTTCCACTCTAGTATAGGCATGTGCTAAAATAGGCCACCCGGCCTCTAGTGCTCACACTTAACCTGATGGCAATTCAAACACTTAGCCACATACTCCACAATGTCCTTCTTCGTTCTCCGCCACCAATAATGCTGCCTCAAGTCACGATACATCATCGTCGCACCCGGATGAATGGAATACCGTGAATTGTGTGCCTCCTCTAATATCCTCTCCCTCAGACCATCAACATTAGGAACACATAGGCGACCCTAGAGTCGTAAAACACCATCCTCATCAATAGAAACCTCATTGGCATTGCCCTGAAGCACTGTCTCTCTAAGAGATGCCAAATGTGGATTATTGAACTGTCGGGCCTTGATCTGCCCCAATAATGACGACTCAACAACCACGCATGCAATAACTCGGCTGGGCTCTAAAATATCCAACCTCACAAGTCTGTTAGCCAAGGACTGAATGTCCCAAGATAGTGGTCTCTCCTCTGCTGGAATGACTGCCAAGCTACCCATACTCTCCGTTTTCCTGCTTAAAGCATCCGCGACCACATTTGCCTTGCCCGGATGATAAAGAATGGTGATGTCGTAATCCTTTAGCAACTCAAGTCATCTACGCTACCTCAAATTGAGATCCCTCTGCTTGAACAAGTGTTGTAAGCTACGATGATCAGTATAAACCTCACATGATACCCCGTATAGATAATGCCTCCATATCTTAAGAGCATGAACAATTGCGGCCAACTCCAAATCGTGCACAGGATAATTCTTCTCATGGATCTTCAGCTAACGCGAAGCATATGCAATAACTCGCCCCTCCTGCATCAATACACATCCCAATCCAACGCGTGAAGCATCACGATATACCATATACATCCCTGAACCGGAAGGCAACACAAGAACTGGTGTTGTAGTCAGAGCTGTCTTGAGCTTTTGAAAGCTCGCCTCACAATCATCGGACCAACGGAATGGAGCACCCTTCTGGGTCAATCTAGTCAGAGGTGATGCAATAGATGAAAAACCCTGCACAAATAGTCTGTAATAACCTGGTAACCCCAAGAAACTCCTGATCTCGGTCACTGAAGTAGGACGTGATCAACTCTGAACTGCCTCAATCTTCTTGGGATCCACCTCAATACCCTCTCCGGACACCACATGCCCCAAGAATGCCACTGACTCTAACCAAAACTCACACTTGGATAACTTAGCATATAGCTTCTGCTCTTGCAAGGTCTGAAGCACTACTCTCAAATGCTGCTCGTGCTCCTCTAGGCTGCGTGAGTATATAAAGATATTGTCAATGAAGACGATGACAAAGGGATTAATATAAGGTCTGAACACCCTGTTCATTAGGTCCATAAATGCTGCTGGAGCATTAGTCCAGCCAAAGGACATCACCAGAAACTCATAATGGCCGTATCTAGTCCGGAATGCAGTCTTTAGAATATCCGAGTCCCGAATCTTCAACTGATGGTACCCCGACCTCAAATCGATCTTAGAGAACAACCTAGCACCTTGTAACTGGTCAAACAAATCATCAATGCGAGGCAATAGATACTTGTTCCTGATGGTGACTTTGTTCAACTGGCGATAATCAATGCACATCCGCATAGTCCCATATTTCTTCTTCACAAATAACATCGGTGCACCCTAAGGCGATACACTAGGTCTAACAAACCCCTTTGCTAACAACTCTTCAAGCTGCTCCTTCAATTCCTTCAACTCCTTCGGAGCCATACGGTATGGTGGGGTATATATAGGCTGGGTGGTTGGAGCCAAATCGATACAAAAATCAATATTACGATCCGGTGGCATGCCAGGAAAATCCAAAGGAAACACATCGGCGCACTCCCGAACTACTGAAACTGAATCAATCATCGGAGACCCTGTGGTGGTATCCTGAACATAAGCCAAATAAGCCAAACACCCCTTCTCAACCATATGTTTAGCCTTCATGAAAGAGATATCCCGATTAGACGTATCAACTGTGGAACCCTTCCATTCCAACCTTGGCAACCTTGGCGTTGCTAATGTAACAGTCTTGGCATGGCAATCTATGGCGGTGTGATATGGAGATAACCAATCCATGCCCAGGATGATCTCAAAGTCGATCATATCAAGCAATACGAGATTCGCTCTAGTCTCGAAACCACAGAATGTGACCACACAGGACCGGTAGATCTGATCCACAACCACAGAATCACCCACAGGAGTGGACATATGAATAGGAGTGCCCAAAGGTGCAGGAGGAATAAACAGGAAACGAGCAAACAGAGATGATACATATAAATAGGTGGACCCTGGATCAAACAATATCTAAGCATATCTACCGCAGACGGAAATAATACATGTGATGATGGCATTTGAGGCCAATGCATCTGGCCTAGCCGAAAGGGCATAGAATCTGGCTAGAGCGCCGGCTGGCTGGCCTCCACCTGACTGAGCAATAGCTGACTAACCTCTCCCTACCTGGACTCCACCTCTAGGATGGCCTCTACCCGCCTGTCCCCTACTTCTGGGAGGCTGAGCAACCGGTGCTAAAATCATAGGTTACTGGCCCTTCTATACTGCCTTGCCCCGAATTCTGGAGCAGGTCCTCTTCATGTGACCCGGATCTCCACACTCGTAGCAACCCCTCAGCAACATAGCTTGTTGCCTTGATGTCTGAGCCTGCCCGAATATCCACTAGAAGAACCCTGAATGGCTGGTGAGCGATATGAACCCTCTAGCATAGCACCGAAGTAAGCACTGGAAGAACCCTGATGACTAGAATACCCACCGGGGGAACCCTGAATAGTTGGTGGGTGGTAAGAACTCTCCGGCATCGCACTGAAATAAGGTCTCACTGGAGCACCTTGGGGAGGTGGTGGTGGTGCTGAATACGGGGGCCTACTGGGCTGACCCCTACCTGTGTGCCCCCTACCCCTGGCTGGGACACCTCTGAACTCTCCAAAAAATTGAGCCTTCTTGTCCTGCTGAAACTGCTCTCTACCCCTCTGGCGATAACCCTCAATCCTGTGAGTAATCTCCACCACTAGTTAATACTCAGTACCCATCTCTACCTCTCGGGCCATGCTAGCTCGAATATTGGGGTGCAACCCCACAACAAATCTCTGCACTCTCTGTGCATCCGTGGGGAGTATCATGAGTGCATGGCGACACAACTCAGAGAACCTCGCTCATAATCGGTCACGGACATCTGACCCTGCTCAAGATGCTCAAACTGATACCGCTGCTCTTCCCTCTCAGAGGGTGGAATATACCTATCCAAGAATAACTGCGTGAACTGGCCCCAAGTGAGGGGAGGAGAACCTGATGTCCTGCCAAGAACATAGGACTACCATCATCTACGGGCCCTACCCTCCAATTGAAAAGTAGTGAAGTCAACTCCATGCGACTCCAATATCCTCAAGTTGTGCAGTCTGTCCCTACACCTATCAATGAAATCCTGGGCATCCTCATGATGCTCGCCCACAAAGATAGGAAGGTGAAGTCTAGTCCAACTATCCAATAACTTCTGCGGGTTATCATCCGCATCTGACCTGGGCTCAGGCACCACTGTAGTAACTAGCTGAGCCCCATCTGTGGGTAGTGCACCCGGAGTCTGATACACTGTAGTTGCATGAACAAGAGCATGAGTAGTAGGGGTATGTGCTCCCCCTCCTGTGTGTGATGTAGCTGTAGCTGCTGGAAATAAACCAGCCTGAGTCATGGTGTCCATGAACCACAGCATACGGCCCATGACCTCCTGGAAACCCGGTGTTGTCATAAAGTCCGTCGAGGTAGGATTGGCTGCGGGCACCTCATTCTGCTCCTCAACACTAGGATCTCTTGTAGGATCTTCTGATGGTGCTACTGGGACAGCTTTGGGATGCCCTTGACCCCTACCTTGGGCCGGTTCCCTCCCCCGGCCTCGACCTCACGTAACGGTGGGAGCAGCTCCTCCCAGGTCTGGAACATCAGCCGTGCGTGTTCTCACCATCTGTGAGAGAATAGAAGAGGGAAATTTAGTATACCAACCACTGCACAATAGGAAATGAATAAAGAGTAGTTTCCTAACACCCTATAGCCTCTCGAAGATAAATACAGATGTCTACATACCGATCCGCAAGACTCTATTAGGTTTGCCTATGACTTGTGAGACCTACGTGAATCTAGTGCTCGATACCATGTTGTCACGACCCATTTTCATAATAGGTCATGATGGTGCCCAACACCATTGCCGGGCAAGCCAACGCAGAAATATACATAAGTTCTCATTTTACTTTTACCAAAATAATTGTAGCAAATTCTTAAGTTAAAGTTAAAACAAGTAATAACTAGTAATGTACCAAAATAATTATACAAATTCCCAAAATAATAGTCTATTGATGCATGTGCCAAGACCTGGTGTCACAAGTTGTGGGCAACTAGTAGAATATACAAAATAATAAATCTCTCCTACTGTTCGAAATAGAATAGACAGCAAAAATAAATAAGGAGAGACTCCATCAAGCTGCTGAACGGCACAGAAAGGGGCAACTCACCATGGAAGTCTCGAACTATGCTTAGGGATGCGCACCAGACTGATAGCCAGATGTACCTGCCTCAGATCCTGTACATTTAAGTACAGAAGTGTAGTATGAGTACATAAACAATATGTACCCCGTAAGTATCATGTCTAATCTCGAAGAAGTAGAGACGAGAAGTCGACTTGACACTTACTAGGGTCAAATAATA
Organism: Nicotiana sylvestris; assembly: GCF_000393655.2. Taxonomy (NCBI): domain Eukaryota; kingdom Viridiplantae; phylum Streptophyta; class Magnoliopsida; order Solanales; family Solanaceae; genus Nicotiana; species Nicotiana sylvestris. Next base: position 78,210,560 of record NC_091062.1, on the reverse strand, counting down.
TGAGAGATGAATTATACTGAGCATGGATAAAATAAATAATTAGCAGTGTATAGCAAGAACTAACAGGTCCCCTCCTAAATAATGTCACAGCTGGCAACTTCCATTCCAGGACAAATAATAAACTCAAGTCATAGAAAAATACCGAGTGAAGCATACGTAAGTAGTGTCGAGGTCGTACGACCCGATCCAACATAAAAGTAAATTTATGCACTGTCGAGGGTCGAACAGTACGAACCATAGATACATCTATTACCCCACTCGTGAATCAACCATGCACGCGGTCAAATATAATTAAACACAGCAACAATAAGACAACAACATATACTAGGGAGCAATTACTCACTGAATTATCAACTTCTCTTTAAAAAGGCCAAGAAATATCATGTTCCTCTTAACTAGTCTCATTTATCATAATCATCATGATTTAAGCAATTCGAATTAAACATATAGTTGCAATAATACCACATAAAGCATGCTTCTGGGTCCTAAACTACCCGGACTTAGCATAATAGTAGCTACGCACGGACTCTCGTCACCTAGTGCGTACGTAGCCCCCGCATTTAATGGCAAATTATTAGATTACACCACCTATGGGGACAATTACCTCTTACAAGGTTAGATAAGAGACTCACCTCGATCCAAAGCGTACTTCAATACTAAGAATGAGCTCAAACTCTCAATTTGGAGCCGAATGGTCCAAAACTAGATAAACGAGGTAGGAACTAGTCAATACAAGCTCCCTAGATCGCATTCTAACTATTTAAGCAATTTCCCACCCTTAAACACAAGTTTCCTAATATTCGACCCCAGGCCCACGTGCCCAGATTCTAAATTTTTCGAAGAAAGTTGTTCTTTGTAACATAAGGATCAATAATATAAGATTTCTATTTCATTTCATAACCAATTCCGTAGTAAAATCTAAGTTTTATCAAAACCCTAGGTTTTGCTCTAATCCCTTGATTTTTCCTAATCTTTATATGTTAATCTACCCAAAACTCAAGTATTAAACTTAGAAATAAGGGGGATGAACTTACCTCAAGATGTTAGGTGGAAATCTTCTCTCAAAAGTTCCAGAATCGCCCAATGCACGAATGCAAAATAAGCAAAAATGACCGGAGCCCGTATTAAATGAAGCACACTACTTCAATGATTTCCAGATCTGTGGTTAGGGGACCGCATCTGCGATCTTGCTCCTGCGAGAAAGTGGCCGCATTTGCAGAATTGGCCAAGCGGGGCTGGGACCGCTTCTACGGTCCTGAAGCTGCTTGTAACGACCTGACCAGTCGTTTTGAGCTCTAGCACGTTGTTCAGCAGTTTGAGGCCATGACCAGCTTCACTTCAGGCATTATGACTTGTGCGCAAGGTTTAAATTGAATTTCGGGAAGTTCGGAGTTGATTTGGAAAGAGAATTCTCATTTGGGAAGCTTTAAGTTGAAAGAATTGACTAAGGTTGGATTTTTGAGTAAACAACCTCGGAATCGGGATTCGAAGATTCCATCAGGTTCGTATGATGATTTTGGACTTGGGCGTATGTTTAGACTGGGTTTTGGAAGACCTGAGAATGTTTCGGCACCTATTGTAGAAGTTAGCATTTTTGGAAGAATCTCATAAGTTTGTATTGAAGTGCATTTCAGGGTTATCAATGTTCGTTTGAGATTCCGAGTCTGGGAATAGCACCGTATGGTAATTCTGGTATTGGGAGCGGGATCGAAAATGAATTCGGAGGTCCGTAGGTCATTTTGGAGTCATTTGGCTAAAGATAGAAATTTGAAGGTTTTTGAGAAGTTTGACGGGAAGTGGACTTTTTGATATCGAGATCGGAATCCAATTCCGGAAGTTGGAGTAGGTTCGTAATGTCAAATATGACTTGTGTGCAAAATTTGATGTCAATCAGACGTGATTTAATAGGTTTTGTCATCGAATGTAGAAGTTTGAATTTCTAAAGTTCATTAAGCTTGGATTGGAGGTCGATTCATGATTTTAGCGTTGTTTGATATGATTTGAGGCCTCGAGCAAGTCCGTAATATGTTTTGGGACTGGTTAGTATGATTTGTAGGGGTTTCGGGGGCCTCTGGTGGATTCCGGGTGGTTAACGGATCGGATTAGAACTTGGAGGAAGAGTTGAAGTTGTTGTTTGCTGGTATAACCACACCTGCGAGACTTGGGCCGTAGGTGCGGAGCCGCAGAAGCGGCCCTTGTGTCGCAGAAATGGAAAATGGTTGGACTTGGCTGGGGTCGCAGGTGCGATGAACCTTCCGAAGAATCCAGACCGCAGAAGCAACCCTGGCTCCGCAGAAGCGGACTTGAGCGAGTTGGCTGAGACCGCACATGCGATAGAAAATTCCGCAGGCGCGGAGCCGCAGGTGCGACTGGTGCACCGCAGGTGCGAAAATGCTGGAGGCAGTGTGTTCTTTTAAAAATCGGGAGATGGTCATTTTTCTCCCATTTTCAGTTGGTGTGGGCAATTTGGAGAGCTTCAAGTGGGGTTTTTTATCATCATCAACAAGGTAAGCAAACCCCACCTATCTTGAGTTAAATACATTGATTAAGCATGAATTTTGCATGTAAATCGGTAGAAATTTGGGGGTTTGAGGAAAACCTAGAAAATTCGTATTCTTGGATTTTGACCACGATTTTGGGTATGAAATTAAGAGAAAATCATATATTTGAGTTCGTGAGTTCATGGGTAAACTTTATCTTTAAAAAATTTTGGAATCCGGGCACGTGGGCCCGAGGGCAATATACTCAACTTTTCGATAGGGGCTAGGAATTGTTATTAATTGGATTGTAATGAGTAATTGAACATATATTAATGGATTTGCATAATTATTGGCTAGTTTTTGGAGTATTGTGCATCGCTTCGAGTCTTCGGAAGAGCATGGAATGTCGGTTATGGATATTCGGAGCGAGGTGAGTTTCCTTTCTAACTTTGTAAGAGGGAATTGTCCCCATAGGTGAAATAATTGTTTATATGCTCCTATTTGTGGGGGCTATGTACGCACGAGGTGACGAGAGTCCGTGCATAGCTACTAGTATGTGTATGTCCGGGTAGTCTAGGACCCAAAGTATGCTATACTTAGAATATTTGTAATCTTATTGACAGATGAATTGCTTAAATCCTATCGAATTGGTGAATGAGTTTCTAAAAGGATTAAACTTCATTTTTCTTAAACCGCTAAAAGAGAATTGGCTTTTACGTGAATAAACGTCCCCCGATAAATTCTTAATTGGTTGTTTGAGCATGTATTTTTATATGTACCTACTTCACATGAATGATTCGCAAGCAGGACGATTGTTTATTTAAATTTGACCGCTTCACATGTATGATTCACGAGCGGGGTAATATATGCATCTATGGTTCGCGTCGTTCGACCCTCGGCAGTGCACATTTTATATTTATGTTGGATCGGGTTGTACAACCTCGGCATGATATGTGCATGCTTGTATTGTTTGCCTGAGAAATTTTAAATGTTGATAATTGCCTTTCCTGGCCAGAGATAAATTGGTAAAGATAATGAAAATTAAATCTTTGGAAATCCTTTATTATTTGAAAAATTGTTTACCTGCTTTCCGGCTTTATGAGTATAATTTTGCTTTATGAAATTCATGAATTTCTCACACTTGAAATGCATTATCATTGGACCACTAGTAAGTGTCGAAGTCGACCTCCCGTTTCTACTTCTTCGAGATTAGACGGGATACTCATTGGGTACACGTTGTTTTCGTACTCATACTACACTTGTTGTGCATTTTTGTTGCACAGGTTCATATGTGGCTAGCGACTTAGTGGCATAGTGGCAGGGTTGATACGAAGACTTAGGCGAGCTGTATTTATTGAGATAACCGCCAGCAGAGTCCCCTTCAGAGTATTTTACTGTGTTTTCATTTCTGTCCACTTTATATTTCGGACAGTTACTGTATTTTATTTCATTCTCTAGTAAATGCTCTTGCCCTTGTGACACCGGGTTCTGGGATAATTATGGGGTATTTGTATTAACTTCTTTGCATTCATATTTGATTTGAAATGATTATCTTTTACTGGTAAAATTGAAGGAAAATCATAGTTTTCATAAAATTATTAAAACGAAAATTTAATTTAGTATTTTGGTTGGCTTGCCTGATAGCGGTGTTCGGCGCCATCATGACCCTTAGTGGAATTTGGGTTGGGACAACATGGTATCAGAGCACTAGGTTCCCTTAGGTCTCACTAGTCATGAGCGAGTCTAGTAGAGTCTTGCGGATCAGTACGGAGACGTCTATACTAATCTTTGAGAGGCTACGGGGCTGTTAGGAGCACTTCCCTTCTTGATTCCTCATCGTGCGGTTTGATTCCTTTGAGGCTTACGCCTTTATTTCCTATTCGATCTTATACGACGCGAACTGCTTGCTATAAATCAAGAATTGAAAGATTTGTAATGGTACTACCGATGTGGTGCGGGATGTTTCTCCCTGAATAGTTGATTGGACTATTGTTGTTGCCTTGCGGAAGGATATCTTGTCATTTCGGCTCAGTAACAGTATTCCTGAGAGCTTTGAGGCTGCACAAATTGTTATGATGCTTACGATTGGTTATCGACAGTATTGACTTGATGGTAGGATACTTGCTTATGTGTTGGGGCGGTGAATGATTTAAAAAGAAGTTTACTCAGTGCACGATTCAGAGATTAGATATCTCATTTCCGGCGAAGGAAAAGGAATTAGCCTATGAATGTCCATATTTGGGGTGATGGAGTAACGAGACTTGGTATTTTCGAGCGTGGTGGGATTTTCATCTGTGATGTAGTGTCGTCGTCCTCAATTTTATGTGTTAAGTTTTCCTGTGTTATGGTCTTCTGCAATTCACCCTTGTGGTAGGATATTGTGAAATAATATTGGAGAAACGACGGTTGGATATCGTGGTGTGCGGTGGTTCAGGATTGAATCGGTGTTTCTAATGTCGACGGCTCGAGAAAGATGATCTCCGTAAAGGTTTAAAGTTAGTAGCGACTTGTGGGTTGAAGTGCTACGAAGATAGATTTTATTAAGGCAACAACTGAGCAGCAACGGATAAGGAAGGACAAGTGGGAAGTGTCAGGCGGTGGTTAAAATTTCTAGAAGGCCAGGTATATGAAGCAAAGGTCGAGTGGTCGATTAGAGGAGTGAGTTCCGCCAAAGTGGGAGAGTGGCGGAGTTGCATATAGGCTTTGTGTTAGGATGACTATGCACCTTAAGGAGAGTTTGGAACGACTTGGGAATTTTAGTAATTGATGATTGGGGTCTATGGATCTAATTTGAAGTATGGGCTATTATGCGGCAGGAGATTTGATATAACGGAAAGGAGCTACTTGAAATGAAGAAGGATAAAATGTAACTTTGAATTGGAAGGATGTTGTCGCACATTTAATTGATGTCCACGAAAGCTGAATGGACTTGTGCAGCTAGAGAGTGAGCTCGGACTCAGGATAGGTTATTGATGTCGTAGTGATTGTACCCCGTGCAACAGCATTAGAAGTCGTCGGCATGTAAATTCAAATAGGTGGGTTATCTCCAGTGAGCAACTCGGCGGTCGCATGGATTGGCGAAGCTTCTGCGAAGAATTCTATTGGTTATACAGCAAAGAGATCGGTCGTGTGAATGTGGTTAATGATTCAGAGTATGAAAAGGGGTTTTACAGAAAGATTTTGAGAATTTTTGCGGTTGATTGCGCAAGGTTATGTCAATAAGAGATAAAGAATCCTGGTGAATTCCAAAGTTGTGTAATAGTGGATTCAAGCTAAGTGGGAGAGTCCCACCGCTTAGGATTGGGTTGAATGGCTAACTACTTGTGAGGTTTCTGGTTATTAGCATATTGATGGGTTATTACAGCTGCGGGAAAAGAACATAAGTGGTAATTTGAGCAAAGGAATTATTAAAGGTATGCTGTGTTTGGACTTATTGGCTCATGTTCAGACTCGGGGAAGGATTCAGGAATTATGCCTTGTATGGATGCGGGTTTCAAGGAAAGTGATTTTCCCGGGTGCTTCGTCATGAGGGTATTCATGTGCTAGAAGGTTCGTAGAGTTGATTATATTCGAGGCAAAGTCAGAGCGAGTGGCTCTCAACAACGGTCCTAGTGAATTCAAAAGTTAAAGTGTGGTGCCTAATGATTTCGAGCCTATAAGTACAGTTAAGAATCAAGCTTTTGTAGCAGCTTATAATAAGAGGCCCAGAATATTCTATGATGTTTTGACTCACGGTGTAGCATTTGGGAGGAAAATGAGAAAAAACTTCGGATTCGTAGAGGGATTATCAGAATGGGCATACTGGTTGAGGATGCGAATGTGCGCACAAGGGAGGTATGAATGGTTCGTGGGATTGGAGACAGCGTGGTCTCATGATTCGAGGTCACTCGGGATGGGTGCGGATGGGGTGTGTTATGTGTTGAATGGAGTTATTAGTATTTCTAAGGAAATCAAGGATAAATTGGAAGAAGATAGATTCATTAGCCATTGTTGAATTGGCATATTGGTGGTAGTGATCAGTTCCTACAGCGGGACCAAGTTATGCAAGTGATTTGTGACGGTACGTGTGAGGCCGGTCAGCCGCCATAATTGATGTTATTCAGAAGTATTCTACTATTATGCCCTATTCTGTGTAGGAGGATCCCAGAAGGGCTATGGTGGCTTAGACCACTACTTAGAGATTTGCATATTCCATGGTTATGAGAATTCACATGTGTGTTGCTATGGTTCTCCTAAAGTGAGTTAAGTGAAAAGTTTTTATATGATGAAGTGTTAATCTATTAGTGGTTCCGAAGTTATGATGCAAAATGTGCTATATCGTATACTGGCATGTTAGGTGCAATAAGTGGTATGGAATTTGAAGTGAGGATCAAGGTTGCAGTTCGGTGTTGACAAGGATGTCACGAGCTCGGATGAGCAGGAAAGGAGTTTCAATCTTTACATCTGGTCCAGGATTCTTGATCGCTTTTCAACGTTAGTGCGGCTGGTGGTTTGGATGTATAGACCTGTTATCTATCACGGAAGGTTGTGGGAGCATGCCTCAAGGGAAGGTTGTATAAGTATGACATGTAGCCACTTGATTGATTGAAGAGTTAAATCAAGTATGAAGATTGTAGTGATGTCGGTAAATTGAGAATTGATGCCTGGAGGGCACACGGCTTATTGGGTTATGGACTGTGGAGGATTACTTCGGTTATGATGGTTGTTCTTGTGTGTTATGAGAAAAACGGGGGTGATTATGGAACTTTGAAAGGTTAGTAACCTGGTTCAGTGCGATCAGAATCAGCTTGAGGTCTGTGGATGGATTTAAATGTGAATAGGCTCTATATCAGGCCAGATGTGTTTATTTCAGTCATGCGCTCCTTATGGAAGAGTAGTCGGGGTGTTATTTCGTCATCAGCTATTTCATGTAATGATGTATTACGTCGTGTGAGTCGTGAGATGGCTTGGTGAATTTCTTATGTGATGAGGTTCTGCGTAGAGATGATGTTACATGAGCAGAATGGCTCTTGAGATTCAGATCATATATCGCACCTCAGTTGTGCTTGAGTTTGTAGCTTATAGCGCTATATGTCTCCTTAGGGATGGTTTTATGCATTTGACGTGTTGGTGACGGACATTCGGTATTTTGATGTAATGAGCAATCGAGCTCAGTGTGTATCTCCTTATGTGACATGTGTGGATCGGGTGGCACGCCAATATGGGTATGTTATTTGGATCGGGTTGCGCGCCGCAACAATGTGATGTTGAGTACAGTTCCTTATATCTATTTTTATGTGTTTTGTTACCTATTTTTTCTGAGGAAAATTCATATTAGCTGTGTGCCCGCGTCGCAGGTATGATTCGCGAGTGGGGTGTTTGTTTAATTATGTTGACCGCATCGCATGTATGATTCGCGAGCGGGGCAATTGGATTTCCTTTTCAGAGTTCATTTTCCTTTATATCACGTTCGAATTAGTAGCCTATTGGCACATTGTGGCATCATATGAGACTTTTGATCATGTTCGGGGTGGCTTATTGCCTGAGCAGTTCGTACTGGGTGAGACGAGATCGTGGATTTAGGATCATTGCAATCTGATTATATGAAGTATATTAAGGAGCAAAGACCATTATTTGGTTCAGAATGAGGTGATGGTTCTTGTCAAGATTATAGACCCAATGAATTGTTGATTCGGCAGTTAGTTATGAATTTCTACACATCTCTTCTGTCGTGGCAGTATTGTAAGAGTTAGAGCAAGACCTATGTATGTCATGAGGTGCAATGGGAGCATCAGATTCATGGAATTTCGACTAAATTAATCAGAGAATATTATTGTGGTCATGTGAGTAAAGTGGTGCAAAGTGTGAATTCAGCTAAGGTATACAATTATGTTTTGGTGTTGCGTGTAGTTATTGATTCGGTGAGCATATGTGAGAACAGGCCTGGAAGAGAATTTCGGATGTTAGAATTGGGCTCTAAGGCTTATTTTCCAAAGTGAAAAAGGGTATCTTCAGATTGATCGAGCTAGGGTGCCCAGCTGAGTTGTGGTAGCACGGGTAGGTGCTCGAGGTGTTAAATAGTGATTTCGGGCAACTCCAGCGCAAATCTTAGCACGTTCGAGGACGAACGTATGTTTAAGTGGGAGAGAATGTAACGACCCGACCGGTCGTTTTGAGCTCTAGCGCGTCGTTCAATAGTTTGAGGCCATGATCAGCTTCACTTCAGGTATTATTACTTGTGCGCACGGTCGGAATTGAATTCCGAGAAGTTTGGAGTTGATTTGGAAAGGAATTCTCATTTCGGAAGCTTTAAGTTGAAAGAATTGACTAAGGTTGGATTTTTGAGTAAACGACCTCGAAATCAGGATTCGAAGGTTCTATCAGGTTTGTATGATGATTTCGGTCTTGGGCGTATGTCCGGACTGGGTTTTGGAAAACCCGGGAACGTTTCGGCGCCTATTGTGGAAGTTAGCATTTTTGGAAGAATCTCTTAAGTTTGGATTGAAGTGCATTTCAGGGTTATCAATGTCTCTTTGAGATTCTGAGTCTGGGAATAGCTCTGTATGGTGATTGTGGTATTGGGAGCGCGATCGGAAGTGAATTCGGAGGTCCGTAGGTCATTTTGGAGTCATTTGGCTAAAGATAGAAATTTGAAGGTTTTTGAGAAGTTTGACCAGAAGTGGACTTTTTGATATCGGGGTCAGAATCCAATTCCGGAAGTTGGAGTAGGTCCGTAATGTCAAATATGACTTGTGTGCAAAATTTGAGGTCAATCGGACGTGATTTGATAGGTTTCGTTATCGAATGTAGAAGTTTGAATTTCTAAAGTTCATTAAGCTTGGATTGGAGGTCGATTCATGATTTTAGCGTTGTTTGATATAATTTGAGGTCTTGAGCAAGTCTGTAATATGTTTTGGGACTGGTTGGTATGATTGGTTGAGGTCCCAGGGGCCTCAGGTGGATTCCAGGTGGTTAACGGATCGAATTGGAACTTAGAGGAAGAGCTGAAGTTGTTGGTTGCTGGTGTAACCGCACCTGCGAGACTTGGGCCGCAGGTGCGGAGCCGCAGAAACAGCCCTTGTGTCGCCGAAGCAGGAAATGGTTGGGCTTGGCTGGGGTCGCAAGTGCGCCAAACCTTCTGCAGAAGCGACAGTGCAGAAGCGGCCCTGGTTTCGCAGAAGCGGACTTGAGCGAGTTGGCTGAGACCACACATGCGATAGAAATTTCCACAGGTGCGGAGCCACAGGTGTGACTGGTGCACCGCAGGTGCGAAAATGCTGGAGGCAGTGTGTTCTTTTAAAAATTGGGAGATGGTCATTTTTCACCCATTTTCAGTTGGTGTGGGCGATTTGGAGAGCTTCAAGTGGAGTTTTTCTTCATCATCGACAAGGTAAGCTAACCCCACCTATCTTGAGTTAAATACATTGATTATGTATGAATTTTTGCATGTAAATTGGTAGAAACTTGGGGGGTTTGAGAAAAACCTAGAAAATTCGTATTCTTGGATTTTTGACCACGATTTTGGGTATGAAATTAAGAGAAAATCATATATTTGAGTTTGTGAGTTCAAGGGTAAACTTTATCTTTGAAAAATTTTGGAATCCGGCCACGTGGGCCCGAGGGCAATTTTGTCAACTTTTCCATCGGGATTAAGAATTGTTATAAATTGGATTGTAATGAGTAATTGAACATATATTAATGGATATGCATAATTATTGGCTAGTTTTGGGAGCATTGTGCATCGATTCAAGTCTTTGGAAGAGCATGGAATGCCGGTTATTGATCTTCGGAGCAAGGTGAGTCTCCTTTCTAACCTTGTAAGAGGGAATTGTCCTCATAGGTGAAATAATTGGTTATGTGCTCCTATTTGTGGGGGCTACGTACGCACGAGGTGACGAGAGTCCGTGCGTAGCTACTATTTTGTGAAAGTCCGGGTAGTCTAGAACCCAAAGCATGCTATACTTGGAATATTTGTATTCTTATTGACAGATGAATTGCTTAAATCCTATCGAATTGGTGAATGAGTTTCTAAAAGGATTAAACTTCATTTTTCTTAAACCGCTAAAAGAGAATTGGCTTTTATTTGGATAAACGTTCCCCGATAAATTCTTAATTGGCTTTTTAAGCATGTATTTCTATGGGTACCTACGTCGCATGAATGATTTGCGAGCAGGCCGATTGTTTATTTAAATTTGACAGTGTCGCATGTATGATACACGAGCGGGGTAATAGATGCATCTATGGTTCGTGCCGTTCGACCCTCGACCTCGTGAGCGGGGTAATAAATTTGACAATGCACATTTTATATTTATGTTGGATCAGACCGTACGACCTCGGCATGATATGCGCATGCCTGTATTGTTTGCCTGAGAACTTTTAAATGTTGATAATTGCCTTTTCTGGCCAGAGATAAATTGATAAAGATAATGAAAAGTAAATTTTTGGAAATCCTTTATTATTTGAAAAGTTGTTTACCTGCTTTCTGGCTTTATGAGTTTAATTTTGCTTTATGAAATCCATGAATTTCTCACACTTGTACTACATTATCATTGGACCACTAGTAAGTGTCGAAGTCGACCTCTCGTCTCTACTTCTTCGAGATTAGACGGGATACTCATTGGGTACACGTTATTTTTGTACTCATACTACACTTGTTGTGCATTTTTGTTGCACAGGTTCATATGTGGCTAGTGGCTTAGTGGCTTAGCGGCAAGGTTGATATGGAGACTTAGGTGAACTGCATTTATCGAGACGACCCGCAGCTAGCAGAGTCCTCTTCAGAGTATTTTACTGTGTTTTTATTTCTGTCTATTTTGTATTCCGGACAGTTACTGTATTTTATTTCATTCCCTAGTAAATGCTCATGCCCTTGTGACACCGGGTTCTGGGATGATTATGGGGTATCTTGTGTTAACTTCTTAATATTCATATTTGATTTGAAACGATTATCTTTTACTGGTAAAATTGAAGGAAAATCATAGTTTTCAATAAATTATTAAAACGAGAATTTAATTATGTATTTTGGTTGGTTTGCCTGACAGCGGTATCCGGCGCCATCACAGCCCTTAGTGGAATTTGGGACGTGACACCGCTTTTGCGGTCTTGAAACCGCTTCTGCAGCTTGAGAGCCACTTCTGCGATTTTGGGCCTGGCCTGCCTTGGCCGCATCTGCGAGAGGACGACCGCTTTTGCGGTCTCGCACCTGCGGCTACCAACCGCGAGTGCGGTTATGACAGTAACCAGATGCTTCAGCTCTTTTCAACTTTTCCAACTTCACTCGAGTCCCGTCCGATTGACGCTCGGGGCTCTCACCCCCCCCCCCCGAACATACCGACAAGTCTGAAATTATGAAACGGACCCGCTCAAACTTTTGGAACTCCCGAAACAACGCTAAATCTATGAATCACCCCCTAAAACCAATTGAATCAAACTTATGAACTTCAAGCTCTTAAATTCACTTCTAACGTGCCGAAACGTTCTTATACTACTCGGATTGGTACCAAATTTTGCGGGCAGGTCTTAAATGTTATATTGGACCTGTAATGGGCTCCGAAACCAACATACGAGCCAGACACCAACGTGATCAATCATTATTTAGTTTCTTTAAATCCTTAGAATTTTCAGTTTAACAATTTCTAATAAAAATTCATTACTCGGGCTAGGGAGCTCGGAATTTGATTTCGGACATACGCCCATGTCCCATATTTTCCTACGGACCCTCCGAGACCATCAAAACACAAATCCGGGTCCGTTTGCTAAAAATATTAACAAAAGTCAAACTTAGCCTTTTAAGAAAATCTTAAGAAATCAAATGAACATATTTCAACCCAAATTCTCCCAACTCCCGAACCAACCATCCCCGTGGGTCGTAAATTAGTTAAAGCAAGTGCGGAAAATTTTATTTAGGAGGACGGGGTACTAAAAAGCAAAACGACCAGTCGGGTCGTTACATCTCCTGTCATCACCAACGTTGTAGTATGTTGAAATTCGTGGACAGGTAAAAGGCAATTTTTGATATGGATTTGGTGATTTTCTTTTGATTTTTCACCAAGTTTTACTCTTTGCAACCGATCTATTCCTTTTCTTTCTTTTTCTTGTGTAATCTCTACCCTAAATTTAGGGGAGATTGATGGTAATAGTAGTTATTTGGAGAAAAAAGCAAATTCTCTGAAACTTTTGTAGTAAAAATTTGGATGAGAAGATCGGAAATCGGGCGTTATCAAAAGAAAAAATCAAAAGGAATAACATACATTAAGATTATAAGTCGCAGGGGTGTACAAAGGAAACCGACAAACCGCACCAACCCGATTATCTGAGTCAAACTGAGAAAAAAAATCCGACTATGGTTTGGTTTGATTTGGTTTGGTGTTGGAAAAAAAAACATATCATAATTTTTTGCAAAACAAACAGCCAGATTCCTTCCCCCCGTTTGACAAATGCAACCGAACGGTTATTTTTTGCAAATGTGGCCCCTTCCAAATTTCACATGAATTTTGAAGCCGGGGAGGATTATTTTATGACATTTTACAAACTTGTCCATTCTTTTACGAAAATAGCTTTTCGACAACTGAAAGATACTCTAAGGCTATTTCGACAAGAACGGTTTAAGATGCGGCCGAAGCTGGCTCGGCTTATTTTTGACTAAAAATCCAAACAGTATTCACCTGACCGCTGACTCTTTGTTTTTTTTTTCAAATTACAATAAAAACCTGGTGTTGCAAACACGACCCTTTAGCGCCTCGGGGGCGAAGATTTTTAAGGTCGTGTGGGTCAACTGGACCAAATCTAAAATAATGACCCAAAGGTGGCTGTTTATGCAAAGCCAGCCATCCGGCATCCCTTTTGGGAACATTCAGCTATTTTTGACAAAAACAGCATCACCCGACGTATTTATGACTCTTTTTATCGTTTTTCAAAATAGAAAACTCAATATTGCAAACACGGCCTTTCAACGCCTCGGGGATGAAGATTTTTAAGGTTGTGTGGGTCAACTGGACCAAACCTAAAAAATGACCCAAAGGTTCCTGTTTATGCAAAGTAAGCCTTCCGGCGTCCCTTTCGGGAACATTCGGCTATTTTTGACAAAAACAGCATCACTCGACTTCTTTATGACAAAATTAAAATTTTGACATGTTTTTTATTTATTTGTTTGTTTTTGGCTATTTTAGCAAAAAGGGAGGTTGGACCCGATGAGGGTTGCCTACGTATCTCACATCAGGTGAGAATCAAACCCGCGTAGTTCGGGAAATGACGAATGAAGTAAATGAACTAACTTTTTTTTTTTGAAAGGAAAGACTTATAAAGAAGAAAGGGAGCATTTTTGAAAGAAGTGCTTCTAAAAAATATTTTTGAATTTTCAATTTTCTTTTCAATTTTGATAGAAGAATGAAAATATTTTCTGACTTTTGGAAGAAATTAAAAGAATATATATTTTATTATTATTATTATTATTATTATTATTATTATTATTCTTAAAACAATTAAAAAGACTTTCTAAAGAGATCAATAATGGAAAATATTTTTGGATTTCTATTTTTTTGAAAACTGGAGGTCTAAAAAATATTTTCTAGACTTTTTGGCAAGACAAATACTTTTTGCAACAAATAAAGATATATATATATATATTTTGGAAATAAAGAAAAACTTTTTGAATTTATATATATATATATATATATATATATATATATATATATATATATATATATATATATATTGCAACAAATAACAAAACCACGTTCAATGTACGACTCTTTTTAGTTTTAAATTTGGCATTTTCATAAACAAATAAATAAATAAAAACCATTTTAAAAACAAGACTCTTTTTCATGGCAAGATAAACTATTTTCCTCTTCTATTTTTTGAAAACAAGACAGAATAACAACTCTTTTTTTTCTATTTTTCCTTTTCTTTTAGTAAAACAAATTAATAAAATATTTTTTTTTCCTCAAAATTTCGGCAGAGTTTTGACAGTATTTGGGCATTGGTTTTTTTCAAAATAAATAATTAATTCCCTAACCGCTATTTCTCTCTTTTTTTCTTTTCTTTTTTTTTCCAACGTTCCCGAGATTCAAAAACTAGTCAACATGCGGGTTCGGAACAAATAAATGCACAGCACAAATAGGATGCATCAGGATGGTCTTTTCATTTCAGGTTGCTAGTCCTAGACGGACTCAACCTCTGTGTTCAGTCCCCTAAGTCAAAATGCAACATGATGCAAATAATCGTTCCTACTAGGGATCCGGCATGAAGTCATGTTATTCTATGTTCAAAACCTGAGTCGGTGTTCTAGACTGTGTACCCGAGCGGACAACTCGAATCAAGGAGGGGGCAACTTTCCGGGAACCAAAGGGCCATCCGGCTTAGTAACTTGTCCGGCCTCTTTCTTATTTCAAGGTATGACACTAACAGAATAGGGAGTCTCAACCAGTAAGCACATCCCCGGAGGTAAGAAGAGAAAGGTTTCGGCACCATTTATATACAGTTCAGATAATATCAAAGCGGTAAAAGCAGCATTTAGCACATTAGGCTCAAACATGTAAAAATCAGATAAAGCCAAATATAACAATTTATCTAAGCTCGAATTTCTAACCCTGAACCAGTGGTTCTGAATTAATATTCCCCAGCAGAGTCGCCAGAGCTGTCACACCTCCTTTTTCCGCCCCCGCGAGGGTACAAGGAGTTTTTCCAATTAAAGGACAATCGAAACGGGATTTGTTTGTTTATTTCAGAGTCACCACTTGGGAGATTTAGGGTGTCCCAAGTCACCAATTTAATCCCGAATCGAGCAAAAGAATGACTCTGTATTACAGTCCGCGAACCAGAAATCCGGATAAGGAATTCTGTTAACCCGAGAGAAGGTGTTAGGCATTCCCGAGTTCTGTGGTTCTAGCACGGTCGCTCAACTGTCATATTCGGCTTGTTTATCTGATTTTTTTATACAATTATGAGCTTATGTGCAGATTTTAACTCTTTACCGCTTTCATTATTATTATTATTATTTTACAGGGAATTGCAACGTTGTGAAAATGTATTTCGAACCGCGCCACAATCAATGTACCCGTGATCGTCGACACACTTTGACTCCGTTGAGATGTGGATTTGGGTCACATAAATGTGCACCCGAGTTTAAGAAGATTAAATTATTAAAGGCGCGCCTAAAGCGACTAGCGTATTATTTACTTTGGGTAGGGCTGTGAAATTTTGCTAAACGGTCCATCCCGAAGTCTAAGCAATTTTAAAGCAAATATTTACTGAGGGCCCCGCAAATTTGTATTTTTTATTCGGCGAGGGTCATCTCATTCTTATTTTTTAAAAGGAATTTGCAACGTCATGGACACGCATCTCGAACCACGTCACAATCAATGTACCCGTGATTAGAGACACATTTCGACTCCATTGAGATTTGGATTTGGGTCACATAAATGTGCACCCGAGTTTAAGAATGTAATTTAATTAAATCGCATCTAAAGAATCTAACGCGTTATTATCTTTGGGGAAGGCAATGAAATTCACTAAACAATCCATCCCAAATTCTAAGTATTTATTATGACCAATTATTGAGGGCCCCGCAATTTGCATTTTTTATTTGGCGAGACTCGTCTCATTATTTTTTAAAAGGATAATCTTAGCATGACTACATTTTCTATTTTTCGTTTTCTAAAATAAATGAAGAAAATGTCCTACTTTATTTACATACTTTCGAATAATTATAGTTAAGTTTCGAAAGTGAGTCGTTTAAAGAGTTTACATGGGCAGCGCATAAAATATTCTACATACAAATAGTAAAAGAAAGAAAAGACTACATTAAACTACAACTTCAAATCTTTCTCATTTTTGCATTCATGCTTCGAGTGGCTTACAAGATGAACCAGTGTATCATTTTGTGTACCTGGTATTTGGAAAGCAAGGAAAGAAGATGAAGATCAGTAGAAGCAGCAGTAGTGTAAATACATAGCAACAACAGCAACCCAGCAGCAATTCGACCCAGGTTCAAGGCCCAGAAAACTTTGAAGAAAACCGAACAACTCAATAGAACAAATCCAAAAGTATGTAAACAAACTAAACAGCAACAACCCACGCGTGTATTAAAACCCGAAACTAAACTCGTTTCTCACTTTGTTTTTGTTTTCTCTTTTTAAACTCTATCACACTCTCTTCAGATTTTTCAGAATGTATTCCTCTCTCAAAAATGTTCTCCCCAAAAATCCTCCTCTTTTTTCTTTTTAAGTGTCAAAATGAGTCTCTTATATACCCAAAGCAAGACCCAATATTCTTTCATTATGTGCACCCTTTAACTTTTATTATTACTCACACTTTCACTTTAGTAAAAGTAGTCAATGTGCCCCCCCCCCCGTGTTCCCTCTTTTTGAAAAGTAGTCAAAGTGGGCCCCCTTGTTCCCTCTTTTTGAAAAGAAGACATCATAACTCACCTTTTCCTTTTTGCTTTAATCATTATGTCTTGTCCCCACCATAATTAAATAATCTGTAATTGATTAATTCCCGTTTTACCCCTAAAACTAATGTTACGCCCCGATTCAAAAATCTGTTCAACTTCAAAATTATCTAAGAACCTAAAATTAAATTACCAGCTATAACCAATCCTTAATCCAGTTCAATCAACAAATTCAAACTTAAACTATGAACAACAAATTAACAATCGGAATTATTTTGACTGAACGATATTTTTAACAACACATATATTTGCAGATTCAACAATATTAACAAATTCAACATAACCAACAAATAGATTTGAGTTTCTAAATTCAATAGCCAATTGATCTTTAAACTAAATCTAACAACATTACAACCAAGATGAATATTCAAATTAAATCAAGCATTTAAAACATAAATTCACATTAAATCACCGGATTAAGAACGAACTTCAACCAAAAGATGAACACGAATTTAATCTAAACTAATCAATAAAATGGATGATTCAAGTGATTAAACTAACATATTTCTATATTACAACTAAATTATTTTAAACGAATAAAAATAAACCGAAGAAGAAATAATTGATTGAATTTCAACTCGAATCTAACCACATTAAAATTAAACTAACAATTCCTTTTTTACACAAATAAACGAAATTAACATGAAACAAACCAAAAATAAGTAATTAAATTTCAATTTGATTCTAACAACATTAAAAATTAAAACTAACAATTTCTTTTAAATTAAAATTAAGCTAACAATTTCTTTCACATACTAACAATTAAACTTAACAATTTCAATTTGAATCTAACAACATTAAAATTAAACTAACAATTTCTTTTACAAATTAAATAAAAACACATGAAATAAACGGAAAAACTAATTAATTAAATGATAAACACGAACAAAACAAGAATCAAACATTTAACGATTTTAGATCCGAGAATATCAAAACAAAATACGGACAAAATGAAACTCAAACCCACTAACCGGATCGAAGCGATGACGAACTCGAATGGAAAGTAGTTTGGTCGTTTGGAAGAGGACAAAGAAGGAAACGCCGCAGCAACCATGGCAGTGAAGAAACGCAGCAGTAGCAGCGTCGTAATAGTGACGACGACAAAGAAGCAACACGGGCAGCAGCCACAACAATGGAGAAACGCAGCAGCAGCGTCGGAGAAGAAGAAGCAACAAACAGGTGACGATCTGAAGAAGAAGACAGTAGCAACGACGAGCGGAGAAGGCCAGCAACGACGTGAAACATGGAGGAGAAACAGTAGCACCGGGCAGCAGCCATGGCTGGAGCAACTCGACGGATAAAGAAGGAGAAGCAGCAGTAGCGACGAGCGAAGAAGAAGAAGAAACAACGGGCAGCAATGCGACGGGATCTCGTGCTCGTTTGAAGAGCTTGGAGACGCAGCCATGGCGGACAGCAGTGATGGGATCTTTTGATCATTTTGAAGAGCTGTAGGCGCAGCCATGGCGGGCAGCATGTGACGAGAAAGAAGAAGCAAAGCAATAGACGCAGTGGCAAGATCTTGAAGATGCAACCATGGCGGACAAGAGAGGGAGATCGAGGAGTTGTGTGTGTATGCGTCGCGTATGTGTGCGTATATGTGCTGTGTGTGACGTGAGGGAGAAGGGGTGTGAGGGGGAGGGGCTGCCATGGGAGGAGATTTGGAGAAGGAGAGGAAGAAGAAGAGAGGGGGGGTCGGGTAGTCTTAGGGTTTTTTGGTTTTTGTTTTGTTTTTGTTTTATGAAAAATGAAAGAAAAAAATGAAAAGAGGGTTTGGGTCTTTTGGGTTATGGACTGGGTCAACCCAGTTCGAAATGGACTGGGTCGTTTGGGAAGATTGGGTCTCTTTGGGCCTGTGACTTAAAATTGAAGAAAAGGCCCAATCCGATCTCTTCTATATATTTTTTGCTCTATTTTTTTTTACTTTCTAAAACTAAATTCTCTAAGAATCCTTAAATTTCATATAGAACGAAATTAATTTATAAAAGTGCAAATTAACTCCCAATAACAATTAACACACAATTAAGTAGTAATTAAACATAAAATTGTACAATTGGACATTAAATGCTAAAAATGCAAACGATGCATATTTTTGTAATTTTCATTCTTGTAAAACAAGCTTAATTATTCCTAATTGTAGAATTAAATCCTAAATGCAAATGCGATATATTTTTGTATTTTTTTATTAATTTAACAAATAAACATGCACAGACAAATACAAATAATTATCCAAAATGTCACAAAAATTCTCAAATTTGCACACCAAGAAAAAATCGTTTTATTTTGAATTTTTGGGAGTAATTTGTCATAGGGCAAAAATCACATGCTTACAGCATATACTAAAGAACTAGAAGATTCTTCAGGAATTCTCATGTATTGCTTGTTCTCATAATGAATTGATTATACCAGCTAAAGTTGGGACTAAGACCCCTGATTCTGAAATATATAAAAGGTGAATATGGGCCCGTTCACCTATCATGTGAATCACTTATATGTGCATATATGAGATGGTTACATGTGTAATTATTGTCAATCTGCAGTTTGGCATTTGGAATTGCTTTTCTCGATTAAGAGCATAATTTTCAGATTATGAAATCAAGACAGTTCATCTTGATAATGCTGGTTTATATCCAAGATGGTTTAGCATTGAATACCTCCTATTAATGGCTAAACCATTGCTTATGAGAACAAAGTTTCATGTGTTGGTCTAAGATTTTCTAAATTGCATATAGCAGCACTTGTATGCATCAGATCAACAATATATTGATAAGTCCTCCCTTCACAATTGGTTTAGGATCAGAAACCAAATATTTTTACTATCTTTTGTTGCGTGGTATATGATTAATTTCTCTACCATAATACACAAAGATATGTTTCCCAAAGATGATTAGGGATATATGTTAGTTTTTCTAACATTTGGGGGATGGAATAAACAGTTGAAAAATATGCTATATGAATCGAATTATCATGATCCTCACTTAGAAGATAATTCAAGTCGAATGCCAGAAGCATTTGTTGATCCAAAATTAAATATCATATTTCAGCTGCAAATGCTCCTATTAAAATTAAAGTCCCTGAAGGATAGAGTTTACTGTACGCATAAAGCGTGGTAGACCAATCGGTTCCAAAGGTAACAATCCTTGAAAAATAGTAGGAGCTAATGATCAAAATGAGGAGGAAATAAGCTCTAGAAGAGCCCACGACATAACATTTCATGAAACTCCCGAAAAAGTTCAGGTACCTGAAAATAAAGAAAGTGATGAGATCTCCACAAGTTATGTCGCTTCGGAACTGACACAAAATGATCGTCGACGATATATTTAATACAATATAGTGCACAATATTGTAAACGATTGTGAGGATCGGACTAGCAGTCCAGACACTTGAAGATGTCATACCATTTAGATACAAGTCTTAACCTATATGACTTATTTGGCTAAATCTATATGAAGATCCTTGAAGGATTGAAAATGCCCGAAGCATATAATTCAAAGTCTTGAGAAATGTACTCGATCAAATTATAAAGATCTTTGTACGGTTTAAAGCAATCTGTGCGCGTGTGGTATAATCGCCTCAGTAAATATTTGCTGAAAGAAAGTTACATAAATTATGTTATTTGTCCATGTATTTTTATAAAGAAAATGTCATCAAAATTTGTTACACTTGCTATTTATGTTGGTGACATAAATCTTATTGGAACTCCGGAAGAGCTCCAAGAGGGTCTTAAAAATACTTTTACATGGACAAAGTGTACCCATTAAGTACACCAATGAATATTCAATCACTTGAAGTGAATAAGGATCCGTTCCAACCTCTAGAAGAGGATGAGGAGCTCCTTGGTCCTGAAATACTCTATCTCGATATAGATGGTGCACTTATTTATCTTGCTAATGCTAACAAAAGTGGTGCAGATCGTATTGGTAATGCAGATGCAGGTTATTTATCTGATCCCCATAAAGCTCGATCTCAAACCGTCTACGTATTTACATATGGAGGTAATATATATCATGGCGCTCCACAAAGCAATCTATTGTTGCTACTTCTTCAAATCACGCTGAGATAATAGCTATTCATGAAGCAAGTAGGGAATGCGTATGGTTGAGATCAATAATTCATTTTATTCGAGAAAAATGTGGTTTGGAATGTGAGAAAAGACCCACAATTTTATACGAAGACAATGCTGCATGCATAGCCCAATTGAAGGGAGGATTTATAAAAGGAGATAGAACGAAGCACATTTCACCAAAATTATTCTACACACACGATCTTCAGAAAAATGGTGACATTGATGTGCAACAAATCCGTTCAAGTGATAATCCAGCAGATTTATTCACTAAATCTTTGCCAACTTCAACTTTTGAGAAGATGGTATACAAGATTGGAATGCGGAGACTCAAATATTTGAAACAAGGTTTTCATCAGGGGGAGTAAAATACGCGATGCACTCTTTTTCCCTTACTAAGGTTTTTTCCCATGGGGTTTTCCTTATAAGGTTTTTAATGAGGCACCTAGCAATGCGTATTACTAAATACGTGTACTTTTTTTCCTTCACTAGGATTTTTTCCCACGTGGTTTTTCCTAGTAAGGTTTTAATGAGACACATTATCTTTTAATGAACATCCAAGGGGGAGTGTTATAAATATATTATATTATGAATGTTCATTTAGTACTCCGTTGTAAATAATCTTCCTGAAAAAGCTTATCCATATGGGACTCCACCGTAAATATGTTTATCTATTTAGTACTCTATTGGAAATAAGCTTCCTGAAAAAGCTTATCACTTCGGTAGCCGGTTATGGATAAACATTACCCTAGGTAGAAGATTATCCATATCTGGTATAGTAGCAGCTTACACAGCAGCTTGCAGTAGCAGCTTACACAGCAACTTGCAATAGCAGCTTACACAGCAGCTTGCGTAGCAGCTTACACAGCAGCTTGTAATAGCAGCTTACACAGCAGCTTGTAGTAGCAGCTTACACAGCAGCTTGCGTAGCAGCTTACACAGCAGCCTCTTTTCTTCTATAAATAGAAGAGATTTCAGTTCATTATGTACATCAGTTTGAATTCGAATAATATATCAGTTTTTCTCTATACTTGTCTTTACTTTATAGTCTTTATTTTATAACACATTGTATGTTTTTGTCCTTTCTTTTGTATTTTTTTGATAGAACAAATAAAACCTTTTTTTTATTATTTCCAAATAAAACAAGCAAAAAGAAGTAAACTAATCCAGTTTATCTTTTCCTTATAGGTCGTTAATTGGAAGTAACTATTTTTACAATTCCAGAGATTGTTGTTGGTAGTCAACGTCACCTTTTAAAACTTACTAACAGTCGCCTTTAAAAGTCTTTTTATCTCATTATTTTACTCTCTTTTCATTCCAGATAGAACTCCTTTGTCAACTTTATCATCTTTCAAAGTCTAAAAATATAATTCGAAAAACTAATGAGTGCATGATCATGAAATATTGAAAAAGATATTCCATTTAAGAAAAGTCAACAATCACCTTTTCACATCATGTTATCAACAGGCGTAGACAGGCAAACCTGCTGAACATTGCGCCAAGAAGCAAGGAACTTTTTTTGCCGATTTAAAGAAAGTTGCTCCTCTTAGCACGAGGATTGGAGGCATGTTTATCGACATTCCAGTGCTAGGGAACCTATGTAATACACGATGATTTGGTAAAAGGTACCACTATTAACCTTTTCAATTTTTGTACTAATTAATGTAGTTTTACATATGCTCATATCTTTAAAATGCAATTATTTTTTATCATATGTGATTCCTACCGTGTATAAAAAGATTATACATCATACACATCAAGTTCTTCGAATAATTGCCAAGGTAAAAATTGATTGATATTATATATAATAATAATTATTATTATTTAATCGTATTTATTTTTCTTTAATGACCGCACGAAGCGCGGACAAATTTACTAGTTATCTCTATAATCATGGATTGTTTGAAGTTATAAGTAAAACTGCACTTTTGTCTTTTGTCACCCTTAAAATTAAACCTTAAGGTAGTATTGGCAAGGCCCATAATAAGGCCTTTTCTTCTTGTTTTATTCATGATTTTTTGGTTTTCATGTTACACTTTATTTTCTTAGTTTGTAATTTTTGAAGCTGTTATTGTCTTCGTATAAATGATAGAGTTTTTCCCATTTGGGTGTGTTTGGTATGAGGTTTTTTTTCAGAATCAATCAATAAAATAAATAGTTTGTATTGGAAGGGAAAACAATTTTAAAGCGTTAGAGCTGTATTACTGTGAATATATAGATGTTACCCAAAAGTCATTAATATGGCCCAAGATAGGACCATTTCTTCTAAGATATGATTATTTTGTTGTCACGACCTAAAATCCAATTAGTCGTGATGACACTTAACCCAATCCACTAGGTAAGTCAAATAGCAACGATCCTATTCAAATGAGATTTAACTGAGAATATAAATGATGAAATAATTGAGCTTTTATACAAAATTCCAAGGACTGGTAGTACAAATCATGAGCTTCTAAGATTTAGAGTTTGCAAAGCTGGTATGAAATAAATACATCATCTGTTTGAAATATACATGAACAGACTAATAATTTTAAAGCTGCCAAGAACAAGAGGTAACTATGACCGGAACGCCGGTACATCTTCAATGCCAGCTCCCGCCACACACATCGACATCAATATCCAAAATCTGCATGCAAGGTGCAGAAGTGTAGTATGAGTACAACCGACCCCATATAATCAATAAGTAATAAACCTAACATTATGTTGAAAGTAGTGACGAGCTTGGACAAAGGTTAGAGTCCAACATCAACAGCTAGGAACAACTCGTAACAATATATATAAAGTAGTACAAGTAATAACTCAAAGATATATGATGCTCAGCTCGTTCACAATTACGGAAAAATAGGCATGCTTTTCAGTTATATCAGTAAAAATCCAAACCCTCCACCGAAATCACCAAATATGAGTAAATATGAAAACTGTGATTTTTCCAAAACTTTCAACAACAAATAAGAAGTTTCGTCACCAGGTAGCATGAGGAAAGTACATCTCTAGGCCTACAATGTGCCTGTGAAGTCATGAATGTCACAATCAACATGAAGAAATGCATCTCAATACCTACATGCGAAGTATGCATGACAATTGTAATGCAACACAGTGATAAAGCCATATGCATACTCTCGGAGTATCAATTCGCTCAGTCCTCACAGTCACTCAATCCTCACAGTCACTCAGTCCTCACACTCGGCACTTGCACTCGCACTCAGTAGGTACTTGCGCTCACTGCTGGTAAGTCAGACTCCTATCACGACCCTAAACCCAGACCCGGTCATGATGACACCTCTCGTAAAGACAAGGCCAGCCGACATACTTCCAATTCATTTTTAAGCAGTTAAGATAATACAATTAAGTATTAAACATAATAAATCTCCCAAAAAGATAAGGTGAAACAGTACAATTGCGGAAAATAAGTACAACACAGCCCGACATCGGGGTGTCACCAGTCATGAGCATCTATCGTAAAAACTACAAGTCTGAAAAGAGTCTATACATCTATTACATAACTAGAACAGAGGAAAATAAGATAGAGGGAGAAGCACTGGGCTGCGAATCATCGGGCAGCTACCTAGTGAATCTCCGAAAATCTGCTGGATAGCTCTCAATCCTCGCAAGCATGACTTGACTAGTCTCATTTATCATAATCATCATGATTTAAGCAATTCGAATTAAACATATAGTTGCAATAATACCACATAAAGCATGCTTCTGGGTCCTAAACTACCCGGACTTAGCATAATAGTAGCTACGCACGGACTCTCGTCACCTAGTGCGTACGTAGCCCCCGCATTTAATGGCAAATTATTAGATTACACCACCTATGGGGACAATTACCTCTTACAAGGTTAGATAAGAGACTCACCTCGATCCAAAGCGTACTTCAATACTAAGAATGAGCTCAAACTCTCAATTTGGAGCCGAACGGTCCAAAACTAGATAAACGAGGTAGGAACTAGTCAATACAAGCTCCCTAGATCGCATTCTAACTATTTAAGCAATTTCCCACCCTTAAACACAAGTTTCCTAATATTCGACCCCAGGCCCACGTGCCCAGATTCTAAATTTTTCGAAGAAAGTTGTTCTTTGTAACATAAGGATCAATAATATATGATTTCTATTTCATTTCATAACCAATTCCGTAGTAAAATCTAAGTTTTATCAAAACCCTAGGTTTTGCTCTAATCCCTTGATTTTTCCTAATCTTTATGTGTTAATCTACCCAAAACTCAAGTATTAAACTTAGAAATAAGGGGGATGAACTTACCTCAAGATGTTAGGTGGAAATCTTCTCTCAAAAGTTCCAGAATCGCCCAATGCACGAATGCAAAATAAGCAAAAATGACCGGAGCCCGTATTAAATGAAGCACACTACTTCAATGATTTCCAGATCTGTGGTTAGGGGACCGCATCTGCGATCTTGCTCCTGCGAGAAAGTGGCCGCATTTGCAGAATTGGCCAAGCGGGGCTGAGACCGCTTCTACGGTCCTGAAGCTGCTTGTAACGACCTGACCAGTCGTTTTGAGCTCTAGCACGTTGTTCAGCAGTTTGAGGCCATGACCAGCTTCACTTCAGGCATTATGACTTGTGCGCAAGGTTTAAATTGAATTTCGGGAAGTTCGGAGTTGATTTGGAAAGAGAATTCTCATTTGGGAAGCTTTAAGTTGAAAGAATTGACTAAGGTTGGATTTTTGAGTAAACAACCTCGGAATCGGGATTCGAAGATTCCATCAGGTTCGTATGATGATTTTGGACTTGGGCGTATGTTTAGACTGGGTTTTGGAAGACCTGAGAATGTTTCGGCACCTATTGTAGAAGTTAGCATTTTTGGAAGAATCTCATAAGTTTGTATTGAAGTGCATTTCAGGGTTATCAATGTTCGTTTGAGATTCCGAGTCTGGGAATAGCACCGTATGGTAATTCTGGTATTGGGAGCGGGATCGAAAATGAATTCGGAGGTCCGTAGGTCATTTTGGAGTCATTTGGCTAAAGATAGAAATTTGAAGGTTTTTGAGAAGTTTGACGGGAAGTGGACTTTTTGATATCGAGATCGGAATCCAATTCCGGAAGTTGGAGTAGGTTCGTAATGTCAAATATGACTTGTGTGCAAAATTTGATGTCAATCGGAAGTGATTTAATAGGTTTTGTCATCGAATGTAGAAGTTTGAATTTCTAAAGTTCATTAAGCTTGGATTGGAGGTCGATTCATGATTTTAGCGTTGTTTGAAATGATTTGAGGCCTCGAGCAAGTCCGTAATATGTTTTGGGACTGGTTAGTATGATTTGTAGGGGTTTCGGGGGCCTCTGGTGGATTCCGGGTGGTTAACGGATCGGATTAGAACTTGGAGGAAGAGTTGAAGTTGTTGTTTGCTGGTATAACCACACCTGCGAGACTTGGGCCGTAGGTGCGGAGCCGCAGAAGCGGCCCTTGTGTCGCAGAAATGGAAAATGGTTGGACTTGGCTGGGGTCGCAGGTGCGATGAACCTTCCGAAGAATCCAGACCGCAGAAGCAACCCTGGCTCCGCAGAAGCGGACTTGAGCGAGTTGGCTGAGACCGCACATGCGATAGAAAATTCCGCAGGCGCGGAGCCGCAGGTGCGACTGGTGCACCGCAGGTGCGAAAATGCTGGAGGCAGTGTGTTCTTTTAAAAATCGGGAGATGGTCATTTTTCTCCCATTTTCAGTTGGTGTGGGCAATTTGGAGAGCTTCAAGTGGGGTTTTTTATCATCATCAACAAGGTAAGCAAACCCCACCTATCTTGAGTTAAATACATTGATTAAGCATGAATTTTGCATGTAAATCGGTAGAAATTTGGGGGTTTGAGGAAAACCTAGAAAATTCGTATTCTTGGATTTTGACCACGATTTTGGGTATGAAATTAAGAGAAAATCATATATTTGAGTTCGTGAGTTCATGGGTAAACTTTATCTTTAAAAAATTTTGGAATCCGGGCACGTGGGCCCGAGGGCAATATACTCAACTTTTCGATCGGGGCTAGGAATTGTTATTAATTGGATTGTAATGAGTAATTGAACATATATTAATGGATTTGCATAATTATTGGCTAGTTTTTGGAGTATTGTGCATCGCTTCGAGTCTTCGGAAGAGCATGGAATGTCGGTTATGGATATTCGGAGCGAGGTGAGTTTCCTTTCTAACTTTGTAAGAGGGAATTGTCCCCATAGGTGAAATAATTGTTTATATGCTCCTATTTGTGGGGGCTATGTACGCACGAGGTGACGAGAGTCCGTGCATAGCTACTAGTATGTGTATGTCCGGGTAGTCTAGGACCCAAAGTATGCTATACTTAGAATATTTGTAATCTTATTGACAGATGAATTGCTTAAATCCTATCGAATTGGTGAATGAGTTTCTAAAAGGATTAAACTTCATTTTTCTTAAACCGCTAAAAGAGAATTGGCTTTTATGTGAATAAACGTCCCCCGATAAATTCTTAATTGGTTGTTTGAGCATGTATTTTTATATGTACCTACTTCGCATGAATGATTCGCAAGCAGGACGATTGTTTATTTAAATTTGACCGCCTCGCATGTATGATTCACGAGCGGGGTAATAGATGCATCTATGGTTTGCGTCGTTCGACCCTCGGCAGTGCACATTTTATATTTATGTTGGATCGGGTTGTACAACCTCGGCATGATATGTGCATGCTTGTATTGTTTGCCTGAGAAATTTTAAATGTTGATAATTGCCTTTCCTGGCCAGAGATAAATTGGTAAAGATAATGAAAATTAAATCTTTGGAAATCCTTTATTATTTGAAAAATTGTTTACCTGCTTTCCGGCTTTATGAGTTTAATTTTGCTTTATGAAATTCATGAATTTCTCACACTTGCAATGCATTATCATTGGACCACTAGTAAGTGTCGAAGTCGACCTCCCGTTTCTACTTCTTCGAGATTAGACGGGATACTCATTGGGTACACGTTGTTTTCGTACTCATACTACACTTGTTGTGCATTTTTGTTGCACAGGTTCATATGTGGCTAGCGACTTAGTGGCATAGCGGCAGGGTTGATACGAAGACTTAGGCGAGCTGTATTTATTGAGATAACCGCCAGCAGAGTCCCCTTCAGAGTATTTTACTGTGTTTTCATTTCTGTCCACTTTATATTTCGGACAGTTACTGTATTTTATTTCATTCTCTAGTAAATGCTCTTGCCCTTGTGACACCGGGTTCTGGGATAATTATGGGGTATTTGTATTAACTTCTTTGCATTCATATTTGATTTGAAATGATTATCTTTTACTGGTAAAATTGAAGGAAAATCATAGTTTTCATAAAATTATTAAAACGAAAATTTAATTTAGTATTTTGGTTGGCTTGCCTGATAGCGGTGTTCGGCGCCATCATGACCCTTAGTGGAATTTGGGTTGGGACAACATGGTATCAGAGCACTAGGTTCCCTTAGGTCTCACTAGTCATGAGCGAGTCTAGTAGAGTCTTGCGGATCGGTACGGAGACGTCTATACTAATCTTTAAGAGGCTACGGGGCTGTTAGGAGCACTTCCCTTCTTGATTCCTCATCGTGCGGTTTGATTCCTTTGAGGCTTACGCCTTTATTTCCTATTCGATCTTATACGACGCGAACTGCTTGCTATAAATCAAGAATTGAAAGATTTGTAATGGTACTACCGATGTGGTGCGGGATGTTTCTCCCTGAATAGTTGATTGGACTATTGTTGTTGCCTTGCGGAAGGATATCTTGTCATTTCGGCTCAGTAACAGTATTCCTGAGAGCTTTGAGGCTGCACAAATTGTTATGATGCTTACGATTGGTTATCGACAGTATTGACTTGATGGTAGGATACTTGCTTATGTGTTGGGGCGGTGAATGATTTAAAAAGAAGTTTACTCAGTGCACGATTCAGAGATTAGATATCTCATTTCCGGCGAAGGAAAAGGAATTAGCCTATGAATGTCCATATTTGGGGTGATGGAGTAACGAGACTTGGTATTTTCGAGCGTGGTGGGATTTTCATCTGTGATGTAGTGTCCTCGTCCTCAATTTTATGTGTTAAGTTTGCCTGTGTTATGGTCTTCTGCAATTCACCCTTGTGGTAGGATATTGTGAAATAATATTGGAGAAACGACGGTTGGATATCGTGGTGTGCGGTGGTTCAGGATTGAATCGGTGTTTCTAATGTCGACGGCTCGAGAAAGATGATCTCCGTAAAGGTTTAAAGTTAGTAACGACTTGTGGGTTGAAGTGCTACGAAGATAGATTTTATTAAGGCAACAACTGAGCAGCAACGGATAAGGAAGGACAAGTGGGAAGTGTCAGGCGGTGCTTAAAATTTCTAGAAGGCCAGGTATATGAAGCAAAGGTCGAGTGGTCGATTAGAGGAGTGAGTTCCGCCAAAGTGGGAGAGTGGCGGAGTTGCATATAGGCTTTGTGTTAGGATGACTATGCACCTTAAGGAGAGTTTGGAACGACTTGGGAATTTTAGTAATTGATGATTGGGGTCTATGGATCTAATTTGAAGTATGGGCTATTATGCGGCAGGAGATTTGATATAACGGAAAGGAGCTACTTGAAATGAAGAAGGATAAAATGTAACTTTGAATTGGAAGGATGTTGTCGCACATTTAATTGATGTCCACGAAAGCTGAATGGACTTGTGCAGCTAGAGAGTGAGCTCGGACTCAGGATAGGTTATTGATGTCGTAGTGATTGTACCCCGTGCAACAGCATTAGAAGTCGTCGGCATGTAAATTCAAATAGGTGGGTTATCTCCAGTGAGCAACTCGGCGGTCGCATGGATTGGCGAAGCTTCTGCGAAGAATTCTATTGGTTATACAGCAAAGAGATCGGCCGTGCGAATGTGGTTAATGATTCAGAGTATGAAAAGGGGTTTTACAGAAAGATTTTGAGAATTTTTGCGGTTGATTGCGCAAGGTTATGTCAATAAGAGATAAAGAATCCTGGTGAATTCCAAAGTTGTGTAATAGTGGATTCAAGCTAAGTGGGAGAGTCCCACCGCTTAGGATTGGGTTGAATGGCTAACTACTTGTGAGGTTTCTGGTTATTAGCATATTGATGGGTTATTACAGCTGCGGGAAAAGAACATAAGTGGTAATTTGAGCAAAGGAATTATTAAAGGTATGCTGTGTTTGGACTTATTGGCTCATGTTTAGACTCGGGGAAGGATTCAGGAATTATGCCTTGTATGGATGCAGGTTTCAAGGAAAGTGATTTTCCCGGGTGCTTCGTCATGAGGGTATTCATGTGCTAGAAGGTTCGTAGAGTTGATTATATTCGAGGCAAAGTCAGAGCGAGTGGCTCTCAACAACGGTCCTAGTGAATTCAAAAGTTAAAGTGTGGTGCCTAATGATTTCGAGCCTATAAGTACAGTTAAGAATCAAGCTTTTGTAGCAGCTTATAATAAGAGGCCCAGAATATTCTATGATGTTTTGACTCACGGTGTAGCATTTGGGAGGAAAATGAGAAAAGACTTCGGATTCGTAGAGGGATTATCAGAATGGGCATACTGGTTGAGGATGCGAATGTGCGCACAAGGGAGGTATGAATGGTTCGTGGGATTGGAGACAGCGTGGTCTCATGATTCGAGGTCACTCGGGATGGGTGCGGATGGGGTGTGTTATGTGTTGAATGGAGTTATTAGTATTTCTAAGGAAATCAAGGATAAATTGGAAGAAGATAGATTCATTAGCCATTGTTGAATTGGCATATTGGTGGTAGTGATCAGTTCCTACAGCGGGACCAAGTTATGCAAGTGATTTGTGACGGTACGTGTGAGGCCGGTCAGCCGCCATAATTGATGTTATTCAGAAGTATTCTACTATTATGCCCTATTCTGTGTAGGAGGATCCCAGAAGGGCTTTGGTGGCTTAGACCACTACTTAGAGATTTGCATATTCCATGGTTATGAGAATTCACATGTGTGTTGCTATGGTTCTCCTAAAGTGAGTTAAGTGAAAAGTTTTTATATGATGAAGTGTTAATCTATTAGTGGTTCCGAAGTTATGATGCAAAATGTGCTATATCGTATACTGGCATGTTAGGTGCAATGAGTGGTATGGAATTTGAAGTGAGGATCAAGGTTGCAGTTCGGTGTTGATAAGGATGTCACGAGCTCGGATGAGCAGGAAAGGAGTTTCAATCTTTACATCTGGTCCAGGATTCTTGATCGCTTTTCAACGTTAGTGCGGCTGGTGGTTTGGATGTATAGACCTGTTATCTATCACGGAAGGTTGTGGGAGCATGCCTCAAGGGAAGGTTGTATAAGTATGACATGTAGCCACTTGATTGATTGAAGAGTTAAATCAAGTATGAAGATTGTAGTGATGTCGGTAAATTGAGAATTGATGCCTGGAGGGCACACGGCTTATTGGGTTATGGACTGTGGAGGATTACTTCGGTTATGATGGTTGTTCTTGTGTGTTATGAGAAAAACGGGGGTGATTATGGAACTTTGAAAGGTTAGTAACCTGGTTCAGTGCGATCAGAATCAGCTTGAGGTCTGTGGATGGATTTAAATGTGAATAGGCTCTATATCAGGCCAGATGTGTTTATTTCAGTCATGCGCTCCTTATGGAAGAGTAGTCGGGGTGTTATTTCATCATCAGCTATTTCATGTAATGATGTATTACGCCGTGTGAGTCGTGAGATGGCTTGGTGAATTTCTTATGTGATGAGGTTCTGCGTAGAGATGATGTTACATGAGCAGAATGGCTCTTGAGATTCAGATCATATATCGCACCTCAGTTGTGCTTGAGTTTGTAGCTTATAGCGCTATATGTCTCCTTAGGGATGGTTTTATGCATTTGACGTGTTGGTGACGGACATTCGATATTTTGATGTAATGAGCAATCGAGCTCAGTGTGTATCTCCTTATGTGACATGTGTGGATCGGGTGGCACGCCAATATGGGTATGTTATTTGGATCGGGTTGCGCGCCGCAACAATGTGATGTTGAGTACAGTTCCTTATATCTATTTTTATGTGTTTTGTTACCTATTTTTTCTGAGGAAAATTCATATTAGCTGTGTGCCCGCGTCGCAGGTATGATTCGCGAGTGGGGTGTTTGTTTAATTATGTTGACCGCATCGCATGTATGATTCGCGAGCGGGGCAATTGGATTTCCTTTTCAGAGTTCATTTTCCTTTATATCACGTTCGAATTAGTAGCCTATTGGCACATTGTGGCATCATATGAGACTTTTGATCATGTTCGGGGTGGCTTATTGCCTGAGCAGTTCGTACTGGGTGAGACGAGATCGTGGATTTAGGATCATTGCAATCTGATTATATGAAGTATATTAAGGAGCAAAGACCATTATTTGGTTCAGAATGAGGTGATGGTTCTTGTCAAGATTATAGACCCAATGAATTGTTGATTCGGCAGTTAGTTATGAATTTCTACACATCTCTTCTGTCGTGGCAGTATTGTAAGAGTTAGAGCAAGACCTATGTATGTCATGAGGTGCAATGGGAGCATCAGATTCATGGAATTTCGACTAAATTAATCAGAGAATATTATTGTGGTCATGTGAGTAAAGTGGTGCAAAGTGTGAATTCAGCTAAGGTATACAATTATGTTTTGGTGTTGCGTGTAGTTATTGATTCGGTGAGCGTATGTGAGAACAGGCCTGGAAGAGAATTTCGGATGTTAGAATTGGGCTCTAAGGCTTATTTTCCAAAGTGAAAAAGGGTATCTTCAGATTGATCGAGCTAGGGTGCCCAGCTGAGTTGTGGTAGCACGGGTAGGTGCTCGAGGTGTTAAATAGTGATTTCGGGCAACTCCAGCGCAAATCTTAGCACGTTCGAGGACGAACGTATGTTTAAGTGGGAGAGAATGTAACGACCCGACCGGTCGTTTTAAGCTCTAGCGCGTCGTTCAACAGTTTGAGGCCATGATCAGCTTCACTTCAGGTATTATTACTTGTGCGCACGGTCGGAATTGAATTCCGAGAAGTTTGGAGTTGATTTGGAAAGGAATTCTCATTTCGGAAGCTTTAAGTTGAAAGAATTGACTAAGGTTGGATTTTTGAGTAAACGACCTCGAAATCAGGATTCGAAGGTTCTATCAGGTTTGTATGATGATTTCGGTCTTGGGCGTATGTCCGGACTGGGTTTTGGAAAACCCGGGAACGTTTCGGCGCCTATTGTGGAAGTTAGCATTTTTGGAAGAATCTCATAAGTTTGGATTGAAGTGCATTTCAGGGTTATCAATGTCTCTTTGAGATTCTGAGTCTGGGAATAGCTCTGTATGGTGATTGTGGTATTGGGAGCGCGATCGGAAGTGAATTCGGAGGTCCGTAGGTCATTTTGGAGTCATTTGGATAAAGATAGAAATTTGAAGGTTTTTGAGAAGTTTGACCAGAAGTGGACTTTTTGATATCGGGGTCAGAATCCAATTCCGGAAGTTGGAGTAGGTCCGTAATGTCAAATATGACTTGTGTGCAAAATTTGAGGTCAATCGGACGTGATTTGATAGGTTTCGTTATCGAATGTAGAAGTTTGAATTTCTAAAGTTCATTAAGCTTGGATTGGAGGTCGATTCATGATTTTAGCGTTGTTTGATATAATTTGAGGTCTTGAGCAAGTCTGTAATATGTTTTGGGACTGGTTGGTATGATTGGTTGAGGTCCCAGGGGCCTCAGGTGGATTCCAGGTGGTTAACGGATCGAATTGGAACTTAGAGGAAGAGCTGAAGTTGTTGGTTGTTGGTGTAACCGCACCTGCGAGACTTGGGCCGCAGGTGCGGAGCCGCAGAAACAGCCCTTGTGTCGCCGAAGCAGGAAATGGTTGGGCTTGGCTGGGGTCGCAAGTGCGCCAAACCTTCTGCAGAAGCGACAGTGCAGAAGCGGCCCTGGTTTCGCAGAAGCGGACTTGAGCGAGTTGGCTGAGACCACACATGCGATATAAATTTCCGCAGGTGCGGAGCCACAGGTGTGACTGGTGCACCGCAGGTGCGAAAATGCTGGAGGCAGTGTGTTCTTTTAAAAATTGGGAGATGGTCATTTTTCACCCATTTTCAGTTGGTGTGGGCGATTTGGAGAGCTTCAAGTGGAGTTTTTCTTCATCATCGACAAGGTAAGCTAACCCCACCTATCTTGAGTTAAATACATTGATTATGTATGAATGTTTGCATGTAAATTGGTAGAAACTTGGGGGGTTTGAGAAAAACCTAGAAAATTCGTATTCTTGGATTTTTGACCACGATTTTGGGTATGAAATTAAGAGAAAATCATATATTTGAGTTTGTGAGTTCAAGGGTAAACTTTATCTTTGAAAAATTTTGGAATCCGGCCACGTGGGCCCGAGGGCAATTTTGTCAACTTTTCCATCGGGATTAAGAATTGTTATAAATTGGATTGTAATGAGTAATTGAACATATATTAATGGATATGCATAATTATTGGCTAGTTTTGGGAGCATTGTGCATCGATTCAAGTCTTTGGAAGAGCATGGAATGCCGGTTATTGATCTTCGGAGCGAGGTGAGTCTCCTTTCTAACCTTGTAAGAGGGAATTGTCCTCATAGGTGAAATAATTGGTTATGTGCTCCTATTTGTGGGGGCTACGTACGCACGAGGTGACGAGAGTCCGTGCGTAGCTACTATTTTGTGAAAGTCCGGGTAGTCTAGAACCCAAAGCATGCTATACTTGGAATATTTGTATTCTTATTGACAGATGAATTGCTTAAATCCTATCGAATTGGTGAATGAGTTTCTAAAAGGATTAAACTTCATTTTTCTTAAACCGCTAAAAGAGAATTGGCTTTTATTTGGATAAACGTTCCCCGATAAATTCTTAATTGGCTTTTTAAGCATGTATTTCTATGGGTACCTACGTCGCATGAATGATTTGCGAGCAGGGCGATTGTTTATTTAAATTTGACAGTGTCGCATGTATGATACACGAGCGGGGTAATAGATGCATCTATGGTTCGTGCCGTTCGACCCTCGACCTCGTGAGCGGGGTAATAAATTTGACAATGCACATTTTATATTTATGTTGGATCAGACCGTACGACCTCGGCATGATATGCGCATGCCTGTATTGTTTGCCTGAGAACTTTTAAATGTTGATAATTGCCTTTTCTGGCCAGAGATAAATTGATAAAGATAATGAAAAGTAAATTTTTGGAAATCCTTTATTATTTGAAAAGTTGTTTACCTGCTTTCTGGCTTTATGAGTTTAATTTTGCTTTATGAAATCCATGAATTTCTCACACTTGTACTACATTATCATTGGACCACTAGTAAGTGTCGAAGTCGACCTCTCGTCTCTACTTCTTCGAGATTAGACGGGATACTCATTGGGTACACGTTATTTTTGTACTCATACTACACTTGCTGTGCATTTTTGTTGCACAGGTTCATATGTGGCTAGTGGCTTAGTGGCTTAGCGGCAGGGTTGATATGGAGACTTAGGTGAGCTGCATTTATCGAGACGACCCGCAGCTAGCAGAGTCCTCTTCAGAGTATTTTACTGTGTTTTTATTTCTGTTTATTTTGTATTCCGGACAGTTACTGTATTTTATTTCATTCCCTAGTAAATGCTCATGCCCTTGTGACACCGGGTTCTGGGATGATTATGGGGTATCTTGTGTTAACTTCTTAATATTCATATTTGATTTGAAACGATTATCTTTTACTGGTAAAATTGAAGGAAAATCATAGTTTTCAATAAATTATTAAAACGAGAATTTAATTATGTATTTTGGTTGGTTTGCCTGACAGCGGTATCCGGCGCCATCACAGCCCTTAGTGGAATTTGGGACGTGACACCGCTTCTGCGGTCTTGAAACCGCTTCTGCAGCTTGAGAGCCACTTCTGCGATTTTGGGCCTCGCCTGCCTTGGCCGCGTCTGCGAGAGGACGACCGCTTTTGCGGTCTCGCACCTGCGGCTACCAACCGCGAGTGCGGTTATGACAGTAACCAGATGCTTCAGCTCTTTTCAACTTTTCCAACTTCACTCGAGTCCCGTCCGATTGACGCTCGGGGCTCTCACCCCCCCCCCCGAACATACCGACAAGTCTGAAATTATGAAACGGACCCGCTCAAACTTTTGGAACTCCCGAAACAACGCTAAATCTATGAATCACCCCCTAAAACAAATTGAATCAAACTTATGAACTTCAAGCTCTTAAATTCACTTCTAACGTGCCGAAACGTTCTTATACTACTCGGATTGGTACCAAATTTTGCGGGCAGGTCTTAAATGTTATATTGGACCTGTAATGGGCTCCGAAACCAACATACGAGCCAGACACCAACGTGATCAGTCATTATTTAGTTTCTTTAAATCCTTAGAATTTTCAGTTTAACAATTTCTAATAAAAATTCATTACTCGGGCTAGGGAGCTCGGAATTTGATTCCGGACATACGCTCATGTCCCATATTTTCCTACGGACCCTCCGAGACCATCAAAACACAAATCCGGGTCCGTTTGCTAAAAATATTAACAAAAGTCAAACTTAGCCTTTTAAGAAAATCTTAAGAAATCAAATGAACATATTTCAACCTAAATTCTCCCAACTCCCGAACCAACCATCCCCGTGGGTCGTAAATTAGTTAAAGCAAGTGCGGAAAATTTTATTTAGGAGGACGGGGTACTAAAAAGCAAAACGACCAGTCGGGTCGTTACATCCCCTGTCATCACCAACGTTGTAGTATGTTGAAATTCGTGGACAGGTAAAAGGCAATTTTTGATATGGATTTGGTGATTTTCTTTTGATTTTTCACCAAGTTTTACTCTTTGCAACCGATCTATTCCTTTTCTTTCTTTTTCTTGTGTAGTCTCTACCCTAAATTTAGGGGAGATTGATGGTAATAGTAGTTATTTGGAGAAAGAAGCAAATTCTCTGAAACTTTTGTAGTAAAAATTTGGATGAGAAGATCGGAAATCGGGCGTTATCAAAAGAAAAAATCAAAAGGAATAACATACATTAAGATTATAAGTCGCAGGGGTGTACAAAGGAAACCGACAAACCGCACCAACCCGATTATCTGAGTCAAACTGAGAAAAAAAATCCGACTATGGTTTGGTTTGATTTGGTTTGGTGTTGGAAAAAAAAACATATCATAATTTTTTGCAAAACAAACAGCCAGATTCCTTCCCCCCGTTTGACAAATGCAACCGAACGTTTATTTTTTGCAAATGTGGCCCCTTCCAAATTTCACATGAATTTTGAAGCCGGGGAGGATTATTTTATGACATTTTACAAACTTGTCCATTCTTTTACGAAAATAGCTTTTCGACAACTGAAAGATACTCTAAGGCTATTTCGACAAGAACGGTTTAAGACGCGGCCGAAGCTGGCTCGGCTTATTTTTGACTAAAAATCCAAACGGTATTCACCTGACCGCTGACTCTTTGTTTTTTTTTTCAAATTACAATAAAAACCTGGTGTTGCAAACACGACCCTTTAGCGCCTCGGGGGCGAAGATTTTTAAGGTCGTGTGGGTCAACTGGACCAAATCTAAAACAATGACCCAAAGGTGGCTGTTTATGCAAAGCCAGCCATCCGGCATCCCTTTTGGGAACATTCAGCTATTTTTGACAAAAACAGCATCACCCGACGTATTTATGACTCTTTTTATCGTTTTTCAAAATAGAAAACTCAATATTGCAAACACGGCCTTTCAACGCCTCGGGGATGAAGATTTTTTAAGGTTGTGTGGGTCAACTGGACCAAACCTAAAAAATGACCCAAAGGTTCCTGTTTATGCAAAGTAAGCCTTCCGGCGTCCCTTTCGGGAACATTCGGCTATTTTTGACAAAAACAGCATCACTCGACTTCTTTATGACAAAATTAAAATTTTGACATGTTTTTTTATTTATTTGTTTGTTTTTGGCTATTTTAGCAAAAAGGGAGGTTGGACCCGATGAAGGTTGCCTACGTATCTCACATCCGGTGAGAATCAAACCCGCGTAGTTCGGGAAATGACGAATGAAGTAAATGAACTAACTTTTTTTTTTTGAAAGGAAAGACTTATAAAGAAGAAAGGGAGCATTTTTGAAAGAAGTGCTTCTAAAAAATATTTTTGAATTTTCAATTTTCTTTTCAATTTTGATAGAAGAATGAAAATATTTTCTGACTTTTGGAAGAAATTAAAAGAATATATATTTTATTATTATTATTATTATTATTATTATTATTATTATTCTTAAAACAATTAAAAAAACTTTCTAAAGAGATCAATAATGGAAAATATTTTTGGATTTCTATTTTTTTAAAAACTGGAGGTCTAAAAAATATTTTCTAGACTTTTTGGCAAGACAAATACTTTTTGCAACAAATAAAGATATATATATATATTTTGGAAATAAAGAAAAACTTTTTGAATTTATATATATATATATATATATATATATATATATATATATATATATATATATATATATATATATATATATATATATATATTGCAACAAATAACAAAACCACGTTCAATGTACGACTCTTTTTAGTTTTAAATTTGGCATTTTCATAAACAAATAAATAAATAAAAACCATTTTAAAAACAAGACTCTTTTTCATGGCAAGATAAACTATTTTCCTTTTCTATTTTTTGAAAACAAGACAGAATAACGACTCTTTTTTTTCTATTTTTCCTTTTCTTTTAGTAAAACAAATTAATAAAATATTTTTTTTTCCTCAAAATTTCGGCAGAGTTTTGACAGTATTTGGGCATTGGTTTTTTTCAAAATAAATAATTAATTCCCTAACCGCTATTTCTCTTTTTTTTCTTTTCTTTTTTTTTCCAACGTTCCCGAGATTCAAAAACTAGTCAACATGCGGGTTCGGAACAAATAAATGCACAGCACAAATAGGATGCATCAGGATGGTCTTTTCATTTCAGGTTGCTAGTCCTAGACGGACTCAACCTCTGTGTTAAGTCCCCTAAGTCAAAATGCAACATGATGCAAATAATCGTTCCTACTAGGGATCCGGCATGAAGTCATGTTATTCTATGTTCAAAACCTGAGTCGGTGTTCTAGACTGTGTACCCGAGCGGACAACTCGAATCGAGGAGGGGGCAACTTTCCGGGAACCAAAGGGCCATCCGGCTTAGTAACTTGTCCGGCCTCTTTCTTATTTCAAGGTATGACACTAACAGAATAGGGAGTCTCAACCAGTAAGCACATCCCCGGAGGTAAGAAGAGAAAGGTTTCGGCACCATTTATATACAGTTCAGATAATATCAAAGCGGTAAAAGCAGCATTTAGCACATTAGGCTCAAACATGTAAAAATCAGATAAAGCCAAATATAACAATTTATCTAAGCTCGAATTTCTAACCCTGAACCAGTGGTTCTTAATTAATATTCCCCAGCAGAGTCGCCAGAGCTGTCACACCTCCTTTTTCCGCCCCCGCGAGGGTACAAGGAGTTTTTCCAATTAAAGGACAATCAAAACGGGATTTGTTTGTTTATTTCAGAGTCACCACTTGGGAGATTTAGGGTGTCCCAAGTCACCAATTTAATCCCGAATCGAGCAAAAGAATGACTCTGTATTACAGTCCGCGAACCAGAAATCCGGATAAGGAATTCTGTTAACCCGAGAGAAGGTGTTAGGCATTCCCGAGTTCTGTGGTTCTAGCACGGTCGCTCAACTGTCATATTCGGCTTGTTTATCTGATTTTTTTATACAATTATGAGCTTATGTGCAGATTTTAACTCTTTACCGCTTTCATTATTATTATTATTATTTTACAGGGAATTGCAACGTTGTGAAAATGTATTTCGAACCGCGCCACAATCAATGTACCCGTGATCGTCGACACACTTTGACTCCGTTGAAATGTGGATTTGGGTCACATAAATGTGCACCCGAGTTTAAGAAGATTAAATTATTAAAGGCGCGCCTAAAGCGACTAGCGTATTATTTACTTTGGGTAGGGCTGTGAAATTTTGCTAAACGGTCCATCCCGAAGTCTAAGCAATTTTAAAGCAAATATTTACTGAGGGCCCCGCAAATTTGTATTTTTTATTCGGCGAGGGTCATCTCATTCTTATTTTTTAAAAGGAATTTGCAACGTCATGGACACGCATCTCGAACCACGTCACAATCAATGTACCCGTGATTAGAGACACATTTCGACTCCATTGAGATTTGGATTTGGGTCACATAAATGTGCACCCGAGTTTAAGAATGTAATTTAATTAAATCGCATCTAAAGAATCTAACGCGTTATTATCTTTGGGGAAGGCAATGAAATTCACTAAACAATCCATCCCAAATTCTAAGTATTTATTATGACCAATTATTGAGGGCCCCGCAATTTGCATTTTTTATTTGGCGAGACTCGTCTCATTATTTTTTAAAAGGATAATCTTAGCATGACTACATTTTCTATTTTTCGTTTTCTAAAATAAATGAAGAAAATGTCCTACTTTATTTACATACTTTCGAATAATTATAGT
This sequence comes from Nicotiana sylvestris, assembly GCF_000393655.2. NCBI lineage: Eukaryota > Viridiplantae > Streptophyta > Magnoliopsida > Solanales > Solanaceae > Nicotiana > Nicotiana sylvestris. The sequence goes on along the minus strand of NC_091062.1, from coordinate 78,170,172 downwards.
TAAGTTTCGAAAGTGAGTCGTTTAAAGAGTTTACATGGGCAGCGCATAAAATATTCTACATACAAATAGTAAAAGAAAGAAAAGACTACATTAAACTACAACTTCAAATCTTTCTCATTTTTGCATTCATGCTTCGAGTGGCTTACAAGATGAACCAGTGTATCATTTTGTGTACCTGGTATTTGGAAAGCAAGGAAAGAAGATGAAGATCAGTAGAAGCAGCAGTAGTGTAAATACATAGCAACAACAGCAACCCAGCAGCAATTCGACCCAGGTTCAAGGCCCAGAAAACTTTGAAGAAAACCGAACAACTCAATAGAACAAATCCAAAAGTATGTAAACAAACTAAACAGCAACAACCCACGCGTGTATTAAAACCCGAAACTAAACTCGTTTCTCACTTTGTTTTTGTTTTCTCTTTTTAAACTCTATCACACTCTCTTCAGATTTTTCAGAATGTATTCCTCTCTCAAAAATGTTCTCCCCAAAAATCCTCCTCTTTTTTCTTTTTAAGTGTCAAAATGAGTCTCTTATATACCCAAAGCAAGACCCAATATTCTTTCACTATGTGCACCCTTTAACTTTTATTATTACTCACACTTTCACTTTAGTAAAAGTAGTCAATGTGCCCCCCCCCCCCGTGTTCCCTCTTTTTGAAAAGTAGTCAAAGTGGGCCCCCTTGTTCCCTCTTTTTGAAAAGAAGACATCATAACTCACCTTTTCCTTTTTGCTTTAATCATTATGTCTTGTCCCCACCTTAATTAAATAATCTGTAATTGGTTAATTCCCGTTTTACCCCTAAAACTAATGTTACGCCCCGATTCAAAAATCTGTTCAACTTCAAAATTATCTAAGAACCTAAAATTAAATTACCAGCTATAACCAATCCTTAATCCAGTTCAATCAACAAATTCAAACTTAAACTATGAACAACAAATTTTCAATCGGAATTATTTTGACTGAACGATATTTTTAACAACATATATATTTGCAGATTCAACAATATTAACAAATTCAACATAACCAACAAATAGATTTGAGTTTCTAAATTCAATAGCCAATTGATCTTTAAACTAAATCTAACAACATTACAACCAAGATGAATATTCAAATTAAATCAAGCATTTAAAACATAAATTCACATTAAATCACCGGATTAAGAACGAACTTCAACCAAAAGATGAACACGAATTTAATCTAAACTAATCAATAAAATGGATGATTCAAGTGATTAAACTAACATATTTCTATATTACAACTAAATTATTTTAAACGAATAAAAATAAACCGAAGAAGAAATAATTGATTGAATTTCAACTCGAATCTAACCACATTAAAATTAAACTAACAATTCCTTTTTTACACAAATAAACGAAATTAACATGAAACAAACCAAAAATAAGTAATTAAATTTCAATTTGATTCTAACAACATTAAAAATTAAAACTAACAATTTCTTTTAAATTAAAATTAAGCTAACAATTTCTTTCACATACTAACAATTAAACTTAACAATTTCAATTTGAATCTAACAACATTAAAATTAAACTAACAATTTCTTTTACAAATTAAATAAAAACACATGAAATAAACGGAAAAACTAATTAATTAAATGATAAACACGAACAAAACAAGAATCAAACATTTAACGATTTTAGATCCGAGAATATCAAAACAAAATACGGACAAAATGAAACTCAAACCCACTAACCGGATCGAAGCGATGACGAACTCGAATGGAAAGTAGTTTGGTCGTTTGGAAGAGGACAAAGAAGGAAACGCCGCAGCAGCCATGGCAGTGAAGAAACGCAGCAGCAGCAGCGTCGTAATAGTGACGACGACAAAGAAGCAACACGGGCAGCAGCCACAACAATGGAGAAACGCAGCAGCAGCGTCGGAGAAGAAGAAGCAACAAATAGGTGACGATCTGAAGAAGAAGACAGTAGCAACGACGAGCGGAGAAGGCCAGCAACGACGTGAAACATAGAGGAGAAACAGTAGCACCGGGCAGCAGCCATGGCTGGAGCAACTCGATGGATGAAGAAGGAGAAGCAGCAGTAGCGACGAGCGAAGAAGAAGAAGAAACAACGGGCAGCAATGCGACGGGATCTCGTGCTCGTTTGAAGAGCTTGGAGACGCAGCCATGGCGGACAGCAGTGATGGGATCTTTTGATCATTTTGAAGAGCTGTAGGCGCAGCCATGGCGGGCAGCATGTGACGAGAAAGAAGAAGCAAAGCAATAGACGCAGTGGCAAGATCTTGAAGATGCAACCATGGCGGACAAGAGAGGGAGATCGAGGAGTTGTGTGTGTATGCGTCGCGTATGTGTGCGTATATGTGCTGTGTGTGACGTGAGGGAGAAGGGGTGTGAGGGGGAGGGGCTGCCATGGGAGGAGATTTGGAGAAGGAGAGGAAGAAGAAGAGAGGGGGGGTCGGGTAGTCTTAGGGTTTTTTGGTTTTTGTTTTGTTTTTGTTTTATGAAAAATGAAAGAAAAAAATGAAAAGAGGGTTTGGGTCTTTTGGGTTATGGACTGGGTCAACCCAGTTCGAAATGGACTGGGTCGTTTGGGAAGATTGGGTCTCTTTGGGCCTGCGACTTAAAATTGAAGAAAAGGCCCAATCCGATCTCTTCTATATATTTTTTGCTCTATTTTTTTTTACTTTCTAAAACTAAATTCTCTAAGAATCCTTAAATTTCATATAGAACTAAATTAATTTATAAAAGTGCAAATTAACTCCCAATAACAATTAACACACAATTAAGTAGTAATTAAACATAAAATTGTACAATTGGACATTAAATGCTAAAAATGCAAACGATGCATATTTTTGTAATTTTCATTCTTGTAAAACAAGCTTAATTATTCCTAATTGTAGAATTAAATCCTAAATGCAAATGCGATATATTTTTGTATTTTTTTATTAATTTAACAAATAAACATGCACAGACAAATACAAATAATTATCCAAAATGTCACAAAAATTCTCAAATTTGCACACCAAGAAAAAAATCGTTTTATTTTGAATTTTTGGGAGTAATTTGTCATAGGGCAAAAATCACATGCTTACAGCATATACTAAAGAACTAGAAGATTCTTCAGGAATTCTCATGTATTGCTTGTTCTCATAATGAATTGATTATACCAGCTAAAGTTGGGACTAAGACCCCTGATTCTGAAATATATAAAAGGTGAATATGGGCCCGTTCACCTATCATGTGAATCACTTATATGTGCATATATGAGATGGTTACATGTGTAATTATTGTCAATCTGCAGTTTGGCATTTGGAATTGCTTTTCTCGATTAAGAGCATAATTTTCAGATTATGAAATCAAGACAGTTCATCTTGATAATGCTGGTTTATATCCAAGATGGTTTAGCATTGAATACCTCCTATTAATGGCTAAACCATTGCTTATGAGAACAAAGTTTCATGTGTTGGTCTAAGATTTTCTAAATTGCATATAGCAGCACTTGTATGCATCAGATCAACAATATATTGATAAGTCCTCCCTTCACAATTGGTTTAGGATCAGAAACCAAATATTTTTACTATCTTTTGTTGCGTGGTATATGATTAATTTCTCTACCATAATACACAAAGATATGTTTCCCAAAGATGATTAGGGATATATGTTAGTTTTTCTAACATTTGGGGGATGGAATAAACAGTTGAAAAATATGCTATATGAATCGAATTATCATGATCCTCACTTAGAAGATAATTCAAGTCGAATGCCAGAAGCATTTGTTGATCCAAAATTAAATATCATATTTCAGCTGCAAATGCTCCTATTAAAATTAAAGTCCCTGAAGGATAGAGTTTACTGTACGCATAAAGCGTGGTAGACCAATCGGTTCCAAAGGTAACAATCCTTGAAAAATAGTAGGAGCTAATGATCAAAATGAGGAGGAAATAAGCTCTAGAAGAGCCCACGACATAACATTTCATGAAACTCCCGAAAAAGTTCAGGTACCTGAAAATAAAGAAAGTGATGAGATCTCCACAAGTTATGTCGCTTCGGAACTGACACAAAATGATCGTCGACGATATATTTAATACAATATAGTGCACAATATTGTAAACGATTGTGAGGATCGGACTAGCAGTCCAGACACTTGAAGATGTCATACCATTTAGATACAAGTCTTAACCTATATGACTTATTTGGCTAAATCTATATGAAGATCCTTGAAGGATTGAAAATGCCCGAAGCATATAATTCAAAGTCTTGAGAAATGTACTCGATCAAATTATAAAGATCTTTGTACGGTTTAAAGCAATCTGTGCGCGTGTGGTATAATCGCCTCAGTAAATATTTGCTGAAAGAAAGTTACATAAATTATGTTATTTGTCCATGTATTTTTATAAAGAAAATGTCATCAAAATTTGTTACACTTGCTATTTATGTTGGTGACATAAATCTTATTGGAACTCCGGAAGAGCTCCAAGAGGGTCTTAAAAATACTTTTACATGGACAAAGTGTACCCATTAAGTACATCAATGAATATTCAATCACTTGAAGTGAATAAGGATCCGTTCCAACCTCTAGAAGAGGATGAGGAGCTCCTTGGTCCTGAAATACTCTATCTCGATATAGATGGTGATATGGGTTTGTTTTATGCTAACAAAGATAGTGCAGACCTTGTTGGTTATGCAGATGCAGGTTATTTATCTGATCCCCATAAAGCTCGATCTCAAACCGGCTACGTATTTACATATGGAGGTACTATCATATCATGGCGCTCCACAAAGCAATCTATTGTTGCTACTTCTTCAAATCACGCTGAGATAATAGCTATTCATGAAGCAAGTAGGGAATGCGTATGGTTGAGATCAATAATTCATTTTATTCGAGAAAAATGTGGTTTGGAATGTGAGAAAAGACCCACAATTTTATACGAAGACAATGCTGCATGCATAGCCCAATTGAAGGGAGGATTTATAAAAGGAGATAGAACGAAGCACATTTCACCAAAATTATTCTACACACACGATCTTCAGAAAAATGGTGACATTGATGTGCAACAAATCCGTTCAAGTGATAATCCAGCAGATTTATTCACTAAATCTTTGCCAACTTCAACTTTTGAGAAGATGGTATACAAGATTGGAATGCGGAGACTCAAATATTTGAAACAAGGTTTTCATCAGGGGGAGTAAAATACGCGATGCACTCTTTTTCCCTTACTAAGGTTTTTTCCCATGGGGTTTTCCTTATAAGGTTTTTAATGAGGCACCTAGCAATGCGTATTACTAAATATGTGTACTCTTTTTCCTTCACTAGGATTTTTTCCCACGTGGTTTTTCCTAGTAAGGTTTTAATGAGACACATTATCTTTTAATGAACATCCAAGGGGAGTGTTATAAATATATTATATTATGAATGTTCATTTAGTACTCCGTTGTAAATAATCTTCCTGAAGAAGCTTATCCATATGGGACTCCACCGTAAATATGTTTATCTATTTAGTACTCTATTGGAAATAAGCTTCCTGAAAAAGCTTATCACTTCGGTAGCCGGTTATGGATAAACATTACCCTAGGTAGAAGATTATCCATATCTGGTATAGTAGCAGCTTACACAGCAGCTTGCAGTAGCAGCTTACACAGCAACTTGCAATAGCAGCTTACACAGCAGCTTGCGTAGCAGTTTACACAGTAGCTTGTAATAGCAGCTTACACAGCAGCTTGTAGTAGCAGCTTACACAGCAGCTTGCGTAGCAGCTTACACAACAGCTTCTTTTCTTCTATAAATAGAAGAGATTTCAGTTCATTATGTACATCAGTTTGAATTCGAATAATATATCAGTTTTTCTCTATACTTGTCTTTACTTTATAGTCTTTATTTTATAACACATTGTATGTTTTTGTCCTTTCTTTTGTATTTTTTTGATAGAACAAATAAAACCTTTTTTTTATTATTTCCAAATAAAACAAGCAAAAAGAAGTAAACTAATCCAGTTTATCTTTTCCTTATAGGTCGTTAATTGGAAGTAACTATTTTTACAATTCCAGAGATTGTTGTTGGTAGTCAACGTCACCTTTTAAAACTTACTAACAGTCGCCTTTAAAAGTCTTTTTATCTCATTATTTTACTCTCTTTTCATTCCAGATAGAACTCCTTTGTCAACTTTATCATCTTTCAAAGTCTAAAAATATAATTCGAAAAACTAATGAGTGCATGATCATGAAATATTGAAAAAGATATTCCATTTAAGAAAAGTCAACAATCACCTTTTCACATCATGTTATCAACAGGCGTAGACAGGCAAACCTGCTGAACATTGCGCCAAGAAGCAAGGAACTTTTTTTGCCGATTTAAAGAAAGTTGCTCCTCTTAGCACGAGGATTGGAGGCATGTTTATCGACATTCCAGTGCTAGGGAACCTATGTAATACACGATGATTTGGTAAAAGGTACCACTATTAACCTTTTCAATTTTTGTACTAATTAATGTAGTTTTACATATGCTCATATCTTTAAAATGCAATTATTTTTTATCATATGTGATTCCTACCGTGTATAAAAAGATTATACATCATACACATCAAGTTCTTCGAATAATTGCCAAGGTAAAAATTGATTGATATTATATATAATAATAATTATTATTATTTAATCGTATTTATTTTTCTTTAATGACCGCACGAAGCGCGGACAAATTTACTAGTTATCTCTATAATCATGGATTGTTTGAAGTTATAAGTAAAACTGCACTTTTGTCTTTTGTCACCCTTAAAATTAAACCTTAAGGTAGTATTGGCAAGGCCCATAATAAGGCCTTTTCTTCTTGTTTTATTCATGATTTTTTGGTTTTCATGTTACACTTTATTTTCTTAGTTTGTAATTTTTGAAGCTGTTATTGTCTTCGTATAAATGATAGAGTTTTTCCCATTTGGGTGTGTTTGGTATGAGGTTTTTTTTCAGAATCAATCAATAAAATAAATAGTTTGTATTGGAAGGGAAAACAATTTTAAAGCGTTAGAGCTGTATTACTGTGAATATATAGATGTTACCCAAAAGTCATTAATATGGCCCAAGATAGGACCATTTCTTCTAAGATATGATTATTTTGTTGTCACGACCTAAAATCCAATTAGTCGTGATGACACTTAACCCAATCCACTAGGTAAGTCAAATAGCAACGATCCTATTCAAATGAGATTTAACTGAGAATATAAATGATGAAATAATTGAGCTTTTATACAAAATTCCAAGGACTGGTAGTACAAATCATGAGCTTCTAAGATTTAAAGTTTGCAAAGCTGGTATGAAATAAATACATCATCTGTTTGAAATATACATGAACAAACTAATAATTTTAAAGCTGCCAAGAACAAGAGGTAACTATGACCGGAACGCCGGTACATCTTCAATGCCAGCTCCCGCCACACACATCGACATCAATATCCAAAATCTGCATGCAAGGTGCAGAAGTGTAGTATGAGTACAACCGACCCCATATAATCAATAAGTAATAAACCTAACCTTATGTTGAAAGTAGTGACGAGCTTGGACAAAGGTTAGAGTCCAACATCAACAGCTAGGAACAACTCGTAACAATATAAATAAAGTAGTACAAGTAATAACTCAAAGATATATGATGCTCAGCTCGTTCACAATTACGGAAAAATAGGCATGCTTTTCAGTTATATCAGTAAAAATCCAAACCCTCCACCGAAATCACCAAATATGAGTAAATATGAAAACTGTGATTTTTCCAAAACTTTCAACAACAAATAAGAAGTTTCGTCACCAGGTAGCATGAGGAAAGTACATCTCTAGGCCTACAATGTGCCTGTGAAGTCATGAATGTCACAATCAACATGAAGAAATGCATCTCAATACCTACATGCGAAGTATGCATGACAATTGTAATGCAACACAGTGATAAAGCCATATGCATACTCTCGGAGTATCAATTCGCTCAGTCCTCACAGTCACTCAATCCTCACAGTCACTCAGTCCTCACACTCGGCACTTGCACTCGCACTCAGTAGGTACTTGCGCTCACTGCTGGTAAGTCAGACTCCTATCACGACCCTAAACCCAGACCCGGTCATGATGGCACCTCTCGTAAAGACAAGGCCAGCCGACATACTTCCAATTCATTTTTAAGCAGTTAAGATAATACAATTAAGTATTAAACATAATAAATCTCCCAAAAAGATAAGGTGAAATAGTACAATTGCGGAAAATAAGTACAACACAGCCCGACATCGGGGTGTCACCAGTCATGAGCATCTATCGTAAAAACTACAAGTCTGAAAAGAGTCTATACATCTATTACATAACTAGAACAGAGGAAAATAAGATAGAGGGAGAAGCACTGGGCTGCGAATCATCGGGCAGCTACCTAGTGAATCTCCGAAAATCTGCTGGATAGCTCTCAATCCTCGCAAGCATGACTTGACTAGTCTCATTTATCATAATCATCATGATTTAAGCAATTCGAATTAAACATATAGTTGCAATAATACCACATAAAGCATGCTTCTGGGTCCTAAACTACCCGGACTTAGCATAATAGTAGCTACGCACGGACTCTCGTCACCTAGTGCGTACGTAGCCCCCGCATTTAATGGCAAATTATTAGATTACACCACCTATGGGGACAATTACCTCTTACAAGGTTAGATAAGAGACTCACCTCGATCCAAAGCGTACTTCAATACTAAGAATGAGCTCAAACTCTCAATTTGGAGCCGAACGGTCCAAAACTAGATAAACGAGGTAGGAACTAGTCAATACAAGCTCCCTAGATCGCATTCTAACTATTTAAGCAATTTCCCACCCTTAAACACAAGTTTCCTAATATTCGACCCCAGGCCCACGTGCCCAGATTCTAAATTTTTCGAAGAAAGTTGTTCTTTGTAACATAAGGATCAATAATATATGATTTCTATTTCATTTCATAACCAATTCCGTAGTAAAATCTAAGTTTTATCAAAACCCTAGGTTTTGCTCTAATCCCTTGATTTTTCCTAATCTTTATGTGTTAATCTACCCAAAACTCAAGTATTAAACTTAGAAATAAGGGGGATGAACTTACCTCAAGATGTTAGGTGGAAATCTTCTTCTCAAAAGTTCCAGAATCGCCCAATGCACGAATGCAAAATAAGCAAAAATGACCGGAGCCCGTATTAAATGAAGCACACTACTTCAATGATTTCCAGATCTGTGGTTAGGGGACCGCATCTGCGATCTTGCTCCTGCGAGAAAGTGGCCGCATTTGCAGAATTGGCCAAGCGGGGCTGGGACCGCTTCTACGGTCCTGAAGCTGCTTGTAACGACCTGACCAGTCGTTTTGAGCTCTAGCACGTTGTTCAGCAGTTTGAGGCCATGACCAGCTTCACTTCAGGCATTATGACTTGTGCGCAAGGTTTAAATTGAATTTCGGGAAGTTCGGAGTTGATTTGGAAAGAGAATTCTCATTTGGGAAGCTTTAAGTTGAAAGAATTGACTAAGTTTGGATTTTTGAGTAAACAACCTCGGAATCGGGATTCGAAGATTCCATCAGGTTCGTATGATGATTTTGGACTTGGGCGTATGTTTAGACTGGGTTTTGGAAGACCTGAGAATGTTTCGGCGCCTATTGTAGAAGTTAGCATTTTTGGAAGAATCTCATAAGTTTGTATTGAAGTGCATTTCAGGGTTATCAATGTTCGTTTGAGATTCCGAGTCTGGGAATAGCACCGTATGGTAATTCTGGTATTGGGAGCGGGATCGAAAATGAATTCGGAGGTCCGTAGGTCATTTTGGAGTCATTTGGCTAAAGATAGAAATTTGAAGGTTTTTGAGAAGTTTGACGGGAAGTGGACTTTTTGATATCGAGATCGGAATCCAATTCCGGAAGTTGGAGTAGGTTCGTAATGTCAAATATGACTTGTGTGCAAAATTTGATGTCAATCGGACGTGATTTAATAGGTTTTGTCATCGAATGTAGAAGTTTGAATTTCTAAAGTTCATTAAGCTTGGATTGGAGGTCGATTCATGATTTTAGCGTTGTTTGATATGATTTGAGGCCTCGAGCAAGTCCGTAATATGTTTTGGGACTGGTTAGTATGATTTGTAGGGGTTTCGGGGGCCTCTGGTGGATTCCAGGTGGTTAACGGATCGGATTAGAACTTGGAGGAAGAGTTGAAGTTGTTGTTTGCTGGTATAACCACACCTGCGAGACTTGGGCCGTAGGTGCGGAGCCGCAGAAGCGGCCCTTGTGTCGCAGAAATGGAAAATGGTTGGACTTGGCTGGGGTCGCAGGTGCGATGAACCTTCCGAAGAATCCAGACCGCAGAAGCAACCCTGGCTCCGCAGAAGCGGACTTGAGCGAGTTGGCTGAGACCGCACATGCGATAGAAAATTCCGCAGGCGCGGAGCCGCAGGTGCGACTGGTGCACCGCAGGTGCGAAAATGCTGGAGGCAGTGTGTTCTTTTAAAAATCGGGAGATGGTCATTTTTCTCCCATTTTCAGTTGGTGTGGGCAATTTGGAGAGCTTCAAGTGTGGTTTTTTATCATCATCAACAAGGTAAGCAAACCCCACCTATCTTGAGTTAAATACATTGATTAAGCATGAATTTTGCATGTAAATCGGTAGAAATTTGGGGGTTTGAGGAAAACCTAGAAAATTCGTATTCTTGGATTTTGACCACGATTTTGGGTATGAAATTAAGAGAAAATCATATATTTGAGTTCGTGAGTTCATGGGTAAACTTTATCTTTAAAAAATTTTGGAATCCGGGCACGTGGGCCCGAGGGCAATATACTCAACTTTTCGATCGGGGCTAGGAATTGTTATTAATTGGATTGTAATGAGTAATTGAACATATATTAATGGATTTGCATAATTATTGGCTAGTTTTTGGAGTATTGTGCATCGCTTCGAGTCTTCGGAAGAGCATGGAATGTCGGTTATGGATATTCGGAGCGAGGTGAGTTTCCTTTCTAACTTTGTAAGAGGGAATTGTCCCCATAGGTGAAATAATTGTTTATATGCTCCTATTTGTGGGGGCTATGTACGCACGAGGTGACGAGAGTCCGTGCATAGCTACTAGTATGTGTATGTCCGGGTAGTCTAGGACCCAAAGTATGCTATACTTAGAATATTTGTAATCTTATTGACAGATGAATTGCTTAAATCCTATCGAATTGGTGAATGAGTTTCTAAAAGGATTAAACTTCATTTTTCTTAAACCGCTAAAAGAGAATTGGCTTTTATGTGAATAAACGTCCCCCGATAAATTCTTAATTGGTTGTTTGAGCATGTATTTTTATATGTACCTACTTCGCATGAATGATTCGCAAGCAGGACGATTGTTTATTTAAATTTGACCGCTTCGCATGTATGATTCACGAGCGGGGTAATAGATGCATCTATGGTTCGCGTCGTTCGACCCTCGGCAGTGCACATTTTATATTTATGTTGGATCGGGTTGTACAACCTCGGCATGATATGTGCATGCTTGTATTGTTTGCCTGAGAAATTTTAAATGTTGATAATTGCCTTTCCTGGCCAGAGATAAATTGGTAAAGATAATGAAAATTAAATCTTTGGAAATCCTTTATTATTTGAAAAATTGTTTACCTGCTTTCCGGCTTTATGAGTTTAATTTTGCTTTATGAAATTCATGAATTTCTCACACTTGCAATGCATTATCATTGGACCACTAGTAAGTGTCGAAGTCGACCTCCCGTTTCTACTTCTTCGAGATTAGACGGGATACTCATTGGGTACACGTTGTTTTCGTACTCATACTACACTTGTTGTGCATTTTTGTTGCACAGGTTCATATGTGGCTAGCGACTTAGTGGCATAGCGGCAGGGTTGATACGAAGACTTAGGCGAGCTGTATTTATTGAGATAACCGCCAGCAGAGTCCCCTTCAGAGTATTTTACTGTGTTTTCATTTCTGTCCACTTTATATTTCGGACAGTTACTGTATTTTATTTCATTCTCTAGTAAATGCTCTTGCCCTTGTGACACCGGGTTCTGGGATAATTATGGGGTATTTGTATTAACTTCTTTGCATTTATATTTGATTTGAAATGATTATCTTTTACTGGTAAAATTGAAGGAAAATCATAGTTTTCATAAAATTATTAAAACGAAAATTTAATTTAGTATTTTGGTTGGCTTGCCTGATAGCGGTGTTCGGCGCCATCATGACCCTTAGTGGAATTTGGGTTGGGACAACATGGTATCAGAGCACTAGGTTCCCTTAGGTCTCACTAGTCATGAGCGAGTCTAGTAGAGTCTTGCGGATCGGTACAGAGACGTCTATACTAATCTTTGAGAGGCTACGGGGCTGTTAGGAGCACTTCCCTTCTTGATTCCTCATCGTGCAGTTTGATTCCTTTGAGGCTTACGCCTTTATTTCCTATTCGATCTTATACGACGCGAACTGCTTGCTATAAATCAAGAATTGAAAGATTTGTAATGGTACTACCGATGTGGTGCGGGATGTTTCTCCCTGAATAGTTGATTGGACTATTGTTGTTGCCTTGCGGAAGGATATCTTGTCATTTCGGCTCAGTAACAGTATTCCTGAGAGCTTTGAGGCTGCACAAATTGTTATGATGCTTACGATTGGTTATCGACAGTATTGACTTGATGGTAGGATACTTGCTTATGTGTTAGGGCGGTGAATGATTTAAAAAGAAGTTTACTCAGTGCACGATTCAGAGATTAGATATCTCATTTCCGGCGAAGGAAAAGGAATTAGCCTATGAATGTCCATATTTGGGGTGATGGAGTAACGAGACTTGGTATTTTCGAGCGTGGTGGGATTTTCATCTGTGATGTAGTGTCCTCGTCCTCAATTTTATGTGTTAAGTTTGCCTGTGTTATGGTCTTCTGCAATTCACCCTTGTGGTAGGATATTGTGAAATAATATTGGAGAAACGACGGTTGGATATCGTGGTGTGCAGTGGTTCAGGATTGAATCGGTGTTTCTAATGTCGACGGCTCGAGAAAGATGATCTCCGTAAAGGTTTAAAGTTAGTAACGACTTGTGGGTTGAAGTGCTACGAAGATAGATTTTATTAAGGCAACAACTGAGCAGCAACGGATAAGGAAGGACAAGTGGGAAGTGTCAGGCGGTGGTTAAAATTTCTAGAAGGCCAGGTATATGAAGCAAAGGTCGAGTGGTCGATTAGAGGAGTGAGTTCCGCCAAAGTGGGAGAGTGGCGGAGTTGCATATAGGCTTTGTGTTAGGATGACTATGCACCTTAAGGAGAGTTTGGAACGACTTGGGAATTTTAGTAATTGATGATTGGGGTCTATGGATCTAATTTGAAGTATGGGCTATTATGCGGCAGGAGATTTGATATAACGGAAAGGAGCTACTTGAAATGAAGAAGGATAAAATGTAACTTTGAATTGGAAGGATGTTGTCGCACATTTAATTGATGTCCACGAAAGCTGAATGGACTTGTGCAGCTAGAGAGTGAGCTCGGACTCAGGATAGGTTATTGATGTCGTAGTGATTGTACCCCGTGCAACAGCATTAGAAGTCGTCGGCATGTAAATTCAAATAGGTGGGTTATCTCCAGTGAGCAACTCGGCGGTCGCATGGATTGGCGAAGCTTCTGCGAAGAATTCTATTGGTTATACAGCAAAGAGATCGGTCGTGCGAATGTGGTTAATGATTCAGAGTATGAAAAGGGGTTTTACAGAAAGATTTTGAGAATTTTTGCGGTTGATTGCGCAAGGTTATGTCAATAAGAGATAAAGAATCCTGGTGAATTCCAAAGTTGTGTAATAGTGGATTCAAGCTAAGTGGGAGAGTCCCACCGCTTAGGATTGGGTTGAATGGCTAACTACTTGTGAGGTTTCTGGTTATTAGCATATTGATGGGTTATTACAGCTGCGGGAAAAGAACATAAGTGGTAATTTGAGCAAAGGAATTATTAAAGGTATGCTGTGTTTGGACTTATTGGCTCATGTTCAGACTCGGGGAAGGATTCAGGAATTATGCCTTGTATGGATGCGGGTTTCAAGGAAAGTGATTTTCCCGGGTGCTTCGTCATGAGGGTATTCATGTGCTAGAAGGTTCGTAGAGTTGATTATATTCGAGGCAAAGTCAGAGCGAGTGGCTCTCAACAACGGTCCTAGTGAATTCAAAAGTTAAAGTGTGGTGCCTAATGATTTCGAGCCTATAAGTACAGTTAAGAATCAAGCTTTTGTAGCAGCTTATAATAAGAGGCCCAGAATATTCTATGATGTTTTGACTCACGGTGTAGCATTTGGGAGGAAAATGAGAAAAGACTTCGGATTCGTAGAGGGATTATCAGAATGGGCATACTGGTTGAGGATGCGAATGTGCGCACAAGGGAGGTATGAATGGTTCGTGGGATTGGAGACAGCGTGGTCTCATGATTCGAGGTCACTCGGGATGGGTGCGGATGGGGTGTGTTATGTGTTGAATGGAGTTATTAGTATTTCTAAGGAAATCAAGGATAAATTGGAAGAAGATAGATTCATTAGCCATTGTTGAATTGGCATATTGGTGGTAGTGATCAGTTCCTACAGCGGGACCAAGTTATGCAAGTGATTTGTGACGGTACGTGTGAGGCCGGTCAGCCGCCATAATTGATGTTATTCAGAAGTATTCTACTATTATGCCCTATTCTGTGTAGGAGGATCCCAGAAGGGCTATGGTGGCTTAGACCACTACTTAGAGATTTGCATATTCCATGGTTATGAGAATTCACATGTGTGTTGCTATGGTTCTCCTAAAGTGAGTTAAGTGAAAAGTTTTTATATGATGAAGTGTTAATCTATTAGTGGTTCCGAAGTTATGATGCAAAATGTGCTATATCGTATACTGGCATGTTAGGTGCAATGAGTGGTATGGAATTTGAAGTGAGGATCAAGGTTGCAGTTCGGTGTTGATAAGGATGTCACGAGCTCGAATGAGCAGGAAAGGAGTTTCAATCTTTACATCTGGTCCAGGATTCTTGATCGCTTTTCAACGTTAGTGCGGCTGGTGGTTTGGATGTATAGACCTGTTATCTATCACGGAAGGTTGTGGGAGCATGCCTCAAGGGAAGGTTGTATAAGTATGACATGTAGCCACTTGATTGATTGAAGAGTTAAATCAAGTATGAAGATTGTAGTGATGTCGGTAAATTGAGAATTGATGCCTGGAGGGCACACGGCTTATTGGGTTATGGACTGTGGAGGATTACTTCGGTTATGATGGTTGTTCTTGTGTGTTATGAGAAAAACGGGGGTGATTATGGAACTTTGAAAGGTTAGTAACCTGGTTCAGTGCGATCAGAATCAGCTTGAGGTCTGTGGATGGATTTAAATGTGAATAGGCTCTATATCAGGCCAGATGTGTTTATTTCAGTCATGCGCTCCTTATGGAAGAGTAGTCGGGGTGTTATTTCGTCATCAGCTATTTCATGTAATGATGTATTACGCCGTGTGAGTCGTGAGATGGCTTGGTGAATTTCTTATGTGATGAGGTTCTGCGTAGAGATGATGTTACATGAGCAGAATGGCTCTTGAGATTCAGATCATATATCGCACCTCAGTTGTGCTTGAGTTTGTAGCTTATAGCGCTATATGTCTCCTTAGGGATGGTTTTATGCATTTGACGTGTTGGTGACGGACATTCGGTATTTTGATGTAATGAGCAATCGAGCTCAGTGTGTATCTCCTTATGTGACATGTGTGGATCGGGTGGCACGCCAATATGGGTATGTTATTTGGATCGGGTTGCGCGCCGCAACAATGTGATGTTGAGTACAGTTCCTTATATCTATTTTTATGTGTTTTGTTACCTATTTTTTCTGAGGAAAATTCATATTAGTTGTGTGCCCGCGTCGCAGGTATGATTCGCGAGTGGGGTGTTTGTTTAATTATGTTGACCGCATCGCATGTATGATTCGCGAGCGGGGCAATTGGATTTCCTTTTCAGAGTTCATTTTCCTTTATATCACGTTCGAATTAGTAGCCTATTGGCACATTGTGGCATCATATGAGACTTTTGATCATGTTCGGGGTGGCTTATTGCCTGAGCAGTTCGTACTGGGTGAGACGAGATCGTGGATTTAGGATCATTGCAATCTGATTATATGAAGTATATTAAGGAGCAAAGACCATTATTTGGTTCAGAATGAGGTGATGGTTCTTGTCAAGATTATAGACCCAATGAATTGTTGATTCGGCAGTTAGTTATGAATTTCTACACATCTCTTCTGTCGTGGCAGTATTGTAAGAGTTAGAGCAAGACCTATGTATGTCATGAGGTGCAATGGGAGCATCAGATTCATGGAATTTCGACTAAATTAATCAGAGAATATTATTGTGGTCATGTGAGTAAAGTGGTGCAAAGTGTGAATTCAGCTAAGGTATACAATTATGTTTTGGTGTTGCGTGTAGTTATTGATTCGGTGAGCGTATGTGAGAACAGGCCTGGAAGAGAATTTCGGATGTTAGAATTGGGCTCTAAGGCTTATTTTCCAAAGTGAAAAAGGGTATCTTCAGATTGATCGAGCTAGGGTGCCCAGCTGAGTTGTGGTAGCACGGGTAGGTGCTCGAGGTGTTAAATAGTGATTTCGGGCAACTCCAGCGCAAATCTTAGCACGTTCGAGGACGAACGTATGTTTAAGTGGGAGAGAATGTAACGACCCGACCGGTCGTTTTGAGCTCTAGCGCGTCGTTCAATAGTTTGAGGCCATGATCAGCTTCACTTCAGGTATTATTACTTGTGCGCACGGTCGGAATTGAATTCCGAGAAGTTTGGAGTTGATTTGGAAAGGAATTCTCATTTCGGAAGCTTTAAGTTGAAAGAATTGACTAAGGTTGGATTTTTGAGTAAACGACCTCGAAATCAGGATTCGAAGGTTCTATCAGGTTTGTATGATGATTTCGGTCTTGGGCGTATGTCCGGACTGGGTTTTGGAAAACCCGGGAACGTTTCGGCGCCTATTGTGGAAGTTAGCATTTTTGGAAGAATCTCATAAGTTTGGATTGAAGTGCATTTCAGGGTTATCAATGTCTCTTTGAGATTCTGAGTCTGGGAATAGCTCTGTATGGTGATTGTGGTATTGGGAGCGCGATCGGAAGTGAATTCGGAGGTCCGTAGGTCATTTTGGAGTCATTTGGATAAAGATAGAAATTTGAAGGTTTTTGAGAAGTTTGACCAGAAGTGGACTTTTTAATATCGGGGTCAGAATCCAATTCCGGAAGTTGGAGTAGGTCCGTAATGTCAAATATGACTTGTGTGCAAAATTTGAGGTCAATCGGACGTGATTTGATAGGTTTCGTTATCGAATGTAGAAGTTTGAATTTCTAAAGTTCATTAAGCTTGGATTGGAGGTCGATTCATGATTTTAGCGTTGTTTGATATAATTTGAGGTCTTGAGCAAGTCTGTAATATGTTTTGGGACTGGTTGGTATGATTGGTTGAGGTCCCAGGGGCCTCAGGTGGATTCCAGGTGGTTAACGGATCAAATTGGAACTTAGAGGAAGAGCTGAAGTTGTTGGTTGGTGGTGTAACCGCACCTGCGAGACTTGGGCCGCAGGTGCGGAGCCGCAGAAACAGCCCTTGTGTCGCCGAAGCAGGAAATGGTTGGGCTTGGCTGGGGTCGCAAGTGCGCCAAACCTTCTGCAGAAGCGACAGTGCAGAAGCGGCCCTGGTTTCGCAGAAGCGGACTTGAGCGAGTTGGCTGAGACCACACATGCGATAGAAATTTCCGCAGGTGCGGAGCCACAGGTGTGACTGGTGCACCGCAGGTGCGAAAATGCTGGAGGCAGTGTGTTCTTTTAAAAATTGGGAGATGGTCATTTTTCACCCATTTTCAGTTGGTGTGGGCGATTTGGAGAGCTTCAAGTGGAGTTTTTCTTCATCATCGACAAGGTAAGCTAACCCCACCTATCTTGAGTTAAATACATTGATTATGTATGAATTTTTGCATGTAAATTGGTAGAAACTTGGGGGGTTTGAGAAAAACCTAGAAAATTCGTATTCTTGGATTTTTGACCACGATTTTGGGTATGAAATTAAGAGAAAATCATATATTTGAGTTTGTGAGTTCAAGGGTAAACTTTATCTTTGAAAAATTTTGGAATCCGGCCACGTGGGCCCGAGGGCAATTTTGTCAACTTTTCCATCGGGATTAAGAATTGTTATAAATTGGATTGTAATGAGTAATTGAACATATATTAATGGATATGCATAATTATTGGCTAGTTTTGGGAGCATTGTGCATCGATTCAAGTCTTTGGAAGAGCATGGAATACCGGTTATTGATCTTCGGAGCGAGGTGAGTCTCCTTTCTAACCTTGTAAGAGGGAATTGTCCTCATAGGTGAAATAATTGGTTATGTGCTCCTATTTGTGGGGGCTACGTACGCACGAGGTGACGAGAGTCCGTGCGTAGCTACTATTTTGTGAAAGTCCGGGTAGTCTAGAACCCAAAGCATGCTATACTTGGAATATTTGTATTCTTATTGACAGATGAATTGCTTAAATCCTATCGAATTGGTGAATGAGTTTCTAAAAGGATTAAACTTCATTTTTCTTAAACCGCTAAAAGAGAATTGGCTTTTATTTGGATAAACGTTCCCCGATAAATTCTTAATTGGCTTTTTAAGCATGTATTTCTATGGGTACCTACGTCGCATGAATGATTTGCGAGCAGGGCGATTGTTTATTTAAATTTGACAGTGTCGCATGTATGATACACGAGCGGGGTAATAGATGCATCTATGGTTCGTGCCGTTCGACCCTCGACCTCGTGAGCGGGGTAATAAATTTGACAATGCACATTTTATATTTATGTTGGATCAGACCGTACGACCTCGGCATGATATGCGCATGCCTGTATTGTTTGCCTGAGAACTTTTAAATGTTGATAATTGCCTTTTCTGGCCAGAGATAAATTGATAAAGATAATGAAAAGTAAATTTTTGGAAATCCTTTATTATTTGAAAAGTTGTTTACCTGCTTTCTGGCTTTATGAGTTTAATTTTTCTTTATGAAATCCATGAATTTCTCACACTTGTACTACATTATCATTGGACCACTAGTAAGTGTCGAAGTCGACCTCTCGTCTCTACTTCTTCGAGATTAGACGGGATACTCATTGGGTACACGTTATTTTTGTACTCATACTACACTTGCTGTGCATTTTTGTTGCACAGGTTCATATGTGGCTAGTGGCTTAGTGGCTTAGCGGCAGGGTTGATATGGAGACTTAGGTGAGCTGCATTTATCGAGACGACCCGCAGCTAGCAGAGTCCTCTTCAGAGTATTTTACTGTGTTTTTATTTCTGTCTATTTTGTATTCCGGACAGTTACTGTATTTTATTTCATTCCCTAGTAAATGCTCATGCCCTTGTGACACCGGGTTCTGGGATGATTATGGGGTATCTTGTGTTAACTTCTTAATATTCATATTTGATTTGAAACGATTATCTTTTACTGGTAAAATTGAAGGAAAATCATAGTTTTCAATAAATTATTAAAACGAGAATTTAATTATGTATTTTGGTTGGTTTGCCTGACAGCGGTATCCGGCGCCATCACAGCCCTTAGTGGAATTTGGGACGTGACACCGCTTCTGCGGTCTTGAAACCGCTTCTGCAGCTTGAGAGCCACTTCTGCGATTTTGGGCCTGGCCTGCCTTGGCCGCATCTGCGAGAGGACGACCGCTTTTGCGGTCTCGCACCTGCGGCTACCAACCGCGAGTGCGGTTATGACAGTAACCAGATGCTTCAGCTCTTTTCAACTTTTCCAACTTCACTCGAGTCCCGTCCGATTGACGCTCGGGGCTCTCACCCCCCCCCCCCGAACATACCGACAAGTCTGAAATTATGAAACGGACCCGCTCAAACTTTTGGAACTCCCGAAACAACGCTAAATCTATGAATCACCCCCTAAAACCAATTGAATCAAACTTATGAACTTCAAGCTCTTAAATTCACTTCTAACGTGCCGAAACGTTCTTATACTACTCGGATTGGTACCAAATTTTGCGGGCAGGTCTTAAATGTTATATTGGACCTGTAATGGGCTCCGAAACCAACATACGAGCCAGACACCAACGTGATCAATCATTATTTAGTTTCTTTAAATCCTTAGAATTTTCAGTTTAACAATTTCTAATAAAAATTCATTACTCGGGCTAGGGAGCTCGGAATTTGATTCCGGACATACGCCCATGTCCCATATTTTCCTACGGACCCTCCGAGACCATCAAAACACAAATCCGGGTCCGTTTGCTAAAAATATTAACAAAAGTCAAACTTAGCCTTTTAAGAAAATCTTAAGAAATCAAATGAACATATTTCAACCCAAATTCTACCAACTCCCGAACCAACCATCCCCGTGGGTCGTAAATTAGTTAAAGCAAGTGCGGAAAATTTTATTTAGGAGGACGGGGTACTAAAAAGCAAAACGACCAGTCGGGTCGTTACATCCCCTGTCATCACCAACGTTGTAGTATGTTGAAATTCGTGGACAGGTAAAAGGCAATTTTTGATATGGATTTGGTGATTTTCTTTTGATTTTTCACCAAGTTTTACTCTTTGCAACCGATCTATTCCTTTTCTTTCTTTTTCTTGTGTAGTCTCTACCCTAAATTTAGGGGAGATTGATGGTAATAGTAGTTATTTGGAGAAAGAAGCAAATTCTCTGAAACTTTTGTAGTAAAAATTTGGATGAGAAGATCGGAAATCGGGCGTTATCAAAAGAAAAAATCAAAAGGAATAACATACATTAAGATTATAAGTCGCAGGGGTGTACAAAGGAAACCGACAAACCGCACCAACCCGATTATCTGAGTCAAACTGAGAAAAAAAATCCGACTATGGTTTGGTTTGATTTGGTTTGGTGTTGGAAAAAAAAACATATCATAATTTTTTGCAAAACAAACAGCCAGATTCCTTCCCCCCGTTTGACAAATGCAACCGAACGGTTATTTTTTGCAAATGTGGCCCCTTCCAAATTTCACATAAATTTTGAAGCCGGGGAGGATTATTTTATGACATTTTACAAACTTGTCCATTCTTTTACGAAAATAGCTTTTCGACAACTGAAAGATACTCTAAGGCTATTTCGACAAGAACGGTTTAAGACGCGGCCGAAGCTGGCTCGGCTTATTTTTGACTAAAAATCCAAACGGTATTCACCTGACCGCTGACTCTTTGTTTTTTTTTTCAAATTACAATAAAAACCTGGTGTTGCAAACACGACCCTTTAGCGCCTCGGGGGCGAAGATTTTTAAGGTCGTGTGGGTCAACTGGACCAAATCTAAAACAATGACCCAAAGGTGGCTGTTTATGCAAAGCCAGCCATCCGGCATCCCTTTTGGGAACATTCAGCTATTTTTGACAAAAACAGCATCACCCGACGTATTTATGACTCTTTTTATCGTTTTTCAAAATAGAAAACTCAATATTGCAAACACGGCCTTTCAACGCCTCGGGGATGAAGATTTTTTAAGGTTGTGTGGGTCAACTGGACCAAACCTAAAAAATGACCCAAAGATTCCTGTTTATGCAAAGTAAGCCTTCCGGCGTCCTTTTCGGGAACATTCGGCTATTTTTGACAAAAACAGCATCACTCGACTTCTTTATGACAAAATTAAAATTTTGACATGTTTTTTTGTTTATTTGTTTGTTTTTGGCTATTTTAGCAAAAAGGGAGGTTGGACCCGATGAAGGTTGCCTACGTATCTCACATCCGGTGAGAATCAAACCCGCGTAGTTCGGGAAATGACGAATGAAGTAAATGAACTAACTTTTTTTTTTTGAAAGGAAAGACTTATAAAGAAGAAAGGGAGCATTTTTGAAAGAAGTGCTTCTAAAAAATATTTTTGAATTTTCAATTTTCTTTTCAATTTTGATAGAAGAATGAAAATATTTTCTGACTTTTGGATAAATAAATAAAAACCATTTTAAAAACAAGACTCTTTTTCATGGCAAGATAAACTATTTTCCTTTTCTATTTTTTGAAAACAAGACAGAATAACGACTCTTTTTTTTCTATTTTTCCTTTTCTTTTAGTAAAACAAATTAATAAAATATTTTTTTTTCCTCAAAATTTCGGCAGAGTTTTGACAGTATTTGGGCATTGGTTTTTTTCAAAATAAATAATTAATTCCCTAACCGCTATTTCTCTTTTTTTTTCTTTTTTTTTCCAACGTTCCCGAGATTCAAAAACTAGTCAACATGCGGGTTCGGAACAAATAAATGCACAGCACAAATAGGATGCATCAGGATGGTCTTTTCATTTCAGGTTGCTAGTCCTAGACGGACTCAACCTCTGTGTTGAGTCCCCTAAGTCAAAATGCAACATGATGCAAATAATCGTTCCTACTAGGGATCCGGCATGAAGTCATGTTATTCTATGTTCAAAACCTGAGTCGGTGTTCTAGACTGTGTACCCGAGCGGACAACTCGAATCGAGGAGGGGGCAACTTTCCGGGAACCAAAGGGCCATCCGGCTTAGTAACTTGTCCGGCCTCTTTCTTATTTCAAGGTATGACACTAACAGAATAGGGAGTCTCAACCAGTAAGCACATCCCCGAAGGTAAGAAGAGAGAGGTTTCGGCACCATTTATATACAGTTCAGATAATATCAAAGCGGTAAAAGCAGCATTTAGCACATTAGGCTCAAACATGTAAAAATCAGATAAAGCCAAATATAACAATTTATCTAAGCTCGAATTTCTAACCCTGAACCAGTGGTTCTGAATTAATATTCCCCAGCAGAGTCGCCAGAGCTGTCACACCTCCTTTTTCCGCCCCCGCGAGGGTACAAGGAGTTTTTCCAATTAAAGGACAATCGAAACGGGATTTGTTTGTTTATTTCAGAGTCACCACTTGGGAGATTTAGGGTGTCCCAAGTCACCAATTTAATCCCGAATCGAGCAAAAGAATGACTCTGTATTACAGTCCGCGAACCAGAAATCCGGATAAGGAATTCTGTTAACCCGAGAGAAGGTGTTAGGCATTCCCGAGTTCTGTGGTTCTAGCACGGTCGCTCAACTGTCATATTCGGCTTGTTTATCTGATTTTTTTATACAATTATGAGCTTATGTGCAGATTTTAACTCTTTACCGCTTTCATTATTATTATTATTATTTTACAGGGAATTGCAACGTTGTGAAAATGTATTTCGAACCGCGCCACAATCAATGTACCCGTGATCGTCGACACACTTTGACTCCGTTGAGATGTGGATTTGGGTCACATAAATGTGCACCCGAGTTTAAGAAGATTAAATTATTAAAGGCGCGCCTAAAGCGACTAGCGTATTATTTACTTTGGGTAGGGCTGTGAAATTTTGCTAAACGGTCCATCCCGAAGTCTAAGCAATTTTAAAGCAAATATTTACTGAGGGCCCCGCAAATTTGTATTTTTTATTCGGCGAGGGTCATCTCATTCTTATTTTTTAAAAGAAATTTGCAACGTCATGGACACGCATCTCGAACCACGTCACAATCAATGTACCCGTGATTAGAGACACATTTCGACTCCATTGAGATTTGGATTTGGGTCACATAAATGTGCACCCGAGTTTAAGAATGTAATTTAATTAAATCGCATCTAAAGAATCTAACGCGTTATTATCTTTGGGGAAGGCAATGAAATTCACTAAACAATCCATCCCAAATTCTAAGTATTTATTATGACCAATTATTGAGGGCCCCGCAATTTGCATTTTTTATTTGGCGAGACTCGTCTCATTATTTTTTAAAAGGATAATCTTAGCATGACTACATTTTCTATTTTTCGTTTTCTAAAATAAATGAAGAAAATGTCCTACTTTATTTACATACTTTCGAATAATTATAGTTAAGTTTCGAAAGTGAGTCGTTTAAAGAGTTTACATGGGCAGCGCATAAAATATTCTACATACAAATAGTAAAAGAAAGAAAAGACTACATTAAACTACAACTTCAAATCTTTCTCATTTTTGCATTCATGCTTCGAGTGGCTTACAAGATGAACCAGTGTATCATTTTGTGTACCTGGTATTTGGAAAGCAAGGAAAGAAGATGAAGATCAGTAGAAGCAGCAGTAGTGTAAATACATAGCAACAACAGCAACCCAGCAGCAATTCGACCCAGGTTCAAGGCCCAGAAAACTTTGAAGAAAACCGAACAACTCAATAGAACAAATCCAAAAGTATGTAAACAAACTAAACAGCAACAACCCACGCGTGTATTAAAACCCGAAACTAAACTCGTTTCTCACTTTGTTTTTGTTTTCTCTTTTTAAACTCTATCACACTCTCTTCAGATTTTTCAGAATGTATTCCTCTCTCAAAAATGTTCTCCCCAAAAATCCTCCTCTTTTTTCTTTTTAAGTGTCAAAATGAGTCTCTTATATACCCAAAGCAAGACCCAATATTCTTACACTATGTGCACCCTTTAACTTTTATTATTACTCACACTTTCACTTTAGTAAAAGTAGTCAATGTGCCCCCCCCCCCCCCCGTGTTCCCTCTTTTTGAAAAGTAGTCAAAGTGGGCCCCCTTGTTCCCTCTTTTTGAAAAGAAGACATCATAACTCACCTTTTCCTTTTTACTTTAATCATTATGTCTTGTCCCCACCATAATTAAATAATCTGTAATTGGTTAATTCCCGTTTTACCCCTAAAACTAATGTTACGCCCCGATTCAAAAATCTGTTCAACTTCAAAATTATCTAAGAACCTAAAATTAAATTACCAGCTATAACCAATCCTTAATCCAGTTCAATCAACAAATTCAAACTTAAACTATGAACAACAAATTAACAATCGGAATTATTTTGACTGAACGATATTTTTAACAACATATATATTTGCAGATTCAACAATATTAACAAATTCAACATAACCATCAAATAGATTTGAGTTTCTAAATTCAATAGCCAATTGATCTTTAAACTAAATCTAACAACATTACAACCAAGATGAATATTCAAATTAAATCAAGCATTTAAAACATAAATTCACATTAAATCACCGGATTAAGAACGAACTTCAACCAAAAGATGAACACGAATTTAATCTAAACTAATCAATAAAATGGATGATTCAAGTGATTAAACTAACATATTTCTATATTACAACTAAATTATTTTAAACGAATAAAAATAAACCGAAGAAGAAATAATTGATTGAATTTCAACTCGAATCTAACCACATTAAAATTAAACTAACAATTCCTTTTTTACACAAATAAACGAAATTAACATGAAACAAACCAAAAATAAGTAATTAAATTTCAATTTGATTCTAACAACATTAAAAATTAAAACTAACAATTTCTTTTAAATTAAAATTAAGCTAACAATTTCTTTCACATACTAACAATTAAACTTAACAATTTCGATTTGAATCTAACAACATTAAAATTAAACTAACAATTTCTTTTACAAATTAAATAAAAACACATGAAATAAACGGAAAAACTAATTAATAAAATGATAAACACGAACAAAACAAGAATCAAACATTTAACGATTTTAGATCCGAGAATATCAAAACAAAATACGGACAAAATGAAACTCAAACCCACTAACCGGATCGAAGCGATGACGAACTCGAATGGAAAGTAGTTTGGTCGTTTGGAAGAGGACAAAGAAGGAAACGCCGCAGCAGCCATGGCAGTGAAGAAACGCAGCAGCAGCAGCGTCGTAATAGTGACGACGACAAAGAAGCAACACGGGCAGCAGCCACAACAATGGAGAAACGCAGCAGCATCGTCGGAGAAGAAGAAGCAACAAACAGGTGACGATCTGAAGAAGAAGACAGTAGCAACGACGAGCGGAGAAGGCCAGCAACGACGTGAAACATGGAGGAGAAACAGTAGCACCGGGCAGCAGCCATGGCTGGAGCAACTCGACGGATGAAGAAGGAGAAGCAGCAGTAGCGACGAGCGAAGAAGAAGAAGAAACAACGGGCAGCAATGCGACGGGATCTCGTGCTCGTTTGAAGAGCTTGGAGACGCAGCCATGGCGGACAGCAGTGATGGGATCTTTTGATCATTTTGAAGAGCTGTAGGCGCAGCCATGGAGGGCAGCATGTGACGAGAAAGAAGAAGCAAAGCAATAGACGCAGTGGCAAGATCTTGAAGATGCAACCATGGCGGACAAGAGAGGGAGATCGAGGAGTTGTGTGTGTATGCGTCGCGTATGTGTGCGTATATGTGCTGTGTGTGACGTGAGGGAGAAGGGGTGTGAGGGGGAGGGGCTGCCATGGGAGGAGATTTGGAGAAGGAGAGGAAGAAGAAGAGAGGGGGGGTCGGGTAGTCTTAGGGTTTTTTGGTTTTTGTTTTGTTTTTGTTTTATGAAAAATGAAAGAAAAAAATGAAAAGAGGGTTTGGGTCTTTTGGGTTATGGACTGGGTCAACCCAGTTCGAAATGGACTGGGTCATTTGGGAAGATTGGGTATCTTTGGGCCTGTGACTTAAAATTGAAGAAAAGGCCCAATCCGATCTCTTCTATATATTTTTTGCTCTATTTTTTTTTACTTTCTAAAACTAAATTCTCTATGAATCCTTAAATTTCATATAGAACTAAATTAATTTATAAAAGTGCAAATTAACTCCCAATAACAATTAACACACAATTAAGTAGTAATTAAACATAAAATTGTACAATTGGACATTAAATGCTAAAAATGCAAACGATGCATATTTTTGTAATTTTCATTCTTGTAAAACAAGCTTAATTATTCCTAATTGTAGAATTAAATCCTAAATGCAAATGCGATATATTTTTGTATTTTTTTATTAATTTAACAAATAAACATGCACAGACAAATACAAATAATTATCCAAAATGTCACAAAAATTCTCAAATTTGCACACCAAGAAAAAAATCGTTTTATTTTGAATTTTTGGGAGTAATTTGTCATAGGGCAAAAATCACATGCTTACAGCATATACTAAAGAACTAGAAGATTCTTCAGGAATTCTCATGTATTGCTTGTTCTCATAATGAATTGATTATACCAGCTAAAGTTGGGACTAAGATCCCTGATTCTGAAATATATAAAAGGTGAATATGGGCCCGTTCACCTATCATGTGAATCACTTATATGTGCATATATGAGATGGTTACATGTGTAATTATTGTCAATCTGCAGTTTGGCATTTGGAATTGCTTTTCTCGATTAAGAGCATAATTTTCAGATTATGAAATCAAGACAGTTCATCTTGATAATGCTGGTTTATATCCAAGATGGTTTAGCATTGAATACCTCCTATTAATGGCTAAACCATTGCTTATGAGAACAAAGCTTCATGTGTTGGTCTAAGATTTTCTAAATTGCATATAGCAGCACTTGTATGCATCAGATCAACAATATATGATAAGTCCTCCCTTCACAATTGGTTTAGGATCAGAAACCAAATATTTTTACTATCTTTTGTTGCGTGGTATATGATTAATTTCTCTACCATAATACACAAAGATATGTTTCCCAAAGATGATTAGGGATATATGTTAGTTTTTCTAACATTTGGGGGATGGAATAAACAGTTGAAAAATATGCTATATGAATCGAATTATCATGATCCTCACTTAGAAGATAATTCAAGTCGAATGCCAGAAGCATTTGTTGATCCAAAATTAAATATCATATTTCAGCTGCAAATGCTCCTATTAAAATTAAAGTCCCTGAAGGATAGAGTTTACTGTACGCATAAAGCATGGTAGACCAATCGGTTCCAAAGGTAACAATCCTTGAAAAATAGTAGGAGCTAATGATCAAAATGAGGAGGAAATAAGCTCTAGAAGATCCCACGACATAACATTTCATGAAACTCCCGAAAAAGTTCAGGTACCTGAAAATAAAGAAAGTGATGAGATCTCCACAAGTTATGTCGCTTTGGAACTGACACAAAATGATCGTCGACGATATATTTAATACAATATAGTGCACAATATTGTAAACGATTGTGAGGATCGGACTAGCAGTCCAGACACTTGAAGATGTCATACCATTTAGATACAAGTCTTAACCTATATGACTTATTTGGCTAAATCTATATGAAGATCCTTGAAGGATTGAAAATGCCCGAAGCATATAATTCAAAGTCTTGAGAAATGTACTCGATCAAATTATAAAGATCTTTGTACGGTTTAAAGCAATCTGTGCGCGTGTGGTATAATCGCCTCAGTAAATATTTGCTGAAAGAAAGTTACATAAATTATGTTATTTGTCCATGTATTTTTATAAAGAAAATGTCATCAAAATTTGTTACACTTGCTATTTATGTTGGTGACATAAATCTTATTGGAACTCCGGAAGAGCTCCAAGAGGGTCTTAAAAATACTTTTACATGGACAAAGTGTACCCATTAAGTACATCAATGAATATTCAATCACTTGAAGTGAATAAGGATCCGTTCCAACCTCTAGAAGAGGATGAGGAGCTCCTTGGTCCTGAAATACTCTATCTCGATATAGATGGTGATATGGGTTTGTTTTATGCTAACAAAGATAGTGCAGACCTTGTTGGTTATGCAGATGCAGGTTATTTATCTGATCCCCATAAAGCTCGATCTCAAACCGGCTACGTATTTACATATGGAGGTACTATCATATCATGGCGCTCCACAAAGCAATCTATTGTTGCTACTTCTTCAAATCACGCTGAGATAATAGCTATTCATGAAGCAAGTAGGGAATGCGTATGGTTGAGATCAATAATTCATTTTATTCGAGAAAAATGTGGTTTGAAATGTGAGAAAAGACCCACAATTTTATACGAAGACAATGTTGCATGCATAGCCCAATTGAAGGGAGGATTTATAAAAGGAGATAGAACGAAGCACATTTCACCAAAATTATTCTACACACACGATCTTCAGAAAAATGGTGACATTGATGTGCAACAAATCCGTTCAAGTGATAATCCAGCAGATTTATTCACTAAATCTTTGCCAACTTCAACTTTTGAGAAGATGGTATACAAGATTGGAATGCGGAGACTCAAATATTTGAAACAAGGTTTTCATCAGGGGGAGTAAAATACGCGATGCACTCTTTTTCCCTTACTAAGGTTTTTTCCCATGGGGTTTTCCTTATAAGGTTTTTAATGAGGCACCTAGCAATGCGTATTACTAAATACGTGTACTCTTTTTCCTTCACTAGGATTTTTTCCCACGTGGTTTTTCCTAGTAAGGTTTTAATGAGACACATTATCTTTTAATGAACATCCAAGGGGGAGTGTTATAAATATATTATATTATGAATGTTCATTTAGTACTCCGTTGTAAATAATCTTCCTGAAGAAGCTTATCCATATGGGACTCCACCGTAAATATGTTTATCTATTTAGTACTCTATTGGAAATAAGCTTCCTGAAAAAGCTTATCACTTCGGTAGCCGGTTATGGATAAACATTACCCTAGGTAGAAGATTATCCATATCTGGTATAGTAGCAGCTTACACAGCAGCTTGCAGTAGCAGCTTACACAGCAACTTGCAATAGCAGCTTACACAGCAGCTTGCGTAGCAGCTTACACAGCAGCTTGTAATAACAGCTTACACAGCAGCTTGTAGTAGCAGCTTACACAGCAGCTTGCGTAGCAGCTTACACAACAGCCTCTTTTCTTCTATAAATAGAAGAGATTTCAGTTCATTATGTACATCAGTTTGAATTCGAATAATATATCAGTTTTTCTCTATACTTGTCTTTACTTTATAGTCTTTATTTTATAACACATTGTATGTTTTTGTCCTTTCTTTTGTATTTTTTTGATAGAACAAATAAAACCTTTTTTTTATTATTTCCAAATAAAACAAGCAAAAAGAAGTAAACTAATCCAGTTTATCTTTTCCTTATAGGTCGTTAATTGGAAGTAACTATTTTTACAATTCCAGAGATTGTTGTTGGTAGTCAACGTCACCTTTTAAAACTTACTAACAGTCGCCTTTAAAAGTCTTTTTATCTCATTATTTTACTCTCTTTTCATTCCAGATAGAACTCCTTTGTCAACTTTATCATCTTTCAAAGTCTAAAAATATAATTCGAAAAACTAATGAGTGCATGATCATGAAATATTGAAAAAGATATTCCATTTAAGAAAAGTCAACAATCACCTTTTCACATCATGTTATCAACAGGCGTAGACAGGCAAACCTGCTGAACATTGCGCCAAGAAGCAAGGAACTTTTTTTGCTGATTTAAAGAAAGTTGCTCCTCTTAGCACGAGGATTGGAGGCATGTTTATCGACATTCCAGTGCTAGGGAACCTATGTAATACACGATGATTTGGTAAAAGGTACCACTATTAACCTTTTCAATTTTTGTACTAATTAATGTAGTTTTACATATGCTCATATCTTTAAAATGCAATTATTTTTTATCATATGTGATTCCTACCGTGTATAAAAAGATTATACATCATACACATCAAGTTCTTCGAATAATTGCCAAGGTAAAAATTGATTGATATTATATATAATAATAATTATTATTATTTAATCGTATTTATTTTTCTTTAATGACCGCACGAAGCGCGGACAAATTTACTAGTTATCTCTATAATCATGGATTGTTTGAAGTTATAAGTAAAACTGCACTTTTGTCTTTTGTCACCCTTAAAATTAAACCTTAAGGTAGTATTGGCAAGGCCCATAATAAGGCCTTTTCTTCTTGTTTTATTCATGATTTTTTGGTTTTCATGTTACACTTTATTTTCTTAGTTTGTAATTTTTGAAGCTGTTATTGTCTTCGTATAAATGATAGAGTTTTTCCCATTTGGGTGTGTTTGGTATGAGGTTTTTTTTCAGAATCAATCAATAAAATAAATAGTTTGTATTGGAAGGGAAAACAATTTTAAAGCGTTAGAGCTGTATTACTGTGAATATATAGATGTTACCCAAAAGTCATTAATATGGCCCAAGATAGGACCATTTCTTCTAAGATATGATTATTTTGCTGTCACGACCTAAAATCCAATTAGTCGTGATGACACTTAACCCAATCCACTAGGTAAGTCAAATAGCAACGATCCTATTCAAATGAGATTTAGCTGAGAATATAAATGATGAAATAATTGAGCTTTTATACAAAATTCCAAGGACTGGTAGTACAAATCATGAGCTTCTAAGATTTAGAGTTTGCAAAGCTGGTATGAAATAAATACATCATCTGTTTGAAATATACATGAACAGACTAATAATTTTAAAGCTGCCAAGAACAAGAGGTAACTATGACCGGAACGCCGGTACATCTTCAATGCCAGCTCCCGCCACACACATCGACATCAATATCCAAAATCTGCATGCAAGGTACAGAAGTGTAGTATGAGTACAACCGACCCCATATAATCAATAAGTAATAAACCTAACCTTATGTTGAAAGTAGTGACGAGCTTGGACAAAGGTTAGAGTCCAACATCAACAGCTAGGAACAACTCGTAACAATATAAATAAAGTAGTACAAGTAATAACTCAAAGATATATGATGCTCAGCTCGTTCACAATTACGGAAAAATAGGCATGCTTTTCAGTTATATCAGTAAAAATCCAAACCCTCCACCGAAATCACCAAATATGAGTAAATATGAAAACTGTGATTTTTCCAAAACTTTCAACAACAAATAAGAAGTTTCGTCACCAGGTAGCATGAGGAAAGTACATCTCTAGGCCTACAATGTGCCTGTGAAGTCATGAATGTCACAATCAACATGAAGAAATGCATCTCAATACCTACATGCGAAGTATGCATGACAATTGTAATGCAACACAGTGATAAAGCCATATGCATACTCTCGGAGTATCAATTCGCTCAGTCCTCAAAGTCACTCAATCCTCACAGTCACTCAGTCCTCACACTCGGCACTTGCACTCGCACTCAGTAGGTACTTGCGCTCACTGCTGGTAAGTCAGACTCCTATCACGACCCTAAACCCAGACCCGGTCATGATGGCACCTCTCGTAAAGACAAGGCCAGCCGACATACTTCCAATTCATTTTTAAGCAGTTAAGATAATACAATTAAGTATTAAACATAATAAATCTCCCAAAAAGATAAGGTGAAACAGTACAATTGCGGAAAATAAGTACAACACAGCCCGACATCGGGGTGTCACCAGTCATGAGCATCTATCGTAAAAACTACAAGTCTGAAAAGAGTCTATACATCTATTACATAACTAGAACAAAGGAAAATAAGATAGAGGGAGAAGCACTGGGCTGCGAATCATCGGGCAGCTACTTAGTGAATCTCCGAAAATCTGCTCGATAGCTCTCAATCCTCGCAAGCATGACTTGATGCGCCTGAAGCTGCACACAGGGTGTAGGGAGTAAAGTGAGTACTCCAACCCAGTGAGTAATAATAATAAATGCAGACTGAGTAATAAGAAACCACGTAAAGGCACAACAACAGACTATAAAGATGCAGTAAAAGCCAGTAAAAGTAATAAAATAGTGAAAAATAGGTAAAGTCACTTTAGTTCAGTTAAAACTTATTTGGACTGCCTTTTAACAGTTAAGCAAGTAAATGACAGGCAATTAGGAAAGGTAAACACATAAAGAACCGCCCCTCGAGCACAATACCACAGAATCAGCCCCTCGGACAACACATGGAAGCTATATCTCACATCATAATGGGTACCCGCGCTCACTGGGGGTGTACAGACTCCTGGAGGGGCCTCTTAAGGCCCAAGCGCAATATCAAGCCATCTCGTGGCATAATCACATAGGCTCTCGGCCTCATATCAACAGGCCACCTCGTGGCGTACAAATCTCAGGCCCTCGGCCTTATAATCATAATCAGTGTTTCCTCACAATATAGGCCCTCATCCTTACTCAGTCAGAATCTCAGAAGCCACTCGGGAAACAGTAAAACATGATGCTCAGCCCAAAATATTATTTAAAATATCTTTTAAGTGTTAAAGCAGATAAACATGGCTGAGTGATGAAAACAGTAGAATATAGCATGACTAAGTACAAGTATAAAGTCAAACAATGAGGAAATATCGGTAAAAATCCCCTAAGGGTTCAAATAGTTGGAACAAGGCCCAAATATGACATTCAGCCCAAAACATGATGATAGCAAATAGTTTTCAGTCAAATATGCGGTAAAACAATCATTCGGGATGGACTAAGTCACAATCCCCAATAGTGCACGACCTCATGCTCGTCATCTAGCGTGTCTGTCACCTCAATATAGCACAACGATATGAAATCCGGGGTTTCATACCCTTAGGACAACATTTACAATCATTACTCCTCTACCCGGTCCAAATCTCTAGCTCGCGATACCTTTGCCCCTCGAATCGGCCTCTGGATGCTCCAAATCTAACCAAAATCAGAGCAAAACCATCAAAATATGCTAAGGGAACAAAGCCCACTCGAAAAAATCAAATTACAACACAAAACCCGAAAATTGGCCAAATTCGACCGCCGGGCCCACATCTCAGATTCCGATAAAATTTACATCAATGGACTCCTTATCACTCCCCGAGTTCATTCATACTACATGCATCAAAATCCAACCAAAAACGACCCGTCAAATCCCAAATTCTAGGTCTCCAATTATAAGCCCTAGTTCTTCAATACTAGGCTTAAATTCCATGATTAATTAGGTAGAATTCAAATTAGAATCGAGTATTAAGTCCATAAATCTTACCTCCAAGTGTTTCCCCTTGAATCCCTCTTCAATCCTCTTAAAAAAACTCCATAATCGCTCAAAAATGGTGGAAGATAACCCCAAAATCGCGGACAAGATAACTATTTAAACATTCTGCCCAGGCCTCCAAACCTTCTTCGCGAACGCGGCCAACGCCTCGCGTTCGTGAAACACAATCTAAATTTGACCAAATTTTTACTCTTACGCGAACGCGACCAGTCCCTCACGAACGCTCTCCCTTTCTTGCGAACGTGATGAACAAATTCCACCTGAACCCAAGCTACTCAACTTCCTCTACGCGAACGCGGCACAGCCTCGCAAACGTGATGCACAATATTCCAGCCCTTCACGAACGCGGAGGCTAAATCCTCAGCCTCACCAACTAACCCTTCGTGACCGCGAGGGCTTACTCGTGAACACAAAGGTCATTTCTCTACAACACTGAACAACAGTTTTCTGCATTTTCCAAAACATGAAATGGTCCGATTGACCACCCGAAACTCACCCGAGGCCCCGGGACCTCAACCAAACATGCCAACATATCCCATAACATCATTCGAACTTGTTTCAACCTTCGGAACACTATCAAATTCGCATCGGATTCAAGCCTAAGAATTCTAAAATCTTCTAAATTATGCTTTTGATAAAAAAACCCAACCAAACCACGTCCGAATGACCTAAAAAATTTCACACACATCCCAAATGACACAACGGAACTACTGCAACTCCCAGAATTCCATTCCGACCCCTATATCAAAATCTCACCTAACAATCGAAAAGCGCCAAAAATCCAATTTCGCCAATTCAAGCCTAAATCTACTCCGGACCTCGAAAACATATTCCGATCACGCTCCTAAGTCCCAAATCACCTTGCGAAGCTATTCGAACCATCGGAACTCACATCCGATCCCTTTAACACATAATTCAACATCCGGTTGATCTTTCCAACTTAAGCTTCCTCATAAGACACTAAGTGTCTCAAACCTTCTCAAAACCCTTGCGAACCCGAGCCAACCAACCCGATCACATATAGAACCGATAGACAAAGCAATAAGACGCAGAAATGGGGGAAACGAAGTGGTAACAAATGAGATGACTAGCCGGATCGTCACAACTCCGGAGGGTGAATCTTGCCCAAGTGCTAATATAAGCCAATCAAGACATAAATTAATAAAAACTATTGCGACATGTAACCCGATCCCGTAAATATCCTCACGATCAGGACCTCGGCCTCACTCAGTTATCAATCTCTCCAGTCTCTCGGCCTCACAAATCCCATGCCAATCAGCCCAAACAATGATAATATGATATGAGACAAATGATAACAAAGTCTAAGATATGATATGCAATGAGTGAGTATGACTGAATATGTAATTGCAATTTAAGCAGATAACTCAACAATAAAAATAACCTCATTGGGTCCCAACAGGATAAGAATATAGCCTAAACATGGTCTCTAACATGGATCACAGCTCAATTGCTCTAGAAAGTAGAAATTTCACGAATAGAAACAAGATTAGATCACTATACAGTACCATAGAATCAATCGAGTCATAATTCACACGGTGCATGCCCACGAGCCCGTCACCTAGGATGTGTGTCACCTCAACACCAAACACATAGCACATATATTCAGGGGTTTATACCCTCAGCATCAAATTTAGAAGTGCTACTTACCTCGAACGTGCCAAATCCAATACCGAGCAAGCCAAACGATACTCCAAATATATCATCACGCGCATACCAACATCCGAACCACTCAAACTAGCCAAAAGCAACTCAAATACATCAAATAATGCCTAAGAAAACAAACTCAATCAATAAAGGTCGAATTTTTAATCAAAAGGCCAAGTTTAACCCAAATGTCAAACTAGGGCCCGCACCCCATAATTCGACAAAACTCTCAAAATCTGATAGCCTATTAAATTACGAGTCCAACCATACTAGTTTCACTCAAATCCGACTTCGAATCGATGTTCAAAATCCAAGAATTCACTTTGGGAAATTTTGACAAAACCCCTCAATTTCTCTTTAAAATTTATAATCCAAATGACAAAAACGAAGTTAGATTCATCAAAAATATAATCAAAAGCGGGACAAGAATGCTTACCCCAATCCATGTGGTGAAATTCGCCTAAAATATCATCTCAATTCGAGCCCCAAATCTTAAAATATGACAAAAGAACCAAAACCTCGAATTAAATAGAATCTGCCCAGGTATTTTTGCATTTGCAAACATATTCTCGCTTCTGTGAACTCGCACATGCGGCCCAGCAATCTGATCATATCCAAATTCATGTATATAATGCGGTATGACACGGTCGTTTGCTAGATACTACCATCTACCGCTACATAGATCAGGAATTTCTTAGGTTTGGCTGGATACTACCATTAGTTTGTGGAAGGGGATTCATCTATAGCAGTTGTAGTGATTAGATTGACTCAGAAGGGTGCCTTATTCAGATTGTCAAACAAGTGTGAAAAGAGCTTTCAGAAGCTCAAGACTATTTTGACTATGGAACCAGTTTTGGTTTTGCCTTCAGGATCGGGGTCATATACAGTTTAATTCGATGATTCGCATGTTGGACTTGTGTGTGTTTTGATGCAAGACGTTAGGGTGATTGTTTATGCATCACGTGAGTTGAAGCCCCGTGAGAGGAACTATCTGGTCTATAATTTTAAGTTGATAACTAATGTGCACGCGCTCAAGATTTGGAGGAATTATCTATATGGTATGTCTTATGAGGTTTATATGAATCATCAAAGTCTTCAACATCTATTTAAATAGAAATATTTGAATTTGAGGCGGAGGAGATGGTTAGAGATGCTAAAGGATTATGGTATCACTTACAGCCTCTTGCAGAAATGCTAGGTAATATTGCGTACAATAGATCCTTATGGTCCAGCTCTTCCCCGAACCCCGCGCATAGCGGGAGCTTAGTGCACTAGGTTGCCCTTATTCTCTATCATCCAGGCAAGGCTATTATGGTAGCAGAAGCCTTGAGTGGAAAGGTGGAGGGTATGGGAAGTTTAGCATTTATTCGAGTTGGGGAGAGTCCTTTAGCTATGGATGTTCAAGTGTTGGCCAATATGTTGGTAATATTGGATATTTTAGAGCCGAGCAAAGTCCTTATATATGTTGTATCTCGGTCGTCCTTGTTTGAGCACATTAAGGCTCATCGGTATGATGATCCCCACTTGTTTTTCCTTAGGGACACGGTGTAGCACAATGATGCTAAGGATGCGACTACTGGTGATAATGGGGTATATGTTGAGGCTTCAGGGTTAGATCTGTGTTCCTAATATGGATGGCTTGAGAGAGATGATTCTTGAAGAGGTTCACAGTTTGTTGTATTCTATCCATTGGAAGATTATTGGCGGAGAAGGATGAAGAAGAACATTGTTGGGCATGTTCACGGTATTTGAATTATCAGCAAGTTAAGTATGAGCATTAGAGATGGGGAGGTTTGCTTCAAAAGATTGATATAACATAGTGAAAGTGGGAGCTTAATACTATAGACTTCGTGGTGGATTTTCCATAGACTTTGAGGAAGATTGATGGTATATAGGTAATTGTGGATCAGTTGACCAAATCGACACATTTCATTCCTGTTATGACTTCCTACACTTTAGAGAGATTGGCTCAAATCTATATTAGAGAGATTGTTCGCCTGTATGGTGTACATATTTTTAATCATATCGAATTGTGGCACTCAGTTTACTTTGCATTTTTGGAGGGCTGTTAGCGTGAGTTAGGCATGCAGGTTGAGTTGAACACTACATTTTATTCTCAGATGGATAGGCAGTCCGAGTGGACCATTCGGTTCTTGGAGGATAAGTTGAAAGCCTATGTTATAGATTTTTGAGGCCAGTGGGATTACGTTTTACTCTAGCAGAGTTTGCCTATAGCAAAAGCTACCAGTTTAGCATCTAGATAGCTCCATATGAGGCATTATATAGGAGGCGGTGCCATTCTCTAGTTGGTTGGTTTAAGCCTGATGTGATTAGATTATTAGGCACATATTTGGTTCGTTATGCTCTGGAGAAAGTGAAGTTGATTCAGGAGAGGCTTCATACCGCACAGTCCAAGCAGAAGAGTTATGCTAATATGAAGGCTCGTGATGTTGCATTCATGGTGGGTGAGAAGGTTCTACTTAAAGTTTCGCTAATGAAGGGCGTGATGAAATTTGGGAAGACGTGCAAGTTGAGCTTGAGGTTTATTTGTTCATTTGAGGTTTTGGCGAGAGTTAGTAAGGTAGCTTACAAACTTTCTTTGCCACCCAGCTTCTCGGGGGTTCATCCATTGTTTCATATTTCCATGCTTCGGAAGTACAATGAGGATCCGTCACATGTGTTGGATTTTAGCTCGGTGCAGTTGGACAAGGATTTTACCTATGATGAGGAGTTAGCGGCTATTTTGGATAGGCAGGTTTGGAAGCTGAGGTCGAAAGATATAGCACAGGTGAAGGTTCAATAAAGAGGTCAATCGGTAGAGGAGTCAGGCTAGGAAATCGAGCATGATATGCAGAGGCTTATGTGAGCACGTGATTTTTGCCTTAACGAAAACTACTCCAAAAATAAATCAAAAATTAAAATAAATTTCTCGTACTGTGTAATTTTTTGAATTTTTGCGTGGTGTTAAATACTTGTGTTATGTCCGTAAATGTTTACTTTGTCATAATGAAATGAAAAATAAAATAAAATACATATTGCATGCATATAGGATTTAATTATGCATTTAAGAATTAATTAAAAAATAAAATCACAAAAAAATATGCATTCGTTCTATTTTTAAATGTGTTACTGTGTGATTAATGTTTTGACTATGTGTTAAATAGTTGTTATGAAGTAATTAATATTTTGTGTAAGGTTAAAAATTGTTTTATAATTTTATTAGGATTTTTTTTTATTAATAATAAAATTAGAAAATAATTGAAAAGGAAATAAAAAAATCGGACCTGGATTTAAATCCAGGCCCAAATCAAATCACCCCCCCCCACAGCCCAATCCAAACAGCCCAAGTCTGACCCAATCCCAAGCTAAGACCAAACGACGTCGTTTGGTCACCTCTCATCAAGGGCCGTTGGATTAAATCCAACCAACGGTCAAGATCCCCTGCCCTTACCCGCAACCCATAACCCGACCCATTGACCCGACTCAGTCTGACCCCAACGTTAAACCAAACGACGTCGTTTGGATTAGTGGATTGATCCTGGCCCTTCATCTTACTTGATCGGACAGACAATATCAATCCACCCCACCCCTATATAAATCCCAAGCCTTACCCCGGCCCCTAACTGAACACCCCCCCTCCTCTCACTGTTCACCATCTTCTTCAGACCCTCCCACCTAACCCTAGCCGCCCTAAGACCCCAAAGCCTGAAACCCGGCGGCATCAACGCCGTCGGTCACCACCTTGACACCCCAGAACCCTCTGAACATCCTCTACACGAATATGACCTTAGATTCCTTCGAAGCAGGCCCCAACCCTTCGAATCTTAAATCGAAGGTTGGCCTGAAAACCTGATCTAAACCAATCAGCCCCAAATTAACACCATGGCTTCCCCTAACAACCCTTGTTATGGATCTGAAGTTAGTTTGGTTCGAATCAGCTCTGAACTTCTCGAATCTTCTTTTGAAGATTCGGACCAAACAAGAACAAACTCAGATCCATTTCAAACTAACACCAAATGACCCCTAGGCTACCCTCACCCTTGTATCATGTTTGGTTCCCTTCGAATCTGCCCGGAAATGTTCGGATTTAAGATTTAAGAACCTGAAACCCTAAAAATTTCCAATCTTGGAATTTTTCCAATTCGAGTAAAGGGTTGAGGTCTAAGAGACTTTAATCGAGGTATTCTCAACTGAGAATACTTCGAATAAAGTCTGTTTGATTTCAAACGAAGTCCGAATCCAAATTTGAGTTCGAGTCCGTATGAAGTTTGAAGATTCAAAGGTATTTTTTCTATTATTTTGTGTATTCTACGTGTATTGTTGTCTGTGTCAATAGCTTTTTTATTTTTCATATTTATTTGATTAATTCTGTCATCTTTGTCTCATGCCCGTATATATGGTCAAATATGAAATTATTTCTGTTGGTTGTGACTATTTATAATGTAAGCAATCGACTCGATTTAGTTCGTCGATTAGTTATATTATGAATTCTCATTCATAATAATACTGATTGAAACAACCTGTTTTCTATTATTATGTACTGTTTGTTGACAGATATTGTAGATAATCATTTTTAACTAATACTCGTCAGTTAAATCATCCTGGTTTATATGAATCTGTCAAAATAAGTGTTGTATATATGTTATTGTCTGAACATTAAAGTTTCAGGGCATTGTCAGTATTGACAATGATCCTGTATGTGTTTGATTTTGGTTCAATGTTAAATCCAGTCTGAATTGTTATGATAATTTCAGTAATATGTTGTTATGATGTTAGTTCTGAATTTCAGTGTAATATTGCTGTAATGTCCAGTTTGAATTCAAGTTTACAAAAGTTGGTCAAATACAATTGTGTTAGGAGGTTAATAGGATTGGTTTTAGCTGTAAATCAGAAAGATAGTTAAGTTTATACAGATTTTAGAATCTGTTTTGCAGTAGGTTCTGATTTTTCAGTAATTACAGTAGGTCAGGGGCATTTCTGGGAATGAAACAGTAAAAACAGGGTGTTAATGCTAGTGTATTATAATGTAATGTTAGTGGCTATAGTTTAAGATACTAATGGGAAACAAGGGATAATGGGGCTGCTGAAAATCATGTTAGGATCATATAAAGTATTAAAAAGTAGTTTTTAATGGAAACTTTCTAATTTTTAAAGGGATAAAGGGTCCATCCAGCACTAAAAGGGTGCAACCAGCCCTGTATAAATACAGGAGCTGGACAGACAGAAAGGGATCAGTTTTCCGGAGAGAGGGAAATCAGCTTTTCATAATAGAGGGCAGTCAGTTTTTTTAGAATTAAGATCAGTTTTAGGAGAGTTGGAGAGACTTGAAGAGATTTTAAGAGAAGAAATCAGATTTGAAAAGGGAAATTTACTCAGATTTTAAGGACTGAGATTTTTTTTAAGAAAAGGAAAGAGAGGAAGAAAACAGAAAAAGAAATAGAAAAGAGAACATTCACACACACACACACAATCTGAAACAGATACAAAAGCAGAAACAGAAAAATCAGAAATATGAATTTGAAACAGATAGAGGAAAGAAACTGAAATCTGAAAAATGTTATTTTTCTAGAATCTGTCCGTTGTTTGCTTGTGAATATTGTTCGGTTCAAATCTGAAATTTTTCTCAAGTTTCTGTCACTATTCATCTGGGTTCCTCGGGTCTTATTATTGCTCAAATCTGTGGAAAAACTGGTATTCTGCTGATTTTGTTACTGCTGCTACTGCTGAAATTTTCTCCTTCTGCCTTCGTTTTCCAGGTACATGTCTTTTAAAATCATGTGGTGAAAAGCTCCAACATGATGAATAGATGAAGTTTGAGAATTATAATTTTGTCTTCCACGTGTTTAAATTCAGTAGTTCAAACTTCTGTTTTGTTTCGTGTAGGTTAATATGACAATATGCTTGATACGATAACTATTAGCTAATTATTTCCTTTTGAAGTTTTGTATAAATATTGTAACAAAGTTATTTATTTCGAATTTTCATTCAGTATAAGTTGTATTTGAATCATCAAAATAGGGAACATGGCAGAAAACTGGCCATTAATCGCATCTCTTAAAATTGCTAGTATAGACTAGTATGGAAATTTCAAGATAACAGCATTACTAGTCTATGTTGTTAAACATCTGATTTTTAAGGCTAAGATAGTATTGATTGTGTCTTGTTCATATTTAGCATAATAATGTTCATGTTCATAATCAATAGCCGAAAGATGCATCGATAAAATCTGTTATATTCACGATATTGGCATATCGTGAATGGTGTAGGGGTATATTCATGTTATATGTGGTATTGTCTTCTTAAGTCAACGATTTTTTTTATGTCGGCCAAATAACTCGTATAGGTTGAGAATAAAAATTGGGTTGATTAAGTATATTTCGAATTCAATCAATAGCAATTAATCAAAAATAATTAGGCCTATCAAATTAAGAACAAGCAATGTAGAAAGAGATTAGATTTATAATGTATAACAAGTTTAAGAGTGTAAATAGTAGCATTCGTTGCAAAAAGAATATTGAGAACTCTTCGAAAATATCATTTCCTTTCAAGAATTGAAATTTTTTTTAGTTTCATACGTTATTCACATTTTAGTATACATATGTTGTATTTACTAAAAATAGTGTTAATCATATGTTTATTCTTTTCTTTAAATTTGAATAGTTTGGAGGAATGTAATTCATACGCGAAATTATAATCAATGGGCGACATTCAATAAATTGTGATTTTTTTTAAGAATTAAGAGTATTTTAAATGAAGATTTCTCATAATATAATAAACAATTTGTGGAAAAATCCCTAATATCATTATAAATATTTTGCGCAATTAGGGATACGTTCGCGTACCCTGATTATATTTTTAAAAGCAAAAATTCGGATTATGCGTACGCGCAATTTCGAGCGAATATTTAATAAAAGGATTTTTCCAAAGGCGTTAAATCAATTTCATAAAAACCCGAGATGTACGGTTCACTATTCAAGAAAAACAAATATTCTTGATTCGACACAAATTTCGAAAAATGATTGTTTAATAAATATATTACCAAAAGTTATCGTGTACACGTACGCGTGACACAATTCCGCATTTTTTAAATTTATAACACGAATATACGTACGCGTAATTCGATTCAAAAGAAGGATCCTCAATCACAATAAGTATAAGCAGTAGTAAAATCATGTAACATCAATATATTTAATAAAATCAAGATAATTAAGCCAATAATAAAAACAGTTAAGCGACCGTGCTAGAACCACGGAATTCGGAAATGCCTAACACCTTCTTCCGGATTAACAGAATTCCTTACTCAGGATTTCTGGTTCGCAGAATAATAAACAGAGTCATATTCTCCTCGATTCAGGGATTGAAATTGGTGACTTGGGACGCCTTAAAATTCCCAGGTGGCGACTCTTAAATGATTAAATAAATCCCGTTTCGACTGTCCTTTAATTGGAGAAAACTCCCCACGCGCCCCGCGGGCGCGGCAAAAAGGAGGTGCGACAGCTCTGGCGACTCTGCTGGGGAACAATTTGTTAAACTGTAACTCAGAACCATTGGTTCAGGGTTTAAAGAATTCGAGCTTAAAATATCTGTGTTAATTGGCTTTATTTACTATGAGATTTTCAACTGTTTATATGCTAATATGCTAAATGTTGCTGTTTACCGCTTTAATATTATTTGAATTGTGAATATGTACAACTGCTACGAAACCCCCTTCTTTCTGAGTCTTCTGAATTTATGGTGTACACGTGCGCGTGACCCACCTTTCTGTTAGAGTCATACCAAATAAGACGGAGTTGGGACAAGTAACTAGGCCGGGCAGACTTTCGTGCTCCCGGTACGTTGCCCCCGCTTCGGCTCAAACTGTCCGTTTGGGTAAGCCAGGTTTAGAACAATCAACCTAAGGTTTTACACTTAGAATAACTCAGCCATGTACCGGATCCCTAGTAGGAACGAATATTTGCATCATATGCATTTGGCCTTGGAGACTCAACACAGGGGTTGGGTCTGTCTAGGACAGGTGAACCCAAAATAAAAAGACCATCATGATGCATCCTACTTGTTACTTGTGCATTCATTTGCCTCGAACATGCTTGTTGACCAGCTTAAATAAAATCATGGTAAGAAGAAAGGAATAAAATGGGTTGTTTTAAAAATTTCGAAAAAAAAATATAGTTTTAAATTTTGAAATAAAGGTGATTTTTAAATTTTTCAATAAAGGTATTTAATAAATGAAATAATAAAAAATATATATATATAAAAAAATCGAAAATGATTTTTTTTTAGTATAAATTTTCAAAAAAAAATGAATTTTGACTTTATCAAAATTAAATTTCAGATACAAAATGAGCACCACACAAAGCCCCTCATCCACAAGTACGGAAGAATTTCTATGTCAGCTTCAAATGTGGTGGTATGATTTAGGCGAAGACGGTCAAAAATGGGTCGTCAAGCATTTGGGAAATCTCACGGACATTATGAAAGTTAAACCCCGTGATGATCTGATTGCGGCGTTAGTAACTTTCTGGGATCCTGTTCACAATGTTTTTCGTTTCTCTGACTTCGAGCTTACTCCTACATTAGAGGAGATAGCTGGATATACTGGTTTTGAAGGAAGTTTAAGAAATCAAAGCTTGATATTCACAAAAGCTCCTTCAGTACATCGATTCTTCGGTCTTTTGAACATCAGCAGTCAAATCAGGAAAAGCAATGTCATCAATGGATGTTGTTCCTTCAACTTTTTGTATTCAAGGTTCGGAAAGTCAGATGGGTTTGAAATTCATGAAAAAGGCCTTACTAATAAGCAAAACAAAGACACTTGGCAGATTCACCGTCGATTTGCTTTCATGGTGGCTTTTCTAGGAGTCATGGTCTTCCCAAATAAAGAGCGAACAATTGATATTCGCACCGCAAAAGTTGTGCAAATCCTTACCACCAAAGAAAATCACACCCTTGTCCCCATCATTCTATCAGATATTTATCGGGCTCTGACTTTATGTAAATCAGGAGCAACGGTCTTCGAAGGATGCAAAATTTTGTTGCAAATGTGGGTGATGGAGCATCTCCAACAACAGCCCAAGATCATACAATATGGGTCAAAAAATGATAATTGCATCGAGAGCTATGAGGAAAGAACAAAAAATTATCAAGCTCCAGAAGGGATAGAAGCATGGGTATCTCATCTAAAGGCTTTAACGGCAAATCAAATTGAATGGACTCTGGGATGGTTCCCGATGAGGGAAGTAATACATATGTCAACCTCAAATAGTTATCTACTACTATTGGGATTAAGAAGCATTCAGCCGTATGCACCACTAAGAGTCTTAAGGCAACTAGGGAGATATCAAATAGTTCCTGATGATGAAGATTTGAGTATGCAAGTAATCGAATTACACCCAGAAGCCACTATTCCCGAAGCTCTACTTC
Organism: Nicotiana sylvestris; assembly: GCF_000393655.2. Classification (NCBI taxonomy): domain Eukaryota; kingdom Viridiplantae; phylum Streptophyta; class Magnoliopsida; order Solanales; family Solanaceae; genus Nicotiana; species Nicotiana sylvestris. The sequence goes on along the minus strand of NC_091062.1, from coordinate 78,125,476 downwards.
AGCAGATGTGGAATGGATGTCGATACTTGAAAAGTGATACTCAAGTCCCAGACACTACAAAGGGTGAGATGAATCCTGGATATGCAAGGTGGTTCGAAAAACGGTCTCGCGTGGATGATGTACCAGAACCTGAGCTGAAAAGGCCAACAAAAAGACCCCATGTTCAAAACTTCAATGATAAAATCCAAGAGCGGTTGATCTGGGGAGAAAAAGAAAAAGGGTACAAAGCAACTATCCATGCCCTAAAAGAAAATCTAAGAAGCCTCAGTTTGGAGAAAGATTTGCAAGAACAAGAAGCCGAAGGCGAGAAAAAGAGTCTAGCTTGTGAGAATGAAAATCTTCATGCTCGATTCCAAAAAATGAAAAGAGTTTCTGAAACGCCAAAGAGGAGCTGGAAGGATCAAAAAACCATCGCCAATCTCTTTGAAAGAATGCAAGATTATGATTTCATTCTTGCGGAAAATGAAAGGGCATTGAGCAAAGCAAAAGAAAAGATCCAACAATTAAACAAAGAAGCCAGATCTAACAAGGAACGCCAAGATAGGCAATCCAAAAAAGACAAGGCACAATTCAATAAGGAAAAAGACTATTGGATGCGATCAGAAGACCAGCTTCGTGCACAACTAGAAGAGGCAAGAAGATGCAACAGAGAACACCAACAAGCAGACCTCGACAGGGAAAGAGCGCAAGCAAGATTAGAGCAGGCCAGACTCCGAGCTTTGTTAGAATCAGCTCTAGATCGTGAGAACCGTGTCAGAGATATAGCCACCACTCGTCAGCAGCAATTGCAAGACCAAGACCAACGTCTCCAAGGTTTCAGGGCACAAATCCACGACCTGGCAGTCTTCACATCTCAAAGTTATGTAAACTGCCAAGGAATGGATTATGAAAGATTTACTGAGCATGCGCCCACTTTTGCTCGTCATCTAGCAATGGAGTTGGAAAGGATGTATCGTACGCTGGGAGGCTATCCAGGTCAAGCACCACATTGAGCAGATAATCCAATATTTGACAACAAAAATGGAAAGTGGAGCATGTTTTGAGATGTTATGAATTGTATCTTTTATTTTGATTTAAGTGTGTGTGTCGTCAAGCCATTTTCTTAAAGTTTTCAAATGTAATTCCATCTTTGTGTATTGAATAAAAATGATTTCCTTTGTGTCCGAACAACGCAAGGTCTGATTCATGTAAGAACATGATACGTAGGCAATCTCTCAGATTCGACCACCACGATAAAAGATATATATAATAAATAAAAATGAATAACAATAAAAATTTCAAGAAGGCTGGGACGACACAAGCAGCCGAGCAAATGCATAATAAAAAGGGATTATTTGTCTAGGAGCATTGCATCTCAACGTGCGATTATATATGTGTTAAACTCTCACAACTAACAAGTTTGTCCATTTCCAGAATTCAAGCAGTTAGTTTCTCTAAAGAGTATACTGGCATATTATCACTATCACACAAGATCAAAAGGACCGATACCCGAAAGTATGTCTATCCCAGATGTTGACACAGGTATGGAGATAGAAGAGATGGATGTCGGGAAAATGAAAGAAGAGATGTTTAAGCTCAAGCAGCAAATGGCTGAGATGTACCAAGCTTGGTCTACAGGACAGTTACCCCCATCTTACCCAAATAACCCTGCTCCATCAATGACCCAAACTCAGGATAATATCACCACTGAATTATCCCCAAGTTTCCCCATTTATCAGCACTACCGAGGCACCACCTCTCAGACACCACAGTCTCCACCTCCAAAACCAGTTCCGTACCTTCCTCCACCTATGACTCCTGTTTTCGTAGCACCTCCCCCTGCTACATTTCACAAATCTCCTAGTGAGCCTACATTTCAGGCCCAAGACAACCAATATTACCCCCCGGAGCCCACCTTCAAAGCCTCCGAAATCAATTCAACTGCTCCTCGGTTTGATCTCCCAACCGAAATTGACAAGCCAGCCAAAAATGCTGAACAAGAAGAGATGTTCAGGAAGGTCAAAAGTCTAGAACAATCGTTCCGAGACATGCGGGGATTAGGTGGGCAAGTCAGTGTAGCATACAAAGATTTATGCTTATTCCCTAATGTACAATTGCCAGTTGGCTTCAAGATGCCCAAATTTGACCTATACAGCGGGCACGGCGACCCAGTAGCCCACTTAAGGGGTTTCTGTAGCAAGATGCGAGGAGCTGGGGGAAAGGATGAATTATTAATGGCATACTTCAGTCAAAGTCTAAGCGGATCAGCTTTGGAGTGGTATACACGCCAGGACCATGGAAGATGGTACACCTGGGATGACCTGGCACAGGCATTCGCATACCATTTCCAATACAATCTGGAAATCATCCCAGATCGATTATCTTTGACCAAATTTGAGAAGAAACACAATGAAAGTTTCAGAGAGTATGGTTTTCGGTGGAGAGAACAGGCAGCAAGAGTAGATCCTCCTATGAAGGAGAGCGAAATGGTAGACTACTTCCTCCAAGCCTTGGAACCAACTTACTATGCCCACTTGGTTTCAGCGGTTGGAAAATCATTCAACGAAGTAGTAAAGATGGGAGGTATGGTGGAAGAAGGCCTCAAGACAAATAAAATCATGAGCTATTCAGCAATTAAGGCAACTACTCAAGCTATTCAAGGCGGGGTAGGAGGAATCGGAAGAAAGAAGAGGGAGGAAGCAGCCGTAATTGATTCAGGAATTTGGCCGGGACCCAGAGGTTCACCGCTTTACTATAATCAACAACGACCTCGCCCATCAGCTTACCACCATGATTCATCCCAAAACTACTATCACCCTTCAGAGCCTCATTTTTCCATTAACCATGCTCAAGCATACAATCAGCCGCCTGTTCACACCAATTGGCGTGCTCCTGTCACATCAAATACTTACCCACGAGCCTATCCCGGACCAAGTTTCAGGCCTAGGCCAGCATTCAGGGGAGAAAGGGAACAGAAAAAGAAAACTTACACTCCATTGGGAGAGTCTTACACTAGTCTGTTCCACAGGCTGAGACAGTTAGACATGCTGAGACCAATACAATCCAAACTACCCAATCCTCCACCAAAGAATCTGGATTACACCATTAGCTGTGAATATTGCTCCGGTGCACCAGGCCATGATACGGAGAAATGTTGGCATTTGAAAAATGCAATACAAGAGCTGATTGATACTAATAAAATCGAGGTTCAAACCCCCGAAGCTCCAAATATCAATAGAAATCCAATGCCAGCCCATCAAGAGGCTAATATGATAGAAATCATACAAGCTGATGGGAAGACAAAGAAGCCGTCACAAACTGTCATGATGATCAAGTCTCATGAAACCAAGCCAGATAAGCAGTTAATGGAGGAGAAGCCGGTGTCTAAGCAGAACAAAAATGGTGATGAACCGTCTATGATAGTCGATGAGGGATCATCGAGCAAAGTTGCCGCAAAACAAGAAAGGCCGAAAGTGATAGTACCAGGGGTTGCTAACAAACCCATTGTATTCGTGGAAGGAGCCCGTACAGATCGGGTTATTGTTGCACCTGTAATCCAGCTGCCGGTCATCAACAACAAAGCCATCCCATGGAACTATGAACGGGTGACTGTAATGTACAAGGGCAAAGAAATCAAGGAAGAAGTGTGTGAGGTGCAAGGCTTGACACGTTCGGGAAGATGTTTTACTCCCGAAGAGTTGAGAAAAACTAAAAACAATCCAATGCCAACAAAGAGAGCTGTGACGGAAGAAGAGGCGGAGGAGTTTTTAAGAAAAATGAAACTCCATGATTATTCTGTTGTGGATCAATTAAAGAAGACCCCCGCTCAAATTTCATTGTTGTCATTACTGATCCATTCAGAGGAACACCGTCTGGCGTTGATGAAAATCCTGAATGAAGCTCATGTTCCTGAAAAGATCTCTGTAAATCATTTGGGCAAAATAGCCAACAGAATCTTTGAAGACAAACAGAATTACATTTGCTGATGATGAATTACCTGTGGAAGGTACCGAGCACAACAGAGCTCTTTACCTCACCGTGAAATGTGAAAACTCCGTAGTAACCCGGGTATTGGTTGACAATGGGTCCAGTGCAAACATATGCCCTCTCTCCACTTTAAACAAATTAAAAATTAAAGAGGAGAGGATCCAGAAGAATAGTATCTGCGTACGAGGATTTGACGGTGGAAGCAGAGATTCATTTGGCGACATAGTGTTGGAACTAACTATAGGGCCAGTTGAATTCACAATGGAATTCCAAGTGTTGGACATATCTATTTCTTACAACTTGTTATTGGGTCGACCATGGATCCATGCTGCTAAAGCAGTCCCGTCAACACTACATCAGGCTGTCAAGTTTGAATGGGATCATCAAGAAGTAGTCGTGTATGGAGAAGAAAGTTTAAATGCTCACAGCAGTACCATTGTACCGGTCGAGGGAACAGAAAATGACCAGGGACCATGGGTATACCAAGTGACAAACACAGTGTCGATAGAGAAAATTTCAGAAGGGAAATACCTTCCGAATCCAAGGATATCCTCTGCATCAGTCATGATAGCTTATGAAATGTTAAAGAATGGCTTTATACCCGGCAAAGGTCTGGGCTTATTTCTGCAAGGAATTGTACAACCAGTATCTCTCCCCGAGAACTGGGGAACATTCGGTTTAGGGTTCATACCCACCACCAATGACGTGATAAGGGCCAGGAAGTTGAAACACCAAGCATGGGTTCTTCCAAAACCAGTACCACATCTGTCAAAGTCTTTTGTCAAGACCGGTGCTAAAAATCGCCCGATAACAACAATTCCTAAATCCCGGGTCAATCCTGAGGAGGAATTAATTGAAAGGTTCGAGAAATTGTTTAGTGATGTGAATATGTTGGAAAGCGGAGAAGGGTGTAGCAACGCAGAAGTTCAATTCGTTGGGCCAGAAACAAAGCTCAATAATTGGAAAGCCACTCCTCTCCCAATTCGAAAGGAGTCTTGGTAGTTTATTTTGATTTTCTTTCAGTTTGTTTGGGTTATTTCAAGGTTGTAATCCCAAAGTTTATCTTACAGTTGGTTTGAAGTGTGCAAAACCTTGTTATCTTTCATCATCCAATAAAAAGCAGTTTCCTTTTTATTATCATTCCTAATAGCTTTCTTTTCTTTTTCTTCTTTTCTGTACAGTTCCTTTTACGCTGGCTCTAGTGATATGGCATGCATGAGGAATCCTCAGCCCAGTCTTAAAAATCAATCTGGTTCCGAAATATTAATTCAAGAAATATATTGTGATTATGAATCAGAATATGATGAAGATGAGGTTTTTGAAGAGATTAGTAAAGAGTTAATTCACTTTGAGGAAAAAATCAAACCTAACTTGAGTGATACCGAGGACGTCAATATAGGGGACACGAGTAATGTCCGGGAAACTAAAATAAGTGTCCATCTCGAACCAAAGATCCGAGAAGAGTTAATTAAAGCACTCATAGAATTCAAAGATGTTTTTGCATGGTCGTATGACGACATGCCGGGCTTGAGCACTGATTTAGTGGTCCACAAATTGCCCACCGATCCAATGGTGCCTCCTGTCAAGCAGAGGCTGAGAAAATTCAAGCCTGATATGAGTATGAGAATTAAGGAAGAAATCACCAAACAATTGGAAGCAAAGGTCATTCGAGTCACTAGATATCCTGTTTGGTTAGCTAATGTCGTTCCTGTGCCAAAGAAAGATGGCAAAATTAGAGTATGCGTCGACTATCGCAATCTCAACAAAGCAAGTCCAAAGGATAATTTCCCATTACCCAATATCCATATTTTGATCGACAATTGTGCCAAGCATGATATAGGGTCTTTCGTGGATTGTTATGCCGGGTATCATCAAATTCTAATGGATGAAGAAGATGCAGAAAAGACGGCATTCATCACACCATGGGGAACTTATTGCTATCGGGTAATGCCATTCGGTTTAAAGAACGCCGGGGCAACCTATATGAGAGCAATGACCACAGTGTTTCATGATATGATACACAAGGAAATTGAGGTGTACGTGGATGATGTGATCATAAAATCAAAGCATCAGGCCGACCACGTTGGGGATTTGAGGAAGTTTTTCTTGAGACTTCGCAGATACAACCTCAAGCTTAACCCTGCCAAATGCGCATTTGGAGTTCCATCCGGAAAGTTGCTGGGATTCATAGTCAGTCGACGAGGCATCGAGCTAGATCCGTCAAAGATTAAAGCCATCCAAGAACTGCCACCTCCAAAAAACAAAACTGAAGTAATGAGTTTGTTGGGGAGGTTAAATTATATCAGCAGGTTTATTGCTCAGCTCACAACAACCTGTGAGCCAATTTTCAAATTGTTAAAAAAGGATGCTGCAGTCAAATGGACCGATGAGTGTCAAGAAGCGTTCGATAAAATAAAAGGGTACTTGTCAAACCCACCCGTGTTGGTCCCGCCAGAGCCAGGAAGACCTTTGATTCTTTACTTGACGGTTTTGGAAAATTCATTTGGTTGTGTATTGGGGCAACATGACCTCACTGGCAGAAAAGAACAGGCCATCTACTACCTTAGCAAGAAGTTCACAGCTTATGAGGTTAAGTATACTCATCTGGAAAAGACATGTTGCGCCCTAACATGGGTAGCTCAAAAATTGAAACACTATTTGTCATCCTACACTACTTACCTCATTTCTCGGTTGGATCCATTGAAATACATTTTTCAAAAGCCTATGCCAACGGGAAGGCTTGCAAAGTGGCAGATATTGCTCACAGAATTCGACATCATCTATGTGACTCGAACTGCAATGAAGGCTCAAGCACTGGCCGATCATTTAGCCGAAAACCCGGTCGATGAGGAATATGAGCCGTTGAAGACTTATTTTCCTGATGAAGAAACAATGCATATCGACGAGGCGGAACAAATTGAAAAACCTGGCTGGAAACTTTTCTTTGATGGAGCCGCTAACATGAAAGGAGTCGGAATAGGAGCTGTAATCATTTCTGAAACAGGGAATCACTATCCTGTTACGGCCCGATTGCGATTTTATTGCACCAATAATATGGCTGAATATGAAGCTTGCATTTTGGGGTTAAGGCTAGCTGCATACATGGGTATCCGAGAAATCTTAATCATGGGAGACTCGGATCTTTTGGTACATCAAATTCAAGGAGAATGGGAAACCCGAGACTTGAAGCTCATCCCATACAGGCAATGTCTACATGATCTTTGTCAGCGGTTTCAATCAGTGGAATTCCAACATATTCCAAGAATCCATAATGAGGTTGCCGATGCATTGGCTACCCTAGCATCAATGTTGCACCATCCGGACAAAGCTTATGTAGATCCAATACATATTCAAGTCCACGATCAGCACGCTTATTGCAATATGGTTGAAGAAGAATTTGATGGTGAACCATGGTTCCACGACATCAAGGAGTATATCAGAATGGGGATATATCCCGCACAAGCCACAGGAGATCAAAAGAGGACCATTAGGCGATTAGCAAATGGATTCTTCTTAAGCGGAGGAGTTTTGTATAAAAGAACACCAGATCTTGGATTATTAAGATGCATAGATGCCAGACAAGCTACAACTGTCATGTCTGAAGTACATTCAGGAGTTTGCGGACCCCACATGAGTGGATATGTGTTGGCAAAGAAAATCCTCCGAGCTGGTTACTATTGGCTTACCATGGAGCGAGATTGTATCAGTTTTGTGCGCAAGTGTCATCAATGCCAAATACACGGAGATTTGATTCATTCTCCACCATCCGAGTTGCACACAATGTCGGCACCATGGCCCTTCGTTGCCTGGGGCATGGATGTGATTGGACCAATTGAGCCGGCAGCATCCAATGGGCACAGGTTCATTCTGGTAGCTATTGATTATTTTACCAAATGGGTTGAGGCCAAGACATTCAAATCAGTGACCAAGAAAGCTGTGGTCGATTTTGTCCACTCAAATATCATATGTCGATTCGGAATCCCGAAGGTGATCATCACAGATAACGGTGCTAATCTTAACAGCAACTTAATGAAGGAAGTATGTCAACAGTTTAAGATTACACATCGCAACTCTACCCCATATCGGCCCAAGGCGAATGGAGCAGTAGAAGCAGCCAACAAAAACATAAAGAAGATACTTCGGAAAATGGTAGAAGGTTCAAAACAATGGCATGAAAAATTACCATTTGCATTATTGGGATACCGCACTACTGTTCGCACTTCAGTAGGAGCCACTCCTTATTTGTTGGTATATGGCACTGAAGCAGTAATTCCTGCAGAAGTTGAGATTCCTTCCCTTCGGATCATCGCCGAAGCAAAGATTGATGATGATGAATGGGTCAAAACCCGTCTAGAACAGTTAAACTTGATTGATGAAAAACGATTGACCGCAGTATGCCATGGTCAATTATATCAAAGAAGAATAGAAAGAGCATACAACAAAAAGGTGCGTCCTCGGAAGTTTGAAGTAGGTCAGCATGTGCTGAAACGTATTCTTCCACATCAGGTTGAAGCAAAAGGCAAATTTGCCCCGAATTGGCAAGGACCATTCATTGTGACCAGAGTATTATCGAATGGTGCACTATGCTTAACAGACATTGAAGGCAAGTGCATAGACATCGCGATCAATTCTGACGCGGTAAAGAGATATTATGCATGAATTTTTGAATGATTGTATTTAGCATTATTTCGAAGATTGGAATGACAAAGGCAATTTATTCTGCTATCCGAAACACTATACCATTTGTTTCCCCTTTGAGCCATATTTGTTTCTTTCCTACCCTCTCTTGGAATCAATGAAAATCAAGTAATAATAAAAAAAATCACTATTATGGGTGAACTACGTTTGACCTGATTCCTCAAAGAAGGATACATAGGTGCTTTACGGCTCGGTCATAAGGTGCACAATATACATAAAATGTGCACAAAAAGAAACATCAAGCGACCCCAATCAAGGAACTGGGGTAAGAATTGTATTGGAAACAAGAAAAGATTCCAAGAGTCGTAATTTTAAACACATACCAAAATTGTTTAGCTTTTCCATTTCTAACCCCATACCAGAAAGACCTTTCGACCAATCTTAGAAAAATGCTAAGTCAAGCAAATGAAGATGGTTCATAACATTCTGGTACAAACAAGAAAAGAAAGTAAAAACGAGAGAGTCTTATAGGTGAAAACCCAAACGGGCACCATAAGGCGACGGAAGTTGAGAGAAAAGTAAAAATGAGAGAGTCTTATTGGTGAAAACCTTTGTAGGCACCATAAGGCGAAAAGGAAGTGAGAAATAAACAAATGAGGAAAGTTTATCAGTGAAAACTTTTTAAGACATTGCAAGTCCAACAGGTCTGTGAAATGAGAAATGAAGTTGGGTTATGGAAATTTTGGCAAAAACAAAAATGAGACAATTGAAAGGAGATTGATTAAAAGACTGGTTTGATTAATCCGAAATGCATACCATGATCATTGGTGCCAGTAACTCCAATCAGATAAGTTTTCATTCTTGCTCCAACAGTCATCCAAAATTGGATTTTTCTTTTCATTCTATAATTGTCGAAATCAACGTGTTTTCGTCACTAATAATCTTACTTTTCTAAAAGCTTTGAGATAAGTTTTATTCCAAACAAATAAGAAGGAATGTCAAGATATACTACCAAGATTCAAGGTTACAAAATACGGCAACGAAAGGTGGGAGATAAAAGATATGGGTGTAAGAAAGGTGAAATCGAAAGTGGATCAGCAAAGTCAGAAGGGACATATGATTACAGTTAAAAGGTTTTGAAGGAAAACATACAGAGGGGAATCCTATAGTCAAGAATCAATTACAAGGACAAAACAGTCTTTTCAACCATTCCAAGGCAACAAAGAGAAATGAAGAGAAGCATCACCATCGGCAAGAATACCCCAGTCAACCACCCTGCTTTAAACTAACGAAGTTTTCTTTGCTTTAAAAACAGCGGCAAATACAATATTTGTGTCAGGAAATACCTGGTAAAGAAAGGAAGAAGTCAGGCTTCCACCTGGAGAATGAGGATGAGAATTGAAGAAGTCAGGCGTCCACCTGGAGAACGAGGATAAGAAAAGAAGAAGTCAGGCGTCCACCTGGAGAATGAGGATGAAGAAGTTAAAAAGAAATCAGGCGTCCACCTGGAGAATGAGGATGAAGAATTAAAAAAGTCAGGCGTCCACCTGGAGAATGAGGATGAGAATTAAAGAAGTCAGGTGTCCACCTGGAGAATGAGGACAAAGAAAAGAAGAAGTCAGGCGTCCACCTGGAGAATAAGGACAAAGAATTGAAGAAGTCAGGCGTCCACCTGGAGAATGAGGACAAAGAAAAGAAGAAGTCAGGCGTCCACCTGGAGAATGAGGATGAAGAAGTTAAAAAGAAGTCAGGCGTCCACCTGGAGAATGAGGATGAGAATTAAAGAAGTCAGGCGTCCACCTGGAGAATGAGGATGAGAATTAAAGAAGTCAGGCGTCCACTTGGAGAATGAGGATGAAGAATTAAAGAAGTCAGGCGTCCACCTGGAGAATGAGGATGAAGAATTAAAGAAGTCAGGCGTCCACTTGGAGAATGAGGATGAAGAATTGAAGAAGTCAGGCGTCCACCTGGAAAATGAGGATGGAGAAGTTAAAAAGAAGTCAGGCGTCCACCTGGAGAATGAGGATGAGAAAAGAAGAAGTCAGGCGTCCACCTGGAGAATGAGGATGAAGAATTAAAGAAGTCAGGCGTCCACCTGGAGAATGAGGATAAAGAAATTGAAGAAATCAGGCGTCCACCTGGAGAATGAGGATGAAGAATTGAAGAAGTCAGACGTCCACCTGGAGAATGAGGATGAAGAAAGAAAAGAAACAGTCAAGGCACCCACCTGAAGAACGAGGGAATGAAATTGAAATGTTGAAATCAAAAGCCCGCTCATATGGAAAAGGAGCACACTTAGAATCAATAAAGCAGAGGAGTCCAACAGAATCCCTAGCAAGAAACAACAAGAGTTCCAAAAGGAATACGGAATAAGCCAAATGCCCAAGAGTCACCAAGATATCAAGACAACAAGAAACGCAAGGGCATGATCTAGATAAGATTTTTATAATTCATGTACCCATAATCTAGTTTAATTTTTGTATTACCTTGGAAGTAAGGTGTAATAAGGAGGTCAGCAAGCAGTAAAAACAGCACGAAGCAGCAGTAACATCACAGTCCCACGGTAGTCCCAGCTACCCAAAATTCCCGAACTACATTGACCTGATTCCTTTATAGCCAAGGATATGTAGGAAACCTTTGAAGCAGAGGTTCGGTCAAATCTTTCTAAAAATGCTTCCCACGGAGTATTCGAACGGGCAAAAATCGCTCGTATCCGCTCACTTTATCTTTGCACGAAAACTCTTCGAGTTTCCGCACAAAGAGGGGCAGCTGTGAGCACGTGATTTTTGCCTTAACGAAAACTACTCCAAAAATAAATCAAAAAATAAAATAAATTTCTCGTACTGTGTAATTTTTGAATTTTGCGTGGTGTTAAATACTTGTGTTATGTCCGTAAATGTTTACTTTGTCATAATGAAATGAAAAATAAAATAAAATACATATTGCATGCATATAGGATTTAATTATGCATTTAAGAATTAATTAAAAAATAAAATCACAAAAAAATATGCATTCGTTCTATTTTTAAATGTGTTACTGTGTGATTAATGTTTTGACTATATGTTAAATAGTTGTTATGAAGTAATTAATATTTTGTGTAAGGTTAAAAATTGTTTTATAATTTTATTAGGATTTTTTTTTATTAATAATAAAATTAGAAAATAATTGAAAAGGAAATAAAAAAATCGGACCTGGATTTAAATCCAGGCCCAAATCAAATCACCCCCCCCCCACAGCCCAATCCAAACAGCCCAAGTCTGACCCAGTCCCAAGCTAAGACCAAACGACGTCGTTTGGTCACCTCTCATCAAGGGCCGTTGGATTAAATCCAACCAACGGTCAAGATCCCCTGCCCTTACCCGCAACCCATAACCCGACCCATTGACCCGACTCAGTCTGACCCCAACGTTAAACCAAACGACGTCGTTTGGATTAGTGGATTGATCCTGACCCTTCATCTTACTTGATCGGACGGACAATACCAATCCACCCCACCCCTATATAAATCCCAAGCCTTACCCCGACCCCTAACTGAACACCCCCCTTCCTCTCACTGTTCACCATCTTCTTCAGGCCCTCCCACCTAACCCTAGCCACCCTAAGACCCCAAAGCCTGAAACCCGGCGGCATCAACGCCGCCGGTCACCACCTTGACACCCCAGAACCCTCTGAACGTCCTCTACACGAATATGACCTTATATTCCTTCGAATCAGGCCCCAACCCTTCGAATCTTAAATCGAAGGTTGGCCTGAAAACCTGATCTAAACCAATCAGCCCCAAATTAACACCATGGCTTCCCCTAACAACCCTTGTTATGGATCTGAAGTTAGTTTGGTTCGAATCAGCTCTGAACTTCTCGAATCTTCTTTTGAAGATTCGGACCAAACAAGAACAAACTCAGATCCGTTTCAAACTAACACCAAATGACCCCTAGGCTACCCTCACCCTTGTATCATGTTTGGTTCCCTTCGAATCTGCCCGGAAATGTTCGGATTTAAGATCCAAGAACCTGAAACCCTAAAAATTTCCAATCTTGGAATTTTTCCAATTCGAGTAAAGGGTTGAGGTCTAAGAGACTTTAATCGAGGTATTCTCAACTGAGAATACTTCGAATAAAGTCTGTTTGATTTCAAACAAAGTCCGAATCCAAATTTGAGTTCGAGTCCGTATGAAGTTTGAAGATTCAAAGGTATTTTTTCTATTATTTTGTGTATTCTACGTGTATTGTTGTCTGTGTCAATAGCTTTTTAATTTTTCATATTTATTTGATTAATTCTGTCATCTTTGTCTCATGCCCGTATATATGGTCAAATATGAAATTATTTCTGTTGGTTGTGACTATTTATAATGTAAGCAATCGACTCGATTTAGTTCGTCGATTAGTTATATTATGAATTCTCATTCATAATAATACTGATTGAAACAACCTGTTTTCTATTATTATGTACTGTTTGTTGACAGATATTGTAGATAATCATTTTTAACTAATACTCGTCAGTTAAATCATCCTGGTTTATATGAATCTGTCAAAATAAGTGTTGTATATATGTTATTGTCTGAACATTAAAGTTTCAGGGCATTGTCAGTATTGACAATGATCCTGTATGTGTTTGATTTTGGTTCAATGTTAAATCCAGTCTGAATTGTTATGATAATTTCAGTAATATGTTGTTATGATGTTAGTTCTGAATTTCAGTGTAATATTGCTGTAATGTCCAGTTTGAATTCAAGTTTACAAAAGTTGGTCAAATACAATTGTGTTAGGAGGTTAATAGGATTGGTTTTAGCTGTAAATCAGAAAGATAGTTAAGTTTATACAGATTTTAGAATCTGTTTTGCAGTAGGTTCTGATTTTTCAGTAATTACAGTAGGTCAGGGGCATTTCTGGGAATGAAACAGTAAAAACAGGGTGTTAATGCTAGTGTATTATAATGTAATGTTAGTGGCTATAGTTTAAGATACTAATGGGAAACAAGGGATAATGGGGCTGCTGAAAATCATGTTAGGATCATATAAAGTATTAAAAAGTAGTTTTTAATGGAAACTTTCTAATTTTTAAAGGGATAAAGGGTCCATCCAGCACTAAAAGGGTGCAACCAGCCCTGTATAAATACAGGAGCTGGACAGACAGAAAGGGATCAGTTTTCCGGAGAGAGGGAAATCAGCTTTTCATAATAGAGGGCAGCCAGTTTTTTTTTAGAATTAAGATCAGTTTTAGGAGAGTTGGAGAGACTTGAAGAGATTTTAAGAGAAGAAATCAGATTTGAAAAGGGAAATTTACTCAGATTTTAAGGACTGAGATTTTTTTTAAAGAAAAGGAAAGAGAGGAAGAAAACAGAAAAAGAAATAGAAAAGAGAACATTCACACACACACACACAATCTGAAACAGATACAAAAGCAGAAACAGAAAAATCAGAAATAGGAATTTGAAACAGATAGAGGAAAGAAACTGAAATCTGAAAAATGCTATTTTTCTAGAATCTGTCCGTTGTTTGCTTGTGAATATTGTTCGGTTCAAATCTGAAATTTTTCTCAAGTTTCTGTCACTATTCATCTGGGTTCCTCGGGTCTTATTATTGCTCAAATCTGTGGAAAAACTGGTATTCTGCTGATTTTGTTACTGCTGCTACTGCTGAAATTTTCTCCTTCTGCCTTCGTTTTCCAGGTACATGTCTTTTAAAATCATGTGGTGAAAAGCTCCAACATGATGAATAGATGAAGTTTGAGAATTATAATTTTGTCTTCCACGTGTTTAAATTCAGTAGTTCAAACTTCTGTTTTGTTTCGTGTAGGTTAATATGACAATATGCTTGATACGATAACTATTAGCTAATTATTTCCTTTTGAAGTTTTGTATAAATATTGTAACAAAGTTATTTATTTCGAATTTTCATTCAGTATAAGTTGTATTTGAATCATCAAAATAGGGAACATGGCAGAAAACTGGCCATTAATCGCATCTCTTAAAATTGCTAGTATAGACTAGTATGGAAATTTCAAGATAACAGCATTACTAGTCTATGTTGTTAAACATCTGATTTTTAAGGCTAAGATAGTATTGATTGTGTCTTGTTCATATTTAGCATAATAATGTTCATGTTCATAATCAATAGCCGAAAGATGCATCGATAAAATCTGTTATATTCACGATATTGGCATATGGTGAATGGTGTAGGGGTATATTCATGTTATATGTGATATTGTCTACTTAAGTCAACGATTTTTTTTATGTCGGCCAAATAACTCGTATAGGTTGAGAATAAAAATTGGGTTGATTAAGTATATTTCGAATTCAATCAATAGCAATTAATCAAAAATAATTAGGCCTATCAAATTAAGAACAAGCAATGTAGAAAGAGATTAGATTTATAATGTATAACAAGTTTAAGAGTGTAAATAGTAGCATTCGTTGCAAAAAGAATATTGAGAACTCTTCGAAAATATCATTTCCTTTCAAGAATTGAATTTTTTTTAGTTTCATACGTTATTCACATTTTAGTATACATATGTTGTATTTACTAAAAATAGTGTTAATCATATGTTTATTCTTTTCTTTAAATTTGAATAGTTTGGAGGAATGTAATTCATACGCGAAATTATAATCAATGGGCGACATTCAATAAATTGTGAATTTTTTTTTAAGAATTAAGAGTATTTTAAATGAAGATTTCTCATAATATAATAAACAATTTGTGGAAAAATCCCTAATATCATTATAAATATTTTGCGCAATTAGGGATACGTTCGCGTACCCTGATTATATTTTTAAAAGCAAAAATTCGGATTATGCGTACGCGCAATTTCGAGCGAATATTTAATAAAAGGATTTTTCCAAAGGCGTTAAATCAATTTCATAAAAACCCGAGATGTACGGTTCACTATTCAAGAAAAACAAATATTCTTGATTCGACACAAATTTCGAAAAATGATTGTTTAATAAATATATTACCAAAAGTTATCGTGTACACGTACGCGTGACACAATTCCGCATTTTTTAAATTTATAACACGAATATACGTACGCGTAATTCGATTCAAAAGAAGGATCCTCAATCACAATAAGTATAAGCAGTAGTAAAATCATGTAACATCAATATATTTAATAAAATCAAGATAATTAAGCCAATAATAAAAACAGTTAAGCGACCGTGCTAGAACCACGGAATTCGGAAATGCCTAACACCTTCTTCCGGATTAACAGAATTCCTTACTCAGGATTTCTGGTTCGCAGAATAATAAACAGAGTCATATTCTCCTCGATTCAGGGATTGAAATTGGTGACTTGGGACGCCTTAAAATTCCCAGGTGGCGACTCTTAAATGATTAAATAAATCCCGTTTCGACTGTCCTTTAATTGGAGAAAACTCCCCACGCGCCCCGCGGGCACGGCAAAAAGGAGGTGCGGCAGCTTATATCCTCACTTTTCTGGCATTTCAAATATGACTTTAAACTCGTTCGAGGACGAATGTTTGTTTAAGAGGGAAATAATGTAATGACCCTATCGATCGTCTTGTGTATTTTATCCTTATTCACCTATTTGATGTCTCATGTATGTGTATTTGATGTTTGGTGATTTGCAAGGATTATTGGGATTGGTTTCGGGAAGGTTTTAGAGTGAATTGAGACACTTAGTCTTATTTTGGAAGCTTAAGTTGTAAGAATTGACCAAGGTTTGCATTTTATGTAAACGACCTCGGATTCGTGTTTTTGTGGTTCCAATAGGTTTTTATGGTAATTTTGGACTTAGGCATATGTTCGGATTTGGATTTGGAGTTTCCTAGGTTGATTTTGCTCAATTTACCAAGAGTTGGCAATTTCAAAGTTTGGAAAGTTCATAAGTTTGACCGTGAGTTGACCTTGAGTCAATTGGGTTTTGATTGTTGTTTTGGGACTTAGGATAGGTCCGTTTAGTTCTTTGGAACATGTGTGCAAAGATTGGGTTCATTGTGAATTGGTTAGACTTGAATCAGATGCTTGGTTGTGAGTGTTTAAAGTTCTTTAACTTGAAGGATTGCATTATGTGTTTTGGTGTTCGATTCTTGGTTATGGGTATATTTTGATGTTTTGAGCTTTCGAGCAAGTTTGTATATGGTTTATATACTTGTTGGTGTTATTGGACGGGGTGACGAGTGGTTTGGGAGAGTTTCGGACCACCTGGAGCATTTTTAAAGTTGCAGATTTTTGCAGATGTCAAACACGTATTCGCGATCGCGGAGGTTGGATCGCGATCCCGGATAGCATTTGAGCTAGGCAGAATTTTTTTCATTGCATTCGTAATAGTAGGTTCATTTTTGAAATGAGTGCAGTAGATTGGCCTTCATGTTCGCGACCGTGGCGTCACGTTCACGTAGTAGTGAGGCAGGCTGGGGATCACCATGTGATATGGCCTTCGCGTTCCCAGGACAGGGACCGCATTCACATAGGCCTTTGAAGTTTATGCATCGTGTTCGCGGGCTGGAAGCAGCATTCGTGAAGTGTTATTTTGAAGATGTGGATTTTTGTGCTTCGTGAGCACGAGGCAGTGGCCGTTGTTCGTTAAGGGTATCACTGGACAGACTTATTAGTGTTATAATTTCGGGATTTAGACCGACTATTTCATATTTTGAATCCTAGACTTGGAGAGGGGCGATTTTTGTAGAGGATTTTCACACAAGGCAAGAGGGAAAATGATTTTTGCTTGATGTTAATATTATATCTTGTTTTCCTATGAATTATTACACATAGATTATGTGATTTGAAAGAGAAATTTAGGGGATGTTTGCTATGATTTTGGAGAGCAAAAATTAGGGACTTGGGAGGCGATTTGAAGTCAGGTCAAGATGAAACTTGTATATTTGGACTTGTATTGGAATATGTAACCGGGATTTATGAGTTTGGTCAGGTTTCAGGATGCGAGCTCGGGTTGACTTTTTAGTTGACTTTGTGTATTTGTATAAAGATCGAAGCTTTATTATTTAGGGTTGTTTCCTATGGCTTTATTGATGCTATTGAGTTGTTTTTAACTAGATTTGAGTCATTCAGAGGTCGATTCATGTGGGAAGGCATTTTTAGAGTATTGATTTAGCTTGTTTGAAGTAAGTATCTTACCAAGCCTTGGTTTGAGGCACTAGTTGCTTGAATTGTTGATGATACCTACATGCCAAGGGTAACACACATGCGGGGGATGAGCATGTGTGCATGCACCGGGTTTTATCCATGCTCGGGGTAGTGCATAGGTTATGTTATGCCTTGAGTTGAATACTAAACTTTATGTTATCATGCTTCATATGTTTGTACCCATTTGTGAGCTACTTGAATCATGTTAGAGATCATATGTAGGTTAATCTCATGTTCAAACATGTTAATTTGTATTTTGTGGCGTATTTACCTAATTTGAGCTATGGTAGCATACTTTGCACATGCATAGATCTTAGCATGTCACTTTTATCAGACCATGAGTATATGATTTGATTTTCATTGTTCGTATACATGTATTCTTGTATATGCTTTCTGTGTGATATGGACTGGATTGGTAGCACGTGACTGGTACATGCGGTTTGTTATGACAACACGTGAGTGGTCCGTGCGATTGTCACATTATGGCATGTGAGTTGTCCGTGTAGTGAGTGGATAAGAATTCACCCCCCCATAGGATTGTCCTCTCTTGATGGTGTACATGCGGTATGAGAAAAACTGATCAGTGTTTGATTTTTGCATCTCTTCTCTATTTGCAAATGCCTTGGGTGTATGCATGTTTTTATTGCATATCTTCTCTATAAGCTAGATTTGGAATGTATACATTCATCTTTATGTATACCTTCTCTATATGTTGTTTTGACTGGAAGGTGAAGGCATGGTACATGTCTTCTCTATATGTTAACCTATGCACATCGACTTAGTTCTTAATGCATATATTCTTTATTTGCTAATGTTGATGATCATTTGATGTTGAATGCATATCTTCTTTATATGTTGAGCCATTAAACTGTTATAAGACTTGGCACATCTTCTCTATGTGCACTGATTTGGATATACATGTGTTTCATGGTTAGTCAGTACCATTGTTGTGTAGTATATTATGAACTGAGCAGTTTTTTAAATGAGTATCATTGGTTGTTCTTGACATTACTATCTCGCTAAGGTTAGTCATGATACTTACAGAGTACTTGGTGTCGGTTGTATTTATACTATACTCTGCACTTAATTGTGCAGATTCTAGAGTTGGACCCAGTCGAGCTCTGTGAGCAGAGCTGTTTCTTGAGTTTTGGAGACCGAGGTAGAGTTGCTTCCTGATCGCAGTCCCTGATGTCTCTTCCTATGTTTATTTATTGTTGTTTTTATTCCAGACAGTATTTTTATATTTCGGATTGTAGAGCTCATGATTCAGTGTTAGATGTTTTGAGTAGTTGTATTATTATTTGATATTATTTATGGTTATTGGCCTTTTAGACTTTGATATTCTATAATTCATGAATAATATTTTCGTTATTATTATATGACTGGCTTGCCTATCAAGTGATTTAGGCGCCATCATGACCGGTGAAGGTTTTGGATCGTGACAGTCGGAAGGGCTAGAGGTTATTAAATTGAAGCAAGTGTAAAATTTCCAACTTATTGAGTGACTTACAGACTGTACGTTGGAGGTATTGGCCGATGCTATAACCCATAATTTTGGGTAATACTAGGATCTCTTAACATTCTAAGAAGGTCATGTTATGAGGTATTTGACTTGTATAATAGTCGTATGTTAACTGTTAAAGTCAAGCAAGTTGTAAAATAAAAATCAGCAAAAATTATCGCAAGTTACGTTTATAAGTTTACTAAAATTTGGGTCTGATATCACTGAGCCTTTCTCCCAATACACCTAGAGTTACGAGGTGATCCACCTACCAAATTAAATGTCTACGAGTCTAGTTTCCAACTTATTAAATTTTTTATTGATACAACATGGGGTAGGGAGATATACACATTTTAGCCGGACTACATAGACAGTCCCATTGGACCCACATAGACAATGGAGATTATTTTGATGTTATAAATGGTGAAGCCCTTTACCTACCTCATTTCTCATCTAAAACAAAACCTTAATCTCCCTAAGTTCTCCCAAAGCATCTCCATATCATTCAAGCAAATCCCACCAAAGGTTTGAGGTAATTTTTCCTTTGGAAAGATCATAGTACTCGTATAAGCTTAGTTCTTGCTTGTTGTTGTTGAGATGGAGATTTCTTCAAGTTGAAGCACTGTGTCTAAGGGCTGGATCCTGTTGTTTAAGGTAAGATCTTCTTCTCTTTCATGAGTATAGATTAGGTTGAGCTTTAGATGTTCTTATATGAAAACAAGTCAATGACCGGATATTGTAGTTGAGTTGAGGGTTGCCTATAGGACGTTTTAGGGCCATTCTTGTTGCTTTTGAGGTGTTGGACGTATGGTTGTTGGTTTTGATTGTTGTTTTTGTAATTCTAAACTTTAGGAATAAAAAAGAAATAGGAGAGATAATGTCCAATTTATTGTAGAATGAGTTTGTTGTTCATTAGCTAGTTGGTATGTTTCTCTTGTTGATACTATTGTTATTTTATTGTTGTAGAATTAGTTGGGAAGAAGCTGATTCCATTATAATCGTTGAAGGCTTGGTTTCAAAGTATGTTAAGACTATTCTTTTCTTTCTTTAGCATGAATTCCAAACAAGTTTCCTTCCAAGTGTGATTCCGAGAAGTAGAACCTTATAGATGCTCTATTCGTGTGTTCGATGATTCCGAGAATGTTCTGTTTGGTACTGCCCCGATAAGATGAGTTTCATAGGATTATTAGTAGTCTTTTTCTTCTTCCAAAAAGTGTATATTAGCCATATCGGCATCCTCAGAAAGACTTCCGTAACTTGACCAATGTTAGCTAGAGTTGACATGAGAACTTTTTGTTCTTTATATTTGTTATATGTTATAATAGACATTACGAATAGGTATAATGACCTAGTAGTTACAGGTGTGCTAGCTTGGAAGATACGGGTTTGATAACCTGGTAGTTACAGTCTCGAGTCCCAGAGATAGCGGCTCGATAGTGGAGAAAGTATAGATTCACTAATCTGGTAGCTAGCACATACGTACAAGATCCTATTGTGATATAGCAGAGTAGTTGTTATGTGATTACGCAAATTGCTTACTATATATTTAACTGATATCTTAGTTGGTTTGGGTATTACTCCCAAAGGTCCAGAGTAACAAGATTACGAGACATCGAGATGTATCTAGGTTGGTAAGAGTATAGTATATACCTTGAAGGTCGCCTTGTTACTTGATATATACATGCAATTGTTTCCTTCAGCATTTCCTTCATTGGAGTTCTATACTTAGATTTGATTATCCAGTTGCCTTATATATTCAGTACATCTTTCGTACTAATGTCCCTTTGTTGGGGGTACAGTGTTTCATACCGCAGGTTCAGATAGGCAAACCAACGAACCTCCAGAGTAAGCAGTTTCAGAGTTCAGTAGTTGATCAGTAAGACTCCATATCATTCAGAGTGCAGCCGAGTCTAGAGATCTTTTGTTTTTGTTATGCAATAGACTTTATGGGTAGGCTGAGGCTCTGTCCTGACCATGTTACTTATATTAGATACTCTTAGAGACTTTTGTAGACGTAGATATACCTGTGGTTAGTCGTACTAGTTTATATGTGTCCTTGTCGGCCCGTGTGCATATACTTTTTGGAGTTTTTAATATATCCATGTAACGAAACTCATGATGGCCTTGTCGTCCCTTATATGTATATCATTGTTGGTCGGTTATGAGCCGATGTTATATGTTACGGCCTTGTAGGCCTAGATATTTCTGTATATGTTGTGGTACATGATCTACATGTTAGTATGTTCAGTCAAGTCAGGCACCAGGTGCCAGTCGTGCCTCCCTAGGTTTGGGGCGTAATAATCAAGTCATTACATAGTTTGGAAAAAATGCAAGCCTTTTTCTATGAAGTTTATACTCGTGCAGACAAAGAGTGCTTGCAACATGCGGTTTAAGCTCGTACATCAAGGAGCATGTCAACATGCAGTTTAAGCTCGTCCATCGACGAGTGTAGCAATTTGCAGTTTAGTCTCATACCTCAAGGAGAATTTTGGAAAAGAATTCCAGTTAGGGGTGTACATAGGGTCGGTTTGGATTTTACAATTACCAAATCAAACCAATTGTGTCGGGTTATTAAATTTAAGGACCAAACCAAACCAATAAAATTCAGGTTTTTCACTCTCGGTTTTTCTCGGGTTTTCGGGTTATTCGAGTTTTTTTGGATTTTTTTCCGATAAAATTTTCGTAGAACAAAACATATAAATTGTGCTAAAAATATTTCTTTAATCCTAGTAAGATACAACTATATTTAGTATTTTCCAAGAAAATAATACAAAATATGAGATGTGTCATGACATTATCCTAAAATATTCAGCAATAAAGACAACA
This sequence comes from Nicotiana sylvestris, assembly GCF_000393655.2. Classification (NCBI taxonomy): domain Eukaryota; kingdom Viridiplantae; phylum Streptophyta; class Magnoliopsida; order Solanales; family Solanaceae; genus Nicotiana; species Nicotiana sylvestris. Next base: position 78,103,448 of record NC_091062.1, on the reverse strand, counting down.
AAATTATGTAATATAAATATTCCTAATTAAAAAGTCATAATAAAAATAAACATAATCTAAAAGTACTAAGTCATGCTAAAAGAAGTAGACTAATAAGGGAGTATTAATTACATGATTAAACGCTAAAGAAAAAATAAAAATAGGTTATGCAAAACATTCAAAAGTTCTAAGTCCAACCTTGAAATAATACATTTTTATCTAAATTATTGCAAAACAAAAAATAGATATTCAATACATTCTCGTTCGTAGTATTGAATTGAATGTCTTTTGTTAGCATTAGTATTGATTTGATTTTGGTTTGGGCTTTTGTTAGCATTATTTAATTTACTAATGTCAATGGTTATAAAACTTATTGGAACATTCAAAAGTTCTAAGTCCAACTTTGAAATAATATCTTAAAAGACAAACTTATGAAATTTTTAAGAAATATTTATAAATTACATCACGATAAGTATATTTATATATTAAATATATCTAAAATTTCTATATATATAATGTCGGGTTGCTTTGGTTTCGGTTTGACTTTCTTTAGTTAAAACCAAACCAAACCAATTATGGTCGGGTTTTTTTTCCAACACCAAACCATAGTCTGGTTTTTTTTTCTCGGTTTGACTCGGATTATCGGGTTGGTGCGGTTTGTCGGTTTCCTTTGTACACCCCTAATTCCAGTAATGTAACTGGCCTCAAAATCTTTTATGTTGAAACATTATTGCACTTCATCTTGAAGTTGAATTTTATACTTCTCCAAGGTTGAAGCTGATTTGAACTTGATCTTATGTCAACTTTTGAAACCTGACTCTTGCAAGATCTTTGATGATTTTGTCTGTTACGTGCAGCCAAACCCATTTGTCACCTTATTTTTTAGGGTTGTTTTATCTTTTTTGAACGTGTTGAAGTCTTCTTTAAGACGAGAACTTTAGTTTGTCTAAAACATCCAAATTGTTGAGTGACAATCCTTGTTCAACTTTCATAGGTGCAAAAAAGGGCGTTCATCTTCGAGCTTCTGACATTGACTCCTTCTTATAGTCAAGTTTTGCACTGATATGGTTCACATCTGTTGCTTCAGTAGCATCAATGAGATTTTTCCATCTCTAACCAATGTCATGATCTTCGCTTTAAAATGAAACATTTTTCTTTTGGGTGACTGACGATGTGATGAAACTTGCAATACTTGGGATCATCAATTTTATCGGCTTCTTCATGTCGTTTTGACATAGGAAGCTCAATTACCTTCTTTGTTAGAAATTCATCAAAAATTGTGGGTACATTAGAGTAGGGGAAAGGATACACATTTGCTTCCAATTCCTTCAAGGTTGGGTGATACTTCTCTTCTTGAGGACGTCAACTTGTAACTTTTTGTTACAACTCCTGTTTTGTGGAGAATTTTGCAGAAGTTTCTCCCACTGTCATGGGTTCTTCAATTTGATGTGTTGGTGGTCTCTTAAATTATATTCTTTCTCTTCCTTCTTTAGATCAAAGATAGGCAGTCTTTCCAAGGCATGAAATGCTTAACCCCATGTCATATGAGCGCGTTGACAATTCTTCAAAAGTTGGTGACTTAATCCCTCGGAGAATGTAAGCAAGGCCTCAGTTCATTCCTTGTATCGATTGTAGGAATTTCTGATCTTTGCAGTACGGAATCAAAGCTCGCCAAAAGTTTATGCAGTTCATCTTTACCTTGTCTAGTATTGGGCAATTTCATCATGCTCATTGTACGATGAGTGCTATAAAAACGATTGGAAAACTCACTTTCAAGTTGCTCCCAACAGTCAATTAACCCAGATTCTAAGTTTCTGTACCAATAAAAGGCATTTTCTTTCAACGAACGAACAAATTGCTTGACAAGGAGGTCGTTGTGTGTACCAGCACTGCCACAAGTTTTAACGAAATAGGCAATGTGTTGTCTTGGATTTCTGTTCCCATTAAATTATATTAGCTTTGGTGGTTGATAGCCAGTTAGAAAAGGTAAACAGTCTATCCGCAATGAGCTTTGCGATAGTCCACCATATTGAGCTTTGATAGTGTTTATTATCATGCTTTGTAGTTATTGGACAAATAACGTTGTAGCTAAAGCAGACTGATCAACACTTTGGACATTGATGGACTTGATAGGAGATTTTACAACAACCTTCTCTTGTAGTACTGTTGGATCATGACTTGATTCACCAAGGTTATAGAGTTCCAACTTGCTCATGCGTTCGGCGATATGGCGATCTTTCTCTTCAATAGATTTTTTCAAAGTTTTGACATTCTGCATCATCATGGCAAGCTGCTCACCCACATTAGCTGCCTTAATTACCATGGCATTAACCACGTTAGAAGTTGATGTATTTGCCAAATCTTCAAATATGCTAAAGTTGGAGCCCATAGGTTGGACAACCATAGTAAGGTGTTGCTCCTAGAGATTGTAGTTGTCACCTCTTGTTTGTTCTTGGATGGGATACTATAACTCATTTTCAAGGCCATCACAACAGTCAGCTTCGCAGTATGCAGATTTGATTTGTGAGAGAAAGAGATAAGGGGCAGAGTTGCTCCCACTGTGCCTGCCAAAAATGTGTTCGTCATAAATTTTACATATAGAAAATAAATAACTGCAATAACAAAATAATTGTGAGAAATAATTATTTTATGAATTTGTATTTATGAGTAGAACTCTATTTGATTCTAATTTTTGATTTGTTCGCATCGATCTGAGGGCTGATGAAGCGTCTTGCTCGAGCGAAGGATGGACTTTTGGTGATGTGCTGAATCGTCAGGAACTTGGAGCAATACTTTGGATTGTTCTTGAAGGAAAGACTTCTCGTGAACTCTTTTTCTTGCTATATACTTCTAGAGTAAGATATGAAGCACCTTTTGTTCTCTCCTTCCACCGGTCAAGATTCCTTCAAAAGGGAGTATGCGACCCTTTTATAAAAATGTGAGCTAAGCTTTAGGTAGGGTAGCCTCTAAGTTATTCTAATGGATCCCTCGATTTGAAGATCATGAATTTGGTTCATTTTGTAGAAACTTAAATTTAACGTTTAGTTTAAATGTGATTGGACTTAAATCAAGTCATTTAATATTGACTTTAATAAATACATCTTTATTGATTGAAAATATTGACTTGGGTAAATGTGTTTTGCATTTATGATTTAGCTCAAGTTTATATGGGTCTTGTCCAGTAAAATTTCAACATCTATGCCATATTCAAGCGAACACATACTCTGCTCAAACGTCTACACTTTGACCTTACATGTAATAATTGAAAAATGATGCTTTCATATATCATTAAGATTTAAAACATGCTTTTAAAGAAAAAGTTACCGATCAGAATGAAGAATAAATATGGAATGCTGCAAAATCGGGCCGAACACAAATTTGAGCCATAATTCGAACAAAATTATATAAAGACAATCATATGTCTAGGCAAAGACTATGATCCCATTATGCTTTCATAGAAGACCCTATATGCTGAGTGTGCAGGTATGAATTGAGCTCAACTCAATTACTTTAGTTCAAATCTATGTATAAATTATTAATTTAGAACTCAGTAACTTAAAAGTGCTAAATTCAGAACGCATAACATCAATTCTGGTCTCGCTTCGACCCATATACTAAAGTCGGTATTTCTCAATACGTTGCTTTGGTAATATATGGAATATAAGTTTATCCTTGAAATTATGAAAGGACCACTTGAAGGGTGTTTACATTTTAATGCCAGGTGAAGTGCCTCAGGCATCAAAACATTAATGTGTACTTTAATGTTACTAGCGTCGTCTTAAACAGGACAACACAAATAACAAATATAACTTATAAAGTAACTTGTGGATGAAAAAGTTTTGTAAATTCATGCATTATGTGTTCTTCGCCGTTATCTTTATTAAGAAACGATAGATTCATTGTTAAGGAAAAGTTAAGCATGAGAGAATATGTTAATGACGTATTTTTACATTTTTATAATAAATTTAAAATGATTTTTAACTTATTCGTTTCTATATTATTTTGCCTTTGGTAGTTGTTTTTGTTGAACCTTTTAGAGAGTTCTTTTTAGGATTTAGTTTTTTAACCGTGTGGACATCTTTTTGCTTGTTCTCTTATTAAGTTTGACTTGCTACTCTAAAATTACAAAAATTGGATTGCCCCCACTTTGACAACTAACCGTACTTTGTCATTTTCAAAGCTAAAACTAAAGTGATGCCCCAGGCGTTTTGCAAGTATAACTCGTGTTGTTTGGAAAAAAATAATATTTAATTTATATACACTTTTAGTATAAAATAAAATTCTTCGTAGAGGCAATATAAATACAACAAATTGTATAATTTTATTTTTCAGATTATTACTTGCATTTATTATGAGCAAGAAAAAGGGACAAAACTCGTGCGGTTTAATCAGTGAGTCAATGCAACCGATTTCAGAATTTGACTCAACAACTTCGATCAAATTTCATTACACTCATACATAAAGCGCAAAATACTGACTCTGATAGCGAACAACTTTGAAATTCTTGAATTAAGTGGACGATCAATCTATTTAATTTTTCAGAAATCCATAGATATGAATTTCCCCCAAATTCGAACGGAAAACCCTAACCCTAGCCCCAAATTTTCCCTTTAAATTCTCCCATGCGCTAATCTCCAATTCCAATTCTCCCTTCCCTTTTCTGGTAACCCACAATCAAAACCCCAATAATTTAGATATATTTATACATATATAAACATATATCAGGAATGGGGGAATGTGGAGCTGGGAGTATTGTTTGGGTCCGAAGACGAAATGGGTCGTGGTGGCCCGGCAAAATACTTGGGCCCGATGAGCTTTCAGCTTCTCATTTGATTTCCCCACGATCTGGAACTCCAGTTAAGCTTCTCGGCAGGGAAGATGCCAGTGTGTATGTACCTTTTTACCCTTTAATTTATCTTATACTGGAAGTTGTTTACTATGTGCAAGGTAATTACTGCAGGTTGATTATTATTTTCTTGCATGTTATTGGTGAATTCTTAGTTGCAGTAAACTTTCAGTATAATTGTTGATGCTTCTATTACTTAATGCATTATAGTAATAATATGATAGTTAATAGTTTAGGATTCATAGTTAGAAGTTTGGACTCCTTGCCATCAGTCATTATGAAAGAAGAGAAAGGGAACATGATATTGCTTCCTGATTAGCTCGCTTTCCTTGTTAAAAGCAAACATTTAGTGACTTACCAAAACAATAAAGCTTATGTTGGATTACATTCGGTGATAGAGATTGGTAATCACGAATTCCCTGGTCATTCTTGAGTTTGGAAGAATTAGCACTGCTAAGGGTAATCGGCATGCAGGCTACCTTAGGAGATCAGAGCTCTTCATATTGGTTGAAACTTGAAATTTCTTTTTTCTCCTTTGACTGTAACAATTGGAAACTATAGAAAAATCTCTGTATATCACTGGAAAAGGAATGACCTAGGTTGGTATTCTGCTTCTGCTGTGAAGTGATCCCATTTCTCCCATACATATTGATAATAGAGTCCCCCGCGTGCGTGCGCCCTCTATATGTTTTTTGTGGAGGTTGCATTAATTTGTGTTGTTCCACCCTTTGCCTAAGAGAGTAGATTGAGTCTCACTTAACTACTTGAGACTTGAGAATGAGATCATTATATGCATAATAGAAGATCTAGTTGCTGGTAGTGCACAACTAAAGAACAAAAAGTACACAGGAGAGAAAGAAGGGAAAATATTCGTAAGCTGAAATTGATGGAGTGAGCTTTGCCTAAAACATGTTGGCAACAAGCTTTCGTATGTTACGAGGTTTAGGACACTTAACAAAGCGAGAATTAGCGCCCAAGGCTTTGAATAGCGACATGTGATATGTGGGTTAGGTGCATCTTATGGGTCAAACCCTGCTGTAGACAAAAGCCTAGTATTTAGGTGGTGAAGGTTAGAGGGGCGGCCCATCACCCACCGAGTTTCGAACCATGTGCAACTGGCCCTCGGGGATTACTGGGTCATCAAAAAAAGAAAAAAAAACAAAGGAAGAAACTTTACTAAGTTCTATTCTATCTTTTTTTTTTCTTTGTCCAATGCAGGGCATTTTGTGATGAGCGGTTATTCTTTATGAGGACTTTCCTTCTACATGTATTAGGCCATACAGGGAGGATTTTGGGTTTCAAACCCTATTTGTTTGTTAATTCTATCTGATTAGGAGTCATCTTTTTGTCTGAGTTAGTGGTTTAAATCTTGTTGGCAGTGATGAGGGAGTGGCTGTATTTTGTTGGACAAACTACTGGTTGCCTGTCCTGGGCAGTAGGGCCGGTATGGTCTCTTTGAAAGTGTTAAGACCTTTTCAAATTGTCACCTGTGATGATCATCTAAGTTAAATAAAAAGCAAAAGATGCTTGAATTTTTTTTATTTTATTTTTATTTTTTTGCTAAATGCTACTCCACTGCTCTCATTCTTGATTTATAGAAATGCTTCTCATAGCTGGTAGAATACTGTTCATAAGTCTATCCCATCTGTCTTAATTACTCTTTGTTTAATTGGTACAAACACTTCATAGTCTTAGTATATAATGTTATGGTGTTTCTTTGTGTGTCTAACCAGGGATTGGTACAACTTGGAGAAGTCAAAGCGCGTGAAAGCATTCCGTTGTGGTGAATTTGATGAACTTATTCAACGGGCTGAATCTTCCCTAGGTATGCCTCCGAAGAAAAGAGAGAAGTATGCACGACGAGAAGATGCAATACTTCATGCTCTTGAACTTGAGAAGCAGCAGTTAGATAAAAGGTATGGGGGCTTAGGTTGTTCGTCCACTGATAGAAGCAATACATCTATTGATGTTTTTATTGGAAGAGAGTCACGGACATCATCAAAATATTTGGAAAATGGAAATGGAAGACGTTTAAGATCTAAGTCTCGTCAACTTTCTCATAAATCTGGTTTCTTCATTGAGGAAAAGAGAATATGCAACTTTTCATCTGAAGAGGAACCTAAAGATCAAAATCAGTTGAGTGGAGACGATGATAACTACAGTGTACCTCCGAGGATGAGAGGCTTACGGGATTTGGGCCTCAGCACTGCTCCTTCAGACCATAGTGATCCTCCATCAATTGCTTCAGATGGTGCTGGCCAACCTGTGCTTGGTAGGAATGCTGGTGCTGTTCCTGATGGGAATTATAACACAGAACGCCTAGTTAATATTGAGAGAAAAAGTTTGTTAGACAAAAGGAAATTTTCGGATGAAGGCTTGGCCGAAGAAATTCTTGTCAAGAAGCGTGATAGACACTTCCCTCTTGCTCAAGTTCTGGAGAGTTCTGAAAAATTATCAGTTTCTGTCCCCACGCCTGACTCAGGTTCTGTTTGCTTCTCTGAGATGGGAGAGGAGCAGCCAGGAGTTGCAAAGAAAAGCAGGTGTAATTTGGCAGATGAAACTAGAGTTTCTTTGACTGTTGAAGAAAGTAATCCTGCTCAGATGGAATTTTCAACATTGAAGCGCAAAGATAATTGTTCTCATCCTGCTGAGTTGTGTCAACAGAATGCTTCTGTGTCTACAGAGTATACTGAAACTGATTCTTCCGAGACAGATTCTGCAGAATCAGATACTGACGATGAGTTGGCCACACTCTCAGGTTTCTCCCTTCTCACTCTCTCACAAGCCACCTTACACGTACATTCTTTTTATCAATGAAAATATAAGTTAAAGGTAACTAATGAAGCAGCATCAAATGAACAAAATCTTTGAGGCTACTAGAACTTAGAGATCTCTAGAGCTGATTTGGTAAAATAAACTATTTCGATCTCTCACTTTCTATGCTTGAGTCACCTTGTGTGTTCTACTGTCAGTCTATGAACCAAATCATTCTGCAGTTCTCCTTCCCGCGGTAAGTGTGTGATGGCTACCTTGTTCATTCCTCTATGTTTATACTGTGGGTTCTAGGGCTGAAGCTGTCAGAAAGTGGCTGTGAGTTGTTTATTCACCGACATTCTGCCAGCTTTCGTGCTCCTATATTGTTTTACCAGTCACCTGGTATCCCCACCTGCATAGGTAACACTGCCCACACGCCTTAGGTAGATGCAAAGAAACCACCTAGTAGTTTTGGTCTATGCTGGGATTTGAACCCTGGGCTCCAATGTTTGCACCCAATTCATTGACCGCTATGCCACACCCCGATATTCTGTTGCATTCTGAGGAAGTATAAAGTTGTCCCAGGCTCCTAGCATGTCCAAGTACAATTAAGGACTTTCATGTGCTATGGTAGACTCTAGACTTGCTGTTGTGGACTTTGTTTATTCTTATTATTTCAAAAGAAAGCAAATGGCTCTTTATCTATGCCTCTGCCTCTCTCTCTCTCTCTCTCTCTCTCTCTCCTCTCTCTCTCTCTCTCTCTCTCTCTCTCTCTCTCTCTCTCTCTCTCTCTCTCTCTCTCTCTCTCTTTGAAATATTTATTGCTCCATACTGATTGTTTTCACTTTAAGTTTTTATTGAAGGACTGGAGCTTGTTAGTTTGATAAGTAACGTTTTTGGTATTGTGGTTTAGCAGCACGCCATATGCAAAAAAATCAAAAGACTAAAAGGACTATACAGAAAGTCCTATAGGAAGGAGCAAGGACTTGTACTTTAGGGAGGAAACTGTTACATGCCTTATTTCGAGTTGGCTTTTGTGGCTAATTTGGTGGATTATAGAGTTGATTCAGATATGTAATCAGGTTTTAAATCATAGAGCTTTACCAATTCCAAAGAAAAAGCACATTTGAGCGAAAAATGTACATGATCAAATTAAATCAATTTCTTGATATCTGTTCCCTATACCAAGTCGGCATTCTTTCTGATTACCTAACGAAAAAGAAACTCCACATTCAGTCATGCTTAAGTTTTGCAGCTTGCTGCCGCCTGCCTGCTGTTTGCTATTTCTTGGTCATTCTTATTTGGAAGTTCTAGTGAATTGGTTCTCTGGAATCATGTGTTGGCTTTGTATCTGAACTGCAGAATCATATGTCCTATGTCCAATTGTGGATGCATAGTTCCTTATCATTCTTGAGTGCTCATTATTCTTGAGTCTTGAGTCAGCTCTTTCTATGCGTATTGCTCCTCTAAATAGAGAAGAGTAGAGAATGATCTGCTTCAGTAGGCTAACTTTGCTTGTTGCTAATGCAGATGGTGCGGCATCTATTGAACTAGAACCAAAATATATAGGAAGATCTGAAGCACAACCTGAACATGGAAGCATGAGCAGTGAGGAACTGGATGAATTGGCACTTACTGATGGCACTTCTCATACTGTCTCTGCTGGCTTTGAGGTATCTAAATGGCAAATAAAAGGGAAAAGGAATAATCGAAGTCTTAACAGGAGGCCTCTGGATACTTTTGATGGAAACCTTGCGCGAAGACCCAGTCAGACGACTAATTTCAAGGGAAAGAGAGGTTATGGTTGTTCTCAAGATGATCCAGTTACTAATTCTTGGGTGCAAAATGCTGGATATGGATCTAGAACTCCACATAGTGCTACCAGAAACATGTTCAATTGGGCGGATTGGGCTTGGGATGATCAACCTGCAAGCAGAGGTTACTGGGAGGAGTCCAGTGAGTATTTTGATCCTGTTAGTAACTACCATCACTCTGGTGACAGGACCATGCTGGTCGATGTGGACTTAAAAGTCCAATCAAGCTATCAGAGAGAGCGCGTGCCTATCATTTCATTGATGAGTAAGATAAATGGGCATGCAATAGTTGGATATCCTATCAAAATTGAAGCGCTTTCAAATGGTTCTTCTGAAGGCCTCCTTGGGGTAATTGATTATAATTTTCCAGAAACATCTGATTATGATACAGCACTCCAACCTCTGTGGAGGACTGCTCGCAGGACTGCCAGTGGTCGTGTTGCACGGCCCCATGCATCATCAGCATTGGATAATCCCGAAGGAAGTTTTGACCGTGACAAAAATGTCCGAAAAGCTAGCGTTGGAGGTGTTGTTCAAAAGGGAAGCATGACAAGAAAGATCGTCTCCCAGCCTGCCATAGAGAGAACATTTTCAAGAAAGTCTGGGAAAAGGATTAGTTTATCTTCTAATCAAAAGATAAGAACACTTTCTTCAATAGCCTTGCAGCAGAAACATAGTGATCTGAAGGGTAGTTCCAACAACTATCAAGTGCATGGAGCAATCAAACGAGAGACACTGCCAACAGTCGTAGCTTGTATTCCAGTTAAGTTAGTGTTCAGTCGGTTAAATGAGGAGTTGGTGGGTCGTCATCAGTAATAGTTTACTGCTGGGGCTGAAGAAAATCAATACAGACAATAATCTAGTGGCTTGTAAAATTTTAGATAGGATTAATAATATTATACCATACCTAGTGCACCATCTCTGGGTGATCTCTTTTTGTCCAGGCAAATGCATTTCAGTTCGTGTATCTGAGCAGCCTGAATGTCAAGGTAAATCAGACAACTCATAACATGGGAGTTTGTTTCTGATGGTACCTTAGTTGTACATGGGTTTTTTCGATAAGTGATTTTCCTTTTAGTTTTTGATGTGGGAGGGTGGAAAACTGGAGATTTGTTAGACACAGATGTTGGCGTTTAGATTCACAGATATGAGATTATGAATGTAAATTGTACAACGTAATTATTGTATGACTGGTGCCACAAACTTGGTGTCTTTTCACTGTGCATTTTCCCAGTAATTACTACAATTTCTAGCTACCATTTGGCTCCAATTTAAGTAATCATCCTACCACTACAATGAAAACCCATCGACTTCTATGACGAAATTCAATATGCTTATCCACGAGTAAAAGATTACTCCAAAAATATAGTATGCCAGACTAAACGGCTTACAGCTAAATGACAAAAAGCTAGTTTGTATCACATTCACAGGCGCAGAAAAATCAAATGATTCATTTCCCACTATCTCACATACTCGATAAGGGAATAACTATTGTTACCTTTTTTTTTTGAAGCAAAACTATTGTTACTATTAAGCTAACCCTTGTAATTTAAATTTATGACTATCCAGTTCGGATTATGATCTTTTGACTACTACACCATTCGAATTATCATCTCTCAACTACTTATCTGTTCCTTGTCAAGTACTCCCTAGTCCCTCCCTCTCAAATAATTTGTTGCGATTTCTAATAATAGTTATCTCGAATTACTCCCTTCGTTTACTTTTACTTGGCATGTATACTAAAAATAGATTTTAATTTTTACTTGTCACTTTACGCATATTAATATAAGACAATTTTTTTTTCCTGTTATACCCACAATATTTATTACTCATTTCAAATTATTTTTCTCAAATCCAATAAAATATGCATCAATTAATATGGGTATCATGGTAAATTATGCACTTCATTTATTATTTCTTAAGGGGCGTGAAAAGTTAAAACGTGTCAAGTAAAAGTAAACGGAGGGAATATTTGTTATTTTATAAGTTTAAGATAAAATTAATGACTCTTTTCTATTTTACCCTTAGTAATAATTGTTCTTGAAAATGGAGATGTCACATAAATAAAATAAATATTTAATGAGGAGAGATTATATTTTAAGACATAAATAAATAATCAAAAAGTCATCCTAACTAATATTTTGTTAAGGGGCGTGTAAAATAGATATACAACAAATAATTTAAGATGTAGGGAGTAATGATTTCTTTGCTTTTCATTTTTCATTAATATATCATAATGAATGGTACTATTTGTTAACAACTGTTCCCATTTTTTAGTTCAATTTACTTTTTTTTTTTTTTTTTAGTTTGGAACTTTTGAGTCGATGGCCAATCATTAATCAAGTATTCCGAGTTAGCTAGAATAAGATGAATATTAAATTGAGATTCATGTTTGCGTCAATCTAATGAGTATTTACATATGTCCTTATCACTAAATCATATTTAATTAATGCATATTCTCACCTTATTTTTATCACTTAAAAAAATTAATTAATATACTGTCACGATCCTAAATTCTGAACCCGATCGTGATGGCGCCTCTCGTGAAGACAAGGCCAGCCGGCACTTTTCCAATTCATTTTAAAGCAATTAAATAATATAAATTAATTCTTAATCATAATAATAATCCCAAAATACGGTGAATAATACAATTTTGTGAAAACCACACTGCCCGACATCTGGGTGTCACCAGTCATGAGCATCTATCAGTATACTAAAAGTCTAAAGAGTCTACAAAGTCTAATACAGAGCTAAAACTGAGAAAATAAGATAAGGGAAGAAGCTCTGGGCTGCGAACGCCGGCAGCTACCTAGAGAATCTCCGAATCCGCCTGAGCTGGAAAGATCAACACTCGCTAGCGGGACCTGAAGCGCCTGAATCTGCACACGGGGTGCATGGAGTAAAGTGAGTACTTCAACTCAATGAGTAATAATCATAAATAAAGACTAAAAAATATAAAATAACGTAAGGCACATCACATGCTATAAGGAAGCAGTAAAAGCCAGTAAGAACAGTGAAACAGTGAAAATATGTAAAATCATTCTAGTTCAGTTTAAACTTCATGAAATGCCTTTTTAAACAATTAAGCAAGTAATGACAGGAAACTAAGAAAGATAAACACATAAAGGATCGCCCCTCGGGCACAATGTCATCAAAATTCGCTCCTCGGGCAATGCCCCTCGGGCTATATCTTACATCACAATAGGTACACGTGCTCACTAGGGGTGTGCATACTCCTAGAGGGGCCCCTTACGGCCCAAAAGCAATATCAAGCCATCTCGTGGCATCATCGCTAGGCTCTCGGCCTCATAACAAAAAGCTACCTCGTGGCGTACAAATCTCAGGCCCTCGGCCTCATAATCATAATCAGGTGTTTCCTGACAACATAAGCCATCGGCCTTACTCAGTCAAAAACCTCACAAGCCACTCGGGCAACAGTAAAACATGATGTTCAGCCCAAAATATCATTTAAAATATCAAAAACGAGTAAATATGGCTGAGTTACGAAAATAGTAGAATATAGCATGACCGAGTTCAAGTATAAAGTCAAAACAGTGAGGAAATATCAATAAAAATCCCCTAAGGGTTCAAATAGTTGGCACGAGGTCCAAATATGGCATTTAGCCTAAAACATGATGATAACAAATAGTTTTCAATCAAATACGCGGTAAAACAATCATTCTCCCCAACAGTGCTCGACCCTACGCTCGTCATCTAGCATGTATGTCACCTCAATATAGCACAACGATGTGCAAATCCGGGGTTTCATACCCTCACGACAACATTTACAATCATTACTCACCTCAATCCGGTCCAAATCTAGACCGCGACGCATTTGCCTCTCGAATCGGCCTCCACTCATGTCGAATCTATCCAAAATCAGAACCACGACGTCAAAATATGTCAAGGGAACGAAGCTCATATGAAAATAATCAATTTACAACATAAATCCCGAAATTACCAAAACCCGACCCCCAGGCCCACGTCTCGGAATTCGATAAAATTTACATCAATAGATTCCTTATCTCCCTACAAGTCCATACATATCAAAAGTCCCAAAATCCGACCACAAATGGTCCCTCAAATCCTCAAGTCTAGGTCTCCAATACCAAGACCTAGTTTCCCAATTTTGACCCTTAAATTCCATTAATTATAGCTCTAATCCGTGAAATAATACCATAGGAACGAGTTTTAGGTCCAAAATCCTTACCTCAATGAAGTCCCCTTGTAATCCTTCTTCAAATCGCCCAAAAAGCTCCAAAAGCCGACTTAGAAATGGTGGAATAGCTCAAAAATCGCGAAGGAAATAATTTATACCTTCTGGCCCAAGGATTTCGCATCTGCGACTAGATTCCCGCTCATGCGGTCCTCACTTAAGTTGCCCAGCTCCGCATCTACGATGCTAAATCCGCACTTGCGCCATCGCAGGTGCAACTCCTTGGCTGATTCTACGGTTCCAGCTCTCTTAGCCCCCTTTCCGCTTCTGCGAGACCGCACCTGCGGTCCCCTAGCCGCAGGTGCGGTTATGACAACAATGGGAAACTTCAGCTGTCACAACTAACTCCAAATCTTTTTGCCAACCATTCGAAATCACTCGGAGGCCCACGGGACCCCAACCAAAAGCACAAACGTATCCCATAACCTTATTCAAACTCGTACCAATCTTCAAAACACCTCAAACAACATCGAATCAACCAAAACACATCGGATTCAAGCCTAAGTTTCCAAAATCTTCCGAATTACGCTTTTGATCAAAAAGTATACCAACCCACGTACGAATGACCTGAAATTTTGCACACACATCCAAAATGACCCAAAGGAACTACTGCAACTCTCGGAATTCTATTCCGACCCCTATATCAAAATCTCACCTACCAACCGGAAAACGCCAAAAATCCAATTTCGCCAATTCAAGCCTAAATCTACTCCGGACCTCCAAACACATTCCGATCATGCTCCGAAGTTTCAAATCACCTCCCAAAGCTATCCGAACCATCGAACTCACATCCGAGCCCTCTAACACATAAGTCAACATCCGGTTGACTTTTCCAACTTAAGCTTCCTCAAAAGAGACTAAGTGTCTCAAACCCTTCCAAATCCTTTCCGAACCCGAGTCGACCAACCCGATCACATATAGAACTAATAGACAAAGCAATAAGAAGCAGAAATGGGGGAAAATGAGCGGTAATTCATGAGATGACTGGCTGGTCGTCACATCCCCCCCCCCCACTTAAACAAATGTTCGTCCTCGAACGAGTCAAGAAACATACCTGAAGCCTCAAACAGGTGGGGATATCTGCTCCACATCTCCCGCTCGGTCTCCTAGGTAGCCTCCTCCACAAGGCCGACCTCTCTACTGCACTTTCACTGAAGCTATATCCTTTGATCTCAACTTTCGAACCTGACGACCCAAAATAGCTACTGGCTCCACATCATAAGTCAAATCACCATCCAACTGAACCGTGCTGAAATCCAGAACATGAGGCAGATCCCCCAATGTACTTCTGGAGCATAGAAACATGAAATACCGGATGCACACTCGACAAGCTGGGTGGCAAAGCAAGCTCATAAGCCACCTCCTCAATCCTCCGAATCACCTCAAAAGTCCCAATGAACCGAGAACTCAATTTACCCTTCTTCCCAAATCTCATAACACCCTTCATAGGTGAAACCTTCAACAGAACCTTCTCACCAACCATGTAGGACACATCCCGAACCTTCCTGTCAGCATAACTCTTTTGTCTCGACTACGCTGTACGAAGCCTTTCCTGAATTACCTTCACCTTTTTCTAAAGAATCCTGCACCAAGTCTGTCCCCAATAGCCTAGCCTCACCTGGCTCAAACCAACCAACTGGAGATCTACACCGTCTCTCATACAAAGCCTCATATGGAGCCATCTGAATACTCGACTGGTAGCTGTTGTTATAAGCAAACTCTGCAAGTGGTAGAAACTGATCCCATGACCCTCCGAAATCAATGACATAAGCACGCAACATGTCCTCCAATATCTGACTAGTGCGCTCAGACTGCCTGTCCGTCTGAGGGTGAAAAGTTGTGCTCAACTCAACCTGAGTACCCAACTCTCACTACACATACCTCCAAAACTGCGAAGTAAACTGAGTGCCTCTATCTGAAATGATGGAAACTAGGACACCATGCAAACGAACAATCTCCCGGATATATATCTCTGTCAACCGCTCTGAAGAGTATGTAGTACACACATGAATGAAGTGCACGAACTTGGTCAACCGATCCACAATCACCCAAATAGCATCGAACTTACTCAAAGTCCGTGGGAGTCCAACTACAAAGTCCATAGTGATCCTCTCCCACTTCCACTCTGGAATATTCATCTGCTGAAACAAGCCACCCGGTCTCTGATGCTCATATTTCACCTGCAGACAATTGAGACACCGAGCTACAAATCCCACAATGTCCTTCTTCATTTTCCTCCACCAATAATGCTGTCTCAGATCCTGATACATCTTCGCGGCACCCGGATGAATGGAATACCGCGAGCTATGGGCCTCCTCCAGAATCAACTCCGGAAGCCCATCTATATTGGGCACACATATCCGGCCTTGCATCCTCAACACCCCATAATCACCCATGGTCACATCTCTGGCATCATCATGCTGAACTTTGTCTTTAAGGACAAGCAAATGCGGATTATCATATCAGCGCTCTCTGATGCGATCATATAAGGAAGACCGAGAAATCATACAAGCCAATACCCGACTGGGTTCCGAAATATCTAACCTTACGAACCGATTGGCCAAGGCCTGAACATCAACTGCAAGAGGTCTCTCCCCAACTGGAATATATGTCAAACTCCCAATACTCACTACCTTTCGGCTCAAAGCATCGGCCATCATATTGGCCTTCCCCGGATGGTATAATATAGTGATATCATAATCCTTTAACAACTCCAACCACCTTCGTTGCCTCAAATTGAGATCCTTCTGTTTGAACAAGTGCTGGAGGCTACGATGATCAGTAAACACCTAACACGACACACCATACAAGTAATGCCTCCAAATCTTCAATGCGTGAACTATGACAGCCAACTCCAAATTATGAACGGGGTAGGTCTTCTCATGGGGCTTCAACTGACGAGAAGCATAAGCAATAAATCTACCCTCCTGCATCAATACACACCCAATACCAACTCTCGAAGCATCACAATACACGGTATATGAACCTGAAACTGATGGCAAAACTAATACTGGAGCCGTGGTCAAGGCTGTCTTGAGCTTCTAAAAGCTCTCCTCACACTCATCTGACCATACAAATAAAGCACCCCTCTGAGTCAACTTGGTCAAGGGCGATGCGATAGATGAGAATCCCTAAACAAACCGACGATAATAGCTTGCCAAACCAAGAAAGCTGCAAATCTCTATGGCTGAGGATGGTTTGGGCTAACTCTGAACTGCCTTTATCTCCTTCGGATCAACCTAAATACCCTCGCTGGACACCACGTGCCCCAAGAAAGCCATTGAACTGAGCCAAAACTCACACTTGGAGAATTTTGCATAAAGCTTCTCCTCCCTTAATTTCTACAACATTACTCTCAAATGCTCCGCGTGCTTCTCCTGACGACGCGAAGACACCAGAATATCATCAATGAAGACTATGACTCGAGATAAGGCCAGAACATGTTGTTCATCAAATGCATGAACGCTGCTGGGGCATTGGTCAGCCCAAAAGACATCACCAAGAGCTCATAATGACCGTATCGGATCCTAAAAGATGTCTTAAGAATATCCGAGTCCCATCTTCAACTGGGTATAACCTGAATAGAGATCAATCTTGAGAACACTCTCGCTCCTTGAAGCTGGTCGAATAAATCATCAATGCGAGGCAAATGATACTTGTTCTTAATTGTTACTTTGTTCAACTGCCTATAATCAATGCACATCCTCATAGTGTCATCCTTCTTTTTCACAAATAGAACCGGCATACCCCAAGGCGATGCACTAGGCCGAATGAACCCCTTATTAAGGAGTTCCTGAAGCTGCTCTTTTAACTCTCTCAACTCCGCTGGTGCCATACGATACAACGGAATAGAAATGGGCTGAGTGCCCGGCACCAGGTCAATATCAAAATCAATATCCCTGTCCGGTGGCATGCCCGACAACTCTGCAGGAAACACATCGAGAAACTCCCTCACAACTGGGACAGAATCAATATTGGGAGTCTCTGCACCGACATCCCTCACAAAGGCTAAATATGAAAGACAACCCTTCCCAACCATACGCCAGGCCTTCAAGAATGAGATCACTCTACTGGGAACATAATCAGTCAAACCTCGCCACTCAATCCGTGGCACACCCGGTATAGCCAATGTGACTGTTTTGGCATGACAGTCCAGAATAGCACGACATTAAGATAGCCAATCCATGCTTAAAAATAACATCGAAATCCACTTACACAATAATAAAAGATCCACTCGGGTCTCCAGACCCCCAATAGTCATCACACATGACCGGTACACACAGTCTACAACAATAGTATCATCCATCGGAGTAGATACATGAACAGGTGAAACAAGAGACTCATGGGGAGTACCCAAATAACGAGCAAAGTATGATGACACATAAGAAAGGGTGAAAATGGGGTCAAATAATACAGAGGCATCTCTGTGGCAGACTGAAACAATACCTGTGATAACAGCATCAGAAGCAATAGCATCGAGTCTAGTTGGAAGTGCATAGAAACGGGCCTGACCGCCACCTGATCGACCTCCCCCTCTAGGGCGACCCCTAGCTGACTGACCTCCACCCTTAGCTAGGTGGGTGGGTGGTGATGAAGTAACTGACGCTGAAGCCGATGGCTGACCCCTCTGCTGAGATGAACCCACAAGACGACGAGGACACTGCCTCTACATATGACCCATCTCTCCATACTCATAACAACTCCCGGGTCCTGGAGAAGGGGACTGAAGGGAACCCTTTACACCAGAATGGCTAGATGATGCACCTGGTATAGAAGAGCCCTGAACTGATGGAGCACGGGACGAACTCTGAGCTGGAAGGGCACTAAGTGATGATTGGCCCTGATGAGAACTGTGAGAACCATGACCCGATGATGCCCCATGATAACCTGGGCGAGCTGGCTGAGCATGCTTGAATGGATGGCCTCTACCGTGCTGAAACTGACCTATCAACGGAGTACCTCTATAACTACCAGATCCTCGAGGCCTCTTGGCCTCCCTCTCCTCTCGCTCCTGGCGACGAACTGACTCAATCTCACGAGCAATATTTACCACCTACTCAAAAGTAGCACCAGTCACCCTCTCTCTAGTCATAAGAATACGAAGCTGATAAGTGAGGCCATCAACAAACCTCCTAATCCTCTCTCTATCTGTCGGAACCAACCAAATAGCATGACGAGTTAACTCTGAGAACCTCATCTCATACTGTATCACAATCATCTCTCCCTGACGCAACCACTCAAACTACTTGTACAACTCCTCTCTGCGAGACTGCAATACATACTTCTCCAGAAAGAGAACGGAGAATTGCTGTCAGGTAAGGGGTGCTTTACCAACAGGCCTACACCTCTCAAAAGTCTCCCACCAAGTGAAGGTAGCTCCAGAAAACTGATAAGTAGTGAAAGCGACCCCGCTGGTCTCTAGAATACCCGTTGTACGAAGCATCCTCTAACGCTTATCTACGAAACCCTGGGCATTCTCGCCCTCTGCACCACTGAAGGTCAGAGGCTGAAGTCTACCAAGCCTCTCCAACCTACGCTGCTCGTTCTCTAGCATAGCAGGAACTATATAGTCCGGAGCAGCTGCAACCGACTGGGCTGGATGCGTCCCCCGGTGTCTGAAGTCCCTACACGACCTGCTCAGGTGTGCGAGCGACGGGAGTCTGAGTGCCTTCCCCTCCTAGCCTGAGAAGTAGCTGCGGCTGTAGTAACTGAGACCGCCTAAGCTAGGCCAATGCAAACTAATAGAATATGAGACAAGGCCACCTAAAGACCCGGAATCACAATGGGCACAGTTGGTGCCTGAGCTGATGCTGCTGGAGCATCCACAACTGGGACCTAATCCTGAACTGGGGCGGTTGGTGGATCTGCAGGTGCTGCCCTAGCTGCTGTGCGGGCCACACCTCTGCCCCTTCCGCGACCACGACGCGTTCTCGGCCTCTAGTGGCCATAGCTGGTGGTACTGGTGGTCATCCAACATGACCGGTAGCGCATGTCCTCACCATCTGTGAGAGAATAGAATAATAGAAATTTAGTACTCGGATCAACAAATTCGCACGACAAGAATTTCAGGGATATGAAGTTTTTCCTAAAGGTTTTGTAGTCTCTCAAGGATAAATACAGACGTCTCTGTACCGATCCGTGAGACTCTACTAAACCTGCTCATGAATCGGGAGACCTATGTAACCTAGGCTCTCATACCAACTTGTCATGACCCTAAACTCGAACCCGGTCGTGATGACGCCTCTCGTGAAGACAAAGCCAGCCGATACTTTCCCAATTCATTTTAAAGCAATTAAATAATACAAATTAAGTCTTAATCATAATAATAATCCCAAAATACGGTGAATAATACAATTTGTGGAAATCACACTGCCAGACATCGGGGTGTCACCAATTATGAGCATCTATCAGTATACTAAAAGTCTGAAGAGTCTACAAAGTCTAATACAGAGCTAAAATTGAGAAAATAAGATAAGGGAAGAAGCTCTGGGTAGCGAACGCCGACAGCTACCTAGAGAATCTCTGAATCCGCCTGAGCTGGAAGGATTAACACTCGCTAGCAGGACCTGAAGCGCCTGAATCTGCACATGGGG
This sequence comes from Nicotiana sylvestris, assembly GCF_000393655.2. NCBI lineage: Eukaryota > Viridiplantae > Streptophyta > Magnoliopsida > Solanales > Solanaceae > Nicotiana > Nicotiana sylvestris. The sequence goes on along the minus strand of NC_091062.1, from coordinate 78,083,246 downwards.
TGCATGGAGTAAAGTGTGTACTCTAAATCAGTGAATAATAATCATAAATAAAGACTAAAAAATATGAAATCACGTAAGGCACATCACAGGCTATAAGGAAGCAGTAAAAGCCAGTAAGAATATTGAAATAGTGAAAATATGTAAAGTCATTCTAGTTCAGTTTAAACTTCATGAAATGCCTTTTTAAATAATTAATCAAGTAAATTACAGGCAACTAGGAAAGATAAACACATAAGGGATCGCCCCTCGGGCACAAGGTCAACAAAATCCGCCCCTCTGGCAATATCATAGAACAACACTAGCCCCTCGGGCTATATCTCACATCACAATGGGTACCCGCACTCACTGGGTTGTGCAGACTCCTGGAGGGGACCCTTACGGCCCAAGCGCAATATCAAGTCATCTCGTGGCATCATCACTAGACTCTCGGCCTCATATCAACAAGCCACCTTGTGGCGTACAAATCTTAGGCCCTCGGCCTCATAATCACAATCAGGTGTTTCCTCACAACATAGGCCATCGGCCTTACTCAGTCAAAAACCTCACAAGCCACTCGGGAAACGGTAAAACATGATGCACAGCCCAAAATATCATTTAAAATATAAAAAATGAGTAAATATGGCTGAGTTATGAAAACAGTAGAATATAGTATGACTGAGTTCAAGTATAAAGTCAAAATAGTGAGAAAATATCCATAAAAATCCCCTAAGGGTTCAAATAATTGGCACGAGGCCCAAATATGGCATTCAGCCCAAAACATGATGATAACAAACAGTTTTCAATCAAATACGCGGTAAAATAATCATTCGAGATGGACTAAGCCAAAATCTCCAACAGTGCCCGACCCTACGCTCGTCATCTAGCATGTGCGTCACCTCAATATAGCACAACGATGTGCAAATCCGAGGTTTCATACCCTCAGGACAACATTTACAATCATTACTCACCTCAATCCGGTCCAAATCTAGCCCGCGACGCCTTTGCCCCTCTAATCGGCCTCCACTCGCATCGAATCTATCCAAAATCAGAACCACGATGTCAAAATATGCTAAGGGAACGAAGCCCATACAAAAATAATCAATTTACAACATAAATCCCAAAATTACCAAAACCCGACCTCCGGGCCCACGTCTCGGAATTCGATAAAATTTACATCAATAGATTCCTTATCTCCCCACGAGTCTATACATATCAAAAGTCCCAAAATTCGACAACAAATGGTCCCTCAAATCCTCAAGTCTAGGTCTCCAATACCAAGCCTTAGTTTCCCTACTTTTGACCCTTAAATTCCATTAATTATAGCTCTAATCCGTGAAATAATACCATAGGAACGAGTTTTAGGTCCAAAATCCTTACCTCAATGAAGTCCCTTTGAAATCCTTCTTCAAATCGCCCAAAAAGCTCCAAAAGCCGACTTAGAAATGGTGGAATAGCTCAAAAATCGCGAAATAATTTATACCTTCTGGCCTAGGGATTTTGCATCTGCGGGCAGATTCCCGCTCTTGTGGTATCGCTTTTGTGGTCCATGAACCGAATCTGGAGTCCTAACTTAAGTCGCCCAGCTCCGCATCTGCGATGCTAAATCTGCACCTGCGCCATCGCAGGTGCGGCTCCTTGGCCGTTTTTGCGGTTCCAGCTCTCCTAGCCCCCTTCCGCTTCTGCGAGACCGCACCTGCGGTCCCCTAGCCGCAAGTGCGGTTATGACAGCAATGGGAAACTTTAGCTGTCACAACCAACTCCAAATCTTTCCGCCAACCATCCGAAATCACCTCGAGGCCCCCGGGACCCCAACCAAAAGCACAAACATATCTCATAACCTTATTCAAACTCGTACCAATTTTCAAAATACCTCAAACAACATCGAATCAACCAAAACACATCGGATTCAAGCCTAAGTTTCCAAAATCTTCCGAATTACGCTTTTGATCAAAAAGTATACCAACCCACGTCCGAGTGACCTGAAATTTTGCACACACATCCCAAATGACCCAACGGAACTACTGCAACTCTCGAAATTCTATTCCGACCCCTATATCAAAATCTCACCTACCAACCGGAAAACGCCAAAAATCCAATTTCGCCAATTCAAGCATAAATCTACTCGGGACCTCCAAAACACATTCCGATCACGCTCCGAAGTTTCAAATCACCTCCCGAAGCTATCCGAACCATCGGAACTCACATCCGAGCCCTCTAACACATAAGTCAACATCCAGTTAACTTTTCCAACTTAAGCTTCCTCAAAAGAGACTAAGTGTCACACCTCCTTCGTCCGGCACCGCGAGGTGCGTAGGGAGTTTTTCCAATTAAAGGACAGTCGAAACGGGATTGGTTTAATTATTTCAGAGTCGCCACTTGGGAGATTTAGGGTGTCCCAAGTCACCAATTTTAATCCCGAATCGAGGAAAAGAATGACTCTATATTACAGTCTGCGTACCAGAAATCCGGATAAGGAATTCTGTTAACCCGGGAGAAGGTGTTAGGCATTCCCGAGTTCCGTGGTTCTAGCACGGTCGCTCAACTGTTATATTCGGCTTATTTATCTGATTTTTAATACAATTATGAACCATGTGCAAATTTTATCTTTTACCGCTTTATTATTATAATTATTATTTTTTAGGAATGTGAACATCGCTTAAAACATATCTTTGGATTGTGTCACATGAAATGCACCCACAATACGAAACATATTTTATTTGATGTTTTAGGATTTAGATTTGGGTCGCATGAAATGCGCATCCGAGTTTAAGAAGGTAAAATTAATTAAATCGCGCCTAAAGAGTCTAACGCGTCATCATCTTTGGGGAAGGAAGTGAAATTCACTAAACAATCCATCCCTAATTCTAAGTAATTTTTTTTAATAATTAAATAAATAAATGAGAATGGAGAATCCTATACATTTGTATTATTTACATCTATTTATTTTTAGCGATATCCTTTAATAATATCCTTTAATGACTACATTTTTATTATTACTAAGTTTTTATACATATAAAATCAATATCTACATTCTTGAAAATGACATATTTAAATAGAAGAGAAAAACAAATATTAACAGAAAGTAATAAAATTATAATCATAAGTACAACATGGAATTATCGGAAAGTAAAAAAATAAAAATAAAAAAAAACTAATTATCCCATAGTTGGATTAAAATTCAAATTATTAGTAAGACTTAAGCTTATTGAAACTAATTATTTGCAAATACTGAAAATTGAAAGAAATAAAAATAAAAACTTGAGTACTAAATCATATTTCTAAAAATTTAAACAATTTAACATTAACTAACTTTGTTTTAATTCATCATGTCCTAATACTTGTTTGCAAACTAATTCATGTTATAACTGAAATTGACTACATGATTCGGATTAACTTATCGTTGACGAAAAACCTTATGAATAAGGAACTTAGTTAATTTTTGCCAAACTGATTCAATAACGCCATTTTTACGTTATTTCTTCTATTTTTTTTTTAAACAATTTTAATTAATAATCAGGCTTAACTATATTTCCTAATAATCTGGTAAAGGCGTTATTTAATACGTCGCTATAATATGCCTAGTTATGCCGATGACAGTGATTTACAGAATAATAATACATGAATAACCTAAATACAATACAAAAATTAAATTAAACTAAATTAAAAATTTAACACTCCATTCTTCATTTCAGCTTACAAAATGCCAAAATTACAGTTGTGTACCTGATATTGTCAATATAAGAAGAAGAAAGTCAGCAACGTAATACGTAACACAGCAACAGCAACAATAACCAGCAATAACCAGTCAACGAAAATCCCAGTGACAGCTTTGAAAAATTCAAAATAAAATCCAGGAATGCCGAAAATAATGGACAGAAACCAAAGGAAATTTTCAGATTTTTGAAAGGCTAGTTAATCTTCAACCCTTAATTTCTACACCTGTATACCAGAATATTTCTCAGGTGTGTACTACTTTCTCTTATAATTTTTCAAAATTTTTTTTCTTTGTATGTTTTTCTTTTCTTGAGAGTTTCAATTTTTTTTTCGGAATAAATGTTCAGCTTTTTTTCAATCTCTTTTTTTTCTGTCTGTCTTTCTTCTCTTGTGTTCAAGACTTCACATATATATATCCCATCCCATAAATCAATTAAAATCAATCCCTTTCTCTACCAAACCCATTATCTTCCCACTCATCCCCATTACATTAAATAAATATATCACACCACCCCATTATATTTTGTCCCCCATGCTTTATTTAAAATAATGCAAGATTCCCCTTTAATTTAAATCTTGTCCCCCCTTTATATTAAATAATCATATCACAACCCACCCCATTTCATTTTGTCCCCCATGCTTCAAATAAACAATTTCAAAATGTACAATTCCTAAACTACCCCTTCCGACCTTACTGAAATTACCAAACTACCCCTGAACGTATTACAAATTTACCAAACTACCCATCAGCTATAACACATCAATTAATCAAACTTAACCAAAATATAGACAATATGATCAATTTCTAACAATGTTCAAACAACAATATGAACACGGATGAACATCATAACAACAATATCATATGAACATGATTTTAACAACATTTCAACAACAAATCACATGAACACAAATTGAACAACCAAGAACAACTAAAATTTGATTGAACAATATTTTAGCAACAAACAATCCTATTTTCGGATTCAAACCAACAACAAACAAAGTATGAAGATTTCTAAATTCAATCATATTGAACTTAAAATCAACTCTAACAACATTATAACAAACAATTCTTATATTAAACTTTAAACAAGATTATGAGACTAATTCAAGAAATAATCACAAATGGTAAACAAGAAATCAAACTATACACATTTCGGATTCAAAATCAAACAAACATAATATGAACATGAATTAAATCTAAAAATAAAAACGACGGATTCAAATGACTAAAACCAACATACTTCCCTTATTGCAACTAAATTCTTTTAGGCAAATGACAAAACAAAACTAAGAAGAAACAATTATGAATTTAAACTTGAACTTTAACAATATTAACAATTTCTAACAATACATACACATGAAACAAATTGAAGAAATAGTTGATTAAATTTCAATTTGAATCTAACAAACATCAAACTAACAAATACTTACTTAAACAATAAAACAAACATGAAATAAACATGAAAACAACTAATTAAACTTCCATTTTAAAATCTGAAAATTAATTTAACAAACAACACATGAACATGAACTAAAAATTAATTCAAACGATAAACAAAACAAACATTTGTTGATTTTAGATTCGAAAACTATCAAAACAAAATAACGGACAAAATAAAATTCAAAAACTACTAACCGGATTGAAACGAACGACGAACAACGACCAAACAAACAACGAACTTGTCGAGCCTCAACCAAAACGAAGAAGACGGAAGGAAAGGAGCAGCAGTCCGCAGCTTCAACCCAGCTGAAACCAGCTCGAGCTAGACGGGAATGGTACTGACGAAGAAGCTGCAGTGGAGCAGCAGCGGCGGGGAGCTGGACGGAGAAGAGAAGCAGCAGTGACAGCGTCGGGGGTAGCTAAACACGACGAGAAGCGGAAGCAAGTCGGAGCAGCGATGGACGACGACATGGCATCTTGGTTCGCTTTGTGTTGTTCCGGCGTGGCTGGGGGTCGTTCGTAGGTGGTGTTTGGACGGAAAAGAGCTAAGCAACCACAACAGTAGCTTGACGTGTTCGTAAGGAGGAAAAGAAGCAACATGGTCAGCCATAGACGTCGAGCTCAAGCTTGAGCTCGTCGAGCCTCGTCAATGGCGGATAGGGCTAGGGAATTCGGACGAAGAAGAAGGAGATGAAGACGATGTAGCCATGGGTGGTCGGATTTAATGGGGGATCGCGGGAGAGGTTTTGGAGAGGAAGAAGATAGGGTGGCCATTGTTGGCTTTCTTGAAGCTTGAGGAAGAAGAAGAAGGAAATAGGGGGGGGGCGGATCTCTTTCCTTAGTTTTTAGGGTTTTTTTTCTTCTTTTTTCTTTTGTTTTGTGTCTTTGAAATGCAAGATAGGGGTATTGGGTCTTTTGGGTTATGGACTGGGTCGACCCAGTTCGAAATGGACTGGGTCGTAGGGAAGATTGGGCCATTTTTTGGGCCTGTGGCTTGAAATTGAAGAAGAGGCCTAATTCCGACTTTCTTTATATTTTCGCTCTCTTTTCTTCTTTTATTTTTTCTAAGACTAAATTATAAAAATACTTAAACTATTATTAAGAACTAAATTAAGTTATAACAGCGCAAATTAACTCCCAATAACAATTAACACACAATTAAGTATTAATTAAGCATAAAATTGTATATTTGGACATTAAATGCTAAAAATACAAACGATGCCTATTTTTGTAATTTTTAATTTTTGTAAAACAAATTTAATTACTAACAACTATAGAATTAAATCCTACATGCAAAATGCGACATATTTTTGTATTTTTTATTAATTTATCAAATAAACACGCACAGACAAATACAAATAATTATTCAAAATGTCACAAAATATCACAAAATGGCACACCAAGAAAAATCATTTTATTTTTGAATTTTTTGGGAGTAATTCTCATATAGGGCAAAAATCACGTGCTTACAGCTGCCCCTCTTTGCCCGGATACACGAAGGGTTTTCGTGCAAAGATAAAGCGAGCGATTTTTGCCCATTCGCGTACTCCGTTGAAGCATTTTTTTTGAAAAAGATTTGACCGAACCTTTGCTTCAAAGGTTTCCTACATATCCTGGGCTAAACAGGAATCAGGTCAATGTAGTTCGGGAAATTTTGGTAGCTGGGACTACCATGGGACTGCAATGTTACTGCTGTTGCATGCTACTTTTACTGTTTGCTGACCTCCTTATTACACCCTGCTTAAAAAATAAGAAGCTAGACTAAGCTAGAAATTACAGAATCTTATCTGTTTTCCCCCTTGCTCCGGTTGCCTTGCTTTTTGTTGGTTTGTGTTTCCTCTGGTGCCTTTTTACCAAGACTTCTGGCCCTTGTTTTTTTTTTTTTTTTTTTTTTTTTTAATACCAATTTTCGTCATTTTGTTCGGTCTGCTGGGGACATGGCTTTCTTCATTAAGCTTTTTGGTTGTTCCTCTTGGGACACGATTATCTTCATCAGATTCATCAAGACGCGTCCTTTCTTTCTTTTGACTCATGCGCTTGAATTTGCGCTGGGACTTCTTGTTGCCACCTTCTGCCTTCCGGTGTTGGGATTTTTATTGTTTCCTGCTGGGGATTCTTGTTGTAACCTTTGCCTTCCGGTGGGGTTACTGACTTCAAAATCTGCAGTATAAAACTGAAAAGTATTCCTCTCGTTATACATGTGGGTGCTTGGAAATGGAAAAATGAAATGTATGCCCGCATTATACTGGTGGGCGACCTGGAAATGGAAAACTGAAATGTATGCCCGCATTATACTGGTGGGCGACCTAGAACTTAAATGTATTCCCGCATTTTACTGGTGGGTGACCTAGAACTTAAAAGTATTCCCGCATTTTACTGGTGGGCGACCTAGAACTGAAAAGTATTCCCGCATTATACTGGTGGGCGACCTAGAACTGAAATGTATTCCCGCATTTTACTGGTGGGTGACCTAGAACTTAAATGTATTCCCGCATTTTACTGGTGGGTGACCTAGAACTTAAAAGTATTCCCGCATTTTACTGGTGGGCGACCTAGAACTGAAAAGTATTCCCGCATTATACTGGTGGGCGACCTAGAACTGAAATGTATTCCCGCATTTTACTGGTGGGTGACCTAGAACTTAAAAGTATTCCCGCATTTTACTGGTGGGCGACCTAGAACTGAAAAGTATTCCCGCATTATACTGGTGGGCGACCTAGAACTGAAATGTATTCCCGCATTTTACTGGTGGGTGACCTAGAACTTAAATGTATTCCCGCATTTTACTGGTGGGTGACCTAGAACTTAAAAGTATTCCCGCATTTTACTGGTGGGCGACCTAGAACTGAAAAGTATTCCCGCATTATACTGGTGGGCGACCTAGAACTGAAATGTATTCCCGCATTTTACTGGTGGGTGACCTAGAACATGAAATGTATTCCCGCATTATACTGGTGGGCGCCTAATTGGTAAAGAATAATTTGAATTTGTTTCCTCGATTCTTCGAGAAAATTTCCACTTGTGGCAGAAAATTTTATGCCCCAATTCTGGCGATCTTTCTTATGGCGTATCTTTAGGCCATCATCAACACTTTATTTTCCTGTTCAAATCAAAGAAAATTTAGTTAGTTTTTTTTTTTTTTTTTTTTTTGAAATATGGCGAGTGGTCATGTCACTCTTGATGGGGATGATTGTTCCCTTTCCCTTATTCTTGTTCGGCGTTCTCAAAACTTGTTGGGGATGATGTTATTTGCTGGAGATAACATTCTGCTGGGGATGGTTTTTCCATTTATCCCTTCACCATTTTGTATCTCAAAAATTTCTGGAGGTTATTTTGCCGAAGATGAATTTTCCTTTCTTCCCTTCCCCTTCTGTGTTGTCCGACCACCTCGTAGCTTGGTCGATATTCGGTCGAAGTACTCTGGGGATCGTCTTGGAACTTGGCTTACAATTTCCTCAACATGTTTTTTTTCGGCTCTTCCCCGTACTTTCCTTGCCATTTTAGGACAGTATTATTCGGCCTAGCAACCAACGTCTTTTGCCTTATTGCCTTGTCTCTTGCCTGCCCTTTTCACTTTTTATGTTGTACCATTTTGGCAACTGGTAGTAAGCTCTGAAAGACCTTCCTTAAAACATAAATTTCTAGAAAAATTCTTTTAAACAACAAAATGAAAAGATAGAAAAATGAGAAAATCTTTCTGAACAAAAAAATGAACTTATCTGGGTGATACAACCGATTCCAATGATCATGTTGTGCATTCCGGATTAATCAACCCAGTCTATTTGTGTCGATCAAACTTTCTGATGTCTTCACTTGCTGGGGATAAATAGGTGCCCAATTCTTCGCAAAATACGGATCTTTTCCGTCAATCTATCTTGTCGCCTTATAGTGCCCTTCGCGGGGTTTTCACTAACAAGGCTCTCTCATTTCTCACAACTCCCGTCGCCTTATGGTGCCTGTGAAGGTTTTCACCGATAAGACTCTCTCATTTTGTATTTCTCAGCTTACGTCGCCTTATGGCGCCTGTGAAGGTTTTCGCCGATAAGACTCTCTCATCTTATTTTCTCAGCTTGGGATTGGAGTGTTGCCGATAAGATTTATCTCTGCCGGGAATTCTTTTGGCTAAAAATTCTTTCAATTCATGATCCTCATTCAGTCAGGGACCGATGTTTTATTCTTGGTTTTCATTTGCCTATCTTAACACCTCTCGGATACTGATCGGGAGGTCTTTTTTGGATATCAATATAGGTTTTAGAAGAAAAGGATATAAAATTCAAAATAACTTTGATGGGTAAAGTATTACAACTCTTGGAATCAAACTCTTTTTTTTTTTTTCAAAATTTAGAAACATAATTTCTGCCCCAGTTTTCTTACTTGGGGATTTTTCTTTTGATTTTTTTTTCTTTTTTTTTTTATTTTATTACCTTATGACCGAGCCGTGAGGCGCCTACGTATCCTCTTTGAGGAATCAGGTCGAACGTAGTTCACTGACTCCTTTGTTTTCTTGCGACCTTCACAAAGTTTTTTTTTCATACATTTTTTCATTAATGATTCCAAGAGAGGGGTATAAAAAGATAAGTATGGCTCAAAGGGGTAAAGCAAAGGTTAAAAGTGTTTGGATAGAAGAAAGAATTGCCTCCGTCATTTCATTATCCGATAAGCACTAAGTACAAACAAACAAATAAACAACAAAAGAAATTACACATAATATCTTTTGACTGCATCAGAATTGATAGCCATGTCGACGCATCTTCCTTCAACATCCGTCAGACGTAAAGCGCCATTGGATAATACTCTGGTCACAATATACGGCCCTTGCCAATTCGGGGCGAACTTGCCTTTTGCCTCAATCTGATGTGGGAGGATCCGTTTCAATACTTGTTGCCCTACTTCAAATTTTCTGGGGCGCACCTTCTTATTGTATGCTCTTGCCATTCTCTTTTGATACAACTGGCCATGACATACTGCTGCCAATCTTTTTTCATCCATTAAACTCAGCTGCTCTAGTCGGGTTTTGACCCATTCATCATCGTCAATCCCGGCCTCAGCGATAATTCGAAGGGAAGGAATTTCAACTTCTGCTGGTATTACTGCTTCGGTTCCGTATACCAACAAATAAGGAGTCGCACCTATTGAAGTACGAACAGTAGTGCGGTATCCTAACAACGCAAATGGTAGCTTTTCATGCCATTGTCTGGATCCTTCAATCATTTTCCTCAATATCTTCTTTATATTTTTGTTGGCTGCCTCAACTGCTCCATTCGCCTTGGGCCGATACGGAGTGGAATTACGGTGTGTAATCTTAAACTGTTCACATACTTCTCTCATCAAGTTGCTGTTAAGATTAGCACCATTGTCCGTGATTATTATATTTGGGATCCCAAATCTACAAATGATATGGGAATGGACGAAATCCACCACTGCCTTCTTGGTTACAGACTTAAAAGTTTTGGCTTCAACCCACTTAGTGAAATAATCGATGGCTACCAGAATGAACCTGTGACCGTTCGAAGCTGCCGGCTCGATAGGCCCAATGACATCCATGCCCCATGCTACAAATGGCCATGGTGCGGACATTGTGTGCAATTCCATTGGTGGAGAATGAATCAGATCTCCGTGTATCTGACACTGATGGCATTTTCGTACGAAACTGATACAATCATGCTCCATAGTGAGCCAATAATATCCCGCTCGCAGAATCTTCTTTGCCAACACATATCCGCTCATATGGGGCCCACAGACTCCAGCATGTACCTCTGTCATCACTATCGTGGCTTGACCTGCATCAATACATCTCAGCAATCCCAGATCTGGGGTTCTTTTGTACAACATTCCTCCACTGAGGAAAAATCCATTTGCCAGTCGTCGAATGGCCCTCTTTTGATCTCCGGTTGCCTGCTCCGGGTATATCCCCATCCTGAGGTATTCCTTGATATCATAAAACCATGGCTCGCCATCCATTTCTTCTTCTATTATGTTGCAGTAGGCATGCTGATCACGAACCTGAATATACAATGGGTCAACATGGATTTTGTCTGGATGGTGCAACATCGATGCTAAAGTGGCCAAAGCATCGGCAACCTCATTATGAACTCTCGGGATGTGTCTGAACTCCACTGATCGAAATCGCTTGCTCAAATCGTGCAAACATTGTCGGTATGGTATAAGCTTCAAATCCCGTGTTTCCCATTCACCCTGGATCTGATGTACTAGGAGGTCCGAGTCTCCCAAGACCAAGACGTCCTGAACATCCATGTCTGCAGCCAATCGTAGGCCCAAAATACATGCCTCATATTCAGCCATGTTGTTGGTACAATAGAAACGTAGCTGAGCTGTAACAGGATAGTGATGTCCTGTTTCTGAAATAAGTACTGCTCCTACTCCAACTCCTTTTGCATTAGCAGCCCCGTCAAAGAAAAGCTTCCACCCTGGCTCCTCATTCAGTTCTAACTCCTCTATATGTATCACTTCTTCATCAGGAAAATACGTCCTCAAAGGCTCGTATTCTTCATCAATAGGATTCTCAGCCAAGTGATCGGCCAATGCTTGAGCTTTCATGGCCGTCCTCGTCACATAGACAATGTCGAACTCTGTGAGTAATATCTGCCATTTTGCCAATCTTCCTGTGGGCATAGGCTTCTGGAAAATATACTTTAATGGATCCAGACGTGAAATAAGGTAAGTAGTATGTGACGACAGATAATGCTTAAACTTCTGTGCTACCCAAGTTAGAGCACAACATGTTTTCTCAAGTTGAGTGTACTTATTCTCATAGACTGTAAACTTCTTGCTGAGATAATAGATGGCTTGCTCTTTTCTTCCTGTGATGTCGTGTTGACCCAACACGCAACCAAACGAATGATCCAGGACCGTTAGATAAAGGATTAATGGCCTCCCCGACTCAGGTGGAACCAATACAGGTGGATTAGATAAATAACCTTTGATCTGGTCAAATGCCTCCTGACATTCTGCCGTCCATTCTATCGCGGCATCTTTCCTCAACAATCGAAAGATGGGTTCACAAGTTGTTGTGAGCTGAGCGATGAATCTGCTGATATAGTTCAACCTTCCCAACAGACTCATTACTTCTGTTTTGTTCCTCGGTGGCGGCAATTCCTGGATGGATTTGATCTTTGACGGATCCAACTCAATGCCTCGCCGACTGACGATAAATCCTAACAGCTTTCCAGATGGAACACCAAATGCACATTTGGCTGGGTTGAGCTTAATGTCGTACCTTCGAAGTCTTTGGAAAAACTTCCTAAGGTCTGCTACGTGGTCTTCCTGACGCTTGGATTTGATGATCACATCATCTACGTACACTTCGATCTCTTTATGTATCATATCATGGAACACAGTAGTCATTGCTCTCATGTACGTTGCCCCAGCGTTCTTCAAACCGAATGGCATTACCCGATAACAATAAGTCCCCCATGGCGTAATGAAAGCTGTTTTCTCTGCATCTTCTTCATCCATCAAAATCTGATGATACCCAGCGTAGCAATCCACAAAGGAGCCGATTTCTTTCCCGGCGCAATTGTCGATCAAGATATGGATATTGGGCAATGGAAAGTTATCCTTTGGGCTTGCCCTGTTCAGATTACGGTAGTCGACGCATACCCTGATCTTCCCATCTTTCTTTGGTACTGGCACTACATTAGCCAACCAATCAGGATATCGAGAGACCCGAATAACCTTTGCTTGCAGCTGCTTGGTTACTTCTTCTTTAATCTTCACACTCATATCTGTCTTGAACTTCCTCAGTTTCTGCTTGACAGGAAGACAGGCCGGGTCAATGGGCAATTTGTGAACCACTAGCTTGGTGCTTAAACCCGGCATGTCGTCATATGACCATGCAAAAATATCTTTAAACTCAATGAGTGCTTTGATTAATTCTTCCCTGATGCCAGGCTCAATGTGGATGCTGATTTTGGTTTCTCGGACATTATCCGCATCCCCTAGATTTACAGCCTCGGTGTCATTCAGATTAGGCTTGGGTTTCTCTTCAAATTGGCATAGTTCTCGGTTTATTTCCTCGAAGGCTTTATCCTCATCATATTCAGACTCATAATCGATCTCTTGTATCATTAAATCAGAGTCAGATTGATTTATTAGACTAGGTCGAAGATCCGTCGTGCATGCCATGTCATTAGAACCAGTAAAAAGAGAACTGTTCAGAAAGAGAAAAGAATAAAACAAAATTAAAATGAGACAAGAAAAGAGTTTTATTAAAATGCGGGATAACAGGGTTCACACTTTTACAAGATAAAAATGAGATTTGGATTACACCCTGAATAATCCGAAAAATAAAAAAGCAAAAATCAAAGCCTACTACCAGGACTCTCCCCGAGTAGGAAGAGGAGTAACCGTCCAATTGTTGGTTTTGGCTTCAGGCCCCATAAACTGTATGTCTGTTCCACTGGAACCCTCTCCGACTTCTACCATATTGACATTAGTGAACAATCTTTCGAAACTCTGATTCAGATCCCCGTCAATCCCAATCAATCGCCCGAGAACTTTCGGGACTGGTGACCCCTTGGCGCTTGCTCTAACAAAAGATCTTGAGAGACGTGGCACAGGTTTGGGAAGAAACCAAACTTTCTTCTTCATTTTCCGAGCTCGTTTTACATCTGCCGCAGTCGGTTTGAACCCCAACCCAAAGGTCTCCAAATTCTTGGGCAAGGAAACAGGTTGAACAATTCCCTGAAGTTCAGCTCCCAAGCCTTTTCCTGGCATAAACCCATTACCTAGCATTTCTGAAACCATCATAACCGTTGCGGAAGCTATCCTAGGATGCTGAATGATTTCACCCTCGGGGATCTTGTTTGCCGACACTGCATCAAAAATCTGGTAGACCCAGGGACCTTTGTCATCATTAGTCTCTATGAAGGGTACAATGGCGCCTCCTACGGTGCACGCAGTGTCCTCGCCGTGCAATACGACCTCTTGTCTATCCCACTCGAACTTGACCATCTGATGCAAGGTGGATGGCACTGCTTTGGCTGCATGGATCCACGGACGTCCCAACAGAAAGTTATAAGATACCGTAGCATCTAATACCTGGAATTCCATGGTAAACTGGACTGGACCGATGGTCAACTCAAGTATAATATCCCCCACGGTGGCTGTTCCATTTCCGTCAAATCCTCGGACGCAAATGCTATTCTTTTGGATTCTTCCGTGGTCGATCTTCAATTGGTTCAGGGTGGATAATGGACAAATATTGGCACTTGAGCCGTTATCCACTAATGCCCGAGTAACTGCCGAATCTTCACATTTGACAGTTAGGTAGAGAGCTTTATTATGCTCCGTGCCCTCCACTGGCAGATCATCATCTGAAAATGTTACCCTGTTCACCTCGAAAATTTTGTTGGCAATCGTTTCCAGGTGATTTACAGAAATTTCATTGGGCACATGAGCTTCATTCAGTATCTTCATCAGGGCCCGACGATGTTCATCCGAATGGATTAATAATGATAGCAGTGAGATCTGGGCCGGTGTTTTCTTCAACTGTTCGACCACGGAGTAATCCTGCACTTTCATCTTCTTTAAGAAATCCTCAGCTTCTTCTTCTGACACAGGTTTCTTTATTGCAGCTGGATTGGGTCTTCTCAACTCCGCCGGAGCAAAACACCGTCCTGATCGAGTCAGTCCCTGCGCCTCACAACTATTCTCCTCCACTTGTTGTCCCTTGTACATCACCACTGCCTTTTCATACTTCCAAGGCACAGCCTTGCTATCAATCATTGGTGTTTGGACTACTGGTTTTATGATGACCAGTTCCCTGCAGACCCCTTTCACAACAACCACGGGTGTAGATGATGCTCCCGTTATTACCAACTTGGCTGGTTCTGGTTTCCTTGTAGCGGCAGATGGATTCTTCCCCAATATCACCACTGGCTTGACATCTTCCCCCTTCAACTGTACCCCTGCTTCCTCATTGATCGATTTTTCTTTTGGAGTGGCACGGATCATCATCACTGTCTGTGGGGGTTTCTTCGGCTCCCCTACTTCGTGCACAAGCTCGATCATGTGGGCTTCAGGGTGCTTTGGCAATGGGTTCTGGTTAATGTTAGGTGCCTCCGGTGCCTGTACCTCGATCTTGTTGGTATCAATAAGATCTTGTATTGCATGTTTCAGCCTCCAACATTTCTCGGTATCATGTCCGGGAGCTCCCGAACAATATTCACATCTTACCGAGTGATCCATATTTTGGGGTAAGGGATTTGGTAATCTAGGCTCAACAGGATTTAATAAACCCAACTGCCTCAATTTGTGGAACAAGGCAATATAAGTTTCCCCCAACTCAGTAAAAGTTCTTTGCCTCTGCAATCTTTCATTTCTGGCGGCCGGATTTCCCCTGAAACCCATCCCTGGAGGGTTCCTGTAGGCTCTTGGTGGTGGATAGGTGTTTTGTGGTGGTGGGTATGTGTTATGTGGAGGTGGGTATGTATTGTGGGGAACCGGCGTGCGCCATTGTGGGCGAACCGGAGGTTGGGTGTATGTCTGGGCTTGATGGACGGTGAAATGTTGTTCTTGTGGTTGGTAGTAGGGTTGTGGAGGGTAATTTGGAATGTGTGGGTAGTTTAGACGATGGGGTCTGGGTTGGTAATGAGGGGAAGGACCTCTAGATCTGGACCAATTGTCGGCCTCTAATGTCGTGACCTCCTCTCTCCTTTTCTTCCCTAGCGCACCTCCCGTGCCGCTCTGAATGGCCTGAGTTGTTGCCTTAATTGCTGAATAACTCAGGATCTTATTGGACTTAAGTCCCTCTTCTATCATACCTCCCATTTTCACAACTTCATTAAATGATTTGCCAACTGACGTCACCAAGTGACCAAAGTAAGTTGGCTCGAGAGTTTGTAAGAAGTAATCCACCATTTCTCCTTCTCTCATTGGGGGATCAACTCTGGCTGCCTGTTCTCTCCATCGGAACCCAAATTCCCGGAAGCTCTCTCCGGGTTTCTTCTCGAGCTTTAGCAATGTGAGACGGTCTGGGACTATCTCAAGGTTGTATTGGAAATGTCCTGCGAAAGCCTGTGCCAAGTCATCCCAGGTGTACCACCTGCTCGGATCTTGTCTTGTATACCACTCTAACGCCGACCCGCTCAAACTCTGGCCAAAGTAAGCTATTAATAGCTCATCTTTGCCCCCTGCTCCCCTCATTTTGCTACAAAAACCTCGTAGATGTGCCATAGGATCACCATGCCCTTCGTATAAATCGAACTTGGGCATTTTGAACCCTGCTGGTAATTGAACGTCAGGGAAAGGGCATAGATCCTTGTAAGCCACGCTGACTTGGTTACCTAACCCGTGTATGTTCCTGAAGGATTGCTCCAGGCTTTTAAATTTCCGCATCACCTCGTCCTGCTCTGGGCTCTTAGCCGGCTTTTCAATCTCCGCCGGGACCTCAAAGTGGGGATTATAGGTATGTGGCTCGGGTGCTTTGAATGTGAGTTCAGGGGGGTAGTATTGTGTATCGTGAGCCTGAAACAATGGCTCACTAGATGATCTGTGCAATGGGGCTGGGGGAGGTGCCACAAAGACGGGAACATTTGGTGGAGGAGGGTTTTGAGTGGGTGGTGGAGCTTGGGAATCATAAGCCTCTCTTCCCTGATAATAGTGATGGCTTGGGAAACTTGTTGAAGGACCGGGAGAAGGGTATTCCGGCGTGTGTGTTGGTTGGAGGGTAGGAGTAACGGGTAGTTCTTGCCCCTTCTGGGCTCTAGCTAAGGCTATCTGCATTTCATTCATTTCTAGCCTCATTTTTTCCATTTTCTCCAGGGCTTCTTTCAGCATCTGATTGGCCGTTTTTTCTGACTCAACGCTGTTGTCTGACCCAGTCATGCTTTCTGGTATAGGACCTTTTGATCTTGTCTGATAATGGTACGGTGCCAGTACGCTCTAACAACTAACTGATATTAATTGGAAAAACAACAAACTTGTCAGTGGTAGAGTCTTAACAGATATTGTAATTGCACATTAGGGGGATGCAATGCTCCTAGGCAGTTAATCATTTCTAACATGCTTTTGCTCCGACCGCATGCATCATCCCGGCTTATTTTTGCTCTGACAAATATATATTCTTCCTCTTTTTTTTTTTTTTTTTTTTTCTTTTTAATTACGGTCGAATCCTATAGAGATTGCCTACGTATCGTGACCCCGCACGAATCAGACCAAGCGTAGTTCGTGCCATAAGACCAAATATTTTTTTTTTTATATTACTCAAAAATAATGCTATTACAAGCCATCACAGAAAAAAAACAAAAAATACAGACTTTATATATATATATATATATATATATATATTTTTTTTTTTTTTTTTTTTTTGAGAATGTTTGAAGAAAAGGAAAAAAACATATGGGTAGACAACAGACTCGAAAAACAAACAAGTGCAAGATTGAACTAGGGATACATTAAAGCTTTGAATTTTGGTGCCCGCGAGGCATCATTCGGCCTTTCCGCGGGCTTGGGGGCCAGGCTTCTTTGCAAGCTTTTTAGTTCCTCCATGATCTGATGGACATAGCCCATGATTGAGGCAAATAGGACATCACGAGGCATCTCTTCACATGTTAGGCACTTTGTGGTGATATAGCGCCCTATATCATTGATCCTACCCCTGATTCTATCCCTCTCTATGCACAGTTGTTCTATCCGTTGATTCTTTAGTCCCAATATTCGAGTATTGTCAATGAGCTGCTCTTGGAACCTCTCCATTTGTTCTTCCATCCGGGCTATCGACTCATGGTAGTGTTCTCTATATGTTCTAGCATCCTGGGCTTGTTTGAGGACCCGATTATTGAGAATGGTGTTTATCTCTCTCAATGTCGCAACACTCATTTCGTAGTCCCTTTTTACTTGCCATAGGTGCTCTCTCCGTGATGTTGTAACTGTAGCCCATCTGACCCGCATTCTTGTTATACAAGCCTGGGATCTCTCCAAGTCTTCTCGGCTTTGGCTGACTTGATTTCTCAATTCCGCTATCAACCTTTCATCAGATAGACGTTTCTGTCGGTCGCTATCACTCTTACTGACTCGGCGAATTCGGGCTTTCAGTGCCTGGTTTTCTTTGGCTAATTTGTTCTTCTCACCCTGCTCTGAGGCTACTTGAACGTTGTTTTCAAACATAAGCCTTTCAATTTGTCGCTTCAGCTGCCCGATTTCAACCCGGTAGCCTTCCTCTCTCACTAACCAGCCCCACTGTTCCTGCGAATCATCCGTAAATTGTTGGACGTGAGCTCTTTTGGCAGGCCTCTGACGAATCTGGAACCTTTTCCCGAACCAAACATCGTATTTTGGGTCTACCTCACCCTTAGCCAGCTCTCGAACCATAGTCTTGGGTTCAAGGAATCTACATTCGTGCCACAACTTTCTAATTTTTCCTTCGGGGAACACGACTCCTGGACTCAACTCAATGGCGTGCTTGCTTAGATCCTCATCAGTGGGAATTACCTGAAATCTTCCTAGTTGGCGCAGTACCCGATGAGGAGCATATGGTTGGATGCTACGAAGTCCCATTAAAAGAACATGACATTCCTCGGCCGCCATGTATATTACCTCAGTATCATTCAACCACCCAAATGCCCATTCAACTTGG
Source organism: Nicotiana sylvestris (assembly GCF_000393655.2). Classification (NCBI taxonomy): domain Eukaryota; kingdom Viridiplantae; phylum Streptophyta; class Magnoliopsida; order Solanales; family Solanaceae; genus Nicotiana; species Nicotiana sylvestris. The sequence continues at coordinate 78,064,515 of NC_091062.1, read as the reverse complement.
TCGGCTGTTGTTGACCTCAATTGTGCAAGCCATGCTTCGACGCCTTCGGGAAATATGACGCCTGTCATTCGTTTCTCAAAGCCGCTAATGCAGTTTTTCTCAGTCAACCCGTGGTTCATGTATCCCACTCGGTGATGGAGGTGTTCTTGCATCCACAGCTGGAGTAACAGATTGCATCCCTGAAAGAACTTGCCTCCTTCTCGGCATATAGTTAAAGCTCGGTAGATTTCAGACAAAATCAAAGGAACCACAGTACTGTCGGTTCTTTTGATTGCAACATCGGCCATCCCTACAAGGCCTATCTCTATTTTTTTATCTTTGCGGGGACAGACCACAACTCCCAGAAATGTTGTGATAAATGCCAAAGTACGTCTTGCTTCCCACTTGATTCTGTTCCCAGTGTGAATTAATCCGAGGTTTGGTTCTTCCAAACCCTGAGGAATTCCGTACCGTTGATACAAGAATTGGAGAGTACAACATCCCTTCGACAAATCATCATTCTGTACCTTCCGACTAATGCTTAGCAAATCCAAGAACGCGTGCGGAGATACTGGTCTTGGTGAAAGTAAATACTGCCCTCTTAGTTTCCCATTCAACCCCGCATATCCGGCGACTTCCTCTAGTGTAGGTGAAAGTTCAAAGTCAGCAAAACGAAACACGTTGCGGGTTGGGTCCCAGAACGGTATTAGAGCCTCGATGATATCTGTCCTTGGCTTGATATTCAACAGATCGACAAAACCTCCCAAAACTCTTTCCACTATCTTTATACTATCCTTTCCCATATCATTCCACCACATGTGGAGTTGCGAAGGGACCTCGCTACACACTGAGAATGGTTCATTTTGACTTGTGCTCATCCTGCACATTTATTATAGTGATTAAAGAAGGAAAAACTTTTATTTGACTTAAAAACTATCTATATTCTAAAGAAATATTTTTTTGGATTTTAATAAATTTTTTTTTCTTGAAAAAAACTTTTAAGGAGAAAGGAAATATTTTTGAACCAATATTCTGAATTTATGAAAGAAATACTACAGAAAAAATATTTTTGAATTTTATTTTGAATATCTTTTAAACAAATAATTGGGATTTTGAGATTAAAAGGAAATATATTTTTTTTAAAAAAAAATTGAGGTCTAAAAGAAAAACTTTCTAAAGAAGTGAGTAATGTTAAATATTTTTGGATTTTTTTTTTTGAATATGGTGAGCCGAAACCAAAGAGGTTTGCCTCTGATCTCACATCCGGTGAGAATCATACCCGCGTAGTTCAGGCTATAAACTAACTAATTTTTTTTTTTTTTTTTTTAATTACAAACAAATTTTTCCACTTCCTTTTATATAAAAAAAACTATTTTCATTTTTCATTTTTTTTTAAAATAAAGCAAATTAAAATAAAAGACTTATTCCTACACACTTTCTGCTTTCTAGGCAAACCAACAATTCTAAAAGTAAAAATATATATATGTTTTTTTTTAAAAAAAAATTCGGCAGCACTTCGACAGTACTTGGACACTGATTTTTTCTAAATTAAACAAATAACTTTTCACTTGCTATTTTTATTTTATTTTATTTTTTACACTCCCGGGACTCAGAAGCCGGTCAACATGCAAGACCGAGCAAATAAATGCACATAAAACAAATAAGATGCATCAGGATGGTCATTTTCATTTTTGGTGCACCTGTCCTAGACAGACCCAACCCCTGTGTTGAGCCTCCAAAGTCAGATGCACGTGATGCAAACAAACGTTCCTACTAGGGATCCGACATGTGGTTTTGTTATACTAGGTTCAGAACCTGGGTGTTTGTTCTAGACCTGGCTTACCCGAGCGGACAGCTCGAGCCGAGGGGGGGTAGCGTACCGGGAATACAGAAGCTTCACCGGCTTAGCAACTTGTCCGAACCTCGTTCTAAATTGGGATTTGACACTATACAGAAAAGAAGTCGTACGAAGTACACCCTTCTTCATGATTTAGAAGACTCAGAGAGGAGATGGGTTTCGGCACAGTTTATACACAGTTCACGTAATATCAAAGCGGTAAAAGCAGCATTTAGCACATTAGGCTCAATCATGTAAAAATCAGATAAAACCAAATATAACAATTTATATGAGCTCGAATTTCTAACCCTGAACCACTGGTTCTGGGTTAAGTCCCCAGCAGAGTCGCCAGAGCTGTCACACCTCCTTCGTCCGGCACCGCGAGGTGCGTAGGGAGTTTTTCCAATTAAAGGACAGTCGAAACGGGATTGGTTTAATTATTTCAGAGTCGCCACTTGGGAGATTTAGGGTGTCCCAAGTCACCAATTTTAATCCCGAATCGAGGAAAAGAATGACTCTATATTACAGTCTGCGTACCAGAAATCCGGATAAGGAATTCTGTTAACCCGGGAGAAGGTGTTAGGCATTCCCGAGTTCCGTGGTTCTAGCACGGTCGCTCAACTGTTATATTCGGCTTATTTATCTGATTTTTAATACAATTATGAACCATGTGCAAATTTTATCTTTTACCGCTTTATTATTATAATTATTATTTTTTAGGAATGTGAACATCGCTTAAAACATATCTTTGGATTGTGTCACATGAAATGCACCCACAATACGAAACATATTTTATTTGATGTTTTAGGATTTAGATTTGGGTCGCATGAAATGCGCATCCGAGTTTAAGAAGGTAAAATTAATTAAATCGCGCCTAAAGAGTCTAACGCGTCATCATCTTTGGGGAAGGAAGTGAAATTCACTAAACAATCCATCCCTAATTCTAAGTAATTTTTTTTAATAATTAAATAAATAAATGAGAATGGAGAATCCTATACATTTGTATTATTTACATCTATTTATTTTTAGCGATATCCTTTAATAATATCCTTTAATGACTACATTTTTATTATTACTAAGTTTTTATACATATAAAATCAATATCTACATTCTTGAAAATGACATATTTAAATAGAAGAGAAAAACAAATATTAACAGAAAGTAATAAAATTATAATCATAAGTACAACATGGAATTATCGGAAAGTAAAAAAAAAAAAATAAAAAAAACTAATTATCCCATAGTTGGATTAAAATTCAAATTATTAGTAAGACTTAAGCTTATTGAAACTAATTATTTGCAAATACTGAAAATTGAAAGAAATAAAAATAAAAACTTGAGTACTAAATCATATTTCTAAAAATTTAAACAATTTAACATTAACTAACTTTGTTTTAATTCATCATGTCCTAATACTTGTTTGCAAACTAATTCATGTTATAACTGAAATTGACTACATGATTCGGATTAACTTATCGTTGACGAAAAACCTTATGAATAAGGAACTTAGTTAATTTTTGCCAAACTGATTCAATAACGCCATTTTTACGTTATTTCTTCTATTTTTTTTTTAAACAATTTTAATTAATAATCAGGCTTAACTATATTTCCTAATAATCTGGTAAAGGCGTTATTTAATACGTCGCTATAATATGCCTAGTTATGCCGATGACAGTGATTTACAGAATAATAATACATGAATAACCTAAATACAATACAAAAATTAAATTAAACTAAATTAAAAATTTAACACTCCATTCTTCATTTCAGCTTACAAAATGCCAAAATTACAGTTGTGTACCTGATATTGTCAATATAAGAAGAAGAAAGTCAGCAACGTAATACGTAACACAGCAACAGCAACAATAACCAGCAATAACCAGTCAACGAAAATCCCAGTGACAGCTTTGAAAAATTCAAAATAAAATCCAGGAATGCCGAAAATAATGGACAGAAACCAAAGGAAATTTTCAGATTTTTGAAAGGCTAGTTAATCTTCAACCCTTAATTTCTACACCTGTATACCAGAATATTTCTCAGGTGTGTACTACTTTCTCTTATAATTTTTCAAATTTTTTTTTCTTTGTATGTTTTTCTTTTCTTGAGAGTTTCAATTTTTTTTTCGGAATAAATGTTCAGCTTTTTTTCAATCTCTTTTTTTTCTGTCTGTCTTTCTTCTCTTGTGTTCAAGACTTCACATATATATATCCCATCCCATAAATCAATTAAAATCAATCCCTTTCTCTACCAAACCCATTATCTTCCCACTCATCCCCATTACATTAAATAAATATATCACACCACCCCATTATATTTTGTCCCCCATGCTTTATTTAAAATAATGCAAGATTCCCCTTTAATTTAAATCTTGTCCCCCCTTTATATTAAATAATCATATCACAACCCACCCCATTTCATTTTGTCCCCCATGCTTCAAATAAACAATTTCAAAATGTACAATTCCTAAACTACCCCTTCCGACCTTACTGAAATTACCAAACTACCCCTGAACGTATTACAAATTTACCAAACTACCCATCAGCTATAACACATCAATTAATCAAACTTAACCAAAATATAGACAATATGATCAATTTCTAACAATGTTCAAACAACAATATGAACACGGATGAACATCATAACAACAATATCATATGAACATGATTTTAACAACATTTCAACAACAAATCACATGAACACAAATTGAACAACCAAGAACAACTAAAATTTGATTGAACAATATTTTAGCAACAAACAATCCTATTTTCGGATTCAAACCAACAACAAACAAAGTATGAAGATTTCTAAATTCAATCATATTGAACTTAAAATCAACTCTAACAACATTATAACAAACAATTCTTATATTAAACTTTAAACAAGATTATGAGACTAATTCAAGAAATAATCACAAATGGTAAACAAGAAATCAAACTATACACATTTCGGATTCAAAATCAAACAAACATAATATGAACATGAATTAAATCTAAAAATAAAAACGACGGATTCAAATGACTAAAACCAACATACTTCCCTTATTGCAACTAAATTCTTTTAGGCAAATGACAAAACAAAACTAAGAAGAAACAATTATGAATTTAAACTTGAACTTTAACAATATTAACAATTTCTAACAATACATACACATGAAACAAATTGAAGAAATAGTTGATTAAATTTCAATTTGAATCTAACAAACATCAAACTAACAAATACTTACTTAAACAATAAAACAAACATGAAATAAACATGAAAACAACTAATTAAACTTCCATTTTAAAATCTGAAAATTAATTTAACAAACAACACATGAACATGAACTAAAAATTAATTCAAACGATAAACAAAACAAACATTTGTTGATTTTAGATTCGAAAACTATCAAAACAAAATAACGGACAAAATAAAATTCAAAAACTACTAACCGGATTGAAACGAACGACGAACAACGACCAAACAAACAACGAACTTGTCGAGCCTCAACCAAAACGAAGAAGACGGAAGGAAAGGAGCAGCAGTCCGCAGCTTCAACCCAGCTGAAACCAGCTCGAGCTAGACGGGAATGGTACTGACGAAGAAGCTGCAGTGGAGCAGCAGCGGCGGGGAGCTGGACGGAGAAGAGAAGCAGCAGTGACAGCGTCGGGGGTAGCTAAACACGACGAGAAGCGGAAGCAAGTCGGAGCAGCGATGGACGACGACATGGCATCTTGGTTCGCTTTGTGTTGTTCCGGCGTGGCTGGGGGTCGTTCGTAGGTGGTGTTTGGACGGAAAAGAGCTAAGCAACCACAACAGTAGCTTGACGTGTTCGTAAGGAGGAAAAGAAGCAACATGGTCAGCCATAGACGTCGAGCTCAAGCTTGAGCTCGTCGAGCCTCGTCAATGGCGGATAGGGCTAGGGAATTCGGACGAAGAAGAAGGAGATGAAGACGATGTAGCCATGGGTGGTCGGATTTAATGGGGGATCGCGGGAGAGGTTTTGGAGAGGAAGAAGATAGGGTGGCCATTGTTGGCTTTCTTGAAGCTTGAGGAAGAAGAAGAAGGAAATAGGGGGGGGGCGGATCTCTTTCCTTAGTTTTTAGGGTTTTTTTTCTTCTTTTTTCTTTTGTTTTGTGTCTTTGAAATGCAAGATAGGGGTATTGGGTCTTTTGGGTTATGGACTGGGTCGACCCAGTTCGAAATGGACTGGGTCGTAGGGAAGATTGGGCCATTTTTTGGGCCTGTGGCTTGAAATTGAAGAAGAGGCCTAATTCCGACTTTCTTTATATTTTCGCTCTCTTTTCTTCTTTTATTTTTTCTAAGACTAAATTATAAAAATACTTAAACTATTATTAAGAACTAAATTAAGTTATAACAGCGCAAATTAACTCCCAATAACAATTAACACACAATTAAGTATTAATTAAGCATAAAATTGTATATTTGGACATTAAATGCTAAAAATACAAACGATGCCTATTTTTGTAATTTTTAATTTTTGTAAAACAAATTTAATTACTAACAACTATAGAATTAAATCCTACATGCAAAATGCGACATATTTTTGTATTTTTTATTAATTTATCAAATAAACACGCACAGACAAATACAAATAATTATTCAAAATGTCACAAAATATCACAAAATGGCACACCAAGAAAAATCATTTTATTTTTGAATTTTTTGGGAGTAATTCTCATATAGGGCAAAAATCACGTGCTTACACTAAGTGTCTCAAACCCTTCCAAATCATTTCCGAACCCGAGTCGACTAACCCGATGAAATATAGAACTGATAGACAAAGCAATAAGAAGCAGAAATGTGAGAAACAGAGCAGTAATTCATGAGACAACTGGCCGGCTCGTTACATATACAACAACAACAACAACAAAACCCAGTTTGATCCCAACAGGTAGGGTCTGGAGAGGGTAGTCTGTAAGCAGACCTTACCCCTACCTAATGCATGTAGAGAGGCTGTTTCCAATAGACCCACGGCTCAAGAAGGGCAAGAAGAAGAGGAAAGCAAGGAAGGAAGAGAAAAGAAAAAGGATAAGTAGTACCAAATAATAGCAACAGAGAATACAATACCTGAGGCGAACAAAACCACATAACGCAATAAAAATCTAAGAATATGAAGGGACATGCATGCTACTAAGACTATCGGTGAACAACTATAAACTACCTACTAACCTTCTATCTTAATCATCGATCTCCACACTCTCCTATCAAGGGTCATGTCCTCAGTGAGCTGAAACAGCGCCATGTCCTGTCTAATCACCTCTCCCCAATACTTCTTAAGCCTACCTCGACCGCTTCTCAAACTCTCCATGGCCAACCTCTCACACCTCCTGACAGGAGCATCAATGCTTCTTCTCTTAACATGTCCGAACCATCTCAGCCTCGACTCGTGCATCTTGTCCTCCACGGAGGCTACTCCCACTCTGTCCCGGATAACTTCATTCTTAATCTTATCTCTCTTGGTACACCCACACATCCATCTCAATATTCTTATCTCTGCTACTTTAATCTTCTGCACGTGGGAGTTCTTGACTGGCCAACACTCAGCCCCATACAGCATAGCCAGTCGAACCACCACTCGATAAAACTTACCCTTAAGTCTTGGCGGCACATTTCTATCACACAAAACACCGGAAGCGAGCCTCTACTTCATCCATCACGCTCTGATGCGATGTGAAACATCTTCGTCAATCTCCCCGTTACCCTGGATAATAGACCCGGGATACTTAAAACTTGCTCTCTTAGGGATAACTTGAGCATCAAGCTTAACCTCTATGTCTGCATTATGGGTCCCGTCACTGAATTTGCACTCCAAGTATTCTGTTTTGGTTCTACTCAGTTTGAAACCTTTAGAATCCAAGGTCTGTCTCCAAACCTCCAACCTCGCGTTAACTCCGCTACGCGTCTCGTCAATCAACACTATATCATAGGCAAATAGCATGCACCAAGGCACTTTTCCTTGGATGTGTCGCGACTGTACATCCATCGCCAAGGCAAATAAAAATGGGCTAAGAGCCGATCCCCAGTGCAACCCCATCACCACAGGGAAATGCTCCGAGTCACCACCTACAGTCCTCACTGAGTCTTAGCATCATCATACATATTCTTAATCACCCTAATGTACGCTACCGGAACGCCGTTAAACTCCAAACACCTTCACAACACCTCCCTCGGGACTTTATCGTATGCTTTCTCAAGGTCAATAAATACCATATGCAAATCCTTCTTCCTCTTCCTGTACTGCTCCACTAATCTCCTTACCAGATGAATCGCTTCCGTAGTCAAACGCCCCAGCATGAATCCAAACTGATTCTCGAAAATAGACACGCACCTCCTCACCCTGGCCTCCACCACCCTCTCCCAAACCTTCAAAAAAAAATTTGTAATTAATATAAATACCATAAGTTTTTAGCATTAGACCAACTGCCATGTATAGGAATATAGCCGTTGTATCATACAAAATGCAAAAACCCTAGAATCCTCGTGACGGCGACTAGCCGTTTGAGAAAAGAATTACAACTCAGACTCAAAGCCATAAACCCATAAATTGAAGAGAGAGGGGAGCGTCTCATCAATTCATCATTGGGTCCTCCATCTTCTCTCTTCTCAATTCTCAACCGACCACTCCACAAGCGCTATTCTATTCGTCTCTTTTTATTAGTTTCTTGTTCTTTAATTCAGTATATTATATTTGACTTAATTAATCTGTCTATAACCTTGATCTTAGTTTTTGCAGGCTTCGATAATCTTGTCTTTATTTCACATATATTACTTTTTTTTTTTTTTTTTTGTTTTTGTTTTGTGCTAACACAATGGATACAGGATATTTGAGTTCTGCATCAGCAAGTAAGACCAGATCTCGTTGCCCTCTTCAGGAACAACTTCTTCACAGGAGAAATTCTAGTCAAAATGTATGTCTACTTATTCTCTCTAAAAAATTACTTATTGTTTCCATTTATTTGCACAATTAGATTGTAATTTGGACTTCAACTTCAAGAAATTTAGCCATAAGGAAGACGGGTATTCATTTAATAGTCATCTTCGTTCGGTTTTAATTCTAATAGAAAAAATTAAGTTTTGCTAAGTCCTGTTTTTTAATAACTTCGACATAAAGCATAGATATATGTGAAAAATTAGTAAAATTAAATTTCAATAAATAATAATTTCAACAGTGCAATTTAATTGAACAGTAAGAACTTAAAAGGTTAAAATCAAAATTTTGGATCTGTCTCCTTTTCACATGGACATCTAATTGAATGCTGATTTGGGTTGTTGCAGTTGGATAGGTTCATTCCGAATCGATCAGCGATGGATATGGACTATGCACATTACATGTTGACAGAGGCAAAGAAAGGTAAGGAAAATCCAGCTGTTAACTCTCCCTCCAGAGAGGCATATAGGAAGCAGCTTGCAGAAACATTCAACATGAACAGAACTCGTATACTGGCATTCAAGAACAAGCCACCCACTCCTGTTGAGGCCTTTCCCAGTGAATTCTCATCATCTGTTCAACAGGCCAAACCTGCTAAACCCCGTCGACACATTCCTCAGGTTGGTGTACTTTCATGGTCTAGTAATGTTTGTACTATCACATTTCATGAATCATCATGCCAATTGTGTTTTACAAGATTTTAGGATTATATGTGACGGAGGTTTCATTGGTTTATTTTGCAGACTTCTGAAAGGACACTAGATGCTCCGGATCTAGTGGATGACTACTATTTGAATTTATTAGATTGGGGCAGCAGCAATGTTCTTTCTATTGCTCTAGGCAGCACTGTATATCTGTGGGATGCATCTGATGGTGCCACTTCAGAGCTGGCCACTGTTGATGAAGACAATGGTCCTGTTACAAGTGTAAAATGGGCTCCTGATGGTAGACATATTGCTGTTGGTCTGAACAATTCTGATGTTCAGCTCTGGGATACAACTGCAAATCGACTGGTTTGTTTCTTGAATATTTTCTCTTCTTATATTGCTGAATTTAAGTGATTCGTATGCTAATTAATATATGTTTTTATACATTGGTGCAGCTGAGAACTTTGAGAGGTGGTCACCGATCCCGAGTTGGCGCTCTAGATTGGAACAATCACATTTTGACAACAGGGGGAATGGACGGTCAGATCATAAACAACGATGTGAGAGTGAGATCCCCAGTTGTTGACACTTACCAAGGACATCATCAAGAAGTTTGTGGTTTAAAATGGTCAGCCTCTGGACAACAATTAGCAAGCGGTGGAAATGATAACCTTCTCCATATATGGGACAGATCAATGGCTTCTTCCAACTCTACAACACAGTGGCTTCACAGGCTGGAAGATCACACAGCTGCTGTTAAGGCCCTTGCTTGGTGTCCTTTCCAGGGTAATTTATTAGCCTCTGGTGGTGGTGGAGGTGACCGGTCCATTAAGTTCTGGAACACTCATACTGGTGCTTGTGTGAACTCTATTGATACGGGATCTCAGGTTTGTGCCCTGCTATGGAACAAGAATGAACGCGAGCTCCTAAGTTCTCATGGTTTCACTAAGAATCAGCTCACTCTTTGGAAATATCCTTCCATGGTAAAGGTAGCCGAGCTTACTGGTCATACATCCAGAGTACTTTTCATGGCACAAAGTCCAGATGGTTGCACAGTGGCATCTGCAGCTGGGGATGAAACTCTTAGATTCTGGAATGTATTTGGAACTCCTGAAGTTGCAAAGCCTGCACCAAAAGCAAACCCTGAGCCATTTGCTCACTTGAACCGTATTCGATGAATTTATTGTGAGGAGTGACGGAATTCTATCGAGTGTCATGCACCAATGCTGAACGTATATAAAAGAGAATACTAACAGTATTTGCTCCTGAGCCAACAACTTCTGTATATGTAAAAGAGATACTTCAGTTTATATTCATTTATTTTTTGGTTGGGTTCGTGTAAAATAGATAAGTGATTTTGTTTGCTCAAGTTGCTGCGAGAATTTTTCTTGGTCACCTATAGTGACAAAAAAAACCACGTGTAAGATAAAAGCAAAGATTTTTTAACATAAAACCATTGTATGATTGTGAAACTACTTCCTGAATAAGATGAAATTACAATTCTTACTCCCAACTCTGTGTTTATTTCCAAATGACAATTATTTGGTTAAGACAAATTTATTTTGAGTAGTTTCCTACCAAGCCTCCTTGCCCCTACTATCAATCTCTTTTATAAACTTCTCCACCCTCTTGGGCCAAGAAAGTGCTACATCTGGGGTTTAAAAAAAACTTTGGCATACCCAAGAGTCTTGGCTATGCCAAAGTTTTTTTTAAGCCCCAGATGTAGCACTTTCAAAGAAATTTGGAGTTTCAACTGTGCTCGAGTATACCTGCTTATGCGCTAATGATCACCCCAATGATCGTCAAGGTGAGATATGAGAATAATATTTATATTTATTAGTTTTAAGACAACTGAGTATTTAGAAAAACAATTCAATCAAAATGTATTTTACGACATATCAATTGAAACTCAAATTTCATGGAAAACTTTAATTTCAAATTAAATTTTGTAAATTGGTTTTTGCTTAAGATATGGGTAGTCAAACATGCCTGCCCAATATAGACTCTGTGTTGGAAAAATTCACACACACACATAGTTCAATTAGATTAATGTGACAGAAAGGAGTTGTGTCTTTATTGTGATTAGATAAAATTTCCGTTAAATATTTTACACAATTCAATAGATTTTCAGTGTGAATTTTGCGAAAATTTTCACCCTAACATTGAAAGAGAAATTTAAGGAAACGAGGATGTTATAGCGCAAGTACACAAAGGGACAGGACTTGACAAAAGTAAAAAAAAGAAGCTCATATAGCAATAGCTCATAAACATTTGAAAACAGTGCAGTGGTCTGTAGTCTAAGATAAGACTACACATACAAATACACATATGTTACAGATTCAAAGAATATAAAGCAAACAAACAAATATAGGTTGCTGCTACCCTCAGAGCATTCACTTAGGTCTGTAAATTAACAAAGTTGAAACTATTATGAAAGTTAAACGTAGGCTGGCTTGTCAAGATCCTCAAGAGGGCGGAAGAAAGCCTTCTGTTCCAATACAGAATCTACACTAGCACTGGCAGGCATGATTTTGAAACCACTGTGATCAGTTACTGGCCCAAACACACCAGTTTGAGGGTGAGGAGCCCAGTATTTGTCGTTGATCACTTCATCTGGCACCACAAAGTAAGGTCGCACGTATTCCTCTGGATTCTTGTCGTACACTGATGCGTGCACTGCCCTCCTGCACAACACAATACTAACTATGTAAGCTGACATAATATATAAGCTTTTCCGCCACAAGTGATCGATTATAGTCTCAAGAAGCTAGCTGCTACTAATATTATTGAAATAAACCAAAAAAGAGGCGGAAAAACAAAATTCCAAAAAATAGCAAAAGAGATTTATTATGCTACAAAAGTCTTAGCTCATATCAATAAATCTGATTAACAAAAGATTTGTGAATACATATAACACCTGTCTGTAGAGTATAGACATAAAAAAAAAACTGACCTGCCAGAGAGGGTAGGTGAATTTCGAGCACTTGCGTAGCTGAATTGGTTCAGAAATCGCTTCCCCAAGCTCAAGAATCCCCTCTTCTGTAAAGTGGTGGCCATATAATTAATAATCGTATTAAGAATCTGTCTTACAATTTAATGAAGAAATGAGAAAGAATTAAGAAGATGAAAGGCCTAATTAATGTGATGATGAGACTCTTTGCCTCAATTTCATTCACTATTTATAGTGGAAAAAATCCAGACTTCAGACTGGACTTTCCAATTGTATTTCCCTGGGTCCGCAACTACCCAGTTGGATCAAGTACCAGTTCCGTTCCTCATTTCACCGTTTAGAATATCATTTCCTTCCTTAACTCCTTTTTATTGATTGCAATATTGGACCTATAATTAGGGGCGGAGCTAGTGTACTGATTGCGAGTTCGGCGAGCCCAGTAGTTTTGGTTCAAACCCTTTATTTATCTTGAACATTTCATTGATTATTTACAATTTTACAATTCAGAACTCAAAAACTTAAAATGCTTAGAATTCTGAACCCATAAACTTAAAATCCTACCTCCGCTTCTGCATCCCTGTCAACGTACCAAAAGATGGATTAGCAAAAATCTTGATTATTAACTTAAAGTCGTCCTTCTGTTATTTTATATTTGGTCAAGATGAGGTAGACCAGAAAAAAAAAATAGAAAAAAAGGAGGAAAAATCACAAAGCGGATGTTAGTATTAAATTGACTGATTGGGTTAATAATGAGCAAGTTAAAGTGTATTGAACCGAATGAATTATTAACTTATGAGAATAGTGACACTTTTATATTTTAATTATGTTTTACACTCTCGTCTCTTCTTTGGCATGCCGAGTGCTAGTGCAGGGTGCTGTAAAACTTGTCACGAATTTCCATTTAAGATGCAGTTTTATCTTAATTGCCCTCTTTCGCAAAAATTGGAATGAAAGAAAATTTAAAACAAATTAATAGCTCTACATTTAACGATTCTTTCAAGTTAATCTCGCACTTGTTACTTTTATCTGCGCTATAACAATTAGTCCCAAATTAGAACTCTTGAGAAAGCCACCGGATTAGAGTCAAATTAAGTGAGCATACATGTTTATTAGGTTAAATACTAAATGCGACATGCATGGGTCAAACCACTACCAGTCAACCACAAGCGGAAAAGTAAAGGTATGATAATTGAAGTATAATGGCAAAATTAAAAGGTATGATAACTTTACAAAATCAAAAGGTAAGTAATTTTATAAAAGATTGTTGCAAGGGCCTCACCACTTCCTCAACCGGATTTTTTTTTTTAATATAAAAACTATAAAGATACTTTTCGCGATAGATCAATAATCACCTAGTGAATCAGAAACTGATTTTGTTAAACATACACACATATTAGAATTATTACTTCGTCAATGGCTTTCACGTGTCTTTGCAATCAATGGCTAACCCAGAATTTTGACGCAGACAAATTTAATAAAAAATAATGTTAACCGACAATAACAATGGTATCGGCAACGCCAAGTGAGATTTGTTTTGAGGCTCTTTTTCTGGTCTTAAATTCATAATGCTACTGCAAAATGAAGAATTTTAAAAAGTTCTGGTCGACATTCCTCTATATTTTATTTTTTCAAAGAATGTTGGGCAAAAATTTTAAAACACTTAACAAAGAACTTTACACAGGAACATCTTTGGTCAAGCGGATTCAACAAAGCTTATATTCACAATTTACTGAATTTAATCTATATAAAAGTTTTAGCGGAAAATATTCATTTGAACCCTCTTGATCCTACTTTGGTTCGTCTCTGTTTGCTATAGAGGAAAAAATGAGAAGGGTAAAAAAGACAAAAACTAATTGAATTTCCAACCGACTTACATTTCAGTCTACATTGTTAAGCTCTAAAAAATAAAAAGGTATGATAACTTTACAAAATCAGAAGGTAAGTAATTTTATAAAAGATTGTTGCAAGCTAGGGCCTCACCACTTCCTCAAATGGAAATTAAATCTATATGATAGAATTATTACTTCACCAGTCTTTGCAATCACTGACGAACTCAGAATTTTATACAAGTGGGTTTAATAAAAATAATGTTAACCGACAATAAGAATGGTATCAGCAACGCAGCAAGTGAGATTATTTTTGAGGCTCTTCTTCGGGTCTTAAACTCATAATGCTACTACAAAATGAACAAATTTAAATATTTGTGGTCGACATTCCTCTATATTTTATTTTTCAAAGAAAGTTGGGCAAAAAATTTAAAACACTTAACAAAGAACTGTACACAGGAACATCTTTGGTCAAGCGGATTCAATATAGGCTTATATTTCACAATTTACAGAATTTAATCTATATAAAATCTCAAAAATTTTCAGCGAAGCAGATTCATTTGAACCCTATTGATCCTACTTCGGTTCGTGTTTGTTTGCGATAGAGGAAAAACGAGAAGGGTAAAAAAGACAGAAACTAATTGAATTTCCAACCGACTTACATTTCAGTCTACATTGTTAAGCTCTAAAAAAATAAGTAAAATATATCTGAAGTCTTGTTTAGGAGCCGGTCCTGAGGTAGCCAAGTTTGAAAATGTTTTGGACTATTTTGTATGATCAAATATTAATGCACCCAGCTAGTCAACTTGAATTGCTACAATATCGTCGGGGCAGATTTATAAGGGAGATTATGAGGCACGTAAACCCATGTATTTTCGCAAAATTAGATATTTTATGTACATATTTTTTTAAATTGTTACATATATATTGACACCCATACTTCAAGAATAAGCTTAATGGTGTACTTGGTTGAATGTTGAATTATTTACCAAGAGAAATATGAGATCAATTCTCACTTAATATATTTTTTTCCTTTTTTTAGTAGCGCATTCATGTACTAAAAACTCTAGATGTGCAACTGAATATCGTAGCAGCCAAAAAAAAATTATTGGCGGGCTGAAACCTGTTTCATCTAGTAAACTAGTTTTGAGTAGTAAAAATTTGAATTGTTGGAGAGAGCATCTTCGAAGATGGAATATACGTTTCGGAATGAAAAATGCTAGTAAGTTACAACTTTTATTCATATAATAATTCGAATTTACAAAAGATAAAGAACATATGAAAAGTTATTATTCTATCAACCGTGTGTTGATCACTTATAACAACTAAACATGTGGTGATCACTTATAATATCCATTCATTAGCTATTGCAGTATCTATTCTAATACTTTGTATTTACCCTTCAAATGGATAACAATTAAATTTGTACGCGATTTTAAAGATATATGGATTGATTCGATACAAATAACCACAAATATTAGATAAATGAGTTACAGACAAAATGAATAATCAAACCAAATGTAATGTTACGGCCCAACTCGAATTTAGGTTGAACAATGGTTTTGCCCTCGATCGGATCCTTAGTTCGAAGCCAATTGTGAATGAAGAACAAACAGTGAAATGAGAACATTACAATAGCTGGAAAGCGGAAAAATAAATTTGTATTGCCTTGGTTTTTGTGTTACAATGTGTGTTATCAAAGAAAAGCTCCCCCTTATATAATAGGAGAGTTTCATCCCTAGTACAAATCTAAAAATGATAAAAATCTCCCTTTCTCATTAATTACTGATCCGTAACCGCCATCGAGCGAGATCCGTGCCGTTATATCTGGTTGGTGGCGAAAATCACGGCCCTCTATCTGTCGTATATAACCGTTCCTGTGCTTTCCGAAGTCTTAGAACTCATTCCAAGTCCAGGGTGCATCATTTTATCAAGTCCGATAGCGAGCACTTCGTTCACTACAAAGAGTTCCCAGCTTCAATTTCGATCTCGCAAGTGCATGTTCTCACTTCGTTTCATTCACCGGAAAATCGGGGTATGCATTATCCCCGATTTTGCCCGTATACAGATAGTCCCCTCATTTTTCGGAGAGTAGGTTTGCCGAACGATGGGAAACAATAGATGAACTCCGATTTCTTCCTTCGTACGTTACAACCGAGATGATAGATAAGCTGAAACGTCCCGTCAGTCGTGCTGTTCTGACTTTGGACACGTGTTAGTCGCCGGCTGACTGCGTTCGAATGTGAAGCGTCGCACATTGGCTGTTTTTTCCCTATAAAAGCTTCGAATTTTTGCATTTCTTTCACTTTATGATCCTATCTTTTACCTTTGAATTCTCCAACGACTTTTAACTTTTTCAAATCTCTAAACCCTCCTTCTTGAACCTTCATATCTTCATCTCTAACCTTCAAACCTTCATATTTTTTCTTGGATATCCAACCCAGATCTTCATATCTTCATCCCTGACCTTCAAACCTTCATACTTTTTCATCAAATCTTCACATTTTTCCTTCGAATCTTTATATTCCCTTCAAATATTCATATTTTTCCCAGATCACAATGGCTGAAACTTCCAAGTCTGTACCGCAACAAGCGGCTCCCTCATCTTCCTATCCGGCCACGGGCATCGATGTGGCTCACGAGCCTCCCATGAAAAGCTTCATACCCAGGGGTTGTTCGATCGGGGATGATTTCAAAGTCGTGAAGGACTCTAGC
The DNA here is from genome assembly GCF_000393655.2 of Nicotiana sylvestris. Classification (NCBI taxonomy): domain Eukaryota; kingdom Viridiplantae; phylum Streptophyta; class Magnoliopsida; order Solanales; family Solanaceae; genus Nicotiana; species Nicotiana sylvestris. Next base: position 78,047,633 of record NC_091062.1, on the reverse strand, counting down.
CAACAAGACCGAGGCGAGGGAGCATGAAGATACATATGCTCCGTCACTAAAGATGCCCTTCCCCTAGCCCGAGAGGACTGTAAATGGGAAGTTAAATATGTGGTCGTCCCCGGGCCTAACGATGATATTACTACCTATGCGGAGGGGTATTTAAGTGTTTACACTTGCCCCTTCACGTTAGGCCCATTAGATCCCATAGTCCAAGATTTTTGTAAGAGGTACAAGGTATGCCTCGAGCAAATTCACCCATCATTTTGGAGGATCGTGATCCTCCTACGTCATTTTGTGAATAATACTGACAACCCACAATTTATCCTCGACCATCTACTCTGCCTGTATAGCCCCCGAATTTTCTAAGGGGGGCTGGTCAAGCTTGTCCGTCAAGTAAGTAAGGCCCCTTTCTCGAGCATTGACTAGGATCGAGATCGAGGCTGGCAGGGGAGGTTTGCTCGGGTGAAAACCAAAGACCTGATCACTCCCGAGTTTCTGCCGTTCCTCGAGAGGAAGAACACATCTCGTAAGCATGGTCTTCCTTAAGTATTATCTTATTTTTATTCCTTCCCTCATTGCCTAAATTTACAGCCGTGTAGTTGTTGCCCAAGTTCCTGATGCAATCCCTCGGTTCAAGGAGTGGATCGAAAGGATTTGTAAGCAGATATTGTACTCCGAGGGCGCATGGCGCAAACTTTCGAAGGGAAAATGGGAGGCCCATCCTAATGGTAAGGTTCTTCCCAAAATAGTTACCGCTATGTCCCCAATTTACATAATGCTAACCTTTTCTCTCCCTTTATAGTTCTGCCTAAGACCACCGAACTTAGGCCGCTGGATGAGGGCGAGGATACATCCTTACCTGCAGAGCCCTCCGTTTTGGGACAGCCCGGGGCTGCCGCAGAGGAGGAAAAGAAGAGGAAAAGAAAGTCCTCTGTTCCCGGGATCCCGAGGCGAAGAGGGAGAAGAGGGCGGCTACCTAGGTCCCAAAGCCCAAGAAGAATACCAAATCTTGGGTAATGGACCCCGACTTTCTCTACTGGCTCGGGGATGAGCCTGAAGAAGATGAAATCTTTGTCGCCCATGGATCGACCCCTACTAGAGAGCAGGCGACGACCAAGAAAGGGGGCCACAAAGTCGATACCCTTCTGACTCGGGAAACTGAGGGAGAGATGGAGGCTGCAACCTCTCAGGAAGCCGTTCCTATTTTGACGGAGGCGACTAGTGTGATTGACATCATCGAGACGCCCTCCTATACCGAGCCTATTCTCGAAGAGGCCCAAGCGGGCAAAAAAAATTCAAGTGAGGGAGTACAAGGTTCAAATGATCCCCTCAACTCCTTTTTTGATGGCATGGACCTGTCTGCATTGGAGGATTTTTCCGGGCTGGGTCACCTAGTAATCGCGAAGAAGGACGTGCCCTCTGGAGCTAGCGGGCCGAGTTCGAGCCCAAAACTAGCAAAGTGATTTCCTGTGCCAAGTGTGGACCCCAGGCGCAAGAGAACGATCGTTCTCACAATCCTGGAGGATGCTCGAGCCCTGTCTACTCTGGTAGGAGTGGAAAGCTACCTCCGATGCCTGGTGACTGAGGAGGAACAAGCAAAGATGAACAGGGTGGGCATGTCAAGTCTTTTCAACGAGGCATAACAGGCGCTGAACCGGGACACTTTCGTACCCCTTTATGAATCCCACTTAATATTTCCTCCGGTACCACTTGGAAATTAGCCAGCTCAAGTTCAAGCCCAAAAAGCAGGTTCAAAAGAAGGACATGTATAGGGCTCTTAGTGATAAACATGACGAGGCCCTTAAATACCTACATATTCTCCAGGTAGAGATGAAAAAAGCTTAGAAGGAGACCTCGACCCTGAAGCGGGAACATGCTGACCTGGTTGAGAAGGTAAAGGTCTTTGAAGCTAAAAACGAGCAGCTAGTCGTGGTGACTAACAACACAACTTCGCAGGTCCAATGGAAGATAGAACTGATCGACCAACTATAGGCTGAGATGGACGAGGTCAAGGCCTAGATCGAAGTATGGAAGGGCATGATGGACATTCTGGCCTCGGAGAAGGAAGCTGCAAAGGTGGAGCTGGCATCGGTCAAGAACCAACATCGGGTGGCGAAGGACAAATCCGACAAGTGGTCTAGGTTGAACGATGATCTCCAGGCACAGTTGAGCTGCACCGTCGTGGAACGGGATACTTTTGGAAGAGAATATGCGGCACTGAGGTCCAAATTACACATAACCTTTTTTGATGCCAAAGAAATGATGGCTCAATACAAGGCCGATGTGGAGGCAGCCGAGACCCGCTTAAAGACAAAGATTGAATACATGAAATGGCTATCCCGAAGAGAGACCCTCGAAGAGATTCATGCTCGAGTTTTTGACCTATTGGCCGAGGTTGAATAAGCTAGGAGGCTCGGGGCCGAGGCGAAGGAATTATACAAGCCTGAGTGTCCCGAAGGTTTCGAGGGCTCTGAAGGCTCCGACGGTTCTAGCGACGAGTCAGGCCCCTGTGAAAACCAGGCGTAGGGGCTTAGTATTTTTCCAGTTTTTCTTATGTATATTTTTTTTGATTTATCCCGAGGCCGTTCTATGAGGGCCTTGTAAATATATTTTGGAATGAATAAAAATTTCCCCTTTTTGGAAATAACGTGTCTTTATTTTTCCAGCATCTTTTTGTAATTTCTATTTGTGTTGTTTTTTATGCCTTAGCACATAATCATATGTAGTTCTGGGGCATTTATTTTTCGGAGGTTCGAACGAAGCCCGACTTTGGCGCAACTTCGTTTGCTTGTGGCTTCGAACTCTCGGTGAGATAGGGGGTTTTCAAGATGCTTAAGTGTTTTTAGATGATGTTTTTGCCGATGATAATCTTTTAGTAGGTTTCGAATTTTCATAAGGGCCTTACTTTCTGGTTTCTATTTTCGGATGTCTCCGAGCCATTTTTAGGGTGGCCATAACCTTTTATATTTGGGCATCACTAATAGGTTTGGTGCCTTCGGGATTCGGCATCTTAGGCCGCCCGAACTTTCATCGAGCGACAGTCCTCGAGTAAGGGGTAGCCCGTAGGCTCGACAGTCCCCGAGTAGGGTAGCCCGTGGGTTCGATAGTCCCCGAGTAGGGGTAGCTCGTAGGATTTTAGGCAGGGGCGGCCCGACGAATTTTGTGGCCTAAAGCCAAATTTTATGAGAGGCCTTAATTTTTAATTTTTTTTTAGCTTTTCTTAGATACAAAGTTGTTAATAATTTTCTTATAATCAGTAACTCCTAATAAATATTTCTCAATTGACAATATAACTACTCCATTTGCCTTTCTTGTGACATTATTGATCTTAGGTAAAATTTTATCAATTCTAATTTTGAAAACTTCTTTCCGCTGAAGCAACGGTAACATGAGTTATTAAAATTATTCCATAAGCAATTTAGGCATTTGGAAAAGAATTTAAAAAATTATTTTATTAAGTGCATCAATTAAACTGCTAAGTATCTTCTAATTGTACTATTTTTCTTAATATGTTTATTAGAAAATAAATCTAAACCACTAAATACGAATTGATTATTACGCTTTAAGGAACATTCAAGATTAAGGCAATATTTTTTCAAATTTTCAACATCTAGTGATCTTAGTTTTTATCGCCAAATAGAAAATCAAAAATATTTTCATATGCTACGAATTGTTCAAATCTATTTTGAAGTGAAAAAAAGTCGTGTCTATTATGTATAAAAGTAATAAACTCTAAATTACTCTTCGAAAGATTTTGAGATTTCATTATCAACATTCGTATCAAATTGATATATCACACGTTTCTTATGAAATTCGGGCTCGATATTCATTTCAAATGCAATTTCCTTGATAGAAATCATAGCAGTTGCAAATCCTTCTTATCTATATATGTTAAAGAAAGAAATCAAACTTTTTTACTTTACAAAACTTTTTTTAAAAGTTATACATAGTTTATTAGGTGTAACAAAAAATGGGGCCCAAAAAATAAAGGGCCTAAAACGGTTGTTTTACTTGCTTTATGGAAGGGCTGCCTCTGCTTTTAGGATTCGGTTTCGAAGAAAAAAAACGCATAATGACAAAGTGTAAGGGAAGTGGAAATTTCTTTCATTCCTTGATATGCAATGTTCATGATTGAAAGTGGACAAAAACTTGTGCCATGGCTAGAGGGGACTATGTGGCACAGTTTGTACGACTGTTTGTCACTTACACTGAATCCTAACTACCATGCCTTAGCTTTTAGCGCATTAATTTTTCTTCTTCCCTTGCAAAGACCTTAATTCGAGGGTAATGCCCCCTAGTATTCGAGATCTAAATCATGAGGGCTCGGATAATGTTGACCTGAAGCAAACGATCATTGAATCAAGTTTAAAACTAGTCTTCAAATCTATGTTAGGACGTTTTACTGTTCTCTCGTTAAAAACCTTGCCGAAAAACCACTACGAGACAAAACCGGTTCAAGGAAAAAATTGTGCAACACTTGCTTTCAGACCTAATAGCCGCATCTATCCTTGTCCAATTATCTGCATTCGTTAGTCCGATTTATAACATGATTATAAAATAATTGAGTTCGTACCTTAGCAGTAGTACCGCTTTAAGTATGTCACGTTCCAATTGTTTGGTAGTTGTATGCTATTTCCTGCTTCGAGTTTATACGTGCCTTTGCTGGTTATTCCGACAACTCGATACGGTCCTTCCCAGTTCAGTCCCAGGTTCACGTTGTTCGGGTTTCTGGTGTGTAATGTTACTTTCCTCAATACCAAGTCCCCAACTTGAAAGTGTCGAAGGCTGGTTCTTTAGTTGTAATACCTTTCTATTCGTTGTTTCTAGGCGACCAAATGGACCAGGGCAGCCTTCCATCTTTCATCCAATAATTCTAGGCTCGTGATCATGGCCTCGTTGTTTGGCTCTTCGGCCGCATACTGGAATCTAAGGCTCCGCTTTCCCACCTCGACTTGTATCAAGGCTTTGACTATGTAGACTAAGTAAAATAGGGTGGATCTGGTGCTAGACTATGAAGTCGTACGGTATACCCACAAGACTTCGGGCAGGATCTCCTTCCATTTCCCTTTCGTGCCAAACAACCTCTTTTTCAGGTTTTGAAATATGGTCTTGTTTGTTGATTTTATCTGCCCGTTCCCACTAGGGTGATAAGGCGTTGATAAAATCTTCTTGATCTTTGAAAAATTTATTCACCTTGATACCGACAAATTGCTTCCCATTTTCGCAAATGATCTCAGTCGGTATTCCAAATCAACATATTATGTGGTCCCAAATGAAGTCAATGACTTGTTTTTCCCAGACCTTTTTGAATGCTTGAGCCTCGACCCATTTGGAAAAATAATCGGTCATGAATAGTATGAATTAAACTTTATCGGGTGCCCATGTCAGAGGGCCGATGATGTTCATTTGCCTCTTCATAAATAGCCACGGGGACAAACCAAGTGGAGCATTTCTCCCTGTTGATGAATCATCGAGGCGTGTCTTTGGCAATCGTCGCATTTCTACACGAAGTCCTTCACATATTTCTCCATTTCTGTCCAACAATAGCTGGCGCTAATTATTTTTCCAAACCAAAGATTCTGCCCCCGAATGGTTCCCACAAGTTCCTTCGTGAACTTCCCTCATGGCGTATTCGGTCTCTTCCGGTCCTAAGTATCGAGCTAGTGGGCCGTCGAAGGTTCTCTTGAATAATGCCCCTTCGACCAAGCTAAATCTGGCAGCCTAGGTACGTAAGGCTCTCGATTCTTTGAGATCTGAAGGCAATTTTTTGGTGTTCAAGTAGTCTATGTATTTGTTCCTCCAATCCCAAGTTATACTCGTTGAGTTTACTTCAGCGTGGACCTCATCTATCACCGATTTCATTAGCTATACTACTGTTCCTGAACTGAATTCATCGACATTAACCAATGACCCCAAGTTAGCCAGTGCATTGGCCTTGTTGTTCTAATCTTGGGGTACGTGTTGTAGGTTCCGTTCCCTGAATCGATGCAAGGTCACCTGTAATTTGTCTAAATACCTTCGCATCTGTTCTTCCTTTACTTAGAACGTCCCATTAACTTGATTTACCACGGGGAGGGAGTCGTACTTAGATTTGATTACCTCGTCCCCAAGGCTTTTAGCCAATTCATGACCTGTAATCATGACCTCTTACTCGGCCATGATTACATTCCCCGTAGGTGGTTTCAATATGATCCGGAGCCCGGACCCCTTCGCATTTGAGGCACCGTCCGTGAAAAGGGTCCAGTTTCCCGAAGTGATCCCCGAGGTTAACAGTATTTCCCTTTCGACTTTGGGTACTAAGGCTAGCATAAAGCCGATGATGAAGTCTGTGAAAATCTGATATTTTATGGTGGTTCGGGGTCGATACTCGATATCATACCCATTAATTTCCACGGCCCATTTGGCCAAATGGACCGAGAGCTCGGGCTTGTGCATGACATTCCTTAGCCGGTAAGAAGTAATGACACATATGACATGGCATTGAAAGTACGGTTTTAGCTTCCTGGAGGTGCTTAGAAAAGTGAGCACTAATTTTTTCCAGGTGAGGATACCTTGATTCGGCCTCACCTAGAGTTTTACTGACATAGTAAATAGGGAATTGCGTACCTTCTTCCTCCCGAACTAAGACTCCACTTACCGCTACCTCGAAAACCGCCAAATAGAGGTACATCAATTCATCTGCCTTTAGAGTGTGCAGTAGGGGTGGACTCGATAGGTACCAATTGAGTTCTTCCAAATCTTGTTGGCATTCTGCTGTCCAAGATAAATTATTCTTCTTTATTAACAGTGAGAATAATCGATGGCTTTTGTCTGGCGATGTTGAGATGAAATGACCTAGGGTAGCTATTCGCTTGGTCAGTCTTTGGACGGCCTTGACATTGTCCACCACAGTGATGTCCTCTATGACTTTGATTTTGTCGGGGTTGATCTCGATTCCTCGATTGGATACCATGAATATGAAGAATTTTCCTAATCTGATCCCGAATACGCACTTCTTTGGTTTCAACTTCATATTGTATTTTTGTAGTATGTCGAAGGTCTCCTACAAATGTTTCAAATGGTCCTCTACTCGCAGGTACTTGACTAACATGTCATCAAGTGTTTGTTGGTATTGACCCAGATTTAGATGCTCAAGTCGAATTTGGAGAATTCCAAAAATAGATCTCGATCCAAATGTTCTTTCTTGATCTAGCTACAAGGGTGTGGCAGTAGGGAAAGATAAAATGTGGAACCTAATAGAAATTACTTGTTTTAAAATTTAGTTGGACAAAAAAAATTTTCAAGCGATTGTGTGATAACAGTTTCATAATGTTCCTCACCAATGATCCGAGGTTGAAGCATGGTTGACGTTGAATCTAAAGGATTTACTGCTGGATAGTTGGTGAGCCATGTGATGGGAAACCTTCACTCACGGTTCGGAGAGCACTGAATTAGAATGATAGGTTTACCACCACATCATTGCATGCAATGGTAGCTTTATAAACTTTTATTGATTTTCCTATCTATTCTTCGAACATCCGGTTTACTAGACGTTTATAGGTAGCACTAGTGTTCTTTAATCCAAACGCCATTACATTATAATAGTAGGTGCCAAATTTAGTGATGAAAGAAGTCATTTCTTGATCTCCTAGGTCATCGAAATTTAGTTGTACCCGGAATAGGCATCGAGAAAACTGAGTATCTCATGCCCGACCATCGGTCGATAATCCAATAGATGTTAGGCAACAAGAAAGAATCTTTAGGGCATGCCTTATTTAGATCTTTGTAACATACACACATTCTTAACTTATTCCTTTTTTAGGTACTACCAATACGTTAGCTAACCAGTCCAGATGTTTAACCGCCCGGATGGACCCTATTTTAAGGAGCTTGGATACCTCGTCCTTGATGAACGCATGCTTGACCTCGGACTATGGCCTCCTCTTCTACTTAAGCGGATGGAACTTTGGGTCTAAACTTAGTTTATGAGTGGTTACCTTCGGTGGGATCCCTATCATGTAAAGATGAGACCAAGCAAAATTAATCTATGTTAGCTTTAAGAAAATCAAATGAGTTTTTCCTGAGCTTAGGGTTTAACCCCGTGCCCCGGTATACCTTTCGATCCGGTAGGTTTTCAATTAGTCTGACTTGCGCTAACTCCTCAACCGTCGATTTGATGGCATCAGTGTCATCAGGAGCTGTGAACGATCTCGGGACTCCGTAATCTTCGTCCTTGTCTATTTTTCATTTCTCCGGTTAGATCGAGACTGGCATCAGTGATTGCTATTTAGTTTCTTCCTTGGCCGACTCTATGTTCCTTGCTACCGAAACTGTGAGCATCGAGATTACCTCGTTGACTGCAAACATCTCCTTTGTAGCTGACTACTCTCCGTAGACCATCTTGATTCCTTTCGGTGTACCGAATTTCAATGCCTGGTGCAAGGTCGAGGGTACCGCCCTCATGTTGTGAACCCACTACCTTATGAATAGAGCGTTATACCTTATGTCCCCTTTGATCACGTAAAAATTTGTCTCTTGGATTGTCCCGACGGTGTTCACCGGCAGGATTATCTCCCCTTTAGTGGTTTCACATGCCATGTTAAATCCGTTCAGCACTCGGATTTCCGACACTATTTGGTTATGTAACCCCAACTGCTCTACGACCCTCGATCTGATGATGTTGGCCGAGCTACCTGGATCAATCAGTACATATTTTATGCAAGATTTATTGACAAACACAGATATTATCAGTGCATCATTGTAAGGTTGTACGATGCCCTCAGCATCCTCGTCACTGAACGAATTGGTTCCCTCTGGGACGTAATCTCGGGTGCATATTTCCCTTGTGATAGATACTTTAGTGTGCTTTATCATTGGCCCTTGGGAGATATCGACCCCTCCAATGATCATGTTAATGATGTACTGAGGCTCATTTTGTTCGGTTATTTTGTTGGCGTCCCTATTCCTGAAGTGGTATTTTGCTCGATCACTTAGAAGTTCTCGGAGGTGCCCGTTATTGAACAACTAGGCAAGTTCTTCTCTCAATTGTCAGCAATACTCGATCTTGTGGCCATGAGTGCCATGATACTTTCACATCAAGTTGGGGTCTTTTTCGGTAGGGTCGGAATGCAATGGTTGAGGACACTTGGTTTCCTTGATGCGCCTGATGACTGATACGATGCTGGAATCATCAACGTTGAAGTTATACTCAAATAATCATAGATATTACCTACCCCCAAGCACCCTGTAAAAACCATTTTTGCTCATTAAACCTCGGCTACTGGGCCCTCGATCGTCACTCTTTTCATTCCTTGTGGGGTGACGCCCAGACCCATTCCCCTTCGGTCCACGTTGTATGGTTGGTGCCGATCCCAAAATGGCCTTGGCTCATGATCGACTACTCTCTTAGACCTGTCCTCAGCCTTTATGGGATAAACTGACCTAGAAGGGGCTCCAAGTTGGTCGTTCTCAACTCTGATCTTTTATGGGTACTTGTTATGGATGTCGGCCCAAGTTACAGCCAAGTACTCTACCAAATTTTATTTTAGCCACTGTGAAGCTAATGAGCTTCGGGGGTTAAGTTCTTGAGTGAATGCATGAACGACCCAATCATCTACAACCGAAGGCAGGTCCATTCATTCCATCTAGAACGTTGACATGAACTCACTGAGCATCTTGTTATCTCTTTGTTTGACCTTGAAAAGGTCCGATTTTCTGGTCCTGACCTTGATGGACCCGGCATGGGCCTTCACAAAATCATCTGCAAGTATACAAACGAGCTAATGGAATTTGGGGGTAAGTTGAGATACCATATCATTGCTCCTTTTGAAAATGTTTCTCCAAACTTCTTCGGTAACACTGACTCAATTTTATCATCTTCCAAGTCATTCCCTTTGATGGCGCATGTGTAGGAGGTCACATGCTCATTCGGATCTGTGGTTCCGTTATATTTTGGAATATATCAGAGGTTCTCCTTGGATTTGATCAACCCTGGAAATGTATGTTCCCACCTTCTTGTCATTGGCCTCAATTTTCTTCTCACATGATTCCACCCACTTCTTTAATGGTTCAATCATTTCCATTATCTCGAGGTTGACCTCGGGCTCAACTTCACCCGGTATCTCGTTGGTTTGTTCATTTCTTTGGGTACTTTCTCGGAATTTTTTGGGCTCGACCCTGCTAGGGGCGTGGCCTTGATTTTGTACCTGTGCTATCGCCACTTGTTGAGCCTGTAACATTTCGAAGATTAGCCGCAGGCTTACCCCATCACCTTTGCCTACATGCACTGTTGATCGGGGACCTCCGTGAACGTTTTTTTCGGGATTAGTTGGCAGATTGACGTTGATAGCCACCTATGAGTTGGCATTGAGTGAATTGGCAACTAGGACTTCATTGGGATCAGCAGGGGGCACCTCATTGCTAGGCATCACATTATTGTTTTCTCCATGATGGCCAGACTCAGCATCAACGTTCAAGTGGGCAGACTGATAATTTGACATTTTTAAGCTGACTTGAAATTTAGACTTTAAAGAACAAGCGTAAAATAGAGTATGTTATGGACATTTGTATAAAACCACCACTATTATCCTTATTCCCACGGTGGACGCCAAACTATTTACCCTTAAAGAGGATAACTATTAAATTTGTATGCGGTTTTAAGGATATGAGGATTGATTCGATACAAATAACCAAGAATATTAGATAAATGAGTTAAAGACAAAATGAATAATCAAACCAAATGTAATACTACGGCCCAACTCGAATTTAGGCTGAACAATAATTTTGCCCTCGATCAGACCCTTAGTTCGAAGCCAATTGTGAATGAAGAACAAATAATAAAATGAGAATGTTACAATAGCTGGAAAGTAGAAAAATGAATTTGTATTGCCTTGGTTTACGTGTTACAATATGTGTTATCAAAGAAAATCTTCCGTCTTATATAATAGGAGAGTTTCACCCCTAGTACAAATCTAAAAAAGGTAAAAATCTTCCTTTCTCATTAATTACTAAACCGTAACCGCCATCGAGCGAGATCTGCACGGCCCTCTATCTGTCATGTATAACCATTCGTTGTGCTTTCTGAAGTCTTAGAACTCGTTCCGAGTACTGGTGCATCATTTTATCAGGTCCGATGGAAAGTACTTCATTTATTTTTCACGGACCTCGGTACAAAAAGTTCTCTGCATCGATTTTGATCTTGCATATTCATGTCCTCACTTCATTTCATTCAATGGGAAATTAGGGTGTGCGTTATCCCCAATTTCGCCTGTATACACTTTTAAGTTGCAAATTGCAACACATAATAGATTTAATAAAGTGGTTAAGAATATAAAATGACTTTGTTCCCCCGACGAGAGCACATGTTTTTATCCCAAAGTTTAAGCTTTTGGAGATGAAAAAATTGAAAAAGAAAAAAGAAGAGAAGAACTATGCTTGTCTAATTAATAAGTAATAGTATCTGCTATCAGTCCATGAGTCCTGACTGCTGAGGCAGAAAACAAAGACAACAGAGAAGTTATATAATCCACGAGGTGGAGTACAATTAATATGGCAAAAATAATACTTCAGCAATTTTTAGCTATAATATTGAACTTAATTTTTGAGCGTTTTGCCAGTTATGGCTCCCTTTTGACAATCAACTTTCATTTTCGATACTGTTAGAATTGCAATAACATTAGATCAAATCAGAGAAAAAATAATAATTTTATATTTTTATGTGATAGCTGCCTGATGCCACTAATTTTTTAACCTCCAAAGCTTGTGGTGAGTTTACCTTTTGTCATGGCGTAATTATAATTGTTACACCCCACATTATTCCCCCATATATGCAGTTAAAGATTAACAAAGTTTTGGTACCACCAATCATCTAGAGGCACGTTACCGGATAGAGAGGCAATTTCATTTGGCCAAATTGCGCCAGCTGTCCCATCAGATGCAATGGCCGGTGCGGGGCAACCTGTTTAGCATTTGGGGCGGCAGAATTTTTTAGGCTAGTCGCTAGGTATAAAAAAGGTAGTGCAACTCTCCTCTCTTTCATTCTAAGAGATATCACCAATTTTTAGTTCACCCAAAATGCTTCTAAACCTTCTCTAGAATTGCCAAAAAGTCTAAGGCTAAATTAAAGGCGAACCTCGTAGGATCTAGCATAAAGAAGCTGGAAATCGTCATTATAATATCAGTTATCTTATTATATTGATCTTTGAAGATTCATTGGAGGTGGAGTTAGTCATCATAGAAGCATAAGGACTCAAAAAGGGTAACTAGTTCCTCAAAAAGATATGCAAGGCAACCTTCTTTCTTGCCTTGATTTGGTGTAAGCGTCTCTCTCTAAAGGATTTCTGCATGTGTTATAAGATTGGTTTGTTCTAAGCCTTATCAATAACATTATTCATGTCCTTGTACATCCTTGATGGTAGCACTCCCTTCAAAGTTTTAGATGTTCCTAGGTAGTATCCTGAGGTCGAAAATATGATTCGTTCATAGTTTAATCTTAATATCTCTTGAAAAGTTGATCTTGCATTGTGTGTATATATATATATATATATACATATCTACTTTACTCTACCGAGTCGTGCTATAGACGGCCGAGTGCGACACATATTGTGCAACCATTGATCAGTTGGGATTGATGAAATTCTTCCTTTACCATCTGGCGGTTGAAAACAAAAGTGCTTCCAGGTACACAGTTGTGTAACCAACAAAGATGTATGTCGTCTGACCCGACCTTAGACTCTTTCTTCCTGACCTATTTGACTCTCTGACCATAGTTATTTAGGTGTTATTCCGAGATCGAATTATTGATCAAGGCTGCTTGAACTTTCAAACCTAGCCATGTCTTGGAATCGAGCTAGGAGCAGCTATTGAATCTAGTAATGGCGGTGTGATATTGCCAGGAGAAAGGGAAAGAAAGTGTAAAACTTTGGTCAGGCTATTGTTGCAGTTTCTCATTCAGCAGATCATCTAATTTTTTTTCTTGAGCCTTTTAGAGGGCTTTCAGATAGTTTTGTATCGGTTATCGATAAAGGAAGCATATGCCTCTAACTCAATTCATTTCATATATGGTAATGGTAGGTACGCCGATACCCCTTTTTTGGTTCAACCAAAGTAGGCTCGTGCTCGAGTTCACTTGTGAAAGGAAGGTTATAGCAGGGGACCTTTTCTCAAAAAAATAAAATTCTTGCAACTATGAAAACCACAACACAAGCACCCCCTTTTCATTCATTCTATCTAAGAAAAAAATTCAGCATAGACCACGACCGATGTGAGGTTACCCAGTCCTCTCAAGACTGACTGCGCCGCGTTCTGTTGAGGCCGGGTAAAATCGAGAACTCTTGAGGCTAGGTAAAACCGAGTGCTATATGAGGCTGGGTATGGAGTGATGAAATATGAGATATTACCGATCCCTAGTATGGGGTAGGTACGATCGAATCTTTTTAAGACCGGATACACTGAGTTCTGTTGAGACCAGGTACAACCGAGATCTTCTATGTCCTACGACCGAGACCTCTTCGAGGCCGAGTACGATGTGATATAATACGATAAGATATGCCCCAAAGACCGGTTGAATAATACTATATTATGTATTTTATGCATAACCCCAATGTGTAGCCTTAAGTTTACAAAACTTGCATGCATTCATGATTCATGGTTAACACAGTGTACGCCCCTGGTGGCTTGTCTTCGGTATTCAGGTTGAATTTATGTATTTTCACCTCTTATGTTATGTCCATAATTTATGTATCTTATCGGTCTTACATACTCAGTACATTTTTCGTACTGATGCCCTTTTATTTTGGGCATAGTGTTCATTCCCACAGGTGCAGATAGACCTAGTGACATCCCTCCACAGTACAGTATTCATTTTAACTGTTGATTGACACATTCCACTCCTCCGGAGTAGCTGTTTGGGAGTCAATAAGTACTGAATAATACGCTCTAATCCTTTTGGGTACAATGGGGCCTTGTCTCGACCAAGATATGTAAATATGTATTTCTCTTTGGTACTCTTAGAGGCTTGCAGACTAGTGTTCGGGTGTATGTAAAATCTGGTTGTAACCCTGTTGGCAACTGTTGTACATGTGTATATGTATGTATATCAAATGTTGAGATTTCTCCCACAGTCAGTTATGATCATTTGAATGTTTACTCGCAGGCCTTATTGGCCTAGATTTTATGTTGTGAGGTCTTAGTATGGATGTCGGTTCGCATGGGCCTTCCGGTGTTATGTGGAAGTCGTACCTCCCAAGGTTCGGGTGTGACAAACTTGGTATCAGAGCAGATATATCCTAGGGAGTCTGCAAGCCGTATCTAATATAGTCTTGTTTATGGGTATGTCATATACCATACTTATAAGTAGAAGGCTACATGATATTTAGGATGGATATCTTTCTTTCTGATCTAGATAGTGCAATAGAGCTGAGTCATAAGTATTCACTTCTAATTCTCATCTTATTTATGATTATAGCAATGCCTACCACGAGATGTCAGGCAATTCCTTAGGGATTGAATGAAGAAGCAGGAGAAGGTAGCAGTCAAGTGACACCTGCCCCTATGGGTCAACATGAACCTCGCGTTGAGGTTGTACTCAGGTTTCGGGGACATCAACATTGCCCCTAAAATGGCAAAGGGAAACTAATGTACCTCCTATTCCTCCCCTAGTTACTTCTGAACAAGACTTAGATATGAGAAGTGTAGTACATCTATTGACTCAGTTAGTGGCCTCTCAGGCCCGACGACAGGACCCTAGTACTTCAGATAGAGCAGCCAGTGCAAGAGTTCGAGATTTTATTAATTTGGACCCCCTAGAATTTACTAAAACAGATCCAAACCAAGATTCTAAGAATTTCCTAGATCAGATGCAGGAAAACTTACGAGTTATGCATGCCACAGATACTGAGTCTATAGAGCTCGCCTCTTGTAGGTTGGGAGATATTGCTTTCACTTGGTAAGAGATTTGGGAACAATCTAGGGGAATTCTTGCATCACCCGTATAATGGGAGGAGTTTTCTAAGGCATTTTTACAGCAATATTTGCCTATTGAGCTCCGCCAAGCCAAACAAAATAGATTCTTACATTTGGAGCAGGGTAACATGAGTTTTCGGGATATAGTATGCAATTTAACTCCTTGGCTAAGTATGCCTCTTCGGTTGTGGCAGAGATGAGTGATAGAGTACATCGATTTGTGGGAGGTTTGGGACCACCTTTGATTAACAAATGTACCACTGCTTCTCTGAGTCCGAAAATGAATATTTCTCGTATTCAAGCCTATGTGCAAAACTTTGAGGATTGTAAGAGGAAACAACGAGCCGGTCGGGAGCATGACTGGCGCCAATATAAGAGAGCCCAGTTTGCAGCCGATATGGGAGAGTCTCAAGGTGAGTTAAGACCTTCTTTTCCTCGGCATCCATCTTATCTGGTCACTAATGAGATGTCACAGTCCCAAAGTCAGTGCCACGATCGGATCACCAATTCTGGTCAGGGTCTAAATCCCTGAGGATAGAGCTTACAATGTGGTGGAGACCCTAGTAAGATAAGGCCCTTAGTACTACATTGTGGCCGATGTGGTAGAAATCATTTTGGGCATGCACTTTTCCCAATGAGAAATGTGGTTAACATGGTTGTGCCAACGGGATTGGTATGAACATCTTCATCATCAACACGCCCTCATGAGCAAAGCATGCAACTGCTGATAGGGAAAGTAGAGGTGGAGTGTCTAACTCGGGTGGACAACAACAGAATCGCATCTATGCATTGTCAGGCCGACGGAACCTAGAGTCATCATCGGATGTGTTCACAGGTACGCTATTTGTATTTTCCATTAACATGTATGCTTTTATAGATCCAGGTTCCATTTTTTTGTACATTTCTCCATTTGTTGCTGATAAATGTGGTAAAGAACCTAAATTGTTATGACAACTATTTGAAGTGTTCATACCCATGGGCGAGTCCGTGGTAGTTACATGGGTGTATAGGGGTTGCGATGTGATGCTTTTTGATCATCATATCTTAGCTGATTTGAATGAATTAAAAATGGTAGAATTTGATATTATTATAGCTATAGATTGGATGGCCTCTCGTTATGCTACTATGGATTGTTGGAAGAAGGTTATTCGCTTTAACTTTCCAAGAGAGAATGTTATTGAATGGAAGGGCGATATTGCAACACCAAAAGGGGAATTTATTTCTTACCTTAAGGCTCGAAAGATGATCACAAAAGGATGTTTCTATCATTTGGTGCGGGTGCGAGTGCAGGATACGGAGGCAAAGCCTCCATCCCTTCAATCAGTTCTGGTTGCTAGTGTATTTCCTGATGTGTTCCCTGATGAGCTCCTGAGTATCCCACTTGACATCAATGTACCAGCCGATACGCAACCAATATCTATCTTGATGGATCCTGCCGGGTTGAAGGAACTGAAAGATCAGCTGAAGGATCTCTTAGATAAACACTTTATTTGACCCAATACTTCTCCGTAGGGATCCCCGAAGTTATTTGTTCGAAAGAAAAATGGTTCATTGAGGATGTGTATTGATTACCAACATCTGAATAAGGTAACCATTAAGAACAAGCATCCGCTTCTGAGGATCGATGATTTTTTGACCAATTAAAAAGAACTAAGTATTTCTTGAAGATCGAGGTCAGATCTGGGTATTATCGGCGAAGGATTAAGGAAGAAGATTCCAAAGACAACCTCTCAGACCAGATATGGCCATGATGAGTTTCCTGTTATGTCTTTTGGCCTGATCAATGCACCAATAGTTTTTATGGACTTGATGAATCGGGTGTTTAAGTCATTTTTGGATATCTTTATGATCATGTTCATAGATGATATTTTGGTATATTCATGATCAGAAGCCAAGCACACATAACACTTGCGAATGGTTTTACGTACGCTCCAGGATCATAAGTTGTACGCTAAATTTTCTAAATGCGAGTACTGGTTGGACTTGGTGGCTTTTTTTTGGGTATGTAGTATTGGGTGAGGGAATCAAAGTTGACCATCAAAAGATCGAAGCAGTTAAAAACTAGCCAAGGCCCACAACGCCTATGGAGGTACACAGCTTCTTCGGCTTAGCCGGTTACTACTGAAAGTTTGTGGAAAACTTCTCATCCATAGACGCTCCGTTAATTATGTTCACACATATAATAACAACAACAATAACAAACCCAGCATAATCCCACAAGTGGGGTCTAGGGAGAGTATTGTGTACACAGACCTTACCCCTACCTTCAAGAAGGCAGAGAGGCTATTTCCGGAAGACGTTTGACTTAGGATACATAAAAGGAAGAGCAAAAACAACAATACAAATTAGAAATACAAAGAAAAATGCAAAACTAAATACACTAGGTGATGCAATCAGAGAGCCGACACGAAAGCAACAACAAGTAATCATAGAAGTCAAAGATACTAGAATACACAAATAACACTAGAACATGTACTAAATCTATTGTTACAGACAAGGATAATGCTCAGCTACCTGTCCTAATCCTCTACCTTGATTTTATACCTCCACACCTTCTTATCCATGGTCAAGTCCTAAGTAAGCTGAAGCAATGCCATATCTTGCCTAATCACCTCTCCCCAATACTTCTTCAGCCTGCCTCTACCTCTCCTTAGGCCCTCCAGGGGCAACCTCTCACACCTTCTCACCGGTGTATCTGTGCCTCTCCTCTTCACATGCCCAAACCATCTAAGTCTTACCTCCCGTATCTTGTTTTCCACAGGGGCCACGCCCACCTTGTCCCAAATAACTTCATTTCTAATTCTATCTAACCTTTTATTGCACCCTATTTTGCACTAGTCAAAATAAGATTCAACTTGTAGTTTCTCTGTTGTTGATGAAAGAGAGCCGCCACCTACTATTTAAAGGTATACTGGGGTACCTGTTTAATTACTAAAGGTTGTGTTCTTTACAAGTCTGCTAACTGGTGAGATTATGAGTAAGGGTTCTTGTTCTTCTAAGAGGAAGGTGTTAGACACCTCTTAAAATCTACCTGAGGTAACTCCATAGGATATAGACTAGATTTAGGACTAATTGTTTGTACTATGCCTTAACAACTGTTTGAAGAGTGTAGCTCACCATATACTAGGGGATAATATCTATAAAGGAAGAGCATGGTTTAAATAAGATGAATTTTAAAGAAGAGTTATGTAAGAAAATAACGTTAGTGTGTGTAAGCTTGAAAATAACTTTGAAAGATGTAACATTTGTTATGAAAGTGTTTTAAAAGAAGCTAAGTTAATGCACTTTGTTTCCCAAAGCATAGTGGTTCATATTATTCTAATGAGGTGAAAGTGTTAAGAAAAATTATCCTAAGATGTACCTTGATTGTAAATTGAAAACCGTTTGAAAGTCTTTGTGTTTGGGGCATCACTTAATCTTTTCGAAATAGCTGATTCCCTTTTAGAAAGATTAAACTCGCAACTCGGTTCGGATTTTTCATTTTGAAAGAGGGGCTTCCACCTTTGTTTAGCATTTGGGGCTTCAAAATCTTTAAGAGAAGAGTTAGCAAAGCATAGTAAACTAATGGCAGCTCACGATTAGCGGATATAGAATTAATTGCTAACTAATACCTCTTTTAATCCTGGGTACTTTAAGGCTTGCCTAAACTATTTATACGAGTTAAAAGATAAAGTAAAAATTTTAATCGAATATATAATTATCATATACATATGAGAAAAAACAACACGAACACAGTAAAGAGTAACAACAGATATGAAACCGTAAAAATAATGAAAGCAGTAAATGAAGGAACGAAAGGAAAGAATGGACTCTAGGGGATTTTGGCCTCAAAGAGGCAGGCCAATGGTACCAGGGATGAGCAACACGCGGGACAGCTGACTCTAAGACTTCTGAGACATAGTAGGGCTGGACTTGGGCCTGAGTTCTTAAAGAACTCAGCAGGCCAAATCATTGTACATGTTCAAAAAAAAAAAGAAAAGAGAAGGTCATTAGAATAACATTACTATATACATATCCATATATATGAAATTCGCATGCGAAGAATAAAAGAGAAGATCATTGTCAGCATTTAAATACTAAGGAAGTCATATTAATGTCGAGGTTATGTATAGTAAATGATCCCCATTGAACACCTTTTATTGTCATTAAATACCAAACCCAAAGAGAGTAATAAGTGTCAAATGAATTAAAGGCTAATAAGGGAATTCTACTCAAGGCCGATGCCCCCTTTGAATTCCCTGACACTTCAAAGTTCTCAAGGGTTTCAAGGCCTAGGGCAATTCTTGTACCGGGGAGAGCAGCCCAACTTAGAGTTAAACTCTACTACCAAATACCTCTAACCACTAACAACTCATTCTTCCCTATAGGTTTGAAGGCCAATGAGGCCGTTTCAATGTAGACCAACTACCATAGAAATACCATACCACGGAAGTACATACCCTTCTTATGAAGACCAAATATAATACCATAGGGGCAAGAAGCAGTTTATGTATATACCATTACAACCATATTCAGAACTAAGCAAATGATTAACACATTAGACAATTCCTTAAGAAAAATGAGTTTCAAGCCTACTTATCCTGCTACTGTTAAGGGACCATATACTTGATACCAAACACCCTAAATGCAGAAAGAATATAGTTCTAGTGTGTAATAACTCATAAGTGTGTTTGTCTTAAACTCATAAGTGTGTTTGTCTTAACAACACTCAATTATATTAATCACATGTTGATTAGGCTTTGCCCCATCAGTATACATAGGTTAACAATGCTAATTGAGAATTCTGAAAAAGTGCTAATAGGGATGTAGACTATCAGTTGCAACTAGACATCTGAGAGAATCAGGAGAGGGTTGGTTAACAATCACAACTGAAATCCATGAAGGGTTATAACCACATTACAAGTTCATCACTAAAGTTGATGCTTTATAAAAAATGCTAATGCAGACATAATTCAAACAACTTTAATGAAAAATACATATCAATGACTTCAATCATGAGGGACAGGATAACAACTTCAAATAGGACATTTAAGAAGTATTGACAGAAGTCCAAAAGTAGTAACCATAATCAGAACTCCCCTGATGCTACCATAACTCTCAAACTATCATCAGGATTTCTGAAGCAATGACAGGATCACATATTTTATCTTAGAACATCACTTAATAGGATCATAAATTAGCAACTGTGATTAAAACTTCTAAAGATATCAGCAAGACCACAAATTCATAAATCCATTTGGAGCTCCTAACAGTACCTAGTAGGATTTCAAAACCATCAGGCCTATTAAACCTTAAGAAGTAATGACATGTCCACTTTTGAGAGGTTTTTACTTCAAACTAATTCCATTAAAATAAGGCAAAATGATCTCTCAACCACCTAAATTTGTACTGATTTTCAAGCCGGTAAATACACTTACGGATTTTCCATTTGGATACTTATACTTCACAAAATAGTTATTAATAAACACCTCCGATTGGGCGTGTTCTGCAATTGCCATGACGTAGATAACATGTCATACGCTTAGCTTGTTGTTGTTTGACACATATAATTTGTGAGTCCCAACTTTTTTAATCTATAAAATTTATTTTTTCTTTTTTTTTTGTTTCTCTTTCTTCTTCATAGGTTAAGACCAGTTCCCCATCACTAATACCATTCCACCGGACTAATCACCAAAAAAAGTTTCTCACGTGCCATATTTCTTCTTCAAAATACCAACTTTGTTTTCCTTTCATTATTTTTATTAAGACTATTGCTAAGAGACTTTCAAAATACATCACTTTCAGATCAAATCAAACTCCACCCATCCGACAACAGAAATCCATTTCCCATCTCCTCCCGTTTACAAAGAATCCATCACTTTATCGGAGAGATATTTTTCACTTCAAATGGTTGGAGCCTAATTGATTGATTCGAAGAATCTGACCCAATAAATAGGAAATCAAATTCTTTACTACCGATTAGACCCAATTCTCAAAAAGTCGATTATTTTTTCTTCGGCAACTTCTCAAGTGATTTGCTTCCCATAAAGTTGTGGGTTATCTTTTATATCTTTTTCCTCTTCTCTAAATTATTATACTCAGTAGAAGTAGAAAAAGCCCTAAATTTGTTTTAAATAGAGAACAATAAGGAAAAGAAATAAAGAGGGAAAGTAGATAGGGGAGATGGGGGTTGGAACGTGAAAAACACAAGGATAAGAAACGAAAAGTAATGGGAGGAGAAGGGGACGGAGGGGCTGGGAAGAACTGAAGAAGTGTTTGGGTTTGCTTTTCTATTTATTTATTATTCTTTTATCTTTTTATTATTAATATATTCTTAATACTTTTTCTAACAAAACTAACATACTCACACGCCTTTTAAGCGTGAGTTGCACGTACTTTGGTCATGTCAGCCGTATTGCCTCTACATAGGCATGGTCAACAGTCAAAGACACTTATTAGTAATTGTTTTGTAAAGTATAAGTATCAAAATAATAAACACGTAAGTTTATTTACCGGCTTAAAAATCAGTGAAAGTTTAAGTGGCTGAGAGGCCATTTTGGCTTAAAATAAAGCAGGCAGTTATATCCAAGAAGTATCAACAAAGAGTTTCTTTGGAGTTCATAAGTTGAGTCTAGTATACTTAAGAAAACTCAGTGAAGTTTCAAGACAATGTTGGCATATGTATAGTCTTGAAGATCAAACAGAGACACAACTGAACACAAGATCACAAACATACACATGGGGGAACTTTTGTTGAGATCATCATAGAAGTTCTATTGACAGTGTCATCAAATGAGGTAAAAAAGGGATAAAGATATCATCACATTAAAAGAAACATGCTGAGTATGTTTGAGATTAGGTTTTAGATACAAAGGAGACTTAGCAGCAGTGTTCTAAATAACAAATGTGTTATCACATCTTAAGTATATTTCAACAACTTTTATAACTTAGGTTCAATACAAAGCAATCTCAGAATCACACACAAATGTAGCATGAGGATCCAACTAGCTCAAGATATACCTACATGAATAGTCATGACTTCAATCAAGTAGTCGACAGAATCACAGATACATATTAAAGAGATAAGAATAGATTAAGAGGCTATAAGATGATTTGGAGTTCCACTGGTCGTTTTGTGCCTATACTTGGATACTTGGCCCGCTAATGAGTTTGATATCCCTCACAGCGTTGTAGTTTTGTTTGATACTTAGAAAGAGTTATGCGTTGCGATATTTGTTCCTGCAAAAAAAATACATGCATACCCATATATTGTAATGCAGAATATATTATGATGTTATGTAAATGATGCATAAATGATGGTGCATGGCTGCCGCCGAGCCATTATGATGGATACTTGAACTTGACTCGATTTGTTAGTTGGGCTGTGTACCGTTCCACAGCCGTCGGAGCATTGAAAAGTGTCTCCGCTTATTAGGAGAGCTTTGCACTGAGAAAATGTCTCCGATTGTTTTGAGAGCTTGGTTTGTGGAGTGCGTCTCTACTTGTTGGGACTGCTTTGCACTAAAATATAAAATAATCTCCACTTGGGAGTGATTGACTTAAATTGTAATCATGCCCGAAGCTGCATGAGAAAAATGTCAAAACATTCAAGATAATAGCAAAGGAAAGAAAACCATGACTAAGAGATACTCTTAGCTGGAAGCTAAGTTGCGGCCATCGATTGGCAGAACATCGACGACGAGGTGTGCGACTGTCTATTTTGGTCTCCGTTGCGATGGAGCAGCAGTGCGGATGGTTCCGTTGGCGGAATGAATAATTTGATATATATAGGACTTCAATTGGTGAAGCTGACGGTTCATTTTATACAAGGTTCTCCGATTAGTTGAGCAGGCAGTTTGCTATGTACATTATGCCTTTTTCGCATCAGCGGTTTGACTCCGAGGTACCTGCAAATGATTAACTTTAGTTGAACCAGAAAAATTCAAGTAATGGAGTACTATAAGGACATAATCCTGGGAAAGTGGTGGATCCGTCATTTGCCTCAGTGTGGTCTCAGTGTTTCCTTGCTTCTTGTTGACCCTCCACTCAAATAAAAATTCTTAGTGGGAGTGGGGAAGTTGGTTTGTGTCGACCACCGTGTTGGTTTGCCCTGGATTTTGATATGGCTATGCCACGAGGTTCGGTAGGTGGAACTAATTAATATATTTTTAGAAAAACAATTTTGAAAAGCTTTGTTTTAATACAAGTGTCGTCGTTCCGGATTATGACATGCTACAAAAAGTTCTTCACACCTGAGCATCTTCTTTTGGAAACTCTGCCCCATTGATGTTGATCATTCGGGATACTTGACAACGTGGATGCTCACCGTTGTGACTACGTCCTAATTTGAACTAATGCATTACAAAGGTTTTTCCTAAGGTAATGACCGAACCCTTCCAGGTTTTCTACATATCCAAAATGGAATCAGGTCTGAACGTAGTTCATGGATGATGATTAAATATGATGAAGATGATCGAGCCTGACTCAGTCAGCCTGCATATCCAAATGGAATCAGGTCAAGATGCAATTCAATTACCATAGATGCAAAATAATAGGATTAAGAATGAAATGGCCCAATCTGACTCAGACTGCCTACGTATCCAAATGGAATCAGTCTAGGATGTAGTTCAATTATAAAATATGACTAAACCCGATGAGGATTGTCTATGTATTCCTTTCTAAGGAAATCAAGCTGGCGTAGTTCCAGAGCAACATACAAAGATGTTTGGATTTTCAATTACAAAAGAAAGGAGGGAGAGAAATCGAACCCTATGTAGATTGCCTACGTATCCCTTCGTGGGAAGTCAAGTTGAACGTAGTTCTGTTACAGAAAAAACCTAACTCTATTTGTCTTCAAACATAGCATCTCTTGATTGCGTCTGAGTTGATGAGCTTCGTGTTCATTCTTCAATCCATTTCTGCCAAGATTAGAGCTCCACCTGATAATACTCGGTGAACCATGTACGGACCTTGCCAATTTGGTGCAAACTTTCCTTTAGCTTCCTCCTGGTAGGGAAAGATCTTCTTCAGGGCTAACTGCCCTAGTGCAAACTGGCGAGGCTTCACCCTTTTGTTAAATGCACTGGCCATCTTGTTCTGATATAGTTGACCATGGTATACTGCGTCCATTCTCTTCTTGCAGATGAACATGAGTTTCTCTTCTATGACCACCCTTAAATATGGTATCTCGACCTCTACGGGTATCACAACATTAGCGCTGTATACTAACATGTACGACATTTCCCTAGTGGATGTTCTTATGGTGGTCCTATAACCCAATAAAGAAAAGGATAGTTTTTCATGCCATTGCCTGTGATTGTCCACTATCTTTTGCATAATCCTCTTAATATTCTTGTGACTGCCGCGACTGCCCCATTCATTTGTGGTTTGTAGGCTGTGGAGTTGCGGTGGACGATTCTGAACTTCTCGCAGTTTTCTCTCATGAGGTCGCTATTGAGGTTAGCGGCATTGTCAGTGGTGATCGACTCCGGTATTCCAAGTCGGCAGACGATGTTGTTTCAGACGAAATCCGCTACTACCATTTTCTGTGATGGCCTTGTAGGTAGATGTTTTGACCCATTTAGTGAAATAGTCAATGGCTACCAAGATGACGCGGTTCCCATTTGACACATCGGGCTCTATCGGTCCGATCATATCCAAGCCCCGAGCAACAAATGACCAGGGTGAACCTATAACATTTAACTCATTTGGTGGAACCCGGATGAAATCCCCGTGAATCTGGCATTGGTGACACTTATGTACTTAGCAGGTACTATCGCTTTCCATAGTCATCTAAAAGTATCCAGCTCTTAAGATCTTCTTGGATAATGTGAACCCATTCATGTGGGTCCACATATTCCTACATGTATTTCTTCCAATAACCTGGTTACTTCGGTGGCATCTACACATCTCAACAAACCCAAGTCTGGGGTCCTCCTGTACAGGACTTCACCGTTAAGGAAAAAGTGATTCGCCAACATTTTGAGGGTTCGCTTCTGACTATTAGTAGCATTCTCCGGGTATTCTCTGGTTGCAAGGAATTTCTTTATGTCGTGATACCATGGTTTACCATCTGGCTATTTATCGCATGGAAGCAATAGACATGTTGATCCCTGATCTATACCTTGATAGGGTCGATGTAGTTCTTTTCTGGATGTTGAATCATAGATGATAGGGTTGTAAGGGCATCGACGAAATCGTTCTGAATCCTGGGGATGTGCTTGAACTCAATCTTTATGAAATTCTTGCATATTTTTAATGAGTGCAGGTATGGAAGGATCTCAAAAATTTTGGTGGACCATTCCCCTTGGACTTGGTGTATCAATAGATCAAAATCCACCATGACCAAAAGTTCTTTAATGTTCACGTCGACTGCCATTCTGATCCTAAAGATGCACGCTTCATATTTAGCCATATTATTGTACAAGGGAATCTTATCTTAGCCGATGCTGGGTAATGCTGTCCGAATTCTAAAATTAGGACCGCCTCAATTTCTACTCCTTTGTAGTTTTCTCCTCCATCGAAAAACATTCTCTATCAAGGGTATGACTCTACAATATCATCTCTAGGAAATAACACCTCTTTGTCGAGAAAATATGCAGTGAGTGGCTCGTAATCCCTGTCCACTAGATTCTCTGCGAGGTAGTCAGCTAAAGCTTTCCCCCTTGATGGCCTTCTGAGTTATGTACACAATGTCAAATTCACTAAGGAGAATTTGCCATTTAGCTAGCTCTCCGATCGACATCGGCTTCTGGAAGATATACTTGAGCGTTCCGAGCCAAGATATCAGATGTATAGTGTATTCTAACATGTAATGCCTTAGTTTCTGGGCGATCAAAGTGAGATAACAACAAGTGCATTCTACCAAAGTGTATTTGAACCTCGCATGGGGTGAACTTCTTACTTAAGTATTAGATGGCCTGCTCATTTCTCCCAATTTTGTCATGCTATCCCAACACACAGTTGAAGGCGTTATCCAAGACTGACATATATAGTAATAATGGTTTCCCAGGCTCGGGGGAACCAACACTTGTGGATTTGACAAATACTCCTTAATTCTGTCGAAGGCTTTCTGACACTTTTCTGTCTATTTTGTGGCAGCATCCTTTTTCAGCAACTTGAAAATGAGTTCACAGATTACCGTGGACTAGGTTATGAAATGACTAATGTAATTCAGTCTGCCCAGAAAACGCATCACATCTTTCTTACTCTTGGGTGGTGGCAATTCTTGAATGGCCTTGATTTTTGATGGGCCCAGTTCAATCCCTTTCCTGCTTACAATGAAGTTCAACAATTTCCAAGCAGGGACTCCGAATGCGCACTTTGCCGGATTCAATTTCAAATTGTACCTCCGTAGGTGCTCAAAATATTTTCTCAAATTGTCCAAGTGCTCTGAACTTTTTCGATACTTGATTATGATGTCATCCATATATACTTCAATATCCTTATAAATCATGTCGTGAAAGAGGGTTGTCATGGTCCTCATGTATGTGGCACCGACGTTCTTAAAACCGAATAACATGACCCTATAACAGTAAATTCCCCTAGGCGTGGTGAATGTTATCTTTTTTTTGCATCTTCTTCATGCATCAAGATCTGGTGGTATTCGTCAAAACAATCCACGAACAACTGTAGTTCATGCTTCGCGCAGTTGTCGCTGAGGATATGGATATTTGGTAGAGGAAGTTGCCTTTTGAACTAGCTTTTTTGAGATCTTTGTAATCCACACATATACTGATCTTCCCATCTTTCTTGGGTACTGGGACGATATTTTCCAACCAGCTGAGATAATTGGCGACCCTTACCACATTCGCATATATCTGCTTGGTCAATTCCTCCTTTATCCTCAGACTCAAATTAGGCTTGAATATTTTGGGTTTCTGTTTGACTGGCAGTCTGGTAGGATCGGTGGTTAGTCAATGCAAGACAATGTCGGTACTTAATCCTGGCATATCATCATATGACCATGCAAATACATCAATGTATTGTCGGAGGAGCTCAAGCAATTTTTCCTTCTGCTCGGCTTCTAGATGAATGCTAATTGTAGTTTATTTCATGTATTCTTCACTTCTGAGGTTGACCACTTCCATTCTTCGAGGTTAGGATTTTTCTCATTCTCCAAATGTCCGATCTCTTGTGGGAGATTGTCTGGCATCATACTCTTGTCATACTCCTCGTAATCTGGATCATTTCGCTCGACGGTTTTGTTATATGTCACAATCTTGGAACGCGAGTTTTTATCATTTTGATTACTGAAAAGAAAAGCAAAGTGTAAATGAAGCGGTAAATAAAGTTGCAATATTTAAGAAAATAATTCTTTTTATTTCATCGAAAGAGGAATGTCTAAGCGTTCAAAAGATGCAAATGACAAAAGGTACAGACACGTTGCAAGCCTCAATTGACCGTGCACTTTTCAAAAAGAAAACTTTTACAGTTCCACACTACCAAGACTCCCGGCGATCTAAAGCTGGACTGGCGGTCCAGTTCCGCAGCTCTTCCCCTGGTTCGGCATCCCTGATGGTCGGTGTCTTGATGTTAGTACCTTCACAAAATTCTTCAATTATATTCATGAAAAACCTTCCCATTCTATCGATGATATTATATTCTGGTACTGAACTCTGACCTGTACTCGAAATATGCTCTGGCACAAAAATATTTTTTCTGGAGCTACCGGTATGAGCTTTCCCCAGTGGAGGCTTATATCCTATGCCAACCTTTTCTTTCTGCCATTAGGTTCATTTGGCTCTGTGATCCCGTCCAACCTGGCTCCCAACTTTGTTCCCGGTCTGTATCCATATTTCATCATCTACCTCATATCCATCTTGGATCTATACGGTGACTACATTCCTAAGTTTTGTTCAGTCTCCTCTATTTTGGTGGTCTGCATGATTTCCACTATATGGAAAGCAACTCCGTCTAGCCATTCAAATAAACATGACATCATGCTCTAAATAAGCTGCTTGGTCCCATTCACCATGGACCACGATCTCCTGACATCCTCACTCAAATTTCTTGCATTGGTGTATAGTGGATGGGACGACCCCTGCCATGTGTATCCAAGGCCTTCCTAGCAGTAAGTTGTATGAAGAAGAAATATCCATTACTTGAAACCATATGGGAAATTCGACCGGCCTGATCTATAAAGCCAAATAAATTTCTCCAATAACATCCTTCTTCAAACCATCAAAAGCCCTTACCTTCACATGGTTTTCCATAACTTCCCACAAATGGATTCCTAACTCCTGCAAAGTAGAGAGCAGACAAATGTTGACTCCTGACCCCCCATCAACCAACACTCGGGACACCACTTTATCCCTATATTTGACAGTGTTGTGAAGATCTTTGTTGTGACTTACGCCTTCGACAAGAAGTTCGTCTCTCCTGAAAGTGATCATATTTGCTAGCGTTTCATTGGTGGTAATGCTTGACACACTTACCCTACTTAGTACTTTTATCAGGGCATCCTTATGACTGTCGGAACTCATTAGCAAGTCCATGATTGATATTTGTGTTGGAGTTTTCTTCAGTTTGTCCTCCACGGAGTACTCCTTGGTTGACATTCTCTTCCAGAACTCTGCGACTTTTGTGTCTATTACATTCCTTCTTTGAATCTGCTCTCTTCTTGAATTACCTCGATTTGAATCATCAGGAGCGTAGCATCTCCCTGACCTAGTCATGCCGTGGGTTGTTGCGGAGTCTGTCATCTTGGCCTTCCAATTTTGTTGTTATGTCCATGGGATACCTGACTCTCTTTATCCCCTGTAGCAAAGGCAAGTTGTCGGTGATAAGTCTTAACCGTCATCGTAGGTATCACTTGCACTATAATCATTGGAGTGTTTTGAGGTGGAATCCTTGCGGCCTATGCATTTCCTATTGTGACAATCATTCCTTTCAGACCATAATCTCCATCCAATGTGATCATGTTAACCCCCTGTTTTGGTTATTTGGTAGTGGATTGCAATTCACATTGGATGGAGCCAGGGTGTACTAAATGGCATCAATGTTTCAATCTCATTTTTCATCTTAAAACAATCTTCAGTATCATTCCTGGGCACGTTTGAATGGTACACACACATTTTAGTTGCATCAAAATACTTAGAGGGATACTCAGGAACACTTCCTTCCACTAGATGTATCAATCCTGCTCTTCTCAATCATTCCAACAATTGGGCCATAGGATCAACAATCGGGGTATAATTTCTGGGACCCCTCTCTTCAAAATTTGGACGAGGACGTGGTGCATAAGTGGGTCAGTTTTGATGGGTAGCGGTTTGGACATGAGCATATGGTCATTGTGGGTTTGGGTTGTTGTGGGCTCGAGGAGGGTTGTATTGAGGTTCGGGGTGATAATATGGATGGGTGTTATAGACTAGAGCATAAGCAGGTAGTGGTGAATGGCTGTTTGGGGAATAGGAAGTTTCCGTGATGTAGGTTAGGTTGATAGTAAGGGACGACTGCTGAGACCTCTTGTTTCTTCTTCTTTCTGCTACCGATCGACCTTGATTGGATTGCCTTGATGGCCACTTACAATGCAGCCATGGGTTGTACTTTACCAGAGTGTATACCTTCTTCTAAGAAATCTCCCATCTTGACTAGCTCAGAAAATTTCTGCCCCATCATTCCCATTATTTTTTCAAAGTATATCCTTTGCTGGGCCCTAATGAAATACTTGGTTAATTCAATGTCGTCCAGCAGAGGTTGTGCCCTAGCGGCTTTTGACCTCCACCGACGTGCATATTCTTGAAATGACTTGGATGGATTTTTCTATAAGTTTACTAGAGCGAACCTGTTGGGAGTGATCTCTCTGTTGAATCGAAAGAGATTCATGAAGTCATCGGCCATATCCTGCCGGGTTCTCCAATTTTGCATATCTTGTCGAGTATACCAGGTAAGTTCTTCTCCCGTCAAGCTCCTTATGAACAACTTTATTCTTAGCTTCTCGTTCCTTCCTACTCCAACTAACTTGTCACAATATTCCCTTAAATGTGCGTGGGGATCACCTGTCCCATTGAAGATATCAAACTTTGGAGGCTTATACCCTAATGGCATATCTATATCCTGGTGGATACACAGGTCTTCATAGTCCAAACTTTCACTTCCCCTGGCGACTTGGAGGTTCTTCATTTGTTTTTTCAAGATTTGTAGCTGCTCAGATACTGACTTCTCTTCTTTATGCCTAGCTTACTTCTCTGTCTTGGCGTATTGGTCAATCTCATAAGGCACCTTGGCTGTGATATGAGCTGTAAAGGTAGGCTAAGAAATAGTATATACAGGAGGAACATATAGCTCATAGGCGATGGTATGTGCCACAAGTATGTGCTGATTTCGGTGAGTTATAAAAATGACTCTATTACGAGGAGGGGTGTGAGTTGCGTTGGTAGTGATAGGCGGGTTTTTTTGTATTTGAATGAACTGTGGTACGTAGGGACTGTGTATAGGGGGATTAGGTGGGTTTTCGGGGGTTACTAGAGGTATGACTTGAGTGGTGGGGACTGAAGTTGTGGTGTTGTTGTTTTGGCGTGATGTCAAAGAAAAGTGGCCAGGAATTGAATCCAAAGAAGGAAAGTAAGGTGGTTGAGGGAGCGTACTTTCCACAGCCAGATATGCTAGTTCCTTGATATGCTGTACTTCCTCCCTTAAATACTCCATCTCCTAGGCCATCCCGACCACGTGTTCATCATTTCGGGTATCGTCCTTCTCTCCCGATCGTCCCGTGCTTTAAGCTATGGCTAGAGCATGTTCAATCGGGTTTTCTGTAGCAGACATCTTTCCCTTTGATCTTAGATTGTACGGTGGTTCTTCCACTTTAGGGTTGACACAAACCATCTTTTTCTTTTTTTTGCGGGGGGGGGGGGGTAATAATAAAGTAAAAAACAAGAAAAAAGAAAAAGAAAAAGAAACAGAAGTCAGTTTCTTCATTTATACAAGGAGGAAATCACACAGAGCAATTAATTCACGTATTCAGGCTAGCACATTTTCCTAGAATTCGTGGGACCTCTCATTGCCGGAGGTAGTCCTACATCGCAAATGTTTGACAAATAATTAGACTTAACACATTTGGATTCGAAGAAAGTTTGTTTTCATTGATAATGTTTGGACTATGATAAGAGGGAACACATGTTACATCATTGTTTCTAATATTCATAGAACTGCATGGCCTTAAACAACTTTCCCTTTAGGAAAGTAAGAAAACTAGGGATAAGGGTACAAAGTGGAAAAAAAGCGGAATCAACCAACTTCTAGTAACAATCCCCGGAATCATTCCCCATCTCTTCTTCTTCTTCTTCTTCTTTTTCTTCTTCTTCTTCTTCTTCTGGTTCTTCCTTCGGATCTTTTTCAAACTCCTCCTCCTCGTTGTTGAACTTAGACTCCTCTCTTAGATCTACTTCCAACTCTGTCTTAGATTCTATCAGGGTGCATTCCACTAACCGGTCATCGTCTTCGGTAGATGGCAACATATTATCGATGGATCCTGGCCACTTAACGGTACATTAAGGTAGTCACCAGGTAATGTGGCAATATCTCATGGTAAATTTGCAAAGAAACTAGTGCGTCCTCCTGCCAGGCTATACTTTCTCTACTTGGTCGGGCTAGCTCATCTTCCTCATTGATCCAGACATAATACTTCGAAGTGCACCACGAGTTTTGACCCATTGACATTATGACCATATCGTTCCACTCTTCTTGGAGCTTTCTTATCATAGGGATTGGAATATGTCTGTTGTACTCATGCTCATATAGTGTTGTCCTCATCCATAAAGTCACATCCTGGATCATCTCGAACTGTCTGATAACCCGTATGGGTGAGTATGGTTGGATGCCTTCAAGTCCGATCAGCTCAGTGAAGTATTTCTGAGGAGTCATTAAGATTGCCCTCCTTCCTAACCATGACAGCTTCTAATTGACCCATTCTCCACTTAGATTAGTTAGAGTTTTCCTCCACTCTTCTTGCCCATGTGGGGAGACCCAATGTCTCATCCTCTCGTTGTGGCTGCGGATCATGTTGCTGACGCTCACAAAGTAGTCGATGGTGGCCTCTCGCTGGAGAATGTTCTGTGGCCTAGATCTGAAGTAGTAAGTTATAACCCTTAAATAAATCATACCTCCATGCACATGCAAACAAATCCCTTAGAATCTCGGCTAGTACCATTGGCACCAGAGTAGCTTGAAGGTTACCGTGGAAAGTTGCCAGAACTACGGGTAATAAGTTGATGTTGATCCGACCCTTTTTTTGCGAGAATACCAATAATCCCAATAGTGCTAATGAGAAAGTGATATGCCTGAGACTCTCTCACATTGCTTGATCACACTGAAACTCTCCCAAATACCACCCGTAGCTTTCACGATGTCCAAATCTACCCAACAGCTAGTCTGGGCTCACCCATCTGCCCTCTATATTTCTCAAACCTCAACTGCTAGCCAGACCCAAAGCATCCAAGAACCTGTAACCGCGCATAGTGACTGGTAGTATTGGTTTACTTCCTATGAATGGCAGCTCCGTGAAACTGGTAACTTCTTCCAATGTCGGTACTAACTTACAGTCAGCAAACTTGGACACCACCTTGGCCGGATCCCAAAACTCAATCAGTAGGCGAGTGAGCACCATGTCTACTCGGATGTTTAACAAAGCGGTCAGTGCCCCCAGGTGTGTCCGAATCTCGTCTCCGTGTTCCTGATAGATGTTCTTCCCCCACTGCTTCAATTTGTGTGGCTCCCATCACCATGTTAATATCAGGGATGTTTTGGTTGATTTCTATTTGCTGAAGTGGGTACATAAAGGCTTTGATAAGTGTTTGCTTCAGATCATTAGATGTCTTGTCAGGTTTGTTCATCTTTCCACAGAAGTCATATCGTTGGGTGCATGACCCGTTGAGATCAACATGGTTTTCCTAATTGTGTATCGATTCCAAGGACCGACTTACCTAAGGTTTATGCAGCATGACCTATTTTTTCTAGAGTGGAGTGTTTCCTACTTTTGAGTTAGACTGAAGACTGCGAGAAGTTATGTCAGTTGACCTGACAAAACCATTCTCTGAAACTAGAGAGTTTTGAAAAGAAGGTTCGAAGGGGGTAAAAGACAACCCTCGCATGCCATTGTGTGTGATAGTGTATGGCCAAAACTCGATAGGAAGGAACATGATGACAATATGTGTAAATCAGTAACAGATAAGGGTGTAGCAATAATAAGCATGATAATAGGCATTAAGAGCAAATAAAACAGGTAAGTATGTAATTGCGAATTTAACCACAATTAAAGCAATGTACAAACAAATTTAAATGTCGAATTCAATTTAAGTATGCTAAGGTCAGAACCTAATGTGATTCCCCAGCAGAGTCATCACGTTATTGCACCCTATTTTGCACTAGTCAAAACAAGATTCAACTTATGGTTTCTCTGTTGTTGATGAAAGAGAGTCGCTACCTAATATTTAAAGGTATACTACGGTACCTGTTGAATTACTAAAGGTTGTGTTCTTTACAAGTCTGCTAACCGGTGAGATTATGGGTAAGAGTTCTTGTTCTTCTAAGGGGAAGGTGTTAGGCACCCCTTAAAATCTACCTGAGATAGCTCCATGGGACTTAGACTAGATTTGGGACTAATTGTTTGTACTATACCTTAACTAGTGTTCAAAGAGTGTAGCTTACCATATACTAGGAGATAATATCTATAAAGGAAGAGCATGGTTTAAAGAAGATGAATTTTAAATAAGAGTTTTGAGGAAAATAACGTTAGTGTATTTAAGCTTGAAAAGAACTTTGAAAGATGAAACGTTTGTTATGAAAGTTTTTTAAAAGAAGCTAAGTTAATGCACTTTGTTTCCCAAAGAATTGAGGTTCATATTATTCAAATGAGGTGAAAGTGTTAAGAAAAATGATCTGAAGATGTACCTTGGTTTTAAATAGAAAACCGTTTGAAATCCTTTATTTTTGGGGTGACATCAGTTAATCTTTTTGAAATAGCTGATTCCCTTTTAGAAAGATTAAACTCGCAACTCCGTTCTGTTTTTCCTTTTGAAAGAAGGCCAGTTCTGAACTGACTCAATCTTCTTAGAATCCACTTTATTGCCCTAGGAAGATACAAAATGGCCCAAAAGGCAACCGAAGCCCAACCAGAACTCACATTTCGAAAGCTTGGCATAAAAACTAACGATCGTCCAGAAACTGAAGTACAATCCGGAGATGCTTCTCATGTTCCTCTCGACTGTGGGAGTAAACCAAAATACTTCAATGAAGATGATCATGATGGAATCTAGATAAGTCTTGAACACCTGGTTCATCAAAATCATAAAGGCTGCTGACGCATTAGTCAAGCCAAATAACATCACCAAAAAGTTGTAGTGACCATACCGAGTCCGAAAAGTTGTCTTAGGGACATCCGATGCCCTAATCTTCACCTGATGGTAGCCAGAGCTCACATCATTCTTGGAAAACACCTTGGCACCTTGAAGCTAGTAAAATAAGTCAGCAATCCTCGACAACAGATACTTGTTCTTGACAGTGATCTTGTCCAACTGCCGATAGTCTATGCACGTCGTCATCGACTCTTCCTTCTTATTCATAAACAACACTGGCATACCCCAAGATGAGACATTAGGTCTAATGAATCCCTTGTCAAGAATATCGTGCAACTACTCCTTTAATTCTTTCAACTCAATTGGGGCCATATGGTATGGTGGAACACAAATAGGATGAGTGCCCGAAACAAATTCAATGCAAAAGTCGATATCATTGTCGGTGGCATGCCCGACAAGGCTGTAGGAAACACCATTGGATCTCACGCACAACCGAGACCGAATTCATGGAAGGAATGTCCGTACTAGAATTATGAATTTACACCAAATACACTAAAACACCCCTTCTCAACCATATGCTGAGCACATATGAAATAACCCTACCAGTGGAATGTCCAAGAGTCCTTAACTACTCCAATCGAGGCAACCCCGACATGGCTAACGCCACCATCTTAGCGTGACAATCTAGGATAGTGTGATATGGCGATAACCAATCTATGCCCAAAATCACATCAAAATCTACCATGCGAAGTAATAGAAGGTCAAAGCTTTGCATGATTTATCTCTTAAAAATGCGGCTATTCATGTAGCTTTATAAGATTAAATATCACTGGAAAACATGTCATGGGTATAACTTTTGGAAAAAAAATCAGTCTTAATTGGAGTTATGTTTTTGAAACTCATTGGAGTATGTTAGTTCGCAATGACCAACCGTGTTGGTTTTGTTTCTTGAAAATCAACCTCGTAAACATCCTTTCAATTCTAACTTTTCAAAGAGGGGTCGTTTCGCTTTTTAGTCTGTCAAACTTAAGAGCTTTAAAAGAAAACTGGTTAGGAATAATAAAATGAAGTCTTGTATTTGTTAAGAAAAATAAGTGATCAAAGCATCGAAGTATTAAGGCGGACATGATTTTAAATTTGAATTCTATTTTGTTTACTTATGGGTTATGGTTTGCCTATGTTCCTAAAACAATCAGAATATACCAAAGGTTTCCAATAATGATGTTAGTATCAAATATATACATATAATAAACGACTAGCTATATTGTCTTAAAGTGAGAAGTGGAAAGGAACTGGACTTTCGAAATTGGGCCAGTGGACCAGGCCCAACAGATCTACAAGTAGCGGCAAACTTCATTCAAATAAAGGTGTCCCATACTGCATTTGGGCCTGAGCTCCAAAGAACTCGTGGTTGGATAAGGTTAAGATCCATTATGAGTGGAATCCTTGATGGACTTAAAATAATGCAAAATTGTCATGTCTCTCAAAATGATGAAATTTGTGTAAGGATTTGGGAAAAGTTAATTACAGTCACATTGAAGAGAAAGGCTGGTTCTCTCCATCTTCCAGTTCCCATTTAAATTTGTTAATTAGGTTAACAATGTTTGTGTTCTCTAGATCTTATCTGCTCTCTTTCTTCTTTGTCTTCGTTTTTCTTCCATCAAATTGCAGCTTGCATCAGCTATTAGGTTCCTTTTTCTTTTGGCTAATTAGTGGAGAGTTCTATAAAATCATCTAATTAGGTACCGAGAAAAAATAAAAATAACAATTAAAAATATATATAGTGTATTTAATATATATGGATGTATACTTTGAAAAAAATTCATTCAATTCGGTCATAGGCAGCGACAAATCGAGCTACAAAGCAGTAGGTGTGCTAGAGAAAAATTCTTGGAATAAGTGTATAAATATATATCACAATCACTTCAAGAATCAAGATACTAAACAATTTACTCCATCATTGTTACACTTATGGTTATAGCAGATTTTGATCATTTATTTTTCAAAGTGTCCAACTAAGTAAAACTTTGTGAACATATGTAATCCCTTGTTTGCTGCTTTTATGAGAGTTCTATATACTGTTGTTTAATTAAGAAGGGCAGTCTGAGAGAAAATCCATTAACCTGTCAATATCTTTACAAAAAGTATCTTCCAAATAATACCGCACTATCGGATTTAAACACGAAGTGATTTTAGTGGGCGATTGGACATAAGAATTGAAAAATTCCCCAAAGAAGAAAACATTTTCAAGTAAAAATGATATTTGAAAAGCAGAGTCGTGTTTGGACATGAAGAAAATTTTGGGTTATTTTTGAAGTTTTGTGAGTGATCTGAGTGAAAATTTTGAAAAACAGTTTTTTGGAGTTTTTCAAATTTTCAAAAAATTAATAAATTCATTTCCAAGTAAAAATTTAAAATTTTTTGGTAAAAAATTGATTTCGAAAAAAGTGAATTTTTTGAAAAAAAATGATTTTTTTTATGTCCAAACGGGCTTAATGAGGGTCAATTTCCGCCTTTAGCGTAGTAGCCTTTCCTTTCACAATTATAGATGTACTAATCATGCATAACTATGTCCCATAAAAAGCACTAAGCAATCGCTACAAATATAATCCAGTCTAATAGCCTGTCTGGCCAAGCTGCAAAAATTAGCTTATTTTGAGAAGTGCTTTTTTTCAAAAGTGCTTTTCTCAAAAGTACTTTTGGTGAGAAACAGTTTGTGTTTGGCTAATTAGTTTGAAATGCACTTCTGAGCAGCAATTAGTGTTTGGCCAAGCTTTAAAACACTGCTTTTAAGTGTATTTTTATCAAAAGTGCTTCTCAAAAAAGTGCTTTTGGAGAGAAGCTACTTTTTTCTGCTTCTCCTCAAAAATAATTTTTTTCCTTCCAAAAGCTTAGCCAAACACCTCAATTTTTAAAAGAACACTTTTGGCTAAAAAGAAGTTTGGCCAAAGAGGCTATAAGAGTTTGGAGTCAAATCCCACTGAAAAAAGATTTAGCTACAACTATTCACTATCATTAAATAGACGAGTTCGAATAATATTCTGAGTAATAATGATTACAGTTTTTATTTCTAACTAAATAACTAATAAATATTACAGCAGTAAAATTACCAACTAAAGTTACTAAAGTTTGGGGCCAAGATTAGAAAAGCATAGCGTTATGATTTCCCCAATCGTTGGAATTTTTCACGCCACGTATTCTATAATTGCGCCTAATTATTCTCTACTGATCACGAGCACTCGAGTTATCGTAATTCTCTCTCGAGCGACTACAATAATGTACAAGTCGTATTCTCTCGAATTACGCTGGCTTGCACTTTCTCACCGCTCAGTATGATCACTTCAAAGCTTCATTATCTCTATTTCGCTTTTATACCTGCCGTATTGATCTCTCATATACCTTGAAAGTGACGATATTCAACAACAACCTAAATATGTACTCTTTCTCAAGCAATACATGATAAATAGGTACAATCAATTGAGAACTCTTTAATTAACTAAAATAAGCACATACTTGAGCAAGTAGGAAAATTCAAAGGCAAAATTATATTAGAATGTAACGAGAATTCATTCTCCAAAAGATTCAATCAAAATCTAAATAATAATTTAGCTATTCAAAGCATGCTAACAATTACGTTAATAATTGAAAGCATTAATGTACAAACTATGAAGAATTGGAAGACGAATGCATGTGATCTGGTGCGTACAATTGTTCTAGTCGTCTTGTGCCTCCAAAATAATGTCCAACCCTCTAAAAACAACTTTAAGGAGTATTTATACGTTAGGGTCGAATTGTCCAAGTCCAAAACCAACAAGAAGATCAACTTTTCTTGGATAGAGGGTATTGGCGTGAGGCATTGTAGGAGGCGTTGAACTCGGCGCCCTACGCCTCCCCTAGCGCTGTCTAAGGCACGATGGTTTCCTCTTCCTCTAGCTTGGCTAGCGCGGTTTAGAGCGCAGTACTTTCGTGGTCTTGCGTCGTGGTTCCTCCCGTACTCTATTTTAATGTCTTGATGCCTTTTTATCCAATTGTCTTTCCACTTTATTCGCAAGTGAGCCTACATACAAAAATACCTTAATTAAGCACAAACATAATACAAATTGTTAATATTACAAACAAAACATAAGGTAAATGACGATATAAAGAACAACATTTTAGCCTCACATCATGTACTAAACAACAAGTTTTTGAAGAATTTCTTTTTTTTCTTGTGATAATTTATTTGAAGTATTCATAAAGAGTACATAGCCAAATAAATTTTAAACATGAAGTGCTTTGAGATGAGAGTTGCTGGAAAGGTTAAGAACGTGTAATCAGAGCTGTTTGCTAGGCTGGTTTCTTGTTAATCTAGGTACGATTAACATTGTGAACTGTGAGTTACAATTTGATCGAAGTATTCGTAATCTCGATGCCTCGAATTGCCATGGCCTTTTGAGTCCGATTGGCATCCGATGTTCCATGATTGAACTACTCCAAAGGGTTGTTTGATTTCTAGTATAACAAAACAATAATTCTTGTATTATATATTCTACATAACTACGGTATATTAAGTTGCACCATAAAATTATGCATCACTAATGTAATTTATGCATAAGTGCAATATTTGGTTTTCATGATAAAATTCCGTACAATTAGTGCGTTATTTTTTCTATTAAATTATAAATATGTGTACTGTTAAAATCGGGCCAGAGTTTTCCCCGATTCCCCGATATAAAAACACGAGGAAAGCATGGCCAGACATGATTATAATCTAGGCCCAAGAACCCTCATATTGAAACCCAAATGAACGAACGATGTATCTGAGATCGGGCACGGTGAAATAACGGACCCAGATCAAGTATAGCTTCTGGACTTCGGTAAATGCGAAGATTGGCTACACATGATGAGTAAGGGCCCGTAATATTTGCCCTCAATCAGATATTACAGCGCGAATCCCGTTTAGTATCAACTGTAGATCGACATTTACCGGAAAAAGAAGATTTTTACCTTATTTATACTTGTACTAGGACTGAAATTTTCCTACTATATAAAGGGGAAGGTTTTATTTATTCTAACACATTGTGACACGCTAATCAAAGTTTACTTTTGTCTTCTAGCTATTGTTTAAAGCATTATTCATCTGTTTTTTCTTTATTCGCGACCGAGCTTGTACCGAAGGTCCAATCGAGGACAAATTCTACCGTCCAATCTAAGATCAGGCTTGATCATCATATTGCGATTGGTTTGATCATTTATTTTGTCTTTAACTTATTTACTTGTTGTTCTCAATCATTCATATTGAATTAAATCACATATAATTTAAATCACGTACAAATTTAATTGTTACTCATTTTTAGGGTAAACAGTTTGGCGCCCACCGTGGGGCTAAGGATAATAGTAGTAATTTGATACGAATCTCCATAACACACCCTATTTTACGCTTGTTCTTTGAAATTTTGATTCAGGGTTAGCCTAAGGACGTCAAACTCTCAGTTTGCTCACTTGAACATTGACGCAGAGTGAAGCCATCACGGCGAGAACAATAACGTGATGCCGAGTAATGATGTGCCTCTTCTTGATCCCAATGGTGTCCCAGCCGCCAACCCGGTCGATGCTAACTCGTAGGTGGCCATCAACATAAGTTTACCAAGTGATCCCGAAAATAATGTTCGTGGGGAACCTCGACTAGTAGCTCGAGAAGCGCCCGAGGGTGAAGGTGATGTGGTAAGTCTACGGTTGATCTTTAAAATATTGCTGGCTCAACAAGCAGCAATAGCATAGTTGTAGAACCAAATCCATGTCCTTAACAGGGCCGAACTCGAACAGTACCGGGAAATACTCAAAGGGACGAACAAGTTGCCTTGGAATCGGGTGAGCTCAGACCTGGGGAAACTTCTGAGGTGATGAAGATGCTCGAAGCATTGAAAAACCGGGTGGAGTCAGGCGAGAAAAAGATTAAGGCCAATAACAACAGTGTGGAAACGTAAAACTCCAGGGTTGATCAGATCCCAGGAGTGCCTACAATATTGAAGGGACCAGACTCCAAAGAGTTTATTCAGTAGCCTTTTCCCCCGAGCACAGCATTGAAGCCAATTCTGAAGAGGTTTTGAATGCCCGACATTCCCAAGTATATTGGGACCACAGATCCAAATGTGCATGTAACCTCCTATACATGTGCGATCAAAGGGAACGACTTAGAAGATAACAAAATCGAGTCGGTGTTGCTAAAAAACTTTGGGGAAACTTTGTTCAAGGGAGCAATGATATAGTATCACAACTTGCCTCAAAATTCTATCGACTCGTTGTTATGCTTGCAGATGCTTTCCTGAAGGCCCATGTCAGGGACATCAAGGTAGAGACCAGGAAAGATCTAAGAGAACCATTGATCAGGAGCTGAGGATGGTAGAGATAGATATCAGTCATATACCGTGGATCGGAGGGGAAGCGGATCCGGGTACAACCCGATAGAGAATGACAAGAGGAATGATCGAGGACTGAGCAGTCAAGGACTGATGAGCAAGAACGAGTTTGACAGGTAGCTCGGGAGTAGGGAGGCACCAAGGTTATCAGAGTATAATTTCAATGTGGATGGTAAAAACATATTGTTAGCCAAAGGGTACATCAAAGAAACCAAATGGCCCCGACCGTTGCAGTCTGACACTGCCAAAGAGATCCTAATTTGATGTGTAAGTACCATGGCACTCACGGTCATAGGACCAAAGATTGATGGCAGTTAAGAGAAGAAGTTGCACAATTGTTCAACAATGTGGACCTCCGAGAGTTCCTAGGCGAGCGATCTAAAAACCACTTTAGAAATAGGGATGCCAACAAACAGGCCGAATAAGAGGAGCCTTAGCACGTAATCAACATGATCATTGGGGGAGCCTATGTTTCCCAAGGGACGATGATAAAACGGACTAACATTTCTATCATGAGGGAAAAATGCACCCGGGATTACGTCCCGAAAGGTTCTATCTCGTTCAACGATGAATATGCCGAGGGCCTCGTACAACCTCACAACAATACACTGGTAATATCTGTACTTATCAATAAATCTTGGGTTAAGCATGTGTTGATTGATCTAGGTAGCTCGACCAACATCATCAGATCGAGGGTCGTAGAACAACTAGGTTACATGATCAATACGTACCGATGGTCTGGGTATTGAATGGATTCAATATGGCGTGCGAGACCGCAAAAGGTGAGATAACTTTACCGGTAAACACATCTGGGACCACCCAAGAAACAAAGTTCTACGTGATTGAAGGGGATATGAGGTAAAACGCTTTATTCAAAAAGTCGTGGGTCCATAACATGAGGGTGGTGC
Organism: Nicotiana sylvestris; assembly: GCF_000393655.2. Taxonomy (NCBI): domain Eukaryota; kingdom Viridiplantae; phylum Streptophyta; class Magnoliopsida; order Solanales; family Solanaceae; genus Nicotiana; species Nicotiana sylvestris. The sequence continues at coordinate 78,006,125 of NC_091062.1, read as the reverse complement.
CTTCGACCTTACACCAGGCGCTGAAATTTCCCACACCGGGAGGAGTCAAAATGATCTATGGAGAATAGTCGGCCGTAAGAGAAATATTCGTTGTCGATAAAGTGATCCTGGTTCTTGCAGTTTCAACATCAAAAAGCGTGGAGCCGACCAAAAAAGAAGAAACTAAATAGCAATCAATGATGTCGGCCTCAGTCGAGCTGGAGAAACAAAAAGAGCACGGAGCAGACGATGAAGATGATTACAGAGTCCCGAGGTCATTTATAGCACCCGATGACACCGACGCCACCAAATCGACAATGGAGGAGTTGGAGCAAGTTATATTGATAAATCACCTACCGGATCTAAAGGTATACCTGGGCACAGGGTTAACTCTCAAGCTCAGAAAAAACTTATTAATTTTCTTAAAGCTAACGCCAATTGTTTTGCCTGGTCCTATCTAGCCATGACAAGGATCCCACTAGAGGTAACCACTCACAAGTTAAGCTTTGATCCGAAGTTCCATCCGATTAAGCAGAAGAGAAAACCACAGTCCGAGATAGGCGAGGTATCCAAACTTCTGAAATATGTTCCATCCGGGAAGTTAAATACCCGGATTGACATAATGGTAGTACCTAAAAAGGAAATAAACCGATGATGTGTGTATATTATAAGGATGTAAACAAGGCATGTCTAAAGGATCCTTTCCCTTTACCTAATATCGATCTAATTATCGACACGATAGCTGGACATGAGATACTCAATTTTCTCAACACTTACTCTGGGTACAACCAAATTCGGATGGACCGGACGATCAAGAAAAGACTTCTTTCATAACCAAGTTTAGCACCTACTGCTATAACTTAATGTCGTTTGGATTAAAGAATGCTGGTGTCACATACTAATGCCTAGTCAACCGGTTGTTCGAAGAACAAATAGGAAAATCAATCGAAGTTTATATTGATGATATGTTGGTTAAGTCCCTGCGAGCAGAGGACCACTTGAAGCATTTTTAAGAAACCTTTGAGATATTGAGAAAATACAACATGAAGCTAAACCCAAAGAAGTGCGTATTTGGGGTCATCTGGGGCAAGTTTCTCATATTCATGGTATCTAATCGGGGAATAGAGATCAAACCCGACAAAATAAAAGCCATAGAAGACATCACCATAGTTGACAATGTCTAGGCAGTACAAAGACTGACCGAGTGGATAGCCGCGATGAGCTGATTCATCTCGAGATCGTTGGATAAGAGTCATCGATTCTTCTCACTATTGAAAAAGAAGAACAATTTCACTTGGACTCTAGAATGCCAGCAAGCTCTGGAAGAACTCATGCGATACCTATTAGGCCCCCCTTTAATGCACACTCCGAAGGTAGATGAACAATTGTACCTCTACTTGGCGATTTCCGAGGTGGTGATAAGTGGTGTCCTAGTTTGGGAGGAAGAAGTTACTCAACTTCCTATTTATTATGTTAGTAGAACCCTAGGCGATGCCGAAACAAGGTATCCTCACCTAGAGAAATTAGCGCTCACCTTACTTAGTGCTTCTAGGAATTAAAATCGTACTTTCAGTGCCACCCAATATGTGTCTTGACCTCTTACCCGCTAAGAAATGTCATTCATAAGCCCGAGTTTTCAGGCTAGCTGGCAAAATGGGCCGTAGAGATTAGCGGGTACAATATCAAGTACAACCCTCGGACTGCCATAAAATCTCAAATTTTGGCGGACTTTGTAGCCGACTTTATACTGGCCTTGAAACCCGGGGTTGAAAGGAATTTGCTGCTTACGTCGGGGACTAGCTCAGGGATCTGGACCCTATTCATGGACGATGCCTCCAACACAAAAGGGTCCGCGCTTGGTATCATATTAAAACCACTTGCACGTAACGTATTTATACAGTCTATTAGAACTATAAAAATGACTAACAATGAAGCTGAGTATGGAGCTATGATTGTAGGTCTAGAATTGGCTTAGAGCCTTGGGGCCAAAGTGATCGAAGCCAAATGTGACTCCCTCCTTGTCGTAAATAAAGTCAACGGACCATTCGAAGTAAAAGAGGACCGGATGTGGAGGTACTTGGACAAATTGCTGGTGACCCTACACCAATTCAAGGAATGGACTCTGCAACACGTGCCTCGGGATGAAAATAGTGAAGCTGATGCTCTAGCCAATTTGGGGTCATTTGTCGACTCTGATGAATTCGACTTGGGGCAGTGGTACAACTGATGAACTCGATAATAGAGAAAGGTCACGCTAAGTTAAACTCGACAAGTTTCACTTGGAATTGGAGAAACAAATACATAGACTACCTGAAGACAGGAAAACTTTCATCGGATCCCAAATAATCAAAAGCCCTGTGCATCAAAGCCGCCAGGTTCATTTTGGTCAGGGGGAAATTGTTCAGAAGATCCTTCTTCAACCTACTAGATAGGTGCTTGGGTCCGGGAGAGACCTAATACGCCATGAGAAAGGTCCACAAGGGCACTTGCGGGAACTACTCGGGGGTAGAATCCCTGGTTTGGAAGGTGATCAGAGCCGGTTACTACTGGAATGAAATGGAGAAATATGCGAAAGACTTCATACAGAAATGCAAAGAATGTCAAAGACATTTCACCAGTGATTCATCAATCGGGAAAGATGCTTCACCCGGTCCTATCTCCATGGCCGTTCATGAATTGGGAGATGGACATTGTCGGTCCCTTTCCATGGGCGACCGGTAAAGCCCAATACATACTAGTCATGACTTATTATGTTTCCAAGTGGGTCGAGGCTCAGGCATTCGAGAAGCTCTTGGAGAAAGAGGTCATAGGCTTCATCTGGGATCACATAATATGTCGATTTGGGATACTGATTGAGATCGTTTGCGACAACGAAAAATAATTCATCGGCAGCAAGGTAAGTAAGTTTTTCGTAGACCAGAAAATCAAGAAGATATTATCAACGCCTTACCACCATAATGGTAACGAGCAAGATAAATCGACAAACAAAACTATACTCCAAAACTTGAAAAAGAGATTGACCGATTCAAAAGGAAAGTAAAAGGAAATCTTGCCCAAAATCTTGTAGCATACCGAACGATTTCGAAGTCGAGTACCATAGTGACCCTATTTTCTCTTATCTATGGACTGAAATCCTTAATCCTGGTCAAGGTAGGGAAACCGAGCCATAGGTTCCAGTATGCTACCGAAATGTCAAACAGCGAGGCCATGACCACGAGCCTAGAATGATTGGACGAAAGGCGGGAAGCCGCCCTAGTCCGGTTGGCCGCTCAAAAGCAGTAAGTAGGGAGGTACTACAACTGAAGAGCTAACCTTCGACATTTTCAAGTCGGAGACTTGGTGTCATGAAAAGTAATGCTACACACTAGGAACCCAATTGATGCAAAACTAGGCCCGAATTGGAAGGGCCGTATGGAGTTATCAGAATAATCGAGAAAGGCTCATATAAACTCGAGTCAGGAAACGGTGTACAACTACCGAACAACTGGAACATGGCACACTTAAAGGGGTACTTCTTCTAAGGTACGAGCTCAATTCTCTTTTCAATTCTTTATATTATGGACTAACTTATGCAGGTACTCGGGTGAGGGCAAATGTGACTATTAAGTCTGAAAGCACGTGTTATCCTCTTTTTCCCTTGAACCGATTTTTCCCTGAAGTGGATTTTTCAGCAAGGTTTTAACAAGGAAACAGTAAAATGTTCTACCTTAGTTTCGAAGACTGTCCTAAAATCGGAGTTGCTGATTACTTGCACTGAACCAACAGTATTCGAGCCCTCACAAGTTTGGCCTCAAATATTGGGGGCCATTGCCCCTAGGCCAGGATCTTGGATCTTCAGAAGGTACAATCACTTAATATTCATAGCCAAGGCTTGGTAGTTCGGATTTGTTGTAAGGGTCAAACAGTTAAACGAGTCCTACCCATGTAGCCCACTTTAGCCACGGCACAAGGCTTATGAGCCTCCGATTACGTACTCTATATACAAAACAATGAAAGAAATCTTCAATTTCTTTATACTTTATCACTATGCATTTCGCTCCATCTATGCTTCACAACAAATCCCAAATCCTAAAGCCCACGGGCTACCCCGACTCGGGAACTGTTGTTCGATAAAACATTGGATGGCCCGGCCTATCAAATCTTGGAGGCACCGAGCCTATTAGGCAGGGCCCGAATAGAAAGGCTATGGCCAACCTAAAATGGCTCGGAGATGTCTAAAGTCTGTACTTAGAAAGCAAGGCCCTTACGTATAATTAAAACCTATTAAAAGGTTACCCTGGCAAAACACCATCGTATATTACTGAAACACTTAAGTGTCTTAAAGGCCTTTGACTTTTATCAAAAGTTTAGAAGCCACGAACAATCCAAAGTTACAATCGAACTGGGCCTCATTCGGGCTTTCGGAGAATGGATGCTCTAAATTACGTGTTACTCTATGCTATGGCATTAAGGTCAATCCACAAATAAAAAATTGAAAATAGATGCTGAAAAGTAAAAAACATGGTGTTGCCAAACGAAATTTTTATATATATATTTCAAAAATATTTATAAAGGCACGATAAAACGGAATCAAAATAAACAAAAAAGAAAATGTACAAAAAGGAAACAAAAAATAGGTAAGGCATCTCCGCCTGATCTTCACCCGAGCTCGACTCGTCATCAGAACCTTCGGAACTTTTGGGACCTTTGGGCTCATAAAGTTCTTTTGCCTCGACCTCTAGCCTCTTCAATCTTGGCAGACAGATCAAGTAATAGCCTCTCTTTTATGGTTGGGGTCTACACTCAGAGCTGGGAACTACCTCACCAGCTTCGAATTTGTGCTCGGCTCGCCTGCTCTCGACAACACATCCTTTTTTGGTACCTCTAGGTGACCAAGCCCAGAATAATCCTCCAACGCGCCCATGTCCATGCCATCAAAAAACATGCTGAGGCCCTCGTATGTGCCTCGACCCGTCTCGTTTGATTTCTCCTTGTCAGCTTGAGCCTTGTCGAACATAGACTTTATGTGAGACGGCGATTCCGTGATGTCGATGACACCGACTATTTCCTTCGGGGCGGGGATGGTTTCTCAGGAGGCCATAGCCTCTGATTTTCCTTCTTGATCCCGAGCTAAAGAAGGATCGATCACTCGACCACCTTCCCTGGTAGCCGCTTTCTCTCCTTCATAAATGGTCGACCCATGAGCGATGGACTCTAGATCATCATCTTTAGGGTAATCCCTAAGCCAGAAGAGGGAATCGGGGTCTGGTACCCTGGCTTTGGTAATCTTCTTGTTTATTTTTTGGACCTAGACAATTACCCTCTTCTTCTTGACCTCGGTGTCCAGGGAGCCAAAGGATTTCCTCTTTTCTTCTTCTTCTCCTCCTGTGCAGCAACTACTGGCTGTCCCGAAGCGGAGGGTTTAGTAATTGAGGATGGAGCCTCATCATCATCCAATAGCCGAAGCTTAGTGGTCTTGAGCAAACCTATAAAAGATAAAAAGACTTTATTTGAGTAGAAATAAAGGTTAAGTATGACCGTAGAATTGTTCGGGAGGAGGACTCACCATGGGAATGAGCCTCCCACTTGCCCTTTGAAAGCTTGCGCCATTCGCATTCATAATATGAAATTTGTTTGCAGATCCCCTCGATCCACTCCTTGAAGCGGGGACTGTATTGGGAACTTGGTAGACTGTTTCACAACGATAGGCACATGCAATTAGAGAAAGAACAAAGGAAGTACTCCCGAAGGAATGGATACTTATGGGCTGAGTTCCACTTTTCCGGGAACGGTAGAAATTTGGGAGGAATGAGGTTTTTGATTTTCACCCGGACAAACCTCCCCTACCAACCTCGATCTCAATCTTTATCGATGCTCGAGAATGGAGCTTTGCTTGCTCGACGGATGAGCTTGATCAAACCCCCTCGGAAAACTCAGTAACTTTAGAGATGAAGCAAGTAGTCAAGGGTAAACCGATGTGCTTCACTGTTGTTGACAAAGTGGCAGAGGAGGATTAGGATCCTCCAAAAGGACAGGTGAATCTTCCCAAGTCAGACCTCATAGCTTTGCAAAAGTTGAGGATTATAGGGTCCACCGGGGAAAGCGTGAAAGGGTAAGTGGAAACACTTAGATACCCCTCCACGTGAGTGGTAATATATTTATTTGGCCCGGGGACTACCACCTCCTTTCCCTTCAAGTGTCAATCCTCTTGAACTATAGGGAGTGTATCCTCAGTAACAGAGTATATGTACCTCCATGCCCCTTTGCCTCAATCCTGCTGGCTGAAGGCTTTCTTCACTTTAAAGTTGTTCTCAATGGAGAAGCCCCTGGGGACGAAACTCTTCAAAAGAGGTTCCAGGGCCACCTCGGGAACGACCACCTCAGCATCGTGGCTGGGTTAGAAGTTGAAGGAATGACCTGTGGAGGCACAGATTTGGATGTTTTTGCCATCAGATTCTGTAAAACATGAAGATTTAAAGGTGAGGATAAAGATTTGAAGATAAGGATTAAGGTATGAAGATCAGATTTGAAGATTTGAGGAAGGAGTATGAGGGTTTAAAGATGAAAATATGAGGATATGGAAAACAAAATATGAAGGTTGGAGGGAGTTAGGAATAAATGAAGAATTCGAGGGCATGTCAAGGAGCTATAGAATCGGAAAGTAAGGAAGTGAAAAAGAGATCGAAACTTTTATAGAGAAAGGGTAATCAATGCATGACGTTTCGCATTCGAGGACGATCAACCAATGGATGACACATGTTCGAAGTCAGAACGACGTGACTGATGGGACGTTTCATTAACCCGTCAACTTTGTTCTAGCGTTCGAAAGAAGGAACCAGTGTTAATTTATTGCTTCCCATCACTTCGATAAATCTACTCTCTAGAAAACAAGGGGAGTATTCGTGTATATGTAAAATTAGGGGCAGAGTTTTCCCTGATTTCTCGATGTTGAAACAGGGTGGTGTAGGGGGAAGCATGGTTTGACGTGATTATAATCGAGGCCCAAGAAACCCTCGTATCGAAATCCAGAGGAACGAATGATGTATCTGAGATCGGGCATGTTAAAATAATGGACCCAGACCAAGTATAGCTTGTGGACTTTAGGAAACGCAGATAACGGTTACACATGACGAGTATGGGGCCATAATATTCGCCCTCAATCAGATATTACGATGTGAATCCCATTCAGTATCAACTCTAGATCGACATTTACCGAAAAAAGAAGATTTTTATCTTATTTAGACTTGCACTATGACTAAAATTTCCCTACTATATAAAATGGAAGGTTTTCTTTATTCTGACACATTGTGCCACGCAAATGTAAGGCCCAGTAAAATTTTACCTGAAAACCCCTGGATTTTGTGGTACTGAGTTAGGCTTATGTGTTAAAGATTGTATAAATTCTTTGCGGTGAGCACTTTTTGGATTGAAAAATGCGTTTGGGAGTTAAAGGAATACATTTGCAGAGTTGGATATTTTTATGGCTCATTACGCGGCCGCATAATCACTTTGCGGGCCGCAGAATGGCCGTAGAGTGAGGCAGACTTTTGGGAAAATTTTGATGTCATTTTCACGGCCATTGTGCGACCACAGAACAACTTCGCGATCTGCACACCTATCGCAAATCCAGCATGGAAGAATTGTCAAAGGGAGGTTCTGCGGCGCATTATGTGACTGCAAAATAGGTTTGCGGACCGTAGGCTAGTCTTAGACTGAAGCAGAAAATACAGGTTCCGGGCTAATTATGCGGACCACAAAAGCATTATGGGGTTGCATATACAACCGGAGATTTGTGTCGGGGCCCTATTTTTCTAATTTTTAAACCCGACCCTATTTCGTTAAAACATATGCCATAGTCCATTTTGAGCATTTTTCCGATACTTTTAGAGTGAGTGAGAGAGTTCTTAGAGTGGGTAAGTAACCTTAAAACTTTTATCCAACAATTCTTTCTTAGTCTTTGAATATTAACAAGAAAAGTCCTCATCTTAAAGGTAAGAATCTATGCGCTAGCTCTTAATTTCAAACTTCTTCTAAAAAGAGAATAGTTAGAAAGACAATTCTTGGGTGTGGGGGTTGTTATCTTGCATGCATGTATTATCAAAGAATATGGGAAGATTGTGAGCTAAAGATGGTAGATAATGGGTTAAGGGATAATGGAATCTTTCACAAAAGGGCCTTAAAACATTAATGCACACCTAGTGTTTGATAATGTGCTCAAAAGAGCTGGAATCATGATGATCTTCCTAATTTCGATCCAGCTTGTTATATTTCTAAAATAGATTGAAGTTTCTAAGAATTCTGGAATATTTTAGAGTTTAAGGAAGCTCAATTGAGGTATGTTGGCTAAACCCCCTCTTCTTAGAATTGAATCCCATGGTATTCATGCAATCAGGGTAAGTCCCAAATTGATCGATATAGAAATTGCTATTCCGAATGTGATTGTGTTGAAAAATATATGTGCAATGTGTATTCCAATGCTTTCATCATGTTATGCTATCACTTGAGAATATGTTCAAAGTTGTGTGTCACAAAATGTTAAGACTCCAAGTCAAGTTTGAATGAAGATTGTTATGCCCAATTGTGTGAGAAGTCTCTATGTGCCTTAGAGTCTAAATTGCTCACATGTGAAAACAAAGTTTTAAATGAACAACCTTTTTTTTGTTTATGATAATAATGTTGGGATTTGGAAAAGAACTTGAATTAGGAAATGCGGCCAAGAGCCAAGTATGAAATGAGATGATTGATAGAAAATGGTAATGTCTTGGGCAAGACGGCCTAGCCGATCGGGCCATGATCGGACGCCATGACTCATACATGGTGGTGACTGTGCTGGAAATTAAAACTGGAAATTTAAATTGGAACTGTGATTGTGGTGGATATCTCAAATAAGAATACCTAGCCGATCGGGCCGTGATCAGACTCTATATAAAGGTACGCTAGTATTGTGAGTGATGGTATATGGGTGCTAAAGATCTCCCAACTAAAAACATGGAAATTTACTTGAAAGTTTATGTGATTCTTAACTTGATGTTTTGGTATTGTTTGAGGTTTCTATTGATTTTATGATTATTCCTTGTTGTATTATTGTTCGTTCTATTGAAATAGTGTTTAGTTATACATACTAGTACTATTCGACGGTACTAACGTCCCTTTTGCCGGGGGCGCTGCATCTTTAAATGGATGCAGGTGGTTACATAGCAGACAGTGTTGATCAGTGATAGTGGTACATCCTCTTCCCAGCAGACTTGGTGAGCTCCACTTCATCCTGGTGTCATGTATTGTATCTTTTGTTCATATTATTTTTACATTTTGAGGTATAGTCGGAGCCTTGTTGCCGGCACTATCATAACACTCTTTTGTACCTTTTATAGGCTCCGTAGATACAATGTGGGTTGTACATGGGTGTTAGAAAAGTCAAACAAAGATATGTTATGTTTTGATCACTTGTTCCATTCAAACCATAAGAAGGTGTGTATTTTGAGATTTAAGAACAATATATCTAATGAAATTGAATTAGTATTGTATACATGATATCCCTACTGTATAATTGATGAAAATATGTCTTCTCTTGATCGCGGGTGAGTTGGGTAGAAAGAATCTAATAGGCTTGCTCAGCCGGGTTCACTCGGTTGAGCGCCGGTTGCGCTCCCTGAGTTTGGGGCGTGACAGCAAATCAAAGCAATAAATGTTTACTTTTGTTTTCTAGCTATTGTTCAAAGCATTATACGTTTGTTTTATTCTTTACTCGCAACCGAACTTGTACTGAAGGTCCAATCGAGGACGAATTCCACTGTTCAATCTAAGATCATGCTTGATCACCATATTGCGATTGGTTTGATCATTTATTTTGTCTTTAACTCATTTACTTTTTGTTCTTAAATCATTCTTATTGAATTAAATCACATATTGTTTACCCGTAAAATGGTGCAGTTGAATTTACACGTGGTTTCTAGAGAAGTGAATTAATTCGATCCTAAAATAATAAAAGAATTGAAAAAATTTGTAACACATAGCCTTGATATGAAGATGAAATAACAGAAATAGTAATTTGGGGAGTGAGGCCTCTGGGCGCATCAATAATGAAACCAAAAAGTAAGAAGATAAAATTGTATAGAGATTTGAGTAGATTATAGCATAAGTTTTGCCAGAAAATTCCTCTGTTACAATGATAACAGAGTTCACCATTTATAGTTGCACCTAGAGAACAAGGTCCAAGGATTATGCCCTTATTTAATGTTAATTATGAGGGCCATTGATGAAGGTGTAACGGTGAGAATAAATGACAAGTTCTCTGTAATGGGCAGCACACTAAATGCTGTGGAATATTCTCCATTAAATGCCACCGGGCAGAGGGTATTTATTGCATCTTTACGAGTGTCATTTTTTCCGGTGACAAACGGGATAATTGATTTTGGTTCTAACTATCCCCCGCCTTAGGTTCCATGTGTCACTCTCATAAGCGGCCACTTAGAATAACATATTTTACCCTATACAGATAGTCCCCCTGCTTTCCGGTGATATAACTTTGTATCACCGGAAAGTTGGTAGAAACACTCTTTTTGGCAGAAATTACTATGATTCCTTCTGAAAAGCTTTTGACGGTTGATTAGACATACGTCTATTTGTATTTAATGCCCCGAACACGTGTCATCCCCGCTTCAACATAACTTTTGCCGGTTATTGAGGTAATCATGGCCACGAATTTAGCCGCCTAAACCTTTACTTATACACATCAACCTTCTCCATTCATACCCCATAACTCTCCAAACTTTCTAAAACTCTCTCTATTCAACATGTATCCTATTCTTCAACAAACGTTTCCTTCATCCATAACATATAATGGCTTCTTCTTCAAAGAACAAGAATAAATTCGAGGACGTTGCTCCTCCAACAGTGGTTTACCATCATCCCTAGAAGAATTATTACAACAAAAGACTTTGAAGATAAATACCATTTAGCTAACTCTAGTACATGGGCCGTTAATCGGTATCCTTTTTCCATCCGCCCTTCCAGCATTCCTATTATGAAGGAAGATTACCGTTGCCAAGATTTGGACATTATTTCTCCTGATCTAACAAAGCGGGTAACCCTACCTAGAGAGGGTTTTACATACTTTTACACGTATCTATTTACTTTGGGAGCATTTTCTTTGAGCGGAGAGCTTGACTCCATTATTGCGAAGTTCTGCCTCTGCTACCAAGTGTGTTTGGCACAAGTAAGCCCTCTGTGTGGAGGAAGGTTGGTTGTCTTTGACGTTTGTGCCAAGAGACGGGAGATGATCTATCCTTAGCTCAAGTGATGAATCTCTATTCCCCCAAAATCTTTCGTGGGGGAGTGATAAACTTCAGCAAATGCGGCAACCATGCTCTATTATCTAGCATGGACGATGACAACGACTGTAAGCAGATGGAGAGGTTCGTTGTAGTTTACACCAATGATATCATTCCAGCAACGGCTTCATACTTTCCGAAATCATAGAATCGCACTCGTAAGTTCCTTGTTTAATATTTCTTTCATTAGGAATTTTTTCATATTCGTATTTATCCTCCTTCCTTCGCCTATTTCAGCAACTCGATGGGTTGAACCTGGGGTTGAAGGCTTGGACCAATGGGTCTAGAAAATCTTGGATGTCACTACGCCTAAAACCGGTACGTGGAAAGAACTGGACCTCAAATACGGGTAGAAGGCCAACAATTATGGTAACTCAAACTCATCTCGTTGTTGCTTTTTATGTGAGGAAATTGATTGATCCTGCTCCCTTTTATCTGAATTCAGGTCTACCCTCAGACTCGGTTTTCATCCCCGAGGAGGATATTTTGTTGATCCTACGGAGGCAGTGAGGCTGCTTCAGGCGACACTTGCTCGAACAGGTGTCTCCGGGCGTACTTTGGGTTCAAGTATTTCTTCATGGAGTCCTTGGCCGGAAAATAAGCAACCAAAAAGAAAGTGTTCCTTCGCATCAGGGGAAAGAATAAGAGGGCAAAGAATCCCCCCTGAGTCATCTCCAGAAGTCGTGGTGACGAGCCCTCCGCTTGGGCCTGTCATAAACACTGACGATGATGGAGAAATTAGTGATAAGGGGGCTTCTCTACATAGAAGATGATGATCCTTATCATCTCAACACAATGCTCAATATTTTGAGTTAGTTACACCAACCGAGGACGATGTCTCGGCGCTTTGGAGGGAGTTCGAAATGGTGGAAAATGCCAACTCTCATTTCCTGATCCTAGTTGTTGCATCTGGTACCATGACGCTGAGTACCGGGCCCCTTCCATATTCGATTGATGAGCAACCAACAACCAGCACTGTGTTCACCACAGTTTCTTCTCATCCTTCAACTCCATCAGCTTCATCACCTTCTTTACAAACTCTTCCACCAGTAACTGCTACATCATCTCCACCGGCCGCATCTGCTCGTGAAGAAGATATTCCTCTTCCCCGGTCCCAAGTTCATGGGAATTTGGGGAAAAATTATGCTTCCCCCTTAGAAGATCCGCAAAGGAGGAGGAGAGTTACTCTCTCGGTCTCTACCAAATGCAATTTGCAATCCAAGCTGGTAGAACTTGCTAACTATCTGAAGCCTTTGGCTTTGGAAAATATTGGGAGAAGATACAGGCTATCTTGGGAGAGTGCTTGTTGAATAATTCCATGCATAACGGCGTATTGATATATTCTTCATTTCCTTTGTCATTTCCTCTATCTTTGATTTAGTATTATTCTTGAATTTGTCTTTCTTGTTTGCAGGCCAATTTCCTTGCTTCTGAGGGCCTTCAGAGGTTGATTCGGGAAAATGAGGAACTTGCCTCCGAACGGGATCAACTTTTGGTTGAGTGAGACCAAACTGTTGCTCGCCTTTCAGAACTAGAAATCAAAGCTACTGAGGCCGTTGTGTTGGAGGCTCGTTTGCAGCAAAGTGAGCAAGAAGTGGAGACCCTTATCCAAGAGATCGCCTCGCTAAGGGTTCAATTTGAAGAGGCTAGGGCCAAATGGGATAAAGTCCATAGTGTCGTTCTTGCTGCATCTGATCGCGAGGTTGCCACCGCTGAAAGATTGACCAATTTGGAGGTAGCCTTGAACCACAAAGCTGAAGAGCTTGCTACTGCCAGGGTGAAATATGCCTAGTTAGAGGAGAAGTATAAGAGGACCATTGAGCATAACAAACTTTAAGCTCTACTGTTCGTGATTTCAATGTTAGCCTCCGGTCCATGAGGTTCGCGCAAGAGAATCTTTCTGTCGAGGTTAACCAACTTAAAGAAGAACTTCAATGCCGAGCGAATTCCCTCATTATTGAGAAACGCACTCTATTTATAGCATGAGGAGAAAAACTTTGGAAGAGGCCAAAGCGAGTGTCATTGACTTTGATGCCGAAATCATTAAGACCCTTGAGCTGGAGTTAGTTGCAAAAAGAGGTCTTCTGGCCAGCCTTGATGCTACCGATTCTTTTGGTTTAGAAACTTTGGGAACTGAAGAGGAAACGTAAGGCGAAGATGTTGAAGTCCAAACTGGCGCAGGTCAAACTGTTGAGCCATCGGTGGATCTGCCCACTTCCTTTGGGGGAGTAGATACTTCTCTTCCTCCAAGTTCCGGAGATGCAGCAGTTTAGCTTTTTCTTACTTTTTTCCAATTTTTGTATTTGTGCCGCTTTGGCATGTTATTGTAAATAAATACATCTTTTTTCTCAAGTATTGCTTGAGTCTTTCTTTCGTTTGAACATTTATGCAAGTTTTGCATTCTCTTTTTTTCTTTTGCTTAAATGTCTTGCGCAAATTTTACTATTTTTGTCTTATTACATAAAGCCTTGGGTGTGTTTTTCCCTAAAGCATTTGGATTTTAGGAAAAAATTCATTTGAAATCAACCCTTTAATGTGAGGCTTTTCATAAGTATTTGCGCAAGTATGCTTTTTGCATCTTTTTGTGCAAGGCTTTGGGTGTATTTTTCCCGAAGGCATTTTGATTCTGGGCATAAGTTCTTCCGAAATCAACCCTTTAACGTGAGGGTTTTCATAATAGATGCCCCTCTTATGTTTATGGTGCTCTTGAAGAGGACGTCTCATGTTCATTACGTCACTAGCATTTGAAGTACTTGTTTAACTTTCAAATGATAAAATCAATTCATCGATCAGACAAGAAACAAGATAGAAAATAAAAGGACTTTACATTATTTCTTCCGCTTTCAAAAAGTACATAAGCATTCATTATTGTAAAAAGAAAATACCATTTCTTGTGTCTAACTTGTACAACTTGTTTCTACGGGGCTGGCCACGCAGTCCCCGATCTCGATGATACAGCTATGTTTTCAATTTTCACTTCCCGATCGACGTGGCAATCATTGTTTTCATATACTCATATCATTCCCCCTAGTGTTCAAATGCGAAGAATGCGAATTGGAACACTGGAAGTTTTGCACCTTTGAGGACCCCACTAATGAAATGCTAGACAATCTTGAACTTGGTAACAAACTTCGCTTCCCCTTAGAATTTATGCTATCGAGCAGAAGACTATCTAACAATCCTTTAGTGGTTTGAACTTGTGAATGGTTGGGTAACCTTTTGTTCGATATCCAACTTAACTTCTCAGCGGGAAATTTTCTATCGAGCCAAAAATTATCTTACCGCTTCGAAGTGGTTTTTCGCTTATGTGCCTTGCTATTAAAGGTCTTATTACTGTTGTTGAAGCTTGTCTTATTACTATTGTTGAAGCTTTCTTCGTAGTATGCTTTATATTGCTGCCTCGTTAAAAACCTTGCCAGAAAAAGCCAATTGGGACAGAAATTGGATGAAGGGAAAAGAGTGTGGCACATACTTTCAGTACAAGTGAATTCGATCAGCAATAATATCTCTTAGGGTGCGTCACATTCCAGTTGCTAGGAAACTTTTTTCTATCTTGATTCACCAACTCGTACGAACCTTTCGTAGTGACATCTGAAACTCGGTAGGGGCCTTCCCATGTTGGACCTAACTTCCCTGCATTGAGTTTCTAAGTGTTTTGAGTTACTTTCCTTAGTACCACGTCTCCTACTTTGAAATAACATAGGTTGACCCTTCGATTATAATACCATTCCATTCTCTGCTTTCGGGCTGCCATTGTTATATGCACCAAGTCCCTATGCTCATCGAGTACCTCCAAGTTGATTAACATTACTTTTTTGTTTGACTCTTCATTTGCTTAGAAATATCTCAAAATGGGCTCCCTGACTTCCACCGAGATTAAGGCTTCTCCTCCATATACTAGGGAAACAGGAGTTTCTCCTGTACTTGATTTGGTCGTTGTTTGGTACGCCCATAGCACTCCAGGAAGTTCTTCAGGCCACTTGGCTTTGGCCGCATCCAACCTTTTCTTGAGATTTTGCATAATCACTTTGTTCGTTGATTCAGCTTGACCCTTTGCGCTCGGTGATAGGGTGAAGATGTGATTCTCTTTATTTTCAAATCTTCAAGGAAGTTTGTGATCTTCGCGCCAATAAATTATGGCACATTATCGCATGTTGTCTCTTTTGGTTTTCCAAACCTGTAGATTATGTTTTCCCACAAGAAATCCACTACCTCACATTCGTCGGTCTTCTGATAAGGACCTTCTTCAACCCACTTAGAAAAATAGTTAGTTAAAATCAAAAGAAAACTTTCCTTACCGGGAGCCGACAACAGCGGTCCAATGATGTACATTCCCTGCTTCATAAATTGCCTCAGAGATAGAACTGAGTGTAGTTGTTCTACTGGTTGTTGTACCAATCCTGCGTAGCAATGGCACTTATCGCATTTTTGCACGAAAGCTTTTGCGTCCTTTTCCATGAGGGGCCAATAATATCCTACCCTTACTAGTTTAGCACTAAGAATCTGTGCCCGAATGGTTTCCGCATATCCCTTCATAGATTTCTCGCATAACATAATTAGCTTCGGATGCTCCCAATCATTGGGCCAGCGGGCCTTGGAAAAATTTTCTGTACAGTTAGCCTCCTTTGAAGCTATACCGTGCTGCTTTGGTGTGTATCACCCACGATGCCTTGGAATCTTCGAGCAACTTCCCATGATCGAGATAATCAATGATCCCATTCCTCCAGACCCAAACAAAATTAATCGTGTTTATCTCGTAGGAGCTATTAGCATCCATGACCGAGTGCATGAGTTGTACTACCGTCCCCGAATCTAGTCTCTTCATTTTTGTTGATGAGCCGAGGTTGGCCAGTCCGCTTCTGCATTTTCTTCCCCCGGGATATGAGTAATTGACCACTCCCGAAATTGAGCCAACAGAGCCTGGACCTTTCCTACATATTGTTGTATGCGCTCCTCTTTGGTTTCAAACATCCCATAGACCTGATTTACCATTAACTGGGAATCATATTTGTTTTTTATGACCTTGGAGTCTAGTCCCCGGGCCAGTTCGAGCCCTGCAATCAAAGCTTCATACTCTACTTCAATGTTAATTAAAGAGACCGTTCTTATAGCCTGTTTAGGGTTTATCCCGAAGGCATGGTTAATACTATGTCGAGCCCGGACCCCTTTACGTTGGAGGCTCTGTCCATAAATAAGGTCCAAACCCCCAATCTCAATTATGACACCATTACTCCTTCTTTGGTGTCTAGAGGCAGCAAGCCCAGATTGAAATCATCCACAAAGTCGTCCAAAACTTGCGACTTACTCGCAGTCCTAGTTTTATATTCTATGTCGAATTCACTCATTTTGACGGCCCATTTGGCCAATCTACCCAAGAGTTCGGGATTGTGAAGGATATTCCGTAAGGGAAATATGGTCACCACAGCTATCAGGTGACATTGGAAGTAAGGCCTCAGCATCCGAGTGGTGACTACGAAAGCTAAGGCTAGCTTCTCCAAATGTAGGTAGCGAGTTTCTGCCCCGTTTAAAATTCTACTAAAATAATAAATAGGAGATTGCGTACTTTATCCTCATGGACTAAAACTATGCTCACTGATACCTCTGAGACTACTAGTTAAACTAATAGTGTTTCACCTGTCACACCTCCTTTTTTACCACCCGAGGGCGGGTATAAGGGAGTTTTTTCAATTAAAGTGACATTATTCAAAATTGGATTATTTATTTATTAGAGTCGCCACTTGGGATAGTTTATTTGGTGTCCTAAGTCACCGGTTTATTTTAATATCCCAAACCAAGGAAATTCTCATTTTTTAAAGTCCGCGAACTAGAAATTCTAGATAAGGAATTCTGTTAACCCGGGAGAAGGTGTTAGGCATTCCTGGGCTCCGTGGTTCTAGCACGGTCGCTTAAACTATTGATATTGGCCTAAATATCTGATTAATTACATGTTTTAAACCTATTGTGCATTTTTAACTTTATAACCGCTTTTAATTATTTTAAACCGCTTTTTAGGATTTATGGAATTATTTCTTGAACAAGTTACGATTATCGTACACTTGCCGTTTTTGTACATATTGCGAATCGCGTCACATGAAATACACCCGCGACTTATAACACGTTTATTTTGTTATTGTTCGAAGTTGTTATGATCGGGTCGCATGAAATGCAGACCCGAATTTTGAAATTAGGCATCATAACTATGTCACGGGAACCGTACCCATAGTCATAATGGTTTATTAATCGTTCCTAAAGCAAACTACGATGTTCATGAATTATTTATTTTCCTAAATTTGATTATAAGTGATGAGAAATAGTGAGTTACCGAAAGGAGAAGAGTAAAGACTTAAGAGGGTTCTTAATGCCAAAGACAAAAATATGCTTAGAACACGCCAATGATGATTTGTAAAACACTTTGTATTGCAAGTCAAGTTTGATCTGTAAATGCAAAGGAAATGGCTTTTGTGTTTAAAGGTATTCCAACTATGAGTAGAAGTATATATATATATATATATATATATATATATATGAAAATCCTTTCTTATAATTAATTCATACATCACGAACTGTAAAGGAACAAGAAGAAACGAAACTTCAAACACAACTGAGTAGTGCCTAGATTGTTAGTCAAATTCCATTATTCCAAAACAAAATTGGAACAGAGACTATATATATATATATATAAACTAAGCATGATCACGATAGCAACAAGAATTTCATTGGAAATTCCTATCTGTTCTATTTCAACAGAACCACGTAAACATTTAATCTAAAAAAACCTCTAAATTTTAGATAATCATTGAAAAGAATGGCAGAGACGTAGAATAATAGATATACTTGAACTAGAGCTCGAGAGCTATAATTCTTCAAAAAAAAAATCACAGTCTAAGTTCGTGTTATATCAATATCAGTTCAGGTATTACCTGAATGATTCTTCTTCTATGTCTGAAAGAAATGAGGTACGAGGGCATTCAGAAAAATCTAGTAACTTCATCGCATTCTAAGATGATAGGCAATCCTAAAAGCTGCATCAATATGTACTGCAAAAGCATCAACAAGGAGATATTAAATTCATGTTCACATCCATGCCAACTTTCAACATCTAGAGCGCAGGTCTACAGCTCCAAAAGCCAGACAAAAGGCAAAGAAATTAGCTACTTAGTAGGAAACAACTGAAATTTGGCCAAATAGAAACCAGAATCCAAAGAATCAAGCTCATCATTTCTTTGTAACTTCAACTGCCAACTGTCCACGTTTATTGAATTCTCAAAAAATCAGATGTTGTGTTGGTTCAAATGAGCTATATCATAAGAAGCAAACTGAAGCTCCACTATTGGGCAGCAGTGAAACGAGCAAAAATAGCAACACGGAGTCAGCAAAATCAATGACCAAAAACAGCAAATCCTACCCAAGACGAAAGGAAATCGAGCGTCGAAAATCAGTTCTCTATAAATTTCCATTGAAAATATCAGCTTTTCTTGCGTTTTTTTAGCTTTTGATATTTAGATCTGGTTTTTGGCATTTTGCAGCTGCTACTGGATGGCTTAGGCGTGAAGTGAAGAAGAAGACAGAGGGAATCGCTTGTTTTTGGGAACGGGGAGGGTCTCGTTCTTCGTTTGGTTCTGGTTTTTGAGAAATCAAGAAAAAAGAAGAAGAAGAAGAAGAAGAAGAAGAAGAAGAAGAAGGGAGATGGAGGGTGCACCGTTTTCCAAGGGTAAGGGATCTGATCATTTTAGGTCTAGGATTTTCTTTTATCAGATAAGGGTAAAGGGGAATGGGCTTGGGTTGTGTGAGAATTAGGTAAAAGAATCACATTTGGATCATTGCACTTGCTCTTTGGGGTGGCCCAATATCAAAAACCAGCCTTTTCTTTTGTTTTCTTTCTTGTTTCTTGTCTGCATTTTCAGCTTCTTTTAGGACATCACTAACAACCTTATGTGAAGTCCCTCCTGGATCTATAATATTAATGTTCCCCTCTTTTGTCTTTTCTGTTGCTGCATTTGTGCATTCACTGATGCTTTGAATATTGATTGCATTGGAATTACCATTAACACTTTGATCCTCATCTTCCACTTCATTTCCTCCAAATTCTTCATCACTATGCATTGTATCTGGAATCTGACCATCTGCTAAGTCTTCCTCTGTTTGGTTGAGCCATAATCTCCCTCCTGCCCCTTATTCTTTTTCATTGGTCCTGAATTTCTCAAAATCTGTATCTTCAACAAATTCATTTTCTTTGTTGTTTGCTAATTGTTGTTCAACTTTGGTGTACTGTGAAGGAATATCTTGACATGAAGTATTAACTTGAACCACATTATTTTTGAATGCCATTTGGACCCAGTGGGCAGTTGACTCATTGTGAAAATGTTGTTCATTCCCCAAATCTTTTTGTGCACAATCAGCTGTTGATTCCCTATTTGCTGCATGATTTCTTATTGTTGTAGGATTGAAAGTAGGTGTTACAGGGTTCAGTTTGTTGGGTTGTGTCTTGGATGATTATCTCCTAGATGAGCTAGGAGAAGTTACCTTTTGTACCATTTGTCTAGTTGAAAAATCAAATTCCTGCTCCTCTGATTCATTCTCTACACCTGCTGTGGAATTATTTTGCTGAATATCACTGTTGCCTGTGCTTTTTTGAACTGGAGTTTCCTCCACAGTTGCCAGTTGGTTGCCTTCATTAATCTCACCATTTTCAATTTGTAGCACTGCAAATTGGTTGGTTGTTTGTATTTGTTTTGTCACAGTTGTATTGTTAATAAGAACCATTTCTTTCCCTTGTGCAGTAGTAGCTTTAGCTTGTTTGCCTTTGTTTAGTCCCCTATTGTCGCGAACTTCCTTCCATTGAGGGCCTGCATTACCAACTATCTTACCACTAGTAAGGATCATCAAAGGAGCATCATGTTTTGCAGGTTTCTTAGTGCCTTGTTTCACATTTTCGACATTTTCCTGTTTCTTAGTGCCTTGTTTTACCTGCTCGTCTACTGTTGTATTCGCCATCAATTCCGGATGAATTCTCCAACATTCTATCATGTCATGTCCTTGTAATTTACACTCCTTGCAATACTTGGGTAAATAATCATACCTGATTGATACCCATTCAGTTCTAACACCACTTGTTTCTTCATTCTCGATATCCATACGTACTTTAGTAGGATGATCATCGAGCAGGTCAATTAAAACCTTAACGCGTGCACAGCTTGGCATTTTTTTGTTAGTAGTAGCCAAGTCCAGATGTTGTGGCTTTCCCACAACTGATGCTAATCAAGACAGACATTCTTTGACAAAATATGTGGGTAGCAGATTTGGAAACGAAATCCATGCCGTTACCTTGGGTGTTTCCTCCCCGGCCTTGAATTTAGCATAGTAAATCAATGTTCGCAATTGGTATTCCTGTACAGTCTTGTCTTTCACATAATACACACTTTTCTATGAGAATTCGACAAAATCTTTCCATAACGTCAATCTTATTAACACATGCCTATCACAAAGGTGACCAATAGTACACTCGCCTTTAATTCCACATTGAATCGGTACAATTCAACGCAGTTCCTTAAGCTCAGGCCATCCATACGAAAATTTGCACACAACAGCATATTGCAAATCCTCGATCTTGTTTATTCGATCTACCTCTGCTTCAATGAACTTAACCATTGGTTGTCCTTGAAGTAAGACTGGTCGACGAAATAGAATAGGTTCAACAGTACATTGTTTTGACGTGTTTCCTTGAACTGGTGCATTGATCGTTGCTGGTTTCAGAATAGTTGAGTAATCTAAAGGTTTGTGAATTGTTGTGGGGTTGTTTGTAATGGAGGGGGATGCTTGGGAGGGCAGACCAGCCATTGTAGGTGACTGGTCGCCGGCCTTAAAGGCCATGGACGACGTCAATGCAACAACTTTTGTTTCCAGAATCTGTTACGCTAAAGTGAACATCGAGTTCTTCCACACTCTTTTTTTTTCCTTTCTTTTCCCTTTCCTTTTCCTCTTTTTTCATTTTTCATTTTTTCTTATTTCATTTTCTTTGTCTTTTCTTCCTTTTTTTGTATCCTTCTTTTCTTCTCTTTTTTTTTTCATTTTTTTCATTCATTTCATTTTTCAATAATAACTTCCAAGTTCCAAAGAGGGTAATCAAAGAATGGGAGCAGGCTCAAAGGTTTTGTAAAGGGTTGATAGTGCTTGGTAGCGAGAATAAAAGCCTTCTTCATCTCGACCGGAGAACATTGATGTTATATAGAGGATCCAACATAGTACTTTTTGGCTGCATTTGCATTGACGGTTGTTTCAAGTACATTTCCTTCTAAGTGTCCCAAATACAACGCACTCTTTTGGCAGCACTCTTGTTGTAATGTATGGACCTTTCCAATCTAGAACCAATTTTCTTTCAGATATTCCGAGTCTTCGTTTTATTTCCTTAAACTTATCTTCATTGCAATCTGATTCTTGATTCATTATTTCGAAGTCTGACAGCGTTTCAGGATCTGGGCATGAAGTCCGCAAGCATGTCATATTATTGAAATCTGCATTTAACGGAACTAAAAAGAGAATACGAAAAACGACAAGATTAAGAAAAGAGTCATTCCTCGAAAATGAAAATTAATTTCATTTGATTTTTAATTTTTTGATTTTTTTCCAGTTTTTTTAAGATAGAAGGGTTTACATCGGAAAGTAAGACAATAAAGTAAAACATCCGGATCACACCCTGAGATAATCCGGACGCAGAAAGGATAGCAAGACTGGCTACCGAGACTCCCGTCTGATGGAGAACTTTCATGCTTGGCGACCATTTTTTGGATTTTCTTCTGTTTTGGCAATGGCTGCAATGGCCTTCAGTGCCGGATCAAATTCCTCATCTTCACAAATCATTCTGACTATTGGCCCGCTGTTGTGTGTAGGTAATAGATTGTTCATCACATCAAGAGCTTCTTTATCTTGAAAAACAATTCTTTTAGCTACAATCAAATCTTCAACTGCCTTTTTGAGGGTCCAACAGTCCTCTGTACTATGCCCCGCTGCTCCTGAGTGGTATTCATATCTAGCATCAGCTTGGTGCGAGGGGACTCGGGGTTCGGCTGGTTCGGGGCCACTAGCTGCAATAGATTTAGCCTGATTAGCTTTTGGAACAAGCTTGGATACGATTCACTAATAGGGGTGAACTGATTCTTTCCGAAAGGCTCTTTTGGGTGAGGATTGTATTGGGGATCATTTGGTTCGGAATTATATGGAGCTTGGTAAGGATGGGCATTTCTAGGAGGTGGAGCTCGATTTTGTGTATAATGTTGTAGCCGCGGGTAAGGTTGCGCATTCATCACCACATAAGGAGGTGGTGCCACGGCATAAGCAGCATCTTGAAGGGGATAATAATGTTGAAGGACCTCAGGAAGCATATATGATTTGCTGAATGACATGTGGGCCCCCTCGAGCTGGAAACCATCATGGCTCCTTCTTCTCTTCCGTTTCCATTTATCAAACCCTCTGAACCAATTTGAACATCTAGTGATGTGGTTTTAAAAGCAGCATGACTCAAGATTCGACCCATTTTTAGCCCACTTTCTACCATCTCCCCAATTTTGATAGCCTCAGCAAATGGCTTTCCTATATAGGACATCTTGTTCTGGAAGTAGTCAGCCTCTTGAGCCTGCAGAAAAACCGTGACCATTTTAGTTTCGTCTATTGGAGGCTTTACCCTAGCAGCTTGCTCACGCCATTTGACAACATATTTGTGGAAGCTTTTCGCGGTTTTCTTTTTCAAATTCGACAAGGAGTTTCTGTCGAGAGCGATGTCCACATTATATTGAAACTAGCGGACAAAACCTTGGGCCATATCGTCCCACACGTGCCAATGGGCAGTTTCTTGATCCGTATACCACTCAGAAGCGATTCTGGTGAGGCTTTTCCCAAAATAGGCCATTAGCAGCTCCTCTTTTCCAACAACGCCTCTCAACTGGTTACATTATCATTTCAGGTGAGCGACCGGGTCTCCATGCCCGTCGTACTTTTCAAATTTTGGCATCTTGAAGCCAGCTGGCAAGTGGACATGGGGAAACATACAGAGGTCAGAGTACGAGACACTCTTTTGTCCACTCAAACCTTGCATGTTTTTCAGGCTTTGTTCCAGGCTCTTCATCTTTTGAGCCATTTCCTCTTGCTCAGGATTTTTAACAACCTTTTCTTGCTCCCCCGAGAGATCATATTGTGGAGGTTTAATGAAAGAGTACGGGGTCACATATGTTATTTCTGATTGAAGTTGTAGATGCTGAAAGGTGAACATTGGAGTCTCAACATACGGTCGTGGTAAAGTTGGTTGTGTTCTGATGCAGACTGGTGTTGTAGAGAACAATATTGGAGGTGCCCAGGAAACTGGCACATGGGGGCGAACCACATAAGGCAAGCCAGGATCATTGAACGGCATTGGAGGGTGCCCACATGGGATGAGCGGGTTGGAGACAGGGGGCTTGGTAACCTCACTTGACCTGGGGATCAACTAAGGGAACCCAGGGATTGCACTTGGTGGTTCCCTACTATTAGACCTGGCGTCCCACATTTCCAATATGCGGAGGTGCAACATCTTATTCTCTTCAGCAGCTGTTGATTCTAGTTGCAGAATAGCCGATGTCGGGCTATCCTCAGGACCGATGATTGATAGATTGCTTGCGGAGGCCATATGTGCCTTTGGATCTTATGAAGGAGGGGAGGCTAGACTACCAACAAAACCAACCACCAAAACCTGGCTAGTTTGCACACCTAACAACCTTGTTAGTTTTGAGACATTTAACATATAGGAAATCACACGTTGGGATGCAATGCACCTAATAGTTAAACGCTTCTACCATGTGTTTGAACGGTTGCATGTTTTATCCCGGCCTTAAACTAATCCTTTTTTCACTCAATATCTATTTTCTTTTATTTCTGCCTCTCTTTAATCACTCTCGATTTTTATGGCTATGATCGAATCCGATGAGGATTGCCAACGTATCATGACGCTGCATGAATCAGATCTTGCATAGTTCGGGAAGATCGAGAATGGAGTAAATAAGCTAACTTTTTTTTGTTTACTTTTATAAGACCATGAAAGCTTTAAGCAAAAGAAAAACATATTTGATTTTTGATTTTTTTTTCTTTTGGAATTCTCTAAAAAAATGCTTTTAAAAGAAGAAAGGGAATTTTTTTTTAAAATTTTTGATTTTGATTTTAATTATTTTTGAAAGAAAGACTTCTAAAATTCCTTTTATTTTGATTTGAACTTTGGGAATTTCAAAAGTAAAAAGAAAATATTTTTGTTTGAATTTTCATTTGTTTTCTCTTTTTCTAAAGAAGAAAGAAAATATTTTTGGATTTTGGATGTTACCTCTTAATTTTCGAAAGAGGGACTTTTAAGAAAATGTTTTGGATTTCTGAGTTTTTATTTATTTACAAAAGCACTTCTAAAGAAAAGCGAAAATATTTTTGGACTTCAATTTTTCAATTTCTTTTTGAAATAAAACTTTTAAACAAGGAAAAGATTATTTTTTTTATTTTTTTTTTTGAATTTTTGAGAAAAATATTTCAAAATAAAGGAAACCCGTATTTTGGATTTGCTTATTTGATTTCTCTTTTTATTTATTTTTCCATATGAAAGACTTCAGAAAGAAGGAAACTATTTTTGAGATTAAAAAACCTTTTTTTTTTTTTGAATTTTCTAAGGAAATGCTTCTAAAGAAGGAATTAAAGGAAAATATTTTTGGATTTTTTGAAAATTGGGGCCGGAACCGATGAGGTTTGCTTACGTATCTCACATCCGATGAGAATCAAACCCGCGTAATTCGATAAGTTTTGACGGAAAAGGGGAAACATGGCACTTGAAATTTTGGCTCATTTTGAAATGACTTTTCTTTTTTCAGAATTACGGCAGAGTTTCAGAATTTTGTAAATACCTACCTCTCACTTTTTTTTTTTGATTTTTTTTTTCATTTTTTATTTATTTTCTTTCCTTATTCTAGAAGTCGGTCAACATGCAAGCCGAAACAAACAGATGCGCAAGTAGCACGTAAGATGCATCAGGTTGGTCTTTTTAATTGGGTACACCTGTCCTAAACGGACCCAACCCCTGTGTTGAGTCCCCAATGTCAGATGCACGTGATGCAAACAAACGTACCTACTAGGGATCTGGCATGAGGCTATGTTATTCTAGGTTTAAAACCTGAGTTTATTGTTCTAGACCTGGCTTACTCGAGCGGACAGCTCGAGCCAAGGGGGCAGCGTACCGAGAATACAGAAGCTTCACCGGCATTGCAACTTGTCCGAACCTCGTTTTAAAATTGGGAAATGACTGTAACAAAAAAAGAAGTCACACGAAGTGCACACTTCCCAAATGATTTAGAAGACTTAGGGAGAAGAGGATTTCGTAATAATTTATATACAGTCCAAACAATATCAAAGCGGTAAAAAGCGGTATTTAGCACATTAAGCTCAAACATATAAAAATAAGATAATAAATAAAGTCAAGTGTAACAGTTATTCTAAGCTCGGATTCTGAACCCTGAACCAGAAGTTCTGGGTTCTTTTCCCTAGCAGAGTCGCCAGAGCTGTCACACCTCCTTTTTTACCACCCGAGGGCGGGTATAAGGGGGTTTTTCCAATTAAAGTGACATTATACTAAATGGGATTATTTATTTATCAAAATTTCCACTTGCGATAGTTTATTTGGTGTCCCAAGTCACTGTTTATTTTGATATCCCAAATCGAGGAAATTCTTATTTATAAAGTCCACGAACCAGAAATTCTTGATAAGGAATTCTGTTAACCCGGGAGGAAGTGTTAGGCATTCTCGGGCTCCGTGGTTCTAGCACGGTCGCTTAAACTATTGATATTGGCCTAAATATATGATTAATTACATGTTTTAAACCTATTGTGCATTTTTAACTTTATAACCCCTTTTAATTATTTTAAACCGCTTTTTAGGATTTATGGAATTATTTCTTGAATAAGTTACGATTGTCGTACATTTGCTGTTTTTGTACATATTGCGAATCGCGTCACATGAAATACACCCGCGACTTATAACACGTTCATTTTATTATTGTTCGAAGTTGTTATGATCGGGTCACTTGAAATGCACACCCGAATTTTGAAATTAGGCATCATAACTATGTCACGGGAACCGTACCCATAGTCACAATGGTTTATTAATCGTTCCTAAAGCAAACTACGATGTTCATAAATTATTTATTTTCCTATATTTGATTATAAGTGATGAGAAATAGTTAGTTACCGAAAGGAGAAGAGTAAAGACTTAAGAGGGATCTTAACGCCAAAGACACAAATATGCTTAGAACATGCCAACGATGATTTGTAAAACACTTTGTATTGCAAGTCAAGTTTGATCTGTAAATGCAAAAGAAATGGCTTTTGTGTTTAAAGGTATTCCAACTATGAGTAGAAGTATATATATATATATATATATATATATATATATATATATATGAAAATCCTTTCTTATAATTAATTCATACATCATGAACTGTAAAGGAACAAGAAGAAACGAAACTTCAAACACAACTTAGTAGTGCCTAGATTGTTAGTCAAATTCCATTATTCCAAAACAAAATTGGAACAGAGACTCCAAACTTTTGATGAGGAAGTAACAAACCAAGTTTACGAAACTTCATAACCATGTGACCTTTTTAAACGTATATATATATATATAACTAAGCATGATATATATATATATACATATAAAAAAAAAACTAAGCATGATCACGAGAGCAACAAGAATTTCATTGGAAATTCCTATCTGTTCTATTTCAACAGAACCACGTAAACATTTAATCTAAAAAAACCTCTATATTTTAGATAATCATTGAAAAGAATGGCAGAGACGTAGAATAATATATGTACTTGAACTAGAGCTCGAGAGCTATAATTCTTCAAAAAAAAATCACAGTCTAAGTTCGTGTTATATCAATATCAGTTCAGGTATTACCTGAATGATTCTTCTTCTATGTCTGAAAGAAATGATGTACGAGGGCATTTAGAAAAATCCAGTAACTTCATCGCATTCTAAGATGATAGGCAATCCTAAAAGCTGCATCAATATGTAATGCAAAAGCATCAACAAGGAGATATTAAATTCATGTTCACATCCATGCCGACTTTCAACATCTGGAGCGCAGGTCTACAGCTCCAAAAGCCAGACAAAAGGCAAAGAAATTAGCTATTTAGCAGGAAACAACTGAAATTAGTCCAAATAGAAACCAGAATCCAAAGAATCAAGCTCATCATTTCTTTGTAACTTCAACTGCCAACTGTCCACGTTTATTGAATTCTCAAAAAATCAGATGTTATGTTGGTTCAAATGAGCTATATCATAAGAAGCAAACTAAAGCTCCACTATTGGGCAGCAGTGAAACGAGCAAAAATAGCAACACGGAGTCAGCAAAATCAACGACCAAAAACAGCAAATCCTACCCAAGACGAAAGGAAATCGAGCGTCGATAATCAGTTCTCTTCAAATTTCCATTGAAAATATCAGCTTTTCTTGCATTTTTTTAGCTTTTGATTTTTAGATCTGGTTTTTGGCATTTTGCAGCTGCTACTGGATGGCTTAGGCGTGAAGTGAGGAAGAAGAAAGAGGGAATCGCTTGTTTTTGGGAATGGGGAGGGTCTCGTTATTTGTTTGGTTCTGGTTTTTGAGAAATCAAGAAAAAAGAAGAAGAAGAATAAGAAGAAGAAGAAGAAGAAGAAGAAGAAGAAGAAGAAGAAGAAGAAGAAGAAGGGAGATGGAGGGTGCGCCGTTTTCCAAGGGTAAGGGATCTGATCATTTTAGGTCTAGGATTTTCTTTTATCAGATAAGGGTAAAGGGGAATGAGCTTGGGTTGTGTGAGAATTGGGTAAAAGAATCACATTTGGATCATTGCACTTGCTCTTTGGGGTGACCCAATATCAAAAACCAGCCTTTTCTTTTATTTTCTTTCTTTTTCTTTCTTTTCTTTAATTAATTAAAATCCTAAATCAATCTATTTTTGTAGAAATTAAAATTCTTTATCTATATTTAATATTAAAACAACTAATTAACTTAAAACTATAGAAAAATGCTAATTTTAAAGGCTAAAATCTAAATATGTAAAAATGACCATTTTTGTGGTCATTTTTTTTGCTTAATAAAATTAATTCCTACATGCGAATTGAACTTAAGATGGCATAAAATTAAAATGTGACAATTTTTATGTATTTTCTCATGATTTTAAAATATCAAAAATGCATGAAATGCAACTAAATAAAGAAAAACTCCTAAAAATCAATAAAAATTATTTTTGGTCTATTTTTAGGAGTTATTTTCATGTAGGGCAAAAATTGTGGGCTCACAGCTGCCCCTCTTTGCTAGAATGAGCAACTACGAGCAATTTTTGCCCATTTGAAACTCCATTTGGAAGCATTTTGAAAAGGTTTGACCAAACCTTGCTTCAGAGGTTGCCTACATATCCTTGGCTATAAAAGAATCAGGTCGTTGTAGTACTGGATGTTTTGGTAGCTGGGACTACCGAAAAGCTGTGATTTCACTGTTGTTGCTACTGTTTTTGCTTGTTGAGCTCCTTATTACACCAAAATAAAAAAACAAAAGCTAAACTAGCTAAGCCTATCAACTACGAGTTACAAGATTCCTATCTATGAGTCTTCTGAAGCTTGATCTTGAGTTTTAGTTTGTTTTTCATGTGGACTCTGATCTGAATCTTGATGCTTGTTAGCTGCAGGTGCTGGTTCTTTCCTCTTCAGCTTTTCGGATCAAGGCGGGACTTGGAAAGCTTCTGACTTCAATAACACCTTGAGCAGTCCACAACTTTTCTCCGCTTTCGCACTTTGAGTTCAACTTCTTTTCTTATTTTTATTTTATTTTATTTGGATTGAGACTTCTTCTGTTGGTCATCTCAAACTTGTGCCTTATGGTAAAAACCTGTTCAGGCACCAAAACAAACAAACGAACGATATTTTTATGCCCCGGTTTTCACTAGAAAAATTTTGTGAGTTATTGCAACAAAATCTAAACTATTTCTTTATTGAATGCAAATAAAATCGGGATTGTGTATCCCTGAGAAAAATAGATTAGGGAGTGGAGACCATATATCTAAAACGAAATCAAATGGGGATCGGAGGCCCTAAGTTGGAAAGATTACCAGGTTATGCTGGAAAAATGACCGGGTTATGCCAGAAAGGTCCTCGGGTTATGCCGGGGAAGTCCACGGGTTATGCCAGGGAAGGTCATCGGGTTATGCCGAAAAAGAGAAAAGGTCCTCGGGTTATGATAGAGAGGTCCACGGGTTATGCCGGGAAAGGTCATTGGGTCATGCCGAAAAAGAGAAAAGGTCCTCGGGTTATGCCGGGGAGGTCCACGGGTTATACCCGGAGAGGTCATCGGGTTATGCTGGAAAAGAGAAAAGGTCCTCGGGTTATGCTAGGGAGGTCCACGGGTTATGTTGGAAAAGTTATCGGGTTATGCCGAAAAAGAAAAAAGATCCTTGGGCTATGACGGGGTCGGGGGGGTCTATGGGTTATGCCGGAAAAGAAAAAGGTCATCGGGTTATGTCGGGGAGGTCCACGGGTTATGCCAGGAAAATCAACAGGTTATGCCGAAAAAGAAAAAGGTCCTCGAGTTTTGCTGGGGAGGTCAATGGGTTATGCCGGGAAAGGTCATCGGGTTATGCCGAAAAAGAGAAAAGGTCCTTGGGTTATGCTAGGGAGGTCCACGGGTTATGCCGGGAAAAGTCATCGGGTTATGCCAAAAAAAAGAAAAGGTCATCGGGTTATGCCGGGGAGAACCACGGGTTATGACGGGAAAGGTCATCGGGTCATGTCAGAAAAGAGAAAAGGTCCTCGGGTTATGTTGGGGAGGTCCACGAGTTATGCCGGGAAAGGTCATCGGGTTATGCCGAAAAAGAGAAAAGATCCTCGAGTTATGCCGGGGAGGTCCATGAGTTACGCCGGAAAAGTCATCGGGTTATGCCAGAAAAGAAAAACGATCCTCGGGTTATGCCGGGAAAGTCATCGAGTTATGCCGGAAAAGAAAAAGGTCCTCGCGTTATGCTGGAAAAGAAAAAGGTCCTCGGGTTATGCCGGAAAAAGGTCCTCGGGTTATGCCGGGGATCAACTAGGGAGTGGGACCCTATACTAGAAAAGACTACCAGGCAACTAGGGATTGAGACCCTATGTTGGAAAAACGTAGCTAGAGATTGGAGACCCCAGGCTACCATGATTTTTGAATTTTCTTCTTCTTCCTTTCATTTCATTTTTTTTGTTTTATTTAAGAAAAATGAGTAAAAATGCGGGAAAGAATTTAGAGGAGACTTCCCTTTTGGATTGATTTTTGCCGCAAAGCTATTTCTAGCCCTTGCGCAGTTTGTGTTTGGTTGCACCTGCTTCTTGCAAGGTTGCTTTGGATTGCACCTGTTTCATGTTTTCAAACAAAGAACAATTGTTAGTTTGAAACGGTGGTTGGTTTTTTGGCCTTGATTGTTTCAATCACTCGATCTCGGTCCGACTTCTTGGATGAAGATCTCAACTGCAACTGCTTGTTCCCTGAGGACCGATTTTATTTCAGGCCCTGGAGAACCTTTGATTTTTTCCAGACTTTGCCATGACGGTTGGTCGGTGGAACTCAACTTTTTCGACTTTATTTGGCCTTCGTAGGCCTTTCGTTTCTGACTTCCTTTTCTTTTATTTTTTTCTTTCTCTCTTTTTTTTCTCTTTTTTTTTCCTTTTAACTTCGGAGCATTGGGAACTTTTGCTCCTCAAACTTTGGCGCAACGGCTAGTCGCGTGGGACTTAACCTTTTTCAACTTTGTTTCGCCTTTATAGGCCTTTCATTTCTGGCTTCTTTCTTCCAACTTTAATTTCAGATCATTTGGGTACCTTGGCTTTTCAATCCTTTGCCAAGACGGTTAGCCACATAGGACTTAACCTTTTCAACTTCATTTTGCCTTTGTAGGCACTTCAATTTGATTTTCTCCTTCCGAGAGTTTTGATTTCAAAGCATCGGCCGCCATGGCCAGTCGAGGTCAACTTGACGCCCTTGCTGAGGCTGGGTGCCTTATTGCACATTAGCTCGTGTCCAATAAGAACCCTGTAAATCAGTCTTGCCATCTCTTCTTTGTCTCAGTTTCGGAACAGAGTTAGACCGAAAGGGATTCAAAGGAAAAACAAACAGTGGAATGGATAAATGAATTTAAACAAGAGGTATACCTTTCGGGGAAAGGAAAGAAGGACTTATCTAGAGTACATGTGGACTTCAATGAACATGACATGCCCTTTGGACTGGATGCCTGATCCGTGCAAACCGTCCAACTCTCAGAAATTCATCATAGCTTTTGCCTCAAAATCGAGAAACCTTTCCAGGACTCTGTCGATGCCGATGGCTATGAGGATCCACTTTTCAATCAGGGGTGCCCTTTGCGGGTTTTCACGAGCTGACCTCTCTCATTTCTCTTCTCACCATCGCCTTATAGTGCTCTTTGCGAGTTTTCACTAACAAAACTCTCTCATTTTATTTCTCTGCTTACTGTCGCCTCACAGTGCCCGTGTGGGTTTTCACCAATAAGACTCTCTCATTTTATTTCTCTCATTTTTATTGCATCGGATCCAAGTGGTTGTATTCCCTGATCCTTGAACATTCTCATCGATTGATCAGAAGGACTTGAAAGGATTTGGGTAAAAATGATTTGGACTGAATTACAACTTTGGAACCATTTAGGCGGGATCATCGCCGAACCATTATAACATCTACCCCAGTTTCACGTTCGGGGAAAATTGGATTTTTATTTTGGTGTGACTGAACCCCAGTGAGAGGCTGCCTACGTATTCTTTCGGAATCAGGTCGAATGTAGTTTAGGGAACTTTGTTTTTGATTTTCTGTTGTTTTTCTGTTTTCTTTTGTTTTCCCTTTCTTTTTTTTCTTTTTTTTGGCAATCCACTAGGCAAACGCCTAGGGCTAGTTTTTATATATAGATAAATTGAAATCAAAAAATACATTGTCAGGTGGTCTAACATAATGAAAGTGATAAAATTTGACTTTTACATGACACCTAGTATCAATGTTGAGCATTAAACTCAACCTTGATATCACATTTGATCTAAAATGAACAATTCGTTTAAAAACTAGCCGATCATAATGGGTGACAATTGCAGCCTTGTTCGACTTTGTAAGCCCTATGGAACATATACCAAATGTACACTCATTGATTATTATGAATTCAATCGAACTTGTATTTCTGAGCTGCCTGCATATGTCGCTGCAGTTGCAATGAGTCTTGATCCAACTCATATCCACTCCAGTGCAATGCCATTCCTTCCATGTACTTGCTGCTATGATTTATTGATTGCATACAACTCCATCTTGTGTCAAAATCATGCTCTACGTACAGTGTCCTCTTCCGTAGCTGTTGAAATGGTCGATTCTGGGCATGCGTTTTGCCCCATTCCAGCCTTGTTGTTGTGCTTGTGGTATGAACCATTGCGGCGATAATGATTCCCCCTATTTTTTTTAGTGCTCTTGTAATCTGAAGCCATTTGCTGCATCTTGAGCATGTGCTGGGGCGTTTATCCAAAATGACCATTGCCTAGGTTCATAGTTGTCCTCTTGGACTGTAAAACAGAAGCAACTGTTAGCGAACCAACAACTCTCACATGCTACAACATGTTGTGCCTGCGTTTATGCATTCCAATGTCACCATAAGCCCAACTATCTGATGGTCACACTTTTGAATCTCAATTGTGCAGGACTGCTCAAAGCATCTGCAACGTAGCTCAAAATCACAGCCCTCAAAGTGTAAAACTTCAAGGACGATAGCCATGACAAAGGGTGTTGAGTTGATGGAATTAAGAGAGCAATTCCCAAAGATTATGTCCCCCATGCGTGTATGCATTTTGCCCAGCAAGCTCAACCATTTGCACCCACGCCTGCCTTGGCATTTCCAATATTGTCCATTTCGTCTATGCTTGCTTGACTTAGTCCCTTGATTCAAAGTCCCAAGATAAAGTGGTGCTGCCTATTGTTTTGCTCCAGATCTCTCGTTAATTTGAGGATGTCTGTAGTACTATGCATCATGCGTGCATATGGTTCCAAATGACACGCTTGGAATAAAGAAAGATAAAGTTGTGAAGCCCACGATGCTGCGTGCAATGTATTAAAAATATACACGAAGCACAATACTGAATTTGGCCATAATGTATCGTGCATTGTAATAAACTACAGGCGTGCGTTGTAATCCCCATGCTCTTGCCTTCTTGCTTCCTTCAAAAGTCACGCTCACCCTATGTGAATGCCATGCGTGCTCCTCCAGACATATGAGTAGTCTTCCTTGACCAAAATAGTATATTCCAATTCATTGTCCAGCATGTGTTACATTGCTAGCGTGCAATTCCATGCGAAAACATGCGTGAATCCCAGTTGGAATTTAAAATGTCCTCCCAACTCTTGAAGCTCCTCGGCCCAGTACGCTCCAGCACCCAAACAATTTGAATCTTGCTTTCATTAAAAAAAGGCTAGAAGCATGCGTGCATTTAAAAATCAAAAGAACAGCACTGGCTTTCGTGTCCATCTCTTCTCGAAATCTGGCGTTCTCCACATGCTTAAAGCTGCGATTACTTTTGTTTAATGGTAAGATTCTCCTTGAAATCATGATATCTCTTTACAACTTGTGCATTAGACTCGACTTCACTGCCCCATGCAAACGAGTTGGGCATTCTGTTCCTTTATTCCCTGCTTGTGCATATCATGATATCTCTTTCAAAAGATGGAGTACCATGTACTAATACCACCCTTTGAAATTGACAATCATGATAAGTCATCTCCACTTTACCATTCCCTGCACAGAAACACCAAATGTTAGTATAATAGAAGACTATCAAGATCTCTTCCGATAGGATTTGACCCTGCTGATCAGTTATGTCCATTCCGTTTCTCCTCCTCATTTTGCCTTTGTTCCACTCCACATTTATCTCCTTTTTGGATTTGTTCCTTCCCCTTGTCCTCCTAATTCCTTGCAACCTTTACTCTTATGTAAGGACATTGCATCTTATCTTCGTTAATGATCCTCCTTCCTTTTAAGTCCAGATCCCAGAAACCATGGCACTCAGTATTTCCTTCATCTAGAGCATAATTGGCAAGGTGGTCTGCTAATGTATTCCCTTCTATGAATATGTGAGTGACCTTGATGATACTTTGTTCCTTCAGTCTTAAAATCTCCTTTACATGTTCAGTAATATACCAAGGAGGCTTCCATGATTCCTCTATAATGTTCTTTAAACGCATAGAATCTGTCTGCAGCCATATCTAGAAATAATTAAGACTTTTGCACATCTTCAATGCCTCCGCAATAGCTAATGCTTCTGAAACATTGTTGGTTCCTTCAGAAATCTCCCTTCCTTCTGCATATATCAAATCACCTACCTCGTCCCTTATGCATAAACCAATCGAACTCCTCCCTGGGTTCCCTCTACATGCTCCATCCGTATTCACTTTGATCCACCCTCTTGAAGGAAATTCCCATAACACTTTATCATATTTCAGTCGAGGTGTGTACTGCTCCATCATTGTCAGTAAGTCCAGCCACTTGTGAGGCACGTGTAGTCCTGGCTTTTTCAGTTGGAGCAGAGCTTGCAAAGTAGATGACACCTGGTAAATAACTTTGCTCACTGACACTACTTCTCCATATTTCAAACTGTTTCTTCTCTTCCACAGTTCCCATACAATGCATGCAGGTAAAGCTTGTAATACTGGCTTCAATCTCGGTATAACTGGTGCTGTCCAACACTTTGTAATTGCTTGATGTAATGACAACCCATCTAATGAAATTCCTGCTCTCCTCAGGAAGTAACTCCAAACACTTCTGGCTGCATTGGATGTGAAGAACAGATGTAGTAATGACTCCTCCTTAGGATCAGCACAGCACCAACATTTAGATGGCATGGAGTATCCTAGTTTACACAAGAAATCATCAAGTGGCAGTTTGGCTTTCCACACCTTCCACAGGAAGAAGGATATCTTGAAAGGTAAACCTTTTACCCATATCATCTTGTAAGCTAATCTTGGGTTGGCTCTTCTTCGCAGGTAATCCCATGCAGATTTTACTGTAAAATGTCCCCTTGTTTCAAGCATCTAGAAGGAAGTATCTAACTATGAACTTTCAGTTAGTGGTCTAATATTCTGCACAATGCGGTGTGCCAAATCTTCAGGTAGGCTCTCAAACATTTTATCCACATTCCACATACCATTTTCACCAGATCATTTACATTATGAATATCGTCATCGATACCAAACTCTGCAGGCACTTGAAAATATAAGGCTCCCAACTCAGTCCAATTGTCGAACCAGAATTGAGCCGATCCCATTCTCAGTTTCCAGTAGATTTGATGCTCAATCAAGTCCCTACATTCTAGAATTTTTCTCCACACGTGGGATCCACGCTTCCAAGGTACAATTACTGCATTTAGTTTTTTGCAGTACTTTTGACTAATAAATGCACTCCATAAAGTGGGCTTAGTCCTGAAATTCCACCACAATTTGCAGAACAGTGCCTTAGATACGCCATGTAGGGACCTTAACCCTATGCCTCCCTCCTCAAAAGGCATACAAAGGTTAGTCCAAGATGACCAATGTTTAGTGCTCCCTCCTACATTGCTGTGCCAGAAAAACTTGGCAAAAATGCTATGTAATTTGTTGATCACATAAATTGGAGGATTAACTACTGACAACATATGAATTGGGATACTCTGCAGGACATTTGCAATTAAAATAGCTCTGCCTCCTAGAGATAGGAGTTTGCCTTTCCATGACTGAAGTTTGTCCATAACCTTGGCGATTAATCCCTGGTAATAGTCTCCCCTTCTTCTTCCATAAAAAATAGGACAGCCAAGATAGGTCATAGGGAAATATTGTCTTCGTATACTTGTAATCCTTTCCACCTTGTTAATCACCTCATTATCCATTAAATGATGCAGGTATATGGCTGATTTGGCTTTGTTCACCAGTTGACCAGATGATGATTCATAAGCTTACAAAACCTCCATGACAAGTCTCAACGAAGTTTCATCAGATGAGCAAAAAATGATTGTATCATCAGCATATGATAGATGATTTATTTTTGGGCTCCATTTTGGCATTCCAAAACCACAGAAATACAGGTTAGTGTGTGTGAATTCAATCCCCGATAAAGTGCTTCTGCTGCCAGAATGAATAAAGTTGGTGACAAAGGGTCACCCTGTTTAACTCCCCTCGATGATTTGAAGAAACCATTAGGCTGACCATTTATAAGAACAGAGTACCAATTGTTCCCAATCAAATCAAAGATCAAGCCAATAAAAGCTTCAGGAAATCCCATTTTCCTTAGTATTTTGGTCAGGAATAGCCATGATAGCTTATCGTAAGCTTTTGTCATATCAAGCTTAATCACAACGTTTGGACCTGCTTTTGTTCTCAACCTGATATCCGTAATGATTTCTTGAGTTAACAGCACATTCTCAACTATGCTTCTGCCCTTCACAAAACCTGCATGTTCCTCCGAGATTATGTTTGGTAATAATTCAACCAACCTCTCATGAATAACCCTAGAGAAAATCTTGTTAACAAAGTTGCTAAGACTGATTGGTCTCATGTCCGCAAAGGTCGTAACTTCTTTTTTCTTTGGTAATAAAACCAGGTTTGTGTGCGTCACACTCTTTGGCAACTGCTGACCGCAAAAGAAAGCCTTGACCATGCGGACTACATCTTCTTCAATAATTTCCCAGCATGTTTGGTAAAAGGCTCCATTGAATCCATCCGGTCCACCAGCTGAGTCTCCATTCAACCCCATAACTGCTCTCTTCACTTCTTCATTGGAAGGCAAGGCCATAAATCTTTCATGTTGATCATTATCTACCATTGAAGGTACATGATTTAGAATGTCAAAATCATTTGGAACTGCAGTCTCAGTAAATTGATCCTTGTAGAACTTTATTGCTTCTTCTGCTATTAAGTGATCTTCTTTTATCCAGTTACCAAGGCTATTCTGGATCCTTGATAATTTCAGTCTCTTCCTTCTCCCATTAACTTGAGCGTGGAAGAATTTAGTGTTTCTATCGCCATCTTTGAACCATGACATGTCAGCTTTTTGTCTCCAGAATTCGTCTTCTAATGCAAGATATTTAATCATTTCAGCTTGGACCTGTTTTAATCTTTGTCTATTCATCTGTGTAGGATTGACTTCAAATTGTCTTTCATGAACCAAGACCACCTCCTCAAGGCTTGCAATCTTCTGGAATATATCTCCATATGTAGCTCTGCTCCATGTACATAGTGCTTGTTTAAGCTTCTTTAACTTGTAGTTAAAAATGCAGAAAGGGTTAGCACTAAAATCAACATTCCAATTCTCCCTTACTACATCTTTGAAGGTTTCATGCTTTGTCCAGAAGTTAAAAAATCTGAATGACTTCTTAATTGGAGGAGTTTCTATATCACTTTTTATCAGCATTGGGCAATGATCAGACCTACTTTTGGATAGGTGAGTTATCTCCAATCCAGGAAATGTCTGTTGCAATTCATTATGGCCAAAACATCTGTCCAATCTTTTAAATATGCAGTCCTCCTCTGATCTTCCATTCCACCATGTAAATATGTTTCCTTTAAAACCCAAGTCTGTCAAATTGTAGGTATTGATGCAGTGTCTGAAGTCATCTACTTCAATGAGAGAAACTGGCAATCCCCCATATTTCTCTTCCTCATCCCATATCATATTAAAGTCGCCTCCAACTAGCCAAGGTACTGTCATATCTGATGCCATTGCATACAACGTATCCCATAGTTCTATTCTTTCAGTGCGATCACATTTGGCATAGACTAGTGTAAGGATGAGCTCAACATGTGTTTAAGAGTGCATTAATCTCAAAGTCAGCTGTTGAGTCATGTTATATAAAATAGTAACCTCAAAAATTTCATCAATAAAAGCCCAAATCTTGTTTGACACATTCATCACAGCCTGTGCCAAACCAATTCTTGCTCTATACCTCTCCATTTTGTGAGACTGTTGCATAGGCTCAAGGATGCCTATGAACTCAAAATGATGTTTTATGTGCATTGTAATCAACCTTTCAAATGTTTGCATTGTGTTTACTGACCTGACATTCCATATAATGGCATCCATTAAATGTTTTGGGATTTGGACAGTGTTCTCCTTGTTTGTACTCCACTAACTGGGACAGTAGAAGTCTCTTTTGACTGTTTCTTTTTTCCCTTTGATGCAGATTTTACTAGTTCAATAAGCCTTGGCGACAGATCTCCCTGCTTGGCAACATTAAGGAAATTTTGTGCAGTGGATTCCTCATCCATGTCTCTACCTTTAAGTTCTGCATGGTGAACTTGATCATGTGCTTCTACTACTTCTTTTGATGAAACAATATCCTCTGCCTGGTTGATAAGTTCAGCATCTTTTTCAGCATGTTCATTGGGCAACAGCATTGTATTGTTCAATGGAACGTTACTTCCAGCTACATCTTGCATGGTGCTCAATGGAATAATACTTCTTGCATAAACCTGCACTGTCATAGCTTGGTTCTTGTCTGCATTCTTGTCTTATTTTTTGTCTGCATTTTCAGCTTCTTTCAGGACATCACTAACAACCTTATGTGAAGTCCCTCCTGGATCTATAATATTATTGTTCCCCTCTTTTGTCTTTTCTGTTGCTGCATTTGTGCATTCACTGATACTTGGAATATTGATTGCATTGGCATTACCATTAACACTTTGATCCTTATCTTCCACTTCATTTCCTCCAAATTCTCCATCACTATGCATTGTATCTGGAATCTGACCATCTGCTAAGTCTTCCTCTATTTGGTTGAGCCATAATCTCCCTCCTGCCCCTTTTTCTTTTTCATTGGTCCTGAATTTCTCAAAATCTGTATCTTCAACAAATTTATTTTCTTTGTTGTTTGCTAATTGTTGTTCAACTTTGGTGTCCTGTGAAGGAATATCTTGACATGAAGTATTGACTTGAACCACATTATTTTTGAATGCCATTTGGACCCAGTGGGCAGTTGACTCATTGTGAAAATGCTGTTCATTCCCCAAATCTTTTTGTACACAATCAGCTGTTGATTCCCTATTTGCAGCATGATTTCTTATTGCTGTAGGATTGAAAGTAGGTGTTGCAGGGTTCAGTTTGTTAGGTTGTGTCTTGGATGATTGTCTCCTAGATGAGCTTGGAGAAGTTACCTTTTGTACCATTTGTCTAGTTGAAAAATCAAATTCCTGCTCCTCTGATTCATTCTCTACACCTGCTGTGGAATTATTTTGCTGAATATCATTGTTGCCTGTGGTTTTTTGAACTGGAGTTTCCTCCACAGCTACCAGTTGGTTGCCTTCATTAATCTCACCATTTTCAATTTGTAGCACTGCAAATTGGTTGGTTGTTTGTATTTGTTTTGTCACAACTGTATTGTTAACAAGAACCATTTCTTTCCCTTGTGCAGTAGTACCTTCAGCTTGTTTGCCTTTGTTTAGTAACCTATTGTCGCGAACTTCCTTCCATTGAGGGCCTGCATTACCAACTATCTTACCACTAGTAAAGATCATCAAAGGAGCATCATGTTTTGCAGGTTTCTTAGTGCCTTGTTTCACATTTTCGAAATTTTCCTGTTTCTTAGTGCCTTGTTATACCTGCTCGTCTACTGTTGTATTCGCCATCAATTCCAGATGAATTCTCCAACATTCCATCATGTCATGGCCTTGTAATTTACACTCCTTTCAATACTTGGGTAAATAATCATACCTGATTGATACCCATTCAGTTCTAACACCACCTGTTTCTTCATTCTCGATGTCCATACGCACTTTAGTAGGATGATCATCGAGCAGGTCAATTAAAACCTTAACGTGTGCACAGCTTGGCACTGTTTTGTTAGTAGTAGCCAAGTCCAGATGTTGTGGCTTTCCCACAGCTGATGCTATTGAAAACAGATATTCTTTGACAAAATATGTGGGTAGCAGATTTGGAAACGAAATCCATGCCATTACCTTGGGTGTTTCCTCCCCGACCTTGAATTTAGCATCGTAAATTAATGTTCGCAATTGGTATTCCTGTCCAGTCTTGTCTTTCACATAATACACACTTTTCGATGAGAATTCGACAAAATCTTGCCATAACGTCAATCTTATTAACACATGCCTATCACGAAGGTGACCAATAGTACACTCACCTTTAATTCCACATTGAATCGGGATAATTCGACGTAGTTCCTTAAGCTCAGGCCATCCATACGAAAATTTGCACACAATAGCATATTGCAAATCCTTGATCTTGTTCATTCGATCTACCTCTGCTTCAGTGAACTTAACCATTGGTTGTCCTTGAAGTAAGACTGGTCGACGAAATAGAATAGGTTCAACAGTACATTGTTTTGACGTGATTCCTTGAACTGGTGCATTGATCGTTGCTGGTTTCAGAATAGTTGAGTAATCTAAAGGTTTGTGAATTGTTGTAGGGTTGTTTGTAATGGAGGGGGATGCTTGGGAGGGCAGACCAGCCATTGTAGGTGACTGGTCGCCGGCCTTAAAGGCCATGGACGACGTCAATGCAACAACTTTTGTTTCTAGAATCTGTTACGCTAAAGTGAACATCGAGTTCTTCCACACTCCTTATTTTTTTCCTTTCTTTTCCCTTTCCTTTTCCTCTTTTTCATTTTTCATTTTTTTTATTTCATTTTCTTTGTCTTTTCTTCCTTTTTTTGTATCCTTCTTTTCTTCCCTTTTTTTCATTTTTTTCATTCATTTCATTTTTCAATAATAACTTCCAAGTTCCAAAGAGGGTAATCAAAGAATGGGAGCAGGCTCAAAGGTTTTGCAAAGGTTTGATAGTGCTTGGTAGCGAGAATAAAATCCTTCTTCATCTCGACCGGAGAACATTAATGTTATATAGAGGATCCAACATAGTACTTTTTGGTTGCATTTGAATTAACGGTTGTTTCAAGGACATTTCCTTCTATGTGTCCCAAATACAACACACTCTTTTGGCAGCACTCTTGTTGTAATGTATGGACCTTTCCAATCTAGAACCAATTTTCCTTCAGATATTCCGAGTCTTCGTTTTATTTCCTTAAACTTATCTTCATTGCATTCTGATTCTTGATTCATTATTTCGAAGTCTGACAGTGTTTCAGGATCTGGGCATAATGTTCGCAAGCATGTCATGTTATTGAAATCTGCATTTAACGGAACAAAAAAGAGAATACGAAAAACGACAAGATTAAGAAAAGAGTCATTCCTCGACAATGAAAATTAATTTCATTTGATTTTTAATTTTTTGATTTTTTTCCAGTTTTTTTTAAGATAGAAGGGTTTACATCGGAAAGTAAGACAATAAAGTAAAACATTCGGATCACACCCTGAGATAATCCGGACGCAGAAAGGATAGCAAGACTGGCTACCGAGACTCCCGTCTGATGGGGAATTTTTATGCTTGGCGACCATTTTTTGGCTTTTCTTCTATTTTGGCAATGGCTGCAATGGCCTTCAGTGCCGGATCAAATTTCTCATCTTCTCAAATCATTCTGACTATTGGCCCGCTGTAGTGTGCAGATAATAGATTTTTCATCACATCAAGAGCTTCTTCATCTTGAAAAACAATTCTTTCAGCTTCAATCAAATCTTCAACTGCCTTTTTGAGGGTCCAACAGTCCTCTGTACTGTGTCCCACTGCTCCTGAGTGGTATTCATATCTAGCATCAGCTTGGTGCGAGGGGACTCGGGGTTCGGTCGGTTCGGGGCCACTAGCTGCAATAGATTTAGCCTAATTAGCTTTTGGAACAAGCTTGGATACGATTCACTAATAAGGGTGAACTGATTCTTTCCGAAAGGCTCTTTTGGGTGAGGATTATATTGGGGATCATTTGGTTCGGAATTATATGGAGCTTGGTAAGGATGGGCATTTCTGGGAGGTGGAGCTCGATTTTGTGTATAATGTTGTAGCCGCGGGTAAGGTTGTGCGTTCATCACCGCATAAGGAGGTGGTGCCACGGCATAAGCAGCATCTTGAAGGGGATAATAATGTTGAAGGACCTCAAGAAGCATATATGATTTGCTCAATGACCTGTGGGCCCCCTCGAGCTGGAAACTATCATGGCTCCTTCTTCTCTTCCGTTTCCATTTATCAAACCCTCTGAACCATTTTGAACATCTAGTGATGTGGCTTTAAAAGCAGCATGACTCAAGATTCGACCCATTTTTAGCCCACTTTCTACCATCTCCCCAATTTTGATAGCCTCAGAAAATGGCTTTCCCATATAGGAAATCTTGTTATGGAAGTAGTCAGCCTCTTGAGCCTGCAGAAAAACCGTGACCATTTTAGTTTCGTCCATTGGAGGCTTTACCCTAGCAGCTTGCTCACGCCATTTGACAACATATTTGTGGAAGCTTTTCGC
Organism: Nicotiana sylvestris; assembly: GCF_000393655.2. Lineage (NCBI taxonomy): Eukaryota > Viridiplantae > Streptophyta > Magnoliopsida > Solanales > Solanaceae > Nicotiana > Nicotiana sylvestris. The sequence continues at coordinate 77,963,430 of NC_091062.1, read as the reverse complement.
GGTTTTCTTTTTCAAATTCGACAAGGAGTTTCTGTCGAGAGCGATGTCCACATTATATTAAAACTGGCGGACAAAACCTTGGGCCATATCGTCCCACACGTGCCAATGGGTAGTTTCTTGATCTATATACCACTCAGAAGCGATTCCGGTGAGGCTTTTCCCAAAATAGGCCATTAGCAGCTCCTCTTTTCCAGCAACGCCTCTCAACTGGTTACATTATCATTTCAGGTGAGTGACCGGGTCTCCATGCCCGTCGTACTTTTCAAATTTTGGCATCTTGAAGCCAGCTGGCAAGTGGACATGGGGAAACACACAGAGGTCAGAGTACGAGACACTCTTTTGGCCACTCAAACCTTGCATGTTTTTCAGGCTTTGTTCCAAGCTCTTCATCTTTTGAGCCATTTCCTCTTGCTCAGGATTTTTAACAACCTTTTCTTGCTCTCCCGAGAGATCATATTGCGGAGGTTTAATGAAAGAGTACAGGGTCACATATGTTATTTCTGATTGAAGTTGTGGATGCTGAAAGGTGAACATTGGAGGCTCAACATACGGTCGTGGTAAAGTTGGTTGTGTTCTAATGCAGACTGGTGCTGTAGAGAACAATATTGGAGGTGCCCAGGAAACTGGCGCATGGGGGCGAACCACAGAAGGCAAGACAGGATCATTGAACGGCATTGGAGGGTGCCCGCATGGGATGAGCGGGTTGCGGACAGGGGGCTTGGTAACCTCACTTGACCTGGGGATCAACTAAGGGAACCCAGGGATTGCACTTGGTGGTTCCCTACTATTAGACCTGGCATCCCACATTTCCAATATGCGGAGGTGCAACATCTTATTCTCTTCAGCAGCTGCTGATTCTAGTTGCAGAATAGCCGATGTCGGGCTATCCTCAGGACCGATAATTGATAGATTGCTTGCGGAGGCCATATGTGCCTTTGGATCTTATGAAGGAGCGGAGGCTAGAATACCAACAAAACCAACCACCAAAACCTGGCTAGTTTGCACACCTAACAACCTTGTTAGTTTTGAGACATTTAACATATTGGAAATCACACGTTGCGATGCAATGCACCTAACAGTTAAACGCTTCTACCATGTGTTTGAACGGTTTCATGTTTCATCCCGACCTTAAACTAATCCTTTTTTCACTCAATACCTCTTTTCTTTTATTTCTGCCTCTCTTTAATCACTCTCGATTTTTATGGCTATGATCGAATCCGATGAGGATTGCCAACGTATCATGACGCTGCATGAATCAGATCTTGTGTAGTTCGGGAAGATCGAGAATGGAGTAAATAAGCTAACTTTTTTTGTTTACTTTTATAAGACCACGAAAGCTTTAAGCAAAAGAAAAACATATTTGATTTTTGATGTTTTTTGCTTTTGGAATTCTCTAAAAAATGCTTTTAAAAGAAGAAAGGGAATTTTTTTTTTTTGAATTTTTGATTTTGATTTTAATTATTTTTGAAAGAAAGACTTCTAAAAATTCCTTTTCTTTTGATTTGAACTTTGGGAATTTCAAAAGTAAAAAGAAAATATTTTTGTTTGAATTTTCATTTGTTTTCTCTTTTTCTAAAGAAGAAAGAAAATATTTTTGGATGTTACCTCTTAATTTTCGAAAGAAGGACTTTTAAGAAAATGTTATGGATTTCTGAGTTTTTATTTATTTAGAAAAGCACTTTTAAAGAAAAGCGAAAATATTTTTGGACTTCAATTTTTCAATTTCTTTTTGAAATAAAGACTTTTAAACAATGAAAAGTTTTTTTTTAAAATTTTGTTTTTAAATCTTTTTTTTGAATTTTTGAGAAAAATATTTCAAAATAAAGGAAACCCGTATTTTAGATTTTCATATTTGATTTCTCTTTTTATTTCTTTTTCCATATGAAAGACTTCAGAAAGAAGGAAACTATTTTTGAGATTAAAAAACTTTTTTTTTTGAATTTTCTAAAGAAATGCTTCTAAAGAAGGAATTAAAGGAAAATATTTTTGGACTTTTTGAAAATTGGGGCCGGAACCGATGAGGTTTGCCTACGTATCTCACATCCGATGAGAATTAAACCCGCGTAATTCGATCAGTTTTGACGAAAAAGGGGAAACATGGCACTTGAAATTTTGTCTCATTTTGAAATGACTTTTCTTTTTTCAGAATTACGGCAGAGTTTCAGAATTTTCTAAATACCTACCTCTCACTTTTTTTTTATTTTCTTTTTCATTTTTTATTTATTTTCTTTCCTTATTCTAGAAGTCGGTCAACATGCAAGCCGAAACAAACAGATGCGCAAGTAGAACATAAGATGCATCAGGATGGTTTTGTTAATTTGGGTACACCTGTCCTAGACGGACCCAACCCCTGTGTTGAGTCCCCAATGTCAGATGCACGTGATGCAAACAAACTTACATACTAGGGATCCGGCATGAGGCTATGTTATTCTAGGTTTAAAACCTGAGTTTATTGTTCTAGACCTGGCTTACTCGAGCGGACAGCTCGAGCCAGGAGGGCAGCGTACCGAGAATACAGAAGCTTCACCGACATTGCAACTTGTCCGAACCTCATTTTAAAATTGGGAAATGACTGTAACAAAAAAGAAGTCACACGAAGTGCACACTTCCCAAATGATTTAGAAGACTTAGGGAGAAGAGTATTTCGTAATAATTTATATACAGTCCAAACAATATCAAAGCGGTAAAAAGCGGTATTTAGCACATTAAGCTCAAACATGTAAAAATAAGATAATAAATAAAGCCAAGTGTAACAGTTATTCTAAGCTCGAATTCTGAACCCTGAACCAGAAGTTCTGGGTTCTTTTCCCTAGCAGAGTCGCCAGAGCTGTCACACCTCCTTTTTTACCACCTGAGGAGGGTATAAGGGAGTTTTTCCAATTAAAGTGACATTATACTAAATGGGATTATTTATTTATCAAAATTGCCACTTGTGATAGTTTATTTGGTGTCCCAAGTCACTGGTTTATTTTAAAATCTCAAATCGAGGAAATTCTTATTTTTTAAAGTCCACGAACCAAAAATTCTAGATAAGGAATTCTGTTAACCCGGGAGAAGGTGTTAGGCATTCCCGGGCTCCGTGGTTCTAGCACGGTCGCTTAAACTATTGATATTGGCTTAAATATCTTATTAATTACATGTTTTAAACCTATTGTGCATTTTTAACTTTATAACCGCTTTTAATTATTTTAAACTGCTTTTTAGGATTTATGGAATTATTTCTTGAACAAGTTACGATTGTCGTACACTTGCCGTTTTTGTACATATTGTGAATCGCGTCACATGAAATACACCCGCGACTTATAACACGTTTATTTTATTATTGTTCGAAGTTATTATGATCGGGTCATATGAAATGCACACCCGAATTTTGAAATTAGGCATCATAACTATGTCACGGGAACCGTACCCATAGTCACAATGGTTTATTAATCGTTCCTAAAGCAAACTATGATGTTCATGAATTATTTATTTTCCTAAATTTGATTATAAGTGATGAGAAATAGTGAGTTACCAAAAGGAGAAGAGTAAAGACTTAGGAGGGATCTTAACGCCAAAGACACAAATATGCTTAGAAGTATATTCCAACTATGAGTAGAAGTGTATATATATATATATATATATATATATATATATATATATATATATATATATATATATATATGAAAATCCTTTCTTATAATTAATTCATACATCATGAACTGTAAAGGAACAAGAGGAAACGAAACTTCAAACACAACTTAGTAGTGGCTAGATTGTTAGTCAAATTCCATTATTCCAAAACAAAATTGTAACAGAGACTCCAAAGTTTTGATGAGGAAGTAACGAACCAAGTTTGCGAAACTTCATAACCATGTGACCTTTTTATATGTATATATATATATATATATATATATATATATATATATATATATATACATATAAAAAAACTAAGCATGATCACGAGAGCAACAAGAACTTCATTGGAAATTCCTATCTGTTCTATTTCAACAGAACCACGTAAACATTTAATCTAAAAAAACCTCTAAATTTAGATAATCATTGAAAACAATGGCAGAGACGTAGAATAATAGATGTACTTGAACTAGAGCTCGAGAGCTATAATTCTTCAAAAAAAATCACAGTCTAAGTTTGTGTTATATCAATATCAGTTCAGGTATTACCTGAATGATTCTTCTTCTATGTCTGAAAGAAATGAGGTACGAGGGCATTTAGAAAAATCCAGTAACTTCATTGCATTCTAAGATGATAGGCAATCCCAAAAGCTGCATCAATATGTATTGCAAAAGCATCAACAAGGAGATATTAAATTCATGTTCACATCCATGCCGACTTTCAACATCTGGAGCGCAGGTCTACAGCTCCAAAAGCCAGACAAAAGGCAAAGAAATTAGCTATTTAGCAGGAAACAACTGAAATTGGGCCAAATAGAAACCAGAATCCAAAGAATCAAGCTCATCATTTCTTTGTAACTTCAACTGCCAACTGTCCACATTTATTGAATTCTCAAAAAATCAGATGTTGTGTTGGTTCAAATGAGCTATATCATAAGAAGCAAACTGAAGCTCCACTATTGGGCAGCAGTGAAACGAGCAAAAATAGCAACACGGAGTCAGCAAAATCAACGACCAAAAACAGTAAATCCTACCCAAGACGAAAGGAAATCGAGCGTCGAAAATTAGTTCTCTTCAAATTTCCATTGAAAATATCAGCTTTTCTTAAGTTTTTTTTAGCTTTTGATTTTTAGATCTGGTTTTTGGCATTTTGCAGCTGCTACTGGATGGCTTAGGCGTGAAGTGAGGAAGAAGAAATAGGGAATCGCTTGTTTTTGGGAATGGGGAGGGTCTCGTTCTTCATTTGGTTCTGGTTTTTGAGAAATCAAGAAAAAAGAAGAAGAAGAATAAGAAGAAGAAGAAGAAGAAGAAGAAGAAGAAGAAGGGAGATGGAGGGTGCGCCGTTTTCCAAGGGTAAGGGATCTGATCATTTTAGGTCTAGGATTTTCTTTTATCAGATAAGGGTAAAGGGGAATGGGCTTGGGTTGTGTGGGAATTGGGAAAAAGAATCACATTTGGATCATTGCACTTGCTCTTTGGGGTAGCCCAATATAAAAAAACCAGCCTTTTCTTTTGTTTTCTTTCTTTTTCTTTCTTTTCTTTAATTAATTAAAATTCTAAATCAATCTATTTTTGTAGAAATTAAAATTCTTTATCTATTTTTAACATTAAAACAACTAATTAACTTAAAACTATAGAAAAATGCTAATTTTAAAGGCTAAAATTTAAATATGTAAAAATGACCATTATTGTGGTTATTTGTTTTCTTAATAGAATTAATTCCTACATGCGAATTGAACCTAAGATGGCATAAAATTAAAACGTGACAATTTTTATGTTTTTTCTCATGATTTTAAAATATCAAAAATGCATGAAATGCAACTAAATAAAGAAAAACTCCTAAAAATCAATAAAAATTATTTTTGGTCTATTTTTAGGAGTTATTTTCATGTAGGGCAAAAATTAGGTGCTCACATCACCTTCCTCTAGTTTTGAAAGTAACGGAGGGCTTAAAAAATACTTTTTCAAATCTCTCAAAGCCCGTTGGCATTCCGGTTCCATTCGAAGTTGTTTTTCTTTTGGAGCAGCATGAAGAAATGGTGGCATTTCTCTAATGACTGGGAAATGAACCTGCTCAAAGCGGTCAATCTCCCCGTGAGCCTTTGGACTTGTTTTACGCTTGACAGCTAGTCCGGGATGTCTTTAATGGCTTTGATCTTTTTTGGGGTTTATCTCAATCCCCATTTGTGATACCAGAAATCCTAGGAACTTGTCGGAGCTGACCCCGAATGCGCACTTCTCGGGGTTAAGCTTCATGTTATGCTTCCTTAGGATGTCAAAAGTTTCTTGCAGATGTTTAAGGTGATCATCTGCGTTTAAAGACTTAATGCGCATATCATCTATATAAACTTCCATAGTTTTCCCTATTTGTTTTTCAAACATCTTATTTATGAGCCGCTGATAGGTGGCTCCGACATTCTTTATCCCGAAGGGCATCACATTATAGCAATATGTGCCAAAATTTGTTATGAACGAAGTCTTTTCCTGATCCTGCAGGTTCATCTTGATTTGGTTGTACCAAAAATAAGTATTGAGGAAACTCATTAACCTATGTCCGACCGTTGCATCAATCATTTGATCGATGTTTGGTAGTAGGAACGAGTCTTTTGGGAATGTTTTATTCAAGTCTTTATAATCTACACACATGCGAAACTTGTTAATTTTCTTAGGAACTACTACTACATTAGGCAAATTACTTAGGCAAATTCTAGATACCTTACCTCTCGGATCTAACCGGTTTCAAGTAGGCAAATTACTTATTCTTTGACAAATTTATTCTTGGCTTCCGCAATAGGGCGTTTCTTTTGTCTTACCGGAGGGATGTTAGGATCCAAGCTTAGCTTGTGTACGGCCACTTCCGTTGGGATACCTTTCATATCTACATGCTATCACGCAAAAAAATCGGCATTATATTTAAGAAATTCAATAAAGCCAGACTTGAGCTCGGGGTGTAGCCTTGTCCCCAAGTGGAATTTCCTCTCCAAGAATTTTTCAAACAATAAAACTTTCTCGAGTTTTTCCGCTGTGGATTTTGTTGCATCCGTCTCTTCCGGTACCTGGAAGTATTTTGGCACCTGATAAGATTCTGATGCTTCTCCCTCCTGATTAACTTCACTTGATTCGGTAGCAAGCGTTGGTTCCCGTAATTGCTATGTCGCATGTTATTTCTCTTTACTACTGGAAACCGAAATTGAATTTATCTCCCTTGCTGCCGGTTGATCTCCCCTTATTTGTTTGATTCCTTCGGGCATTGGGAACTTTAGCAACTCATGATACGTCAATGGTACAACTCTCACCTCGTGCAACCACGGTCTTCACAGAATAATATCAAATCCCATATCACCGTGCACCACTTCAAAAGAGTCGTGTTCATCACTCATTCGACATTAATAGGCACCAAGATCTGTCCTCGGGTTGTCACGCTTGCGCGGTTGAATCCGGTGAGGAGTTTTGTGGCCGGAATGATGCTTTCGGTGAGTTTGGCTTGCTCAAATACCCTCCATTGTATGATATTGGCCGAACTCCCTCAATTCGCTAAAACACGTTTGATTTTAAAGTCTAATACATTTAAATAAAGTACCAAGGCATTGTTGTGCGGTAGCAACAATCCATTTGCATCCTCCTCTGTGAAAGTGATGTCATCTTTGGCAACTTCCTGGAGCCTCTTGCTATGGGTTATTATTGCCTTTGTCTTTTTTGCCGCAAAGAAGGTGACCCTGTTGATCTCGTTCCCCCCCTAAAATCATGTTAATCATCTGGCGCGGGGGATCTTCTCCTGCTTTCAAGGGCCCCGTGTTGTCACGGTTGTGGCCATAGTTATTCTTGGCCCAGTCACTTAAGAATTCTCTAAGATGCCCATTCTTTAATAGTATCTCCACCTCTTCTCGCAGATGTCAGCGGCCCCCAGTCCTTTGTCCCGTGGTATTCACACCACAAATTGGGATCTCTATGGCTGGGATCATATCTCATTGGCTTCGGGTATCATGTTTCTTTGATATTTCTCATAGCTGATCCCAACTCTACTAAACTGGCATTGAAATTATATTCTGATAGCCTGGGGTAGGAAAGATCCCGCTTACCTAATGTTTCTTTGTCCTACAATGATTTGTTCTTCCAATTGTGATTAGTCCTTTTGTCGATAGTAAACCTATCTGCCGATTGAAAGCCTCTGCCACGTACTTCGATTCGTTTGTAGGGCAAAAATCGGCCCCTCGAACATCCATGTAAACTCTTATGTCTTGCTCCTCATATATATTAGCTCAATAACAGACGTCAAAAGGGTGAAGATTGACTACCACTGGGGGGATGTGGTACTTGTGGAGATTCCTTCTCAGGGGGAGGATATAATGACATACAAGGCCAACTTTCTTAGTGTGTATACTTATCCATTTACCCTTGGCCCGATGGAGCCATCCTCGCCTCCAATAGACCCCGTGATCCTCGACTTCTACAAACGATATCGAGTAACCCTCGGCCAAATTTATCCTTCATTCTGGCGCATTGTTTACATGACCATATATTATGCGAACATGATTAAGGGGATGACCTTCACCCTCAATCACCTGGTCAGAATGTATAGTCCCCGACTCTTCTGTGGGGGCATGATTAAGCTCCATTGTCGGGCCTTGAGAGCCCTTTTTGCTTGTACCAACAAGGTTAGGAACTGAAGGTGGATGAGCTGTTTTGTCCGAGTTAGTACTTCAGACCCGATTCTAGTGGAGAGGATGCTGTTTCCTGAAAGGTGGAACATGAAACGTAAGTAGATATGTTAATTAAATGTTCCCTTGTTTCTTTTTGTATGCATCTCCCTACGAACTGACTTCCTCCGCCGATGCAACCGTCTTAGTGTACCCCAATGCAGTTAAGGACCTCTCGGGCTAGGTCAACTAGTTGGATTCGATTTGCCCATATGCCAAGTGCACGTAGCGCGATCTATCCCAGGCTCGATGGGAAGACATAGACCACGGTGAGCCTCCATTTCAGCTGTAATTGCATTTCATAAAAGAAATATTACTGATAGCGTCCTCATTCCCTGTGCTTATATTTTGCATCTGTGCAGGACTGGGGGAGGACCCCTTGATAAGGGAAGCACTGCTTGGTGAAGCGGATACCCCAAAACCCTATGAAGAGAGAAAAAAGGCAAAGGGGGTCGCCGACTCATTCTCCGAAACCCAAGAAAGCCAAAGTTGAGGAGCCTAAGGCTGACTCACCAACCTTAATTCCAGAATTTCAGGGGAGTCCCTAAGCTGAAGGTGAGAAGAAAGATTATTCCTCGGAAGCACCCGGGGGGGAGAAAGTCTGACCGCCCCACATACTACAGAGTCGATGGCTTCTAAACCGGAACTTGATTCCATTGTTGTCCTACCTTGGATTGAAGAGGTCTTCGAGGGTGCATCATGTGATATCCCTGAGTTACTTATTAGCAAAAACTCTCCTCGAGCTGAGGTGTATTTGTTAGGCGGTCCGGGGGAGCTTGGTTCTGAAGCTCTCCTAAAACAAGAGACGGCCCCGATTGATTCAGATCATTGAAGTGAGTGAATCCCCTTCGCGATTGGCTTTTCCCCCGAGGGAGATACAGGACGCCCAAAATAAAGAGTCTTCAAGCGCAGGGATGCCTGTTGGAGATAACAATATGCTTGAAAGGCTTTTTGTTGCGCCCGAGGATAAACCTGATCTTGACGTCTTGCTTATTTTCAATGAGATTGACATGCTCTGTGAGCAAGTAATCTTTTCGTAAATTCTGCTTGGTGTCCTAATTTTTGTCTTGCTAAACTCATTTCCTTCATGGTTTCAGGCCAAGGTGCTTTACAACTAGACCTTCGCCAGGTTTCAAACCGAGCTGACTCGTTACGAAGGTGAGTACAAGAAGCTCACTTTGGAAGCTGATGAGCTTAGAGCTCTTTCTACTAAGAGGGAGGAGGAACTCCATGGGCTTCAGGATTGTTTGGAGGCAGCGTCCTGAGACAGGACTCATCTCACTGAGCAGGTTATATAGTTATTGTTTTTTTTGTTGTCTACATGTTTACCCGAATCAGTGCTTTAACACCCTCGAGTCGATCTTTGCAGCTTGAGAAGAAAGATGTCCTAATGAAGGAGGAACTCCCAGCTAGGGACTCTGAAATTCTCGAACTTAAACGGCACGCGAGTGAGATAGTCTCTGAGAGAGATACCCTCCAGGGGGAGGTGGCCTCAATTGGGCATCAACTTGATGATGCAAGGATGGAGAGTAACAAGTACATGGATCTTTATACTGGGTTGGTTGCTGTATTATCCAAGGTTAGGGCTGAAGTCGAGGAGTTTGTCTCCTCGTACAAAGATGATGTTGCTACTGCAAATTCTCAAGATAGGAAAGTGTCCGAGGAGGCCGAGCTGCGATTGACCCAAGCTATGGAGAATGCCTGTTTAGAATCTCAGAGATGGGATCTCGAGGATATATATGCGGGGGGAATCGATTTGTCCATCGAGATCAAGAGGGTGAAGATCCTAGAAGAGGAGGCCACGACCCTGCTTTCCTCTGAAGACGAGTCGAGCAGTGACTCGGGAGATAATGAAAATGGAGGAGAGATCCCTGAAGGGGAAGAGGTCATTAAAAACCCGGGTGTTATGGCCGATGTTATTGAAAGCACAATTTCCGAGCGAGACGTCAAAGGCATAGCCCTGGTGGTAGATTAGGGTTTCATTTTCCTTTTTTTCCCTTGCAAGGGATTCAGACATAGGACTTGTAGATGCACCTTTGTGAACCTTCCAACATATATGTAAAGGCTTTTTCATCCTTTTTCTCTTTTCCTTTGATTTAAACTTTGATGTTCGTCAACGATTAGCTAGATGAATTGGGCTTGAGGTAAAAACCCTTAGGTTTACAAATCAGCCCTGAGGCTTGTTGGTTAATTGTTTCGGGCTCAGTATTCGAGTCGAGTTTCGACTCGAGCTCATTGACCCTTAAGTTTTCAAAATTTAAGATGGATCTTAGGCTCTTATGCGCTGGGTTGGTACGACTTTTAATTTTAAGCTGGCGACAGTGGCTCTTATGAATTGGGTCGGTATGACCTTTAATTTTAAGCTGGCGATAGTGTCTCTTACGCATTGGGTCAATACGACCTTTAATTTTAAGCCGGCGACAGTGGCTCTTACGCATTGGGTCGGTACGACCTTTAATTTTAAGCTGGCGACTGTGGCTCTTACGCATTGGGTCAGTACGACCTTTAATTTTAAGCTGACGATAGTGGCTCTTACGTATTAGGTCGGTACGACCTTTAATTTTAAGCTGGCGACAGTGGCTCTTACGCATTAGGTCTATACGACCTTTAATGTAGGCTTTATTTTCCCTCGTTAAAGACTTTTTGAAGTTTTTGTGTTCGCCCGACTCTTCGACGGCTTGACAAGAGCCTCGATTGTGAGCCGTTATGTAGCGATAAATGAGCACCTCGGGAGGTTTCGCTCGTTGGCTAAATTGTTTCGAAGCCTATTGTTTGGAGCTGATATGATCGAGGCTCTTTTGCTTATGCCGAGGGTAGCCTGATTAACCGGTTCTTTTTGAAGTTTTTTCAAAGTATTTGAAGGCCTGTGATTTTATAGCGACGGTCGCTAGTCCCCGAGATGCGTGAGTTTGGCCAGAGCCTTGTGACCATAGTCATTGTGTTTGGCCATAGCCTTTTTGTCCCCGAGTGAAGTAGTTTCGGAGTTTACATCGAGGTATGCCTTTTTAGGGGTCTTTACAAGTTCGGATGTATAGCCTTAACTTTAAGATCGGGATTTATGTCTTTTGTAAGGTCTTATAATTTTTAACATGCCTTACTTGAGGTCTTACAGTTTTGGTTACTTGGTACAAGAGAAACTCTTGAGGTATTACAATTTTTGGTGTTGCCTTATAGAGGTCTTATACTGTTGATAATGCCTCGTGGAGGTCTAACATTTTCTAGTATTGCCACATGGAGGGCTTTCGGGCTCAAGGTTGCCCGTTTGGCGTCTTACGGCCTTGAGTTTCTGATTTCTCAATGGGATGACAGCCTACGATGATCCCCGAGATGTCGAAAGTGTTTTGGCTCTGGAGTCGTTCTTTGTAAACTTGGTGTTGCCTCATTGAGGGCTTAGAGTTTGAAGTTTCCGACCCAGAGGTCATATGGCTTCGAGTTCTTGATGTCAGTCCCCGAGTATTCGGGAGGTTTTTTGGCTCTGGAGCCATTTCTCATAAAAGTAGCATACTTCTTTGAAGCGCGAAGCATTTTTGGTTGTAAAAGATACTCCTTTGATTACTTGGTACAAGTATACATGTTTTTGCCGTCAAGGGCTCAATTATTCTATGCGAACACAGTTCATTCAACCGTCTGGCCCGATACATCATTTTCCTATCGAGACCCTTTTTGGATCATATTCACTTCTTCTATAAGGTGATCTTCTAGGGGGATGCCCCCCAGTGTTCGAGGTTGACTGAAGAGAAGCCTTGAATATTTGTTAAGTTCTCCTCAGGCAGCATATAGATGTTGCCTCGTTAAAAACCTTGCTGGTAAAATCCCTATTGGGATAAAATCTGATCGAAGGAAAAGAGTGCAACATTTTTTTTAAAACCCAAGGTCTTCGAGCCGGGGGATGTTTCAGCGTCTTCCATCGGATACCTTAGCAATAGTAATGTTTGAGCATTGATAGGTTCCAATTGCTTGGAAGTTGTTCTCCTTTAATGTTACCGAGCTTGTAGGATCCTTTGCCAATTACTCCGAGGACGCGGTACGATCCTTCCCAATTTTGGCCTAGCTTTCCTTCATTAGAGTTTCGAGTGTTTAGGGTAACTTTCCTTAGGACTAAGTCCATGACTCCGAAATGTCGGAGATTTGTTATCCTGTTATAATACCTTTAGATCCTTTGTTTTTGGGCGACCATTCGAACCAGCAAAGCTTCTCGCTTTTAGTCATAGCCTTATTTTTTGAGCTCTTGGTGGTGTGTCAGAATCTAGCGCTTGGCTCTCCGACCTCTACCAGTATCAAAGCCTCGGCACCATATACTAGAGAGAAAGGCGTTTCTCCTGTGCTTGATTTTGGAGTTGTTCGATATGCCTATACCACTTCGGGTAATATTTCTCTCCATTTTCCCTTAGCGCTTTCCAACTTCTTCTTTAAGTTTTGAATGATGGTTTTATGTGTAGATTCGGCCTGACCGTTTTTACACGGGTGGTATGGTGTCGACATGATTCTCTTGATTTTGTAATCCTCGAGGAACTGTGTTACTTTGCTCCCGATGAACTGCTTCCCGTTATCATATGTTATCTCGGAAGGAATCCTAAACCGGCACATGATGTGGTTCCAGATAAAGTTAATGACTTCTTTTTCTCTTATTTTTTTGGAGGCCTGCGCATCCACCCATTTTGAGAAGTAGTCAATCATAAATAAAATAAATCTATCTTTACATGGTGTCGTTGGTAGAGATCCGACGATGTCCATCCCCCACTTCATGAATGGCCACGGCGATAAGACCGAATGCAGTTGTTCACCAGGTTGGTGAATCATCGGAGCAAATCTCTGGCATTTGTCGCACTTACGGATGAAATCTTTGGTGTCCTTTTCCATGCTGTCCCAATAGTAGCCTGCTCTGATTACCTTTCGGACTAAGGCATCGGTACCAGAGTGATTTCCGCAGGTGTCTCATGGATTTCTCAGAGCACATAATCTGTGTCCCCCGACCCCAGACATACTGCTAGGAGCACATCAAAGGTTCTTCTATATAGAGTTCTATTTTCATCGAGCAAGGATCGGGCTGCTTTGGTTCGTAGGGCCCTTGATTATTTTGGATCCGCGGGTAGTTTCCCACTTTCCAAATAATCGATATATTTATTTCTCCAATACCATGTTAAGCTAGTGGAGTTGACCTCGGCATGACCTTCCTTGATCACTAATTTGGATAGCTGAACAACAGTCCCGGGGAGTAAGTCATCTTCTTTGACGGATGATCCTAGGTTTGCGAGGGCATCGACCTCGCTATTCTGCTCTCGAGGTATGTGGACCAAAGTCCATTCTTTGAAGTGGTGCAATGTGACTTGAATTTTGTCTAAGTATCTTTGCATCCTGTCTTCTCGAACCTCGTAGCTCCCATTTACCTGATTTATTACCAGGAGGGAATCACATCTTGCTTCGATGACTTCAGCTCCTAGGCCTTTGGCCAATTCCAAACTTGAAATTATATCCTCATATTCGGCTTCATTGTTAGTCAACCTTGCAGTTTTTATAGATTGCCTGATTATGTCGCCCGTAGGCGGCTTCAGAACAATGCTGAGCCTGGATCCTCTTACGTTCGAGGCACCATTAGTGAACAGGGTCCATACCTCGGAAGATGTGCCTGCTTTTAATAAATGTTCTTTCTCTACCTCAGGTACGAGGGAGGTCGAAAAGTCAGCCACAAAATCTGCCAGAATTTGGGACTTGATAGCCTTTTGGGGTTGATACACGATATCATATCTCCCAAGTTTGATGGCCCATTTCGCCAGTCGGCCCGATAATTCGGGCTTATGCAATATGCTTCGAAGAGGATATGTTGTTAAAACACAAATATAATGGCATTGAAAGTAAGGTTTCAATTTTCGAGATGCGCTAATTAATGCAAGAGCTAGTTTTTCTAGGTGTAGATACCTGGTTTCGGCATCTCCCAGGATCCGACTTACATAATAAACAGGGAATTGCGTACCTTGTTCTTCTCGAACTAGAACACCACTTACTGCTATCTTGGATATGTCCAGGTATAAATATAGCATCTCATCCTCCTTTGGGGTGTGGAGTAAAGGTGGGCTAGTCAGATATCGCTTCAACTCCTTTAAGGCACGTTGGCATTCCGGATTCCATTCGAAATTGTTCTTCTTTTTGAGTAAGGAGAAGAAATGATGACTCCTGTCTGATGACCTCGATATGAATCAGCCCAAGGCTGCTATCCATCCGGTCAGCCGCTGCACGACATTCACATTGTTTACCACCGTGATTTCTTCGATGGTCTTGATTTTGTCGGGGTTGATAGCGATTCCTCTGTTTGACACCATGAAGCCTAAGAATTTACCCGAACCCACTCTGAAGGCACATTTATCGGGATTGAGTTTCATATTGTAGCTTCTGAGGATGTTGAATGTCTCCTACAAATGAGTCAAATGGTCCTCTGCGCGCAGGGACTTAACTAGCATATCATCAGTATAAACTTCCATGGATTTTCTTATTTGATGATCAAACATTTTATTAACTAGGCGCTGGTATGTGGCTCCCATATTTTTCATCCCGAAGGGCATTACATTGTAACAGTATGTACCGTACTTTGTGATGAACGAAGTCTTTTCCCTATCCCCAGTGTTCATCTGAATTTAATTATACCCCGAGTAGGCGTCGAGAAAGGTGAGGGTCTCATGACCGGCCGTGGCATTGATCAAGCGGTCGATGTTAGGCAATGGGAATGAATCCTTGGGGCACGCTTTATTTAAGTTTTTTTAATCTACTCACATTCTTAACTTATTTCCTTTTTTGGGAACTACCACCACATTGGCCAGCCATTCGGGATATTTTACATCCCTAATAGACCCTATTTTGAGGAGTTTTGTTACCTTGTCCTTGATGAATGCGTGTTTTATTTTGGATTGGGGTCTCCTTTTTTGTTTCACTAGTTTAAATCTAGGGTCGACACTTAGTCGGTGGTGGTTATTTTCGGTGGGATTCATGTCGTATCTAAATAGGACCAAGCAAAGCAATCAATATTATTAATGAGAAATTGAAAAAGTTTTTTCTTGAGTTCAGGGGTTAGTCCCGTTCCCATATATACCTTCCAATTTGGGACATGTTCGATTAAAACAGCTTGCTCTAGTTCTTCAATAGTCGACTTTGTTGCATCCGACTCTTCCGGGGCAACGAATGTTCGGGGAGCGAGGAAATCTTCCTTCTCATCCCCGGGGGTCTGTTTGCCTCCGGCTATTCCGAGGTAGAGTGTATAGAATTTGATGCCTCCCAGCGGACTGCGAATATTTCCTTTGTCGCGTGCTATTCTCCATATACAGTCTTTATGCCGTCCTTTGTCGGAAACTTCATCATCTAATGCAGAGTGGGCGGTACTGCCCTCATGTTGTGTATCCATCGCCTACCAAGCAATGTGTTATATCTCATGTCACCTCCGATGACATGAAATTTGGCATCCTGAACAGTACCGGACATGTTGACCGGGAGGGTGATCTCTCCCTTCGTTGCTTCACCAACCATGTTGAAGCCGTTAATGACTCGGGAGGTAGGTACGATCTAATCGAGCAGTCTGAGTTGTTTTACCACATTTGACCTGATTACGTTAGCCAAGCTACCTGGATTCACGAGTACATGTTTAATTTGAATGGTATTCAAGAGAAATAAAATTACCAGCGCATCGTTGTGTGGTCGAGTCAAGGTCTCAAAATCTTCCTCGCTGAATGCAAGGATGTCTTCGGACATGCAGTCCCGAATTAATCCTTCTGTTGCAGCGGACACTTTTACCCATTTGATCACGGGTCCTTGGGGATGCCTGTCCCCTCGATGATCATATGAACGACGTGCTAAGGTTTTCCCGTTCCGCTTCTCCTATCTGCCTCTCTTTCTTCCCAGGTGGGATTTTTCCGAGTTTTTTGTTGATTTCCTTGGCATGTACGCCCGTTAATGTGGGAACTGACATTAACGTGTTAGGCATTGCGTGTGGCCGTACCCATGAGGATCGGTTCTGGTGCACTCTCAGGTTTTGTGGTGGTACACCAATACCTGGAACAGCTATACCATTCTCTCCATCGTCCTCAGGGCCGTTGTTTTCGTGTGCGTTTACTAAGTAGACATTTTGACCTGAAATCAAAGATTCTTGGACAAGAAAAAGTGTGAAAGATAACTTGCGTTATGTAGTAAACCAGCAAGAGAACAACCACTATTATTTTTAGCCCCACGGTGGGCGCCAAACTGCTTACCTTGAAAATGGTAATTACAATTAAATTTGATTTTGTGGTTCTAAAAATACGTGATTTATTTTTATGCTAGTTGTTAAGCAGTAGATGCTAAGTGTGAGACTAGAAAATGAGATAAGAACTTGAAAGCAATATGTTTAAGTAAACCGAATGGTTGAGAATCGGGGCCTCGAGCCAGGTTATACGGGGCCTCAAGGTCGAGCTAGGTACTAAGTTGTGGACAGCCGATGAAGGACTAACAATTTTGGAAGTTTTGATGAAGGCTCTTTATGATCAATAAAGAGTAATAAATGAAGAACAATTAATGAAATACAATAAATGTAAGCAATACATATAAGTAATAGAATCAAGGGAGAATGTGTTTTAGTTGGAGAGCAGAGAATGTTCTTGTTTTTGTATTGAATGTTGTGTGTAATATCATGTGTGCAAAAAATAACAAGAGTCCCCTTTATATAGGAGGGAGAGTCCCAACATAGTACATATGCATTTATTACAAAAAAATGTAGCTGGTACAACTACTTAGCAGTCTGGTACAGACTGGTACTATTCTTGCAAGTGTTGTTAGCCTTGACCACGTGCCTAGGGGAACTTCCCATTTAAAACTCGAACTGTGCCCCCGGGCCTTCGAGGTAAAGCTACGGAAAGACATAACGATCGTAAGATCGGGCTCTCCGATTTTACCCCTATATACTATACTATAAACTTTGAATGGGCTTTACCTCCAAAATCCGGGTGCTGTATTTGACATTGTTTACGGAAGATGTTGATTGGCGTGTTGTTGCTGAATCGTGGCTAAATCATAACCTGTCATGACAAACTATTTCACTCAACAATACAATACGTTAAGAATGCAATTTTTTTTGATGTTTTTCTTACTGCTAACTTGCTAAGCTAGTCTATATTTGACGAAAGCTGCACGGCTGAACTGTCTAGAGAACTCAATTTTATACTAAATAAAATGGGAAAAGAAAGATATGTTTTATACTAAAACGATCAAGACACTAATAGTGAAGTCGTTGTAGTATAATGGTAAGTATTACCGCCTATCACCTGGGTGACCCGGGTTCAATTCCGGGAACGGTGCACAACAATGTATTTTCTTTAGCAAGAAAAATAATTTTCCTTTGGCGGGAACCATTAAACAGCATTTTGGGCTCGGTATGGAATGATTCTGAAAGAGGCTTTTTCGTATATATACCATATATGAAACTATATTACCAAATATGTTTATAGTTTGCTTATTACCCTTCATGCTAATAGTATTTCTACCTAATATATACAATGCATTAAATAAGGAATCATTGTAGCTTTATGATTCCTTATTTTGCGCGCTAAAAAAGAGAATTAAATATTTTCCAGATCTTCCCCAACGCAAATCACGCACATTCCATAATTATCGTCGTTTTCATTCTGATCTTCCACAAAGCAGAACAAGATTTTCCATACCCTATTTTTATGATACAATCTTGTCACGCCCTAAAAACCGAGGGGCGCGACCGGCGCACGACCGGGTAGCCCCCAGCCAAGCGGACCTGGGTTCCTTTCCTATTCCACGTGATACCCTACGTTTCCATTACCCATTAACCAAGTGAAATAGCCATTTATAAATTTAAACACATTCTTACGAGATTTACATAACATACATAGTTACTTAGCGTGGTTTACAAGTTATAATGCCCAAAATACATAAGTACATAACTCACATTTCCTGTCTACAGAGCCTCTAGAGATACAAAAGAGTGTTACAATACTTGCCGATAACAAAGCTCCGGCTATACCTTACGCAAATACCAAAATAAAATTTTAGGGAGGATAAGCAGCATGAGCCACGCAGGGCCCCGAGAGGAAAGGGGCTCACCAATTCAGCTTATGGGAGGTGAAGGAGTGCTACTGTCGGTGGGCTGGAGTACCTGTTATGGGACCACCTACAATCATAACACGAATGTAGCGCCCCCGGCAAAAGGGACGTCAGTACATTTAAATTGTACTGGTATGTATGAACAAAATTTACCCCAAGTAAAATCAAGAAATACACAGATAACAAACAGTAATAGAATCAACAATCAAATGCACATGAAAGGAACAACCAAAGCCAAACAAACTCCACAATCTCTCCTTTTCCCCTTTCAACATTATTTCATCACATCAATGATTTCACAACTTTCACATATTTTTGTTTCAATAGTGATTTCGATCACTTTTCCACCCTTATTACCTCGTCCACCCTTATCACCATAACCCACACCTTATAACTTCGTGTTGCGGCGTGCGACCCGATCCCACCGGACAATTACATTTCACACAACAACAATAGTTCACAGTTCAATCACATGGCTTCAGGCCATCCAGAATATCATTTCACAACAACAACAATTCACAAGAATTTTCATAAATATCAATACCAATTCCATCATATACGATAACCCGTATACAATTCAAGTCACAACGATAATTTCCCACAACAAGTCACCGATGATATTACCACCATTGTTTCAATTGCATCAATTACGATTTCTTTTCTATCATTTGTTACACAGCTCTTTCCACATAACCATATTCACATACACACACTTGGTTTGTTGCCATTTATTTACGCCACTATACACATTCCCACGTTTGGACACATTAAGATTCTTTCATCGGTTAACACATACTTCCATGTCGACATCCTCAAGCATTTACAAACTTTGCACATAATAAGATAGGCACATCAAATCACTTCTCACAATCACATATAACTTGGTGGTATGGAAATCAACTAAGTCAATCAATTCACATATTTTCATAAAAGGTACACATACCGTATGCTCGTCATAACAAAGGGATTCTACAAGAGTTAAAGTTAGCCATACATACCTCAAAGAGCTTTTCCTTAAGTTACTACAATGTTCCATAAATTCTAGCCATGCCCATCTACTTCGGGATATAACAAAATTGAACACAAATTAGGAAGATATTCATAATTCTAGCTCATTTGAGCGTTTTATCAAATACTAGTTGAGCATCTTGATTTCTAATCTCTTTTATAAGATTTCCTTCATTCCCTAACCCAATCTTTACCTATTTATGTTCAATAATCTTCCCATAAACCTAAGTTGTACATGCATGTATACATAATACTAATACACCCAAGAATCATACCTCAATAACACATCTTATACTCCAAATTCGAAATTAAAGTCTAGGGTATAGAACCTTACCTCTTAGATGAAGAACTTATGATTGGGTTCTTTGATTCTTGAGGATTGATACAAGATTTAAATGATTTAAATGTTGAGTACCTTATTCTCTCTCTAAAATGCTCTCACCTCTCTCTAGTTTTGTTCAGAAAATATTTTAAAATAAGGGTTTGGGGTATTTTATTGAAGAAAGGGTCGAATTTAAAATTTAGAAAAATAGGAGCCCGAGTTAGGTATGCGATTGCACTTTGCGATCGCAGAGCGGAAATGCAGTCCGCAGAATGGACCGCAAAAGTGCTCCCAAAATCTTGACACACTGCCATGGTATGCGGCAAGAATGCAGTCCGCATACCCGTTCTGCGGTCGCATAATGCACCGCACAACTGCCCCTCTCCAAAATCCCAAGGGAAATATGCGACGACTGTGCGGTCCGCATATCGGACCGCATATTTAACCTCAAATTCGACCAACACACTGACTCACTTTGCGGCGATTATGCTGTCCGCATACCTGATATGCGACCGCATTCTCGACCGCAGAATCACATGTTTTGGAAAACAGTATTTCCTGAATTTTTATAACATAGATAAGTACCAAAAGGGTCTAAACCGCGGCTCGCTTAATTTTACACATTCCTAACATATATTCGGGACTTGGCACCACGACTACCCGGTTTTGAGTACAAGTTTTCACGTGGCCTTTCATCCTCCCCTACTTAAAATCATTCGTCCTCAAAATGAGGATTTTGGAAATCGGTTGGTTTTGAAAATATGATATGCAAACGCCAGAGTTCCCTTTGTAATTAGACTTATCTACCTGTTAGAGAGCCCCCAAAACATTATTTTCAAGCACCATTTCGCTATCCCTATTATCCCTACAACTGGTATACAATTCATTAACTCAACACCTGCACATAATTTGGCCACTTCAATGAGTTCCATACAGTTCAACCACTCCAATACACTATACGTATTCCAATTAATCATTACCAATCTACACTGCCTTTAATCATTCACTTATCACATGAGTTCTTACAAAATTTTCATTTACCAAAAAGGGGCTTGCGCATGACTCAATTAATCACAACACATACAATTCTTGCACAACTTGAGGAGTTACAATAGTAAAGCATTTAGGGAAAAATATGGGTGTCTTTGCACCAGATTGAACACAACATCAGTTTACTTCGAGACAAGAGTTTGCACGATCACTACTAGACTTGTTCAAATAGATGGGGATATTTTTCTTTCATTTCACTTTCCGCTTCCCATGTGGCTTCCTCGACTTGTTGACTTTGCCATAGCACTTTAACTAAAGCAACTTCCTTGTTTCTCAATTTGCGAACTTGCCTATCAAGAATAACGACCGGAATTTCTTCATATGATTACTCTTCATTGCCCTCGATAGCCTCGATTGGCACGATGGTGGATGGGTCTCTAACTACTTTCTTTAACATAGACACATGGAACACCGGGTGCACTAATGACATTTCAGGGGGCAATTCCAGTCTATAGGCCACCTGTCCTATCCTTTGAGTGACCCGATACGACCCGACATATCTAGGACTCAACTTCCCTTTCTTCCCAAATCGCATGACTCCCTTCATAGGAGATACCCTCAAGAACACCCAATCATCTACTTGGAATTCCAATTTTCTTCGACGAATATCCGCATAAGATTTCTGGTGACTCTGAGCAGCTTTCAGCCTTTCCTGAATGATTTTAACTTTTTCCATAGCTTGGTGCACGAGATCTGGCCCCAACAATTCTGCTTCACCCACTTCGAACCATCCAATCGGAGACCTACATCTGCTCTCGTACAATGCCTCAAATGGGGCCATCTGAATGCTAACATGAAAGTTGTTATTGTAAGCAAATTCTATAAGTGGCAAGTGATCATCCCAATTACCTTTGAAATCCAAGACACAAGCCCGTAACATATCTTCAAGCGTCTGAATAGTCCACTCCGCTTAACCATCAGTCTGCGGATGGAAAGTCGTGCTGAGATTCACCTGAGTACCCAAACCTTGCTAAAATTTCTTCCAAAAATTAGCTGTGAATTGGGCCCCTCGATCTGAGATAATAGAAAGTGGAGTGCCATAAATCCTTACTATTTCCTTGATATACAATTGAGCATATTGTTCCGCAGTATCCGTGGACTTGACTGGCAAGAAGTGAGCTGATTTGGTGAGTCGATCCACTATTACCCAAATTGAGTCGAACTTGCACTGAGTGTGAGGTAACCCTACCACGAAATCCATGTTGATCATCTCCTATTTCCACAATGGTATTTCCATAAGCTGAGTTAACCCACCGGGCTGCTGGTGCTCAGCTTTTACTTGCTGACAATTCGGACATTTAGATACAAAGTCCGCCACACCCCTCTTCATACAGTTCCACCAATAAATTTCCTTGAGATCACGGTACATTTTCGTAGAACCTGAGTGCACAGAATACCTGGAATTATGAGCCTCCGCCATTACCCTCCCCCGAAGATTATCCATATCTGGAACACATAGCCTACCTTGACATCGTAATACACCATCCTCACTACCGAGTGAAAATATCGAAGTCTTGTTATTCAAAACTGCCTCCTTCATCTGTGCTAATGCTGGATCAATGAACCCCCAGACTGGCCAATTGATAAACCTCCCGAGCCAAAGGCCTCTGATCCGCTCCCAAATGAGCCAAGCTACCCATGGACTTCCGACTGAGAGTGTCGGCCACCATATTCGCCTTCCCTAGATGGTATAAAATATCCATATCATAATCCTTGATCAATTCTAACCATCGCCGCTGCCTTAAATTCAACTCCTTCTACTTGAACAAATATTGGAGACTCTTGTGGTCCGAGAACACATCCACATGGACCCCATAAAGATAATGCTGACATATTTTCAAGGCTAATACAACTGCCGCAAGCTCCAAATCATGCGTCGGATAATTCTTCCCGTGATTCTTGAGTTTCCTTGAAGCATACACTATAACCTTCCCATGTTGCATCAACACACACCCCAAACCGACCCTGGAGGCATCGCAATAAACCAAAAATCCTTCTGTGCCTTCCGGCAAGGTCAATATCGGCGCCGAGGTCAATCTCGACTTCAATTCCTGAAAACTTTTCTCATAAGTGTTGGACCATTGGAACTTAACTGCTTTCTTCGTCAACTTAGTCAAAGGGGAGGCGAGGGTAGAGAATCCCTCCACAAACCTCCGATAATACCTCGCTAAACCCAAGAAGCTATGGATCTCCGTCGGGGTCGTGGGTCTAGGCCAATCTTTTACTACTGCAATCTTCTGGGGATCCACCTGAATTCCTTCACTGGAAACAACATGGCCCAGAAAGGTAACGGACTCCAACCAAAATTCACATTTTGAAAATTAAGCATACAACTGGTGCTGATAAAGGGTCTGCAGAACTGCCCTGAGTTGATCGGCATGATCCTCCCAGCTCCGCTAATAAACAAGGATGTCATCAATGAAAACAATCACAAAGGAGTCTAGAAATGGCTTGAAGGCCCGATTCATAAGATCCATGAAAGCTACCGGGGCATTGGTTAGCCCAAAAGACATGACCAAGAATTCAAAGTGACCATAGCGAGTTCTGAAAGCGGTCTTAGGAATATCCTGTTCTCTGATCTTCAATTGGTGATACCTGGACCGTAGATCAATTTTGGAAAAGAATCTCGCACCTTGCAATTGGTCGAACAAATCATCTATCCGAGGCAAAGGATATTTATTCTTGATGGTGACCTTGTTAAGCTGCCAATAATCAATACACATCTGGAGCGACCCATCCTTCTTTCTGACAAAAAGAACCGGGGCATGCCACGGTGACACACTTGGCCGTATGAACCCCTTTTCTAGTAAATCCTTCAGTTGTTCCTTTAACTCTCTTAACTCCGATGGCGCCATTTTGTATGGTGGAATAGATATCGGCCGCGTATCTGGAAATACATCAATCCCGAAATCAATCTCCCTATCTGGCAGGATCCCTGGAAGCTCATCCGTAAACACTTCAAGAAACTCATTCACGACTGGCACGGACTCGGGGACAGACACTTCTGAAGTGGTGTCCGCCACCCGGACCAAATGGTAGATACACCCCTTCCTAATCATCTTCGAAGCCTTAAGGCAGGAAATAAACCTACCTTTCGGCACCACACCATTTCCCTTCCACTCAATAACCAGCTCATTAGGGAACTCAAGCCTTATGACTCTCGTTCGGCAGTCAAGTTTAGCAAAGCACGAATAAAGCCAGTCTATTCCCATAATCACATCAAAATCCACCATTTTAAGCTCAATAAGATCGGTCGTGGTAGCACGACCACATACCATGACAACACAATTCCTATAAACTCGCATGGCTGTAATAGAATCACCAACTGGAGTCGATACAGAGAACGGCTCATGAAGTTGTTCGGGTTCTACCCCAAAACTTGAAGCAATAAATGGGGTGACATAAGACAAAGAGGACCCCGGATCAATAAGAGCATAACAATCAATGGCCTGAACAGACAAGATACCTGTAGCAACATATGGGGAGGCCTCTGCACTCTGGCGACCACTCAAGGCGTAAACCTGGCTGGGTATACCTCTACCACGAGCTCCACCCTTAACTACGTCGCGCCCTGCTGGGGTTGGAAGACGCACGAATGATGTGGCAGCTGAAGAACCGGATCATTGAGCAAATCCCCTACCCATGCCCTAACTGGGCGCACGGCAGTCCCGCTGGATATAACCTCTCACCCCATATCTATAACACACCGGAATATCCAAATAACAAGTCTCGGAATGGAACCTCCCACACTTGGGGCATGAAGCCCTCCCCTGCTGCTGTGATCTCCCTACTGGACGATCGGAATGATGGGTCTCCTACTGTTTGAACCTGATCTCAAGTGACTACTCTGCTGATAATTGTGCACAGATGGCGGTGTGCTTGCTGAGGGCTGGGCATATGACTAGGATGGCCCTCTCCTAAGAACTGGTCTCCCTGAGTGACCCGCTGATCGGGCCCTGCTGCTACTCTCCCTTTCTGCCCGTATTTTCAACTTCCTAGCCTTTGTGGCCTGAGCGAACCCCACAATCTTCCCATAATTCATATCTGAGTGTAAGGCCATTATAGCAGCCACATTCACCACCAAAGGACTAAGACCCTGAACGAATCGCCGAACTCGAGCATCCATGGTCGACACTAACTAAGGAGCATACTTGGACAACCTCACAAACTCCATGTGGTACTCCCAAACACTCATACTACCCTGCTTGAGGACCTCAAACTCTGTGGCATGGGCTGCCATTGTCTCGGCTGGCAAGAAGTGGTCCACGAATGCATCTACGAACTCATCCCATCTAGCCGAAGGTCTTCCCTCCCCACGGGAATCCTCCCACATCTCGAACCACGAATACGCTGCTCCCCTCAACCTATATGAAGCCAACTCAACCCTTTCCGTCTCTATAGCCTTCATCACTCGAAGGGTCTTATACATTTCATCAAGGAAATCCTACGGATCGGCCTCTGGGTCTGTGCCCGTGAACTCTGGAGGGGCCAACCGCAGAAACTGGTTGACTCTGGAGCTGGCAGAATCTCCCTGTCCGCTAGGGGGCGCATGGGTGTCATGAGATCTCTGGGCCTGAGCGACCACTAACTGGGTCAACATATGGATGGCTCCTCTAAGGTCCTTATCAGAAACCCCGAGACCGGAAGCTGGAATTGCATCAAGATCAGGAATATCAGCGGGAGGGATGGTAGCACCCTCTGCCGCAGCTGGAACAGGAATACTTGGATTTGGAATAGATGGGCCAGATAGATTCAAGACCGGGGAGTCACTCTCACCCACAGCATCAGGTACATGATTCACAACCACACTTGGGGTGGCATTGGCCCCGAGGCCGAGTCTATCCCTCTTCTTAGGTGCCATTACTGAAAATTTGGAACAGAGCACGAGTTAGATGTAAATACTTCCACTTTTCACTTCACCGCACGATATAGAGTAACAAGGAAGAAGGTAATTTCCTTAATGCCCATGTAGCCTCCAACTTATAGATGTGGTCGACAACACACCGATAAGGAGGACTCTACTAGACACGGCTCCGAGACATCCTAGGACACTTTAAAACCTTAGGATCTGATACCAAGTTTGTCACTCCCCAAAAACCGAGGGGCGCGACCGGTGCTCGACCGGGTAGCCCCCAGCCAAGCGGACCTGGGTGCCTTTCCTATTCCACGTGATACCCTACATTTCCATTACCCATTAACCAAGTGAAATAGCCATTTATAAATTTAAACACATTCTTACGAGATTTACATAACATATATAGTTACTTAGCGTGGTTTACAAGTTATACTGCCCAAAATACATAAGTACATAACCCACATTTCCTGTCTACGGAGCCTCTAGAGATACAAAAGAGTGTTACAATACTTGCCGGTAACAAGGCTCCGGCTATACCTTACGCAAATACCAAAATAAAATTTTCGGGAGGATAAGCGGCATGAGCCACACAGGGCCGCGAGAGGAAAGGGGCTCACCAATTCAGCTAAAAGGAGGTGAAGGAGTGCTACTGTCGGTGGGCTGGAGTACCTCTTATGGGACCACCTACAATCATAACACGAATGTAGCGCCCCCGGCAAAAGGGACGTCAGTACATTTGAATTGTACTGGTATGTATGAACAAACTTTACCCCAAGTAAAATCAAGAAATACACAGATAACAAACAGTAATAGAATCAACAATCAAATGCACATGAATTGAACAACCAAAGCCAAACAAACTCCACAATCTCTCATTTTCCCCTTTCAACATTATTTCATCACATCAATGATTTCACAACTTTCACATATTTTTATTTCAATAGTGATTTAGATCACTTTTCCACCCTTATTACCTCGTTCACCCTTATCACCACAACCCACACCTTATAACTTTGTGTTGCAGTGCACAACCCGATCCCACCGGACAATTACATTTCACACAACAACAGTAGTTCACAGTTCAATCACATGGCTTCAGGCCATCCAGAATATCATTTCACAACAACAACAATTTACAAGAATTTTCATAAACATCAATACCAATTCCATCATATACGATAACCCGTATACAATTCAAGTCACAACGATAATTTCCCACAACAAGTCACCGATGATATTACCACCGTTGTTTCAATTGCATCAATTACGATTTCTTTTCTATCATTTGTTACACAGCTCTTTCCACATAACCATATTCACACACACACACTTGGTTTGTTGCCATTTATTTACGCCACTATACACATTCCCACGTTTGGACACATTAAGATTCTTTCATCGGTTAACACATACTTCCATGTCGACATCCTCAAGCATTTACAAACTTTGCACATAATAAGATAGGCACATCAAATCACTTCTCACAATCACATATAACTTGGTGGTATGGAAGTCAACTAAGTCAATCAATTCACATATTTTCATAAAAGGTACACATACCGTATGCTCGTCATAACAAGGGGATTCTACAAGAGTTAAAGTTAGCCATACATACCTCAAAGAGCTTTTCCTTAAGTTACTACAACGTTCCGAAAATTCTAGCCATGCCCATCTACTTCGGGATATAACAAAATTGAACACAAATTCGGAAGATATTCATAATTCTATCTCATTTGAGATTTTATCAAATACTAGTTGAGCATCTTGATTTCTAATCTCTTTTACAAGATTTCTTTCATTCCCTAACCCAATGTTTACCTATTTATGTTCAATAATCTTCCCATAAACCTAAGTTGTACATGCATGTATACATAATACTAATACACCCAAGAATCATACCTCAATAACCCATCTTATACTCCAAACTTGAAATTAAAGTCTAGGGTATAGAACCTTACCTCTTAGATGAAGAACTTATGATTGGGTTCTTTGATTCTTGAGGATTGATGCAAGATTTGGATGATTTAAATGTTGAGTTCCTTCTTCTCTCTCTAAAATGCCCTCACCTCTCTCTAGTTTTGTTCATAAAATATGTTAAAATAAGGGGTTGGGTATTTTATTGAAGAAGGGGTCGGATTTAAAATTTAGAAAAATAGGAGCCCGAGTTAGGTATGCGATTGCACTTTGCGATCGCAGAGTGGAAATGCGGTCCGCAGAATGGACCGCAAAAGTTCTCCCAAAATCTGGACACACTGCCTGGGTATGCGACAGAAATGCGGTCTGCATAGTACCCGTTCTGCGGTCGCATAATGCACCGCAGAACTGCCCCTCTCAAAAATCCCAAGGGAAATATGCGACGACTATGCGGTCCACATATCGGTTATGCGATCGTATATCGGACCGCATATTTAACCTCAAACTCGACCAACACTCTGACTCACTTTGCGGCGATTATGCGGTCTGCATACCTGATATGCGACCGCATTCTCGACCGCAGAATCACATTTTTTGGAAAACAGTATTTCTTGAGTTTTTATAACATAGATCAGTACCAAAAGGGTCCGAACCGTGGCTCGCTTAATTTTACACATTCCTAACATATATTCGGGACTTAGCACCACGAGCTACCCGGTTTTGAGTACAAGTTTTCACGGGGCCTTACAACTTTGTTTCTAGAAATTCTCTCTACATCTCTCTCTATTTCTCAATAGCAAATTTCAGTAATACAAAGCAAATGAAAAGAGAGCAGCAATTCCAGCATTGACAGCCATTAAAAAGCTTGAAAGCTTTGAATTCAAATTTGGGTTTTCAAAAATCATTATTTGTTTGGATTGGGTGTTGTTGAAAATAATCGGGAATATGGTTTGGAGTTTATATCTCAATTTTGAGGGGTTTTGGTGAAGATTAGACTTGGTTTTGACTGAATTTCAGATTGAAACTCGAAGAAGAAGAAGAAGAAGAAAACATATTGCAGAAATTGTAAAAAAATTGTAGACTGTTGTTTATTTATTTATCTTTTATTCATTTACCTATTGTATGAAAGTTGAACAATATTGTATAAAAATTGTATTAAAGTGGATGATTTAGTACTGTTTTGGACAAAAATATGTATAAAAAATGTGAAACATACATTTCAGGGGAAGCATGTCGATTCCAAATATGTACCTAGTTTGTAGATATTTTGTTGATAAATTTTAGATTATTTGTATTCTGATTGTAGATGCTTTATTTTCTGTTTTTACAAATAAAAACGGCTAAAACTTCTACAAATCTTCTGAAAAAACGTAATTATGTCGAAAATCCCAATTAAACTACAATTAGATGAGAATTGGGATATTAAAATTCAATATACCCAGTTTGTAGATATTTTGTAGATAAATTATAGATTATTTGTATTCTGATTGTAGATGCATTGTTTTCTGTTTTCACAAATCCAAAACGACTAAAACTTCTACAAAATCTTCTGCAAAAAACGCAATTATGTCGAAAATACCAATTAAGCTACAATTGAATGGGAATTGGGATATTAAAATTCAATGTACCCAGTTTGTAGATATTTTGTAGATAAATTGTAGGTTATTTGTATTATGATTGTAGATGCTTTGTTTTCTGTTTTCACAAATTAAAAACGACTAAAACTTCTACAAATCTTCTGCAAAAAACACTCTACAATTTATCTACAATATTTCTACAATTTATCTACAATTGCTGCAATATAATGTATGTCATGTCGTCATCGTCTTCTTCTTCTTCTTCTTCTTCTTCTTCTTCTTCTTCTTCTTCTTCTTCTTCTTCTTTTTCTTCGAATTTCAATTTGAAATTCAACCAAAACCAAGTCTAAATCTTCACCAAAACCCCTCAAAATTGAGATATAAACTTCAAAACATATTCCCAATTATTTACAACAACACTCAATCAAAACAAATAATGATTTTTGAAAACCCAAATTTGAATTCAAAGCTTTTTAATGGTTGTCAATGATGGAATTGTTGCTCTCTTGTCTGTTTGAAGGTTTGTTCTTCTTCATTGAGAAAATTTGAAGCTGAAGGTAAATGTGTGTATGAACTTTGAAGATTTGACTTCAATTTTGACTTGTTTTAGAAGAAAAAAGCTTGAAATTAGATGTTAATGGAAGGGTGTTACATATGTTTCTCTGGTTTTAGTAGAGTGAATAATGAGTTTGAAATGTGGGTGTGGGGAGATACGTGGGTGAGGGTGTGGATTTGGGAGAGAGAAACATGGGGTTGGGGGAGGAATATACGGTAGCGTTAATTAAGGAGTGATATACGATATATTAATTGTACAGTTAAAATATATTATGGTATAGAATTAATAATTAGGTATACTAAATGTAATTAAATCAAACTTTAAACATTGAGGGTAATATAATTTCGTATATGGAACAGGAATGTAAAAATTCCATTGTGGAACCCACATGCCCAAATATCTTCATGTCGGGCTAGAAGGAGAACAAACCATTTAATACCGAATTAGTACTCAAAAATCGATTGACTTCAATCGCGCACGGCTTTTATTTTATTTTACTTTTTCTCGGCCAGTGAACATTCTTCTCCTCTCCGTACTCTCCCTCGGGCTCACTACACGCCGCGCAACCAAGTTGTAAGATCTCCGTCTCTTTATTCCAATTGATTCTTAGTGTAAATTCGAATTATGAATAGGTTTTCTTTTTTCGTTTTGCATTTTATATGTTTCTCGTGCAATAACTGTTCCTTAGTTTATATTTCAGAAAGAAAAAAAGGAAAGGAATGGAGATTAACCATAATGACTGTATTTTAACTTAACTAGTTAAAAGAAGAGAATTATGCCATATATATGGAATAATTACCAGTAATATCTGAGTTTTGAGCAGTAGAAGTGAAAGTCGGAAAATTCAAGTAATTCACCAAAACCTTGCTACTTACCACGGAATTCAAGTTTTGACCACCTCAAAATCTAATTGCATTTGAATTGAAGTAGTCTAAAGTATCCCTAATATTCATATTAGTCTATGACATCAACCCTTCACTTAAGGTTTGTATGTTTAGAGAACTTTATAATTGATATCTTTACATACAATATGCACAGGTCTATCTAGGGGTAAGAACGTAACTCGTGATGTGTTGATTAGGCGCACGTCACGACTTTGACTCATGCTACAAACAGAACTTGGTATTTAAGTGAAAAATGGTAGAGGGATGGACCCGTTGAACCAAATTTTGAACCGTGCGCCAGTTGCCACCGGCCCTCTGGGATTTCTCGGTCATTAAAAAACATATCATCTGCATTAGTTCATATTGGTCTTTGTGTTTCTTAAAAGTTATTATTCATTTTATTGTCCCCAAGAGGATGGTTGAGTGGTGGAGGAATAAAAGTTAAATCCTAGAGATGCTAAGCTTGAGTCACAACTATAATACTCAGCTTGATCAAAAAAATTACGCACAAGCTGGTTCAAGCTCCACCGTCATATAAATAAAAAGTTAATACGCATTTTATTTGCTTCTCATGTAATAATGGCTCCGAAGTTTTGAAGGTGCACTAATCTGCCTTTGAGGTCCTCTATGCCTATCTTTTTGGAGAGAAAATGTAGGAATGAAAAGGAACGATAAAATGTTGTATTATGACTTTAAATGTACTGTCTTTCATTTCGTTTCGTTTTCTTTCCATTCCTTCAAACTTTCAGTAAGAGGAATAATTCCATAAAATATGGACTGCTTTTCATTACTTCATCAGTTTTCAGCACTAGAAAATGAAAACCATAAAATCCATGCAATATACCAAATTTCTTTATATATTGCAGCCGCAGAGTTCAAGTTCTGACCATCTGAAATCTAAAAATATCCCTTAAATCCAAATCAGTTTTTCACATAGACCACTGACTTAAGGTTCGTATGTAAGAGAACTTGATAAGTAATTTTCTTATTGTATATTAATTTCTGTTTCTGCCAAGATTGTTATTAGAGAATAGACTATATTTTGTAGTCCTTCCTGTCAGATCGACTGCTATTATCCCAAATTCATTGGTCGTGCATCCATACGTTCTCGCGTTCCAAAGATTTTGAACTCAGGATCATCTCATTCTTGAAAGTTGATATAGATAAAGAGAAGACAAGCTGATCCAGTTCATTATACTGGTAAATATTTCAGCTTCAGAGAATTAGTCTTCCTTTCTTATTCTGTTCACTTTAATGAGTTCTGTTGTACAAGGAACAAAGTGAAACATAATTCTATAGCTATCACCCTCTCATGTTGATGATTGTGGGTTTTCAGTTTCTCAAATGGATCCAGAAGCTGCACGCCATGCACGGGATTCACTGGATCTAGTATTTCACATGTCGAATATTCTTGACACTGGACTTGATCGTCACACTCTATCCGTTCTGATTGCTCTCTGTGAAATGGGTTTCAGCCCTGAGGCTTTGGCCGCTGTAGTTAAGGAGCTTTGTAGAGAAACATCAGTTTCTTCTTCTGCCGCAAAAACTGCTCCATCAGCACCTTAGAAAGATTTCTTTCAATCCTCTTAGATTGCTGAAAGTGGTAGGTACAATCTCAAGAGGGGCACAAAAAGCCATCATTATGGTAATATATATACCTTTGGTTTAGAGATAGGTATAAAATTTGAGCGTCAGGGCCAGCGCCCCACGCTGGCCTGGACGCTCAAAATGTAAACGTGTCCTATTTCGATTAGGACTCGGTTATTTCGACCGTAGGATGTCTCCAACTCATATAAAAGCGAATCTAAACCTATTTTGAGAGGGGAGGACGTTTTGGAGAGGAAACACAAGCACAGAGCCGCCGTGGATCATCGGGTTTCATCTTTTCTTCCACCAAACTTTGTAATTTTTATGTTTCTTTGTATGATTTGTTGTTTGGCTACAATGTCGTGGAACTAAACTTCACATTCTAGGGTTGTGGTTCTTTCATTACTATTTTTATTCGAATATTGATTTTGCTTTCTTGATTTATCATATTGGTTTATTTATTCAATCCTTCACTTAATTATTTGATTGCTTGATCACCAATTAAATACTATCTACGAATCTAGAGTTGATCTCGAAAGTGAAAATTCTAGATTGCATATAGGATTGAGTAGAACAAGTTCTTGAACCTGGGCATCGGGGAATGGATTCACGGTTAGGATAGGCATATATCTAATTGCCTTGTTTGGTTGATGTACAGAAAATATGAATGCGTTCTTGTTAGTTCTAATTCCATAGATATATAGGTGTTAGATTAGCTTGAATAGGCGAGTAAGAACTCGACAGATTCTTATGAGCGATATTATCCCTGTCAACCATTAAGCTAGATAAATAGTTAGTCAATTTAATTGAAGAATACAATAAGAATGTTAGATAGCTCATAACCTAGATCGTTTTCATAACATTGATAACATAAAAATCTGCTCTTTCTCTATTCAAAGTTCATTATTTGTTTTTTCTTTATTTTGATTAGTTTAAAATTAAATATTTCTAGGTTTAATTCTTGTTTAGATAATTAGGATAATCTAATTTAGTTAATAGTTAGTCACAAATCCTCATGGGTTCGACATCCGACTTTTAGTCACTTTATTACTTGACGACCGCGTATACTTACGTGTGCGTTTGGCCGCAACAGGGAGGCAAAAGACAAGAGAGAATTCAGAACAAGAGAGAATTCAGAACAAGAGAGAAATGATTTGTATTAGCTTCAAAAGTGTGTTCCCCCTATTACAAACTATTATTTATACAAGTGGAATCTGAAATTGAAATGTAAAACATGATGGAAATAGAGAAAACAGAATAACTACTTTTTCCTCCAAAACAAGATGTTCAAATAATTCTACTCAGCTTCCACGTCAACTGTTGTTGTGATATGTGTATCCCCATTTCGACTTTCGAATGCATAAACTTTCTACTAGCTAATCAATCTTCCTATTGTTTTTCTCAGGTCGTCCTCTCCCCCATCACCGGTGTGAACACCTAATTTTTGACAATATTTAATTTTTTATCACTTCTTTATGTAAATATTTTAGGGGATTTTAACCTACTATTATTTTAGCTTTATTACACTTTTTATTATAGGATAAAAATACAAAAAAAAATTAAAGGTGAATTATCACTATTAATATTTTTTTTATTATTTTTTGTTTTTTTTATAAAAAAAACAAAATCCGAAAATATAATTTTTTCTTTTAAAAAAAATAAAATTTCGGGAATGATTTAAAAAATAAGAAAAAGGGAAGTATTGAATAAAAAAAATATAAAAGTAAAAATAGGTGGAATTCTCTTTTAAAAAAAGTAAAAGAATGTAGAAAATTTAAAAAAATAAAAAGTTTTGTGGAAATTTTAAAAAAAATTAAAAAGTAAAAGAAGGTTGGAATTAAAAAATAAATATAAAGGTATCTGAAAATTTAAAAAATTTAAAGTAAATGAAAGTAGCATTTTTAAAAGAAAAAGGAAAAGAAAGTGGTTTGTTTTTTTAAAGAAAAGTTAAATAAAGTGAGATTCTCTTTTAAAAAAATAAAAAGTGGGATTTTAAATAAGATAAAAGTAATTAAAGTTGGAATTTTAAAAATAAAAGTAAATAAAGGTGGGATTTCTTTTTCTAAAAAATAAAAGCAATTTGTAAGTGGGATTTCTTTTAATTAAAAAATAAAAAACAAATCTGAAAATTTCGAAAATTTTGCTATAAATAGAAGAGAAAATTTAGGAAGAAGGGGGTTCAAAAAAAAGAGGAAAGAATAGATAGAGAGAAGAAAAAAAGAGGGGGTGGAGAGAGAGGTATACACGCGATTTACACTATGGATACACTAGATATACAGAGGGAGAATTAATTTTGAAAAAAAAATTCGAAAAGGAAAAAAAAAGGGTGGACGGATTTTGGACATCAAAAATTCAAAGTTTAAGAGTGAAATACAAGCTGAGTTTTTACCCAAAAGAGTTTAATAGGTTGAGAGCTAAATACTGAAAAGTGAGGTCTTCTTTACGACTGAAAATCAGAATCAGTTTGTTTCCGTTTAATTGAGGTTTTTTAAGTGGTTTCTTGAGTTGTTATTCCTGGTCTGCATTGGTTTGTGTTGATCTTGTTTCATTGAGTGTGCTGGAATCGTGTTGGTTTTCAAATCTGTCACTGGGTGTTACGTTTGCTGGTTGTTGCTGGTTATTGTTGCTGTTGCTGTGTTACATACTACTTTGCTGACCTTCCTCTTCTTGTATTGGCAATACCAGGTACACAACTGTAACTTTGGCATTTGTAAGCTGAAAACATGAAGTTTGAATATACGTGAAGAGTTGAAATTCTGTTTTGGATTCAATATGACTTATGTATTTAAATTCTTCAGTCGCTGATGATAGGTAGATCCCTGTTAGTATGTAGCAAGTGGACTGAAACGAAGTTGTATGAGAGATTTTTTTTTATTAAAACATGTTAACATCTGGTAACTGATTCATGTAATTAAAAATGAGTTTGTTGGACTGTTAAATTAATCTGGACCGGGACTGTTTGGATCTTGGAATATGATTATGTAATAGTCGTATTAGTTTAGTTTTGTTTCGTAGTATAATTTGTGAGATTAGAGGCCAGCTGCAAGCTGAAACAAGAAAGTGTTTTGGAATTCCTGAATTTCACTTGTATTAAATAAATTGAGCTGAAATTAGTAAGGTGGGTTTAAAATTGGTAAAGAGTAATTAGTTTCGTTTTTGATATTATTGTTCGTCAATTCTGTATTTCTATTTATAATTTCAATTGATTTGGTAATATTCACTTATAGAATAAGATACGAAATAATCTCCTTTTGTACAAGCTCGATTACAATTTCCCATTTGCATTTGTCTTAGACTAGTAACTAATAAATCACGTCCTTTTTTAAGCATGTAATTAATTTGGAGGTTTTCTACTAGAGACAAACTTAATAAAAATGTAGTCACTTTAGGATTGTTCTTTTAAAATAAATGAGATGAACCTCGCCTAGCAAAACGCACAGATTGCGGGGCCCTCACAAATGTACGCATTAATTACTTAGAACTCGGGATCGACCGCTTAGCAAACTTCGCGGCCTTTTCCCAAAACAACCGCGCGTTAGTCTCTTTAGGCGCGTACTTTAATAATTTACTTCCTTAAATTCGGGTGCACATTTATGTGACC
This sequence comes from Nicotiana sylvestris, assembly GCF_000393655.2. NCBI lineage: Eukaryota > Viridiplantae > Streptophyta > Magnoliopsida > Solanales > Solanaceae > Nicotiana > Nicotiana sylvestris. The sequence goes on along the minus strand of NC_091062.1, from coordinate 77,927,679 downwards.
CAAATCCAAATCTCAACGGAGTCGAAATGTCTCGCTAATCACGGGTACATTGATTGTGACGTGGTTCGAGATGCATGTCCATGAAGTTGCAAATTCCTTTAAAAAGTAATGAATGAGACGAGCCTCGACAAACAAGAATACACAAATTGCGGGGCCCTCAACGGATAGTTATTTCGAATGCTTAGATTTCGAGACAGGCCGCATAGCGAACTTTACGGCTTTTCTCAAAATAACAACGCGTTAGTCTTTAGGCGCGTATTTAATAATGTTATTTTCCTAAACTCGGGTGCATATTTATGTGACCCAAATCCAAATCTCAACGAAGTTGGAACGTATCAAAAATTGCGGGTACATTTATGTGGCGCACTTCGAGATGCATTCTCACGACGTTGCAATTCTTTGAATAAATAATAACAAAGTGGTAAACAGTTAATCTGCACGTAGGTTCATAATTGTATAAAATAAGATAATCAAGCCGAATATGACAGTTGAGCGACCGTGCTAGAACCACGGAACTCGGGAATGCCTAACACCTTCTCCCGGGTTAACAGAATTCCTTATTCGGATTTCTGGTGCATAGACTGTTAAACAGAGTCATTCTTTTCCTCGATTCGGGATTCAACCGGTGACTTGGGACACCATAAATCTCCCAAGTGACGACTCTGAATTAAATAACAAATTCCGTTTCGGTTATCCTTTAATTAGAAAAACTCCCCATCCGCGCCCCTTTGCGACGACACGGGTAAAAGAGGTGTGACAACCGGTACAGTACGTAGAGAGAAACCCCGAAGATCAATTCACACACTTTTGATATGCTCAATAGGTACAACTCTTATTGTAGGTGGCTGAATAGAAAAATCTAATAAGTTTAAGTGGCCATGTATGTGTTCAGTCTAAAGCAACTGATCGACTTGTAATCATCCAATACAGGAGTATGAAAATACTATGGCATATATATTGTGCGTTGGGACATAACAACTGTAAAATTTCGAAAAAAAAGTGGAAAAAAATTTAAGTGAAAATGGTGTTTGAAAGTTAGAGTTGTGTTTGGACATGAATACAATTTGGAGCTATTTTTGAATTTTGTGATTGATTTGAAATGAAAATTTTGAAAATAATTTTTTTGAGTTTTTCAAATTTTCGAAAAATTGCGAAATTTATCTTCAAGTAAAATTTAAAATTTTCAAGACCAAACACCGATTCTGAAAATAGTGGTATTAGCTCCTACTATGACTTCATTGGGTGGTATTAGCACTATGTGCTCATTCCCTTGAAGAAGGAAAAGAGGCATGCACAACTATGACAATTGTGACTAGGACTCTCTTGCAATACTGTAGGATCAGTTTTACGACCAGAATGATGGCCATGCATTTCTCCATCACTTCTGAGATGTCTACTGATACAATGGTCTCAACACGACTCAAGGTGACAATACACGATAATGCAGGCACAAAAATTCTTAACATGGCAGCGTCTAAGGTCACGAGAAGAAGGTACTTGGAAAGAATTTGGTGGATGCGTATAGCAGACAACTATAGATCACCTTGGATATTGATTTCAATTCAACAGGATAGCTGGACAAAACAGGAAAAAATTTATCTACGGTACTTAACAAGAATCATCACAAGAGGGAGCAAAAAGGAAATCAAATTGGCTAAAGAACTCAAAGAAAAGCGGCAAAAAATGAACCATCGATATAAGAAGCTACATGGTTATATTAGATCATATGTGATATCAATAATGAGTTCAGTGCTCAATATTGGTAATACGTTCTATGTAATCATCGTATTTTATTTCTTTCATGTTGTAAGACCACCTGACACTATGTTTCATTTTTTATTTTTTATATATAAAAAACTAGCCCTAGGCAATGCCTAGTGGATTGCCAAAAAAGAAAGAAAATAGTAAAATTTTTGGGGGAAAAAGTGAAAAATTTCTTATGGAAAAACGGGCCCCTATTTTCTCATATCTACAAATTACTTCTTTCCTTTGGGCATAACTTTGGAGGCCTATGAAATACTTTTTTCTTTGATCATCGTAAAATTCCTCTATGTAATATCAGCCTTTCAAAGTTAAGAATAAGAACGAGTAAAAATTCAGAAACACCATGTTTCGTGCTCTTCATTTTCCATTGTGGTTGGCAAAAGTCACCGACCATCTTGTATGGGTGAAAAATTATCTTAGTTTAAGTTCAGATCATATCAGCATTAAGAGAGCCTTCAAGGATTACCACGTGTCAGAGAATGACTTCGACAAAAGGCATGTTCATGGTCGAAGTGATCTCATAAGAGATGAAAGGTGGGGTCGAGGAGTCAACGTAGATCAAGGTCGAGGATGAACACTCGTCTTAAACAGAGTAATAACGGCTAGTTTTATGACAGGTTAAGGAGAAAATTCCAGTGGATATTCTCTATATATTTACTACTAGGGTTTTATGGCACATGTTCCCTTATAAATAGAAAGAGACATAGTTATAGGGGACATGAAATATTCATTTGTAAGACAACACATTGACATTCTCTGAAAAATCTTGCTCTATTGCACACATACAAAATATACCTTTTTCTTGAGATTCTTGTCTATATTTTTCCCTACGATCCAAGAAGAATCTGAATATTCAAAGGCTCATCCATCATTCATCATTGTCATAAAGAATACCCACGAATCTCACCCACAGATGCTGGAGTCTAAAGGTTTCAAGTTGAGTAGGTCAAAAACTTAGTAGTTGGAGTGCAAGTTTAGCGATGGGATATATGAAGAAGAAGTGGAAGTGAAGATTGGTACTCAACTCATCCCCAAAAGAGATAGTTTCAAGCATCTTGGGTCTATTATTGAAGGCAACGGGGAGATCGACAAGGATGTTACTCATCGTATTGGAGGAGAGTGGATGAGATGGAGGCTAGCTTTTGGGGTTTTCTGTGATAAGAATGTGCCACCTGGACTTAAGGGCAAGCTTTATAGAGTGGTGGTTAGACCGACTATATTGTATGGGGATGAATGCTGGCTCGTTAAGAAGTCCCATGTCCAGAAGATGAAAGTAGTTGAAATGAGGATATTGAGATGGATGTGTGGGCATACAAAGAAGGGCGAGATTAGGAATGAAGTTATTAGGGACAAGGTAGGAATGGAATCCATGGAGGACAAGTTGCAGGAGAGGTTGAGATGGTTTGGGCATGTGAAGAGGAGAGACATAGATGCTCCGGTCAGGAGGTGTGAGGGGTTGTCAATGGCGGGTCTGAGAAAGGGAAGGGGTAGGCCAAAAAAGTATTAGGGAGAAGTATTTAGGCAGAACATGTCATTGCTTAAGCTTACCGAAGGTATGACCCACGATAGGAAGGTGTGAAGGTCGATGATTAGCAATGTAGGTTGACTGATAGTAGTATGTTCCTCCTAGGCTTACTTGTAGTACTAGGATTATTTTTGTATTATCTTATCATGGTTCTTTATTATTACATGTTGTGTCATTCGCGCTCATTACCATATTACATTGTTGTTATTATTGTTTGCTACTTGGCTGCTTTATCTTATCTCCACTGTTCCCTGAGCCGAGGGTCTATCAAAAACAACCTCTCTACCTTTATAAGATAGAGATAAGGTATGTGTATACACTACCCTCTACAGACCCCATTTATGGGATTATACTGGATTTATTATTATTGTTGTTGTCACATGTTCTTATTTACTTAAATTCCATTCATTTCTATTTATTGTTATTTAGTGTTATCTCCTTCATTTTGGGTCATTGAATATCGCTAGTATTATCATCACTTATTGCTACTTAGATAATATACGTACTATCTTGCTACAAAATTAATTAATATATTTTTTGGACATTAATATTGGTTAAGACTAACTCTATTTTATTAAATCTAATTGTTTAAACCCAAATCAAAATTTTGGGTCAAATAGTTTGGCCCATGTGGGGACTTCTTAGCTAATCTTTTTGTTTCCATTAGATCTACAACTCACGTGACTTGCTAACATAACGATATACAAGGTTTTTCTCCTTCTCTGCACATATAGAATTTACATGGCAGGTAACCAAGGAAGCGAAACTAAGGCGGCAGGTGATGTCCCGGGCAACCTCATGAACGCTATCAACGAGATCTATGAAATACTGGGCGATGATGTGACATACTCTTCCTCCCCGAGGCGTGAGAGGTCGCCTCTCCCTCATTGCAACACAAGAAACTAAATGGGAAAAGGGCTTCCACGTCCACAGGAGAAGTGACACCACCTGCCATAAAAAAGCTAAGCATGGATGACTGATACCTTAGTAAGCGTGCTTAACAAACAAGCCCCATGCACGACTATAGAAACCATGAGATCCCAAACGGTACAACAAGGAGACGAATATGGCGATCAACCAGACCTTCCAATGCCAGGTATAACTCACAATGTTACTGACAGTGCATGTGATAGTATCCTCGCTGCTTTTTAGAAAAGAATGGAAGAAATGGAGAATGAGAAAAAACGTTCAGAGACCAAATGAAAGAACACCAAGAACAAGTCGAAAAGAGGTTTGTAGACCATCAGTATAGAGAGAAAGTAGCCCCACATGCCATAACAAAGGCCTTCAAAATGCCTCCATATCTAAGGATAAACAATGGGACAACCGACCCCGAAGACCACGTGCCTCATTACGTCACCATCGTGAAAGGCAACGACCTCACCAAGGAATATGTGTCCTCCATTTTTCTGAAGGAATTCGGCAAAAGCCTCTATGGAGGAGCATTAACAAACGTTCTAAGAAATGACTGATATGTTTGTGACAGTGCACGTCGGTGCCAAGAAAGCCAAAACAAAAGTAAACTTCATCTTCACCATCAAGAAATCCATAGGAGAGGGACTAAGGGACTTCCTCGCCTGATTCAATAAGGTGAGGATGTCCTTACCAAATGTGTCCAAAGGGATAACAACCACAGCCTTTCAGAATAGGTTGAGTAGAGAGGGTTTAAGAGCGACCAGAAAGTTGCTAAGCCAATTCATGAAGTACCCTCCAACTACTTGGGATGAAACCCATAATACCTATTGTGCTGAAGTCCGAGCAGATGAGACGACCTCAACAGACCAACTCGGTAGCTCATCTCAGTAAAATCGAGCCCAGAAAAGAATGAAGTGACTAATATAATAACCCCGAAATTGCAAGTTGGCAAACCAGACCTAATTTCAAAATTTGTACTACCTGCTTGAAAATTAAACTTTCAGCATCAGATACTCAGCTTGCTAGCGTTTCGAATAGCCAAATGAGAGGTTATTCCCTTCTTAGCCGTGCATGCACTCTCTGGTTTCAAGCTCACTTGCTGAGCTCAACAACATCCCCATCCCACCCACTAATTCCGGAGCAGAGACGTCCCATTTGTCACAGAGTTAGGATTCCTTGGGGTGGCTTCAATCTTCCTACTATTTTTCTTAGGTCGATCGGTCCTCTCCCTCCATTGCCGATACGTCAAGAGAGAAACTCCGAAGATCAATTGACACACTTTTGATACTCCATAATTTAAATGCTCAATTGGTACAACTCTTTGTTTACCTTATAAATTGAATAACAATTAAACTTATAATGTGATTTTAAGGATACATGATTTCACCTAATATCAATTGATAAACCAGTTATGCAAATTGACAATAATATAAAGCAAACCGGCTTGCTTTGTAACGTAATTGAGATCTCGAGCTCGTATGCCTTAAAACAGATTAACGCCGGAATAGTAAAAGATATAACAAGCTGATGAACAAGAATGTAAGCTAGGAAATGTTATATTTCTTTGATAATCGTGAGTGTAAGGTGTCTATAAATGATGGGGACTCCACTTTATATAGTAGAGGAGTCTCAATTATGGCATAACTTGTAACACCCCACACATTTGGATTAGGTATGAATGAGTTAATGGAGTAGAAAGGTTATATTTTGAACATGTGAAGTCCCATAGGGATGATTATGGGTGAAAATAGTTGTTTTAAAATCAAGATGGAAAGTGAGGTGCATAAGATTTGACAAAATCGACTAAGTTTGCAGAAGGTCTGTCTTCCAGCAGGGTTTAGTGAAAATGTGTAAGGAATTTGGAAAAACTCAAAGCATGAAAATTGTAGGCCTTTGAAATAGATTTCCAACGATATATTGTGGAACTCATACGGAGCTTTGTGCAAAATGTTATGCCCATTTTACAGAATGGTGTGTAACCACCACGGTCTTGCCACGTTTTTACCGCGACCGCAGTGGTGAGGCAGTGTACCAGCGATTTACCCTGGTCGAGACTGCGATCACACCAACTAGGATGCGGTGGATGACTTGGGAAGTCGTTTTTAGCCCTATTTCGTCCCCCACAGCCCCAAAACATAAAAACTTGCTCTAGAAAGGAAGGCTTTCAAAAACCTAACTTCTTAAGGGTCCCTCCACCACCCAAGGTAAGTTTAATGGTGACTCTAAGTTAATTTCAATTTCCCAACATCTTATTAACATGGGTAAACCCTCCATATCATTAGATATTCGATTGGGACATCGTTGTTGAGAGAAGAAACCCTAGAACTCGAATTCAAGAAGATTGAACGTCAAAAAGGTAATATTTTCACCCTCTAATTGATTATATCATTGAATTAATGATTATAGAATCTAGTTCATGAGATATGAGTTGATGGGTTTGATAGAAAAGCATGAACGGTTATAAGTTTGGGTTATTGATTGTTGATTGTTGGTTAAAGGTGTTTTTTGCCTTATGGGTGATAAAGAATGATGTTGATTATAACCATTTGAGACTTTAGAATTTATCTAGAAGCAAGAGAATGGGTTATTGGGTGTAGAAATACCATTAATAAGGACTATGAAGCTTTATGCCACCATGTGTTTGAGAGAATGCCTAAGTAACCAAAACATGAGTATTATTGCTAATATGGAATTCCTTTGACTTGTATTGATATAGATTAAAGTTGAAAGGGTTGGCGAATGTTGTATTACACTCAAGAGCAGGAAGTTAAGGTATGTGAGGCTAACTCTCTATGTTTGGGAGTTTTAATGATTCTCCCTACACTACATTTCTTTTACGACGTTACTAATTGCCTCAGAAATATAATTTAGCCTTGTTCCTTGAACAGTTGTAGGACTTCTATTCTTTAGCTTCATAACTCATTCATGAATTTCATTTTGAACGTTGTGAGCTCAGTGTGTATTAAATATAGACTTGGGTTTGATGCCCCCGAGTCTTAGTATAGATTACTCAGTATGCCATAAACAGTTGAAGATTCAGTGTTCATAATCAGTTCAAGAATACATGTCTTAGTCTAGTCCTATTCAGTATTCCAGTATTATCTAACTCAGTGTGATCCAGTATTCCAGTATCATGTAACTCAGTATGATTCAGTATTTCACTATCATATATTGCAGTATGATTCTTAGTTCCTGATTTTAAATCCCTGAATGTTGAACACTTGTATTTGGGCTTGAGGCTGCAGTTTATACTTTATGCATTTTGGACCTGAGGTCGCAGTTATGTATACGTATACTTGGGCCCGATGCCGCAGTTGGTGCACATATATATATTGGGCTTGAGCCCGTAGTTTAATATTCATATAAACAGGTTGTTCATCATTCAGAAGATGGAGTATTCATATCCTTACTTCCTTTTAGTTCAATTATTAGTTACCGTTTAGTTATCAGTTACTAGTTATCAGTTCAGTTATCAATTATCAGTTCAGTTATCAGTTATCAGTTCAGTTACTAGTTATCGATTTAGTTATCAGTTATTAGTTATCATTTCAGTTTTAGTTTCAATAGTTATTATTTTAGTTATCAATTATAAATTCTCAGTTATCAGCTTACTTTCAGTTTTAGCATTTATAATTTTTTTTCAGTTGCTTTACATACCAGTACAATTCAAATGTATTGACGCCCCTTTTGCCCGAGGACTGCATCTCACAATGCAGGTAATGATTTATAGGTTGATGATTTCGAGTGCTAGGATTCTCGTACCAGCTATTTGGTGATTCCCAGTTCTTTCGGGGCATTATCATTACTATAGTCTTCAGTATTTTTAGACAGTCAGTGTTTACAGTACTTCATTAGAGGCTTCATAGACTAGAGTAACAGTTACACAGAGTCATAAGCTTTTCACATTAAGCTATGTTGGCTACAAATATATTTCAGAAATGTAATAGTATTTCCGCACTTTGATTTATATCATTCATACTTTCAGTATATTAGCACGTGTTAGTTTATCTTCCACATTTAGTATGTTATGATATCATATGTTGATTCAGCCAGCTAGTTGGTTCGCTCGGTCACATGTAGTCAGGCACCGAGTGCCGTGTTACGTCCAGGCCCAGGTTTGGGGCGTGACAAAGCTTGGTATCAGAGCACTAGGTTCAAGAGTCCTAGGGAGTCTATGAAGCCATGTCCAGTGGAGTTTCCTTTATATGTGTGTGTCGGCCACTCATATAAACAGTTAACTACCAAGACATCCAGGATTGTCTCGCTTATTTGTACTCTAGATCGTGCCATGAAGCTTATAGCAAAAGGTAACCTTATCTTCCTATCGAATTCCAAACGTATTAGATTCCCAAGCGACGCGCAGGAGAAACGTAAGGTCCTAGAGAGGATAATTGCCCATTGGGGTATAATCATGGAGTACAAGTTGGTAAATATGAGACTTTAGAGGATGTTAAAAGTGGGATGCAATGGATAGTATTACAGATTAGAGCATAACCTTATCAGAAAGTAAAGCAGTTATCATATTTTATGGTTATCAGTTTACCTCAGTTACCAGTTATACAATCTTTTAGTTAGCATGTTTATGGTTATTCAGTACGCCAGTATTCAGTTATATGTTTACGAAATATCCAATTTTCAGTGTATCAAAATTCTATGTGACTTGTGAGTATGCAGTGATGCATATGGGTTCTCAAAGAAAATGTAAGTAATAGTGATTATAGAGAAACCTTCGTATATTTTAGGTCTGGATTAAGACCCCAAGATTCATCGGACGGTACAAGAAGTGATTTATCTGATAATGGTATACTCTAAAGGACAAGTTTGTGTATGGTAGGGTATTCATATATGTTTTACCTTATTAAACAATCTCATTTCTAATTCTTGGAAATGGAGCCACAAGTTGGATGATGATAGTTCAGATGTCAGACCCTAACATTGGTCACTATAGTTTTGGACAGAAAATAACCTAAGGGTAAAATACCTAGGAGTCAGAAACATTTGTTGTTACAAAAGATATGATTTCGTACAACTCATGCAAATGACTAGAAGATATGATGTATGCAATGAGGACCAAGAGCAGCCAATAGTGAATTTTAGGGAATGGTTTTAAGTTGTTTAGATTTATTCAAATCAGAATTAGAAAGTACCACGTTAGTGAATTGCTATAAGAAGCAGCTATTATTGTGAGATAAAGGATATGACAATTCCCTTTAAGTTATATGACTAAGTGTTTACCCTGAATGTTTATAATTTGATATGATTTTGAAGTATATAAAAAGTTCGGGGTTAGATATTCTAATTTTGTTTAAGACAAATAAAATTCCCCTATGTGTGATCCATGTACATAGTTAAAAAGAATGATAGTGTGAGGCAAAAGAATATAATCAGATGATGGGGGAAGTTAGGAGTAACCTTATGCTTCACTTTAGTTATTCAAAGTAGGAGAAGAAAATATGATGCTAGCAGGTGGTTAGTAAAAGGATAGTAAGTAAATTTTGAGTAGATACAATGAATTAGCGATTTTAGCATAGATAGTAGAGGTAAGATTTGATCCATTTAGCAAGGTTATCTCTAGTGAGTGGATGACAGTTTGAAATACCGAATGCATGTGTTAGAACCCAAAGAGTTTAAGTTAAACCCAAAGTACAATAGCAGTGGAAAAAAATCAACTAGCAGTGAGAGAGCAAATTATAGAAGAATACCTTTTAAGAGTTATCGAAAAGGGGTTTCCCCAAGATTAGCAGTATGGACAGAGTTAAATTATTACGATTACGTATGATAGTTATGAAGACATAAGATTTTCATTTATGTAAATAATTTAGTTTTTCCTAGTAAGAAAGATTTTTCAGAGGTAAGTTGGGAGATGAGTCGTCATTAACGCAAAGTGCAAAGAGTTGCAGAAGATAAAGAAAGTTGTTAGAATTCCAAAAAAAGAAAGGATCCGCAAGTACAAGACATTTAGTCTAAGGGGTGATGTGAAAACCATCAGTAAGTCCAGATAGAGAATTGAAACTCGAATAGTTAGCATGGGATATAAAAAAGAAAATCAGTTCGGTAATGAGGGAAAATTGTATAATTACCACATGGATTATGTCTAGCATGTGTAAGAAATACAAAGTGAGTAGAATGATCACTGAGCTTAGTTATTGATGATAAAGTGATCACAGAAAAGCTATAAAAAAATCATGCTCAGTTATGTATCATGAGGGTAGTGCCATCGCATGAGACTCTAATCTTTGGAGTATAGACTTAGCTCACAACAATTCTATAAGTGTTTTCAGGAAGTGCTTCAGAAGATAATCAAGTATGGGAAGTATAACTCATGATCGAGGTAGATAACACAACTTTGGTGAAAGAAGTTCACCGCCGAGCCTAGCTAGGAGTTCAATTTGCATACTCAAAAGATAGTAGAGTTGTTGTCTAGAATATGACTTGTCCCCCCCTTAGTAGGTGAAGTGAAGGAGAAATAGTTGATGATCCCTACTTGTTGTAGCTGAAAGAGAGGATTCACAGGCATAAAATGATAGATTTGGAATAAGGGGGAGATGATATTGCTTTGAGGTACCACAACAGATTGTGTGTTCTAGACATAGATGGACTTAAAGAGCGAAGATCATGCTAGAAGCCCAGAATTTCAGGTATTCTATTTACTCAGGTATTACAAAGATGTATCATGATCTTAAGGAGGTTTATTGGTGGAACGATATGAAAAAGAATACAGCAGACTTCGTGGCTAAGTGTCCAAATTGTCAATAGGTGAAAGTCGAACACCAGAGACCTGGCGGTTTAACTCAGAATATAGAATTCCTGTTTGGAAATGGGAAATAATAAATATGGACTTCATAACAGGTCTACCTCGCTCATTCCGGAAGCATGATTCGATTTGGATGATTGTAGACCGACTTACCAAGTCAGCTCACTTCTTGCCAGTGAAGACTACAGAATCAGCCAAGGATTATGCCAAGTTGTATATCAAAGAAATTGTCCGATTGCATGGGACTCCTTTGTCCATTATCTCAGATCGTGGTGCTCAGTTCACAGCAAACTTTTGGAAATCCTTTCAGAAGGGATTGGGCACAAGGGTGAACCTCAACACCACTTTTCATCCTCAGACAGATGGCTAGGTGGAGAGAACCATTCAGACTCTTGAGGATATGTTGAGGGCGTGTGTTATTGATTTTAAAGGTAATTGGGACGATCATCTACCTCTCATTGAGTTTGCTTATAATAACAACTATCACTCTAGTATCAAGATGGAACCGTACAAAGCTCTGTATGGGCGAAGGTGTAGATAACCAATTGGTTGGTTCGAAGTCGAAGAAGCGGAGTTGGTGGGACCAAATTTGGTCTATCAGACTATAGATAAAGTTAAGTTGATTTAAGAGCGTTTGAAGAAGGCTCAGGCCGCCAAAAGTCCTATTCAAATGTGTGACATAGAGACCTAGAGTTTCAAGTTGATGATTGGTTGTTTTTGAAAGTTTTGCCTGTGAAAGGCATTATGAGATTTGAAAAGAAGAGGAAGCATAATCCCTGCTATGTTGGGCCATATAGAATCTTGTGAAGGATCGATCAATTAGCTTATGAGTTGGAGTTACCACCAGAGTTAGCGGTGGTACAACCAGTATTTCACGTGTCATGTTATAACATTCAAGTTTCCAGCACTCAAATACTCATGTCAGTTCAGTACTCAGATGCTCATGTCAGTTTAGTACTTAGACACTCATGTTAGTTCAGTACTCAGATACTCATATCAGTTCAGTACTCAAATACTCATGTCGGCTTAATACCCATCTACTCATGTTACTCCAATTCTTAGACATTCATGCTAGCATAGTACTCTGATATTGATGTTAGTTCAATACTCGAATATTCGTGCCAGTTTAATATTCATATATCCATGTTTGTTCAGTATTTAGGTATCCATGGCAGACCAATATTCAGTCAATGTGGTGGTCATTCAGTTCACTATCTCAAAAGTTCAGTAGTCATGTATTCATTCAGTTTAGTATGCAAGTGTTTATGAAAGTTCATGTTTCCACCAGGCCCGTTTAAGGTCCGGAGTTAGCAGAAATTACAGGCAGGACAATCATTCGAGGACGAATGATACCAAGGGGGAGATAATGTAACACCCCGCATATTTGGATTAGGTATGAATGAGTTAAAGGAGTAGAAAGGTTATATCTTGAACATGTGAAGTCCCATCGGGATGATTATGGGTGAAAATAGTTGTTTCAAAATCAAGATGGAAAGTGAGGTGCATAAGATTTGACAAAATTGACTAAGTTTGCAGAAGGTCTGTCTTCCTGCAGGATTGAATGAAAATATGTAAGGAATTTGGAAATACTCAAAGCCTGAAAGTTGTAGGCCTTTGAAATATCTTTACAACGATATATTGTGGAGCCCAAATAGAGCTCTGTGCCAAACGTTATGCCCGTTTTACAGAATGGTGTGTAACCACCACGGTACTACCGCGTTTTTACCACGACTGCGGTGGGGAGGCAGTGTCCCAGCGATTTACCACAGTTGGGACCGCTCGCGCCAATTGGGATGCGGTGGACGACTTGGGAAGTCGTTTTAGACCTATTTCATCCCCCACAGCCCCAAAATATAAAAACTTGCTCTAGAAAGGAAAGCTCTCAAAAACCTAAATCCTTAAGGAGCCCTCCACCACCCAAAGTAAGTTTTAATGGTGATTCTAAGTTAATTTCAATTTTCCAACATCTTATTAACATGGTTAAACCCTCCATATCATTAGATATTCGATTGGGACATCGTTGTTGAGAGAAGAAACCCTAGAACTCGAATTCAAGAAGATTGACCATCAAAAAGGTAATAGCTTCACCCTCTAATTGATTCTATCATTGAATTAATGATTATAGAATCTAGTTCATGAGATATGAGTTTATGGATTTGATATAAAAGCATGAACGGTTATAGATTTCGGTTATTGATTGTTGATTGTTGGTTAAGGGTGTTGTTTGCCTTATGGGTGATAAAGAATGATGTTGATTATAACCATTTGAGACTTTAGAATTTATCTAGAAGAAAGAGAATGGGTTATTGGGGGTAGAAATACCACTAATAAGGACTATGAAGCTTTATGTCACCAAGTGTTTGAGAGAATGCCTAAGTAACCAAAACATGAGTATTATTGCTAATATGGAATCTCTTTGACTTGTATTGATATAGATTAAAGTTGAAAGGGTTGGCGAATGTTGTATTACACTCAAGAGCAGGAAGTTAATGTATATGAGGCTAAGTCTCTATGTTTGGAAATTTTAATGATTCTCCTTACACTACGTTTCTTTTACGACGTTACTAATTGCCTCAGAAATATAATTTAGCCTAGTTCCTTGAATAGTTGTAGGACTTCTATTCTTTAGCTTTATAACTCGTTCATGACATTCATTCTGAACGTTGTGAGCTCAGTGCGTATTCAATATAGACTTGGATTTGATGCCCCCGAGTCTTAGTATAGATTACTCAGTATGCCATAAACAGTTGAAGTTTCAGTGTTCATAATCAGTTCAAGAATACATGTCTCAATCTAGTCCTATTCAGTATTTCAGTATTATCTAACTCAGTGTGATCCAGTATTCCAGTATCATATAACTCAGTGTGATTCAGTATTTCACTATCATATATTGCAGTATGATTCTTAGGTCCTGATTTTAAATCCCTGAATGTTGAACACTTGTATTTGGGCCTGATGCCGCAGTTTATGCTTTATGCATTTTGGACCTGAGGTCGCAGTTATGTATACGCATACTTGGGCCCGATGCCTCAGTTTGTGCATATATATATATATATATATATATATATATATATTGGGCCTGAGGCCGCAGTTTAATATTCATATAAATAGGTTGTTCATCATTCAGAAGAGGGAGTATTCATATCCTTACTTCCTTTCAGTTCAATTATTAGTTACCATTCAGTTATCAGTTCAGTTTCCAGTTATCAGTTCAGTTATCAGTTATTAGTTCAGTTACCAGTTATCGATTTAGTTATCAGTTATCATTTCAGTTTCAATTTCAATAGTTATTATTTCAGTTATCAATTATAACTCAGTTATTAGCTTAGTTTCAGTTTCAACATTTATAATTCTTTCTTTCAGTTGCTTTACATACCAGTACAATTAAAATGTACTGACGCCCCTTTTGCCCGGGGCCTGCATCTCACAATGCAGGTAATGATTTATAGGTTGATGATTCCGAGCGCTAGGATTCTCGTGCCAGCTATTTGGTGATCCCCAGTTCTTTCGGGGCATTATCATTACTATAGTCTTCAATATTTTCAGATAGTCAGTGTTTACAGTACTTCATTAGAGACTTCATAGACTAGAGTAACAGTTAGACAGAGTCACAGGCTTTTCACATTAAGCTATGTTGGCTACAAATATATTTCAGAAATGTAATTGTATTTCCGCAATTTGATTTATATCATTCAGACTTTCAGTATATCATCATGTGTTAGTTTATCTTCCACATTTAGTATGTTATGATATCACATGTTGATTCAGCTAGCCAGTTGGTTCGCTCGGTCACATGTAGTCAGGCACCGAGTGCCATGTTACGTCCAAGCCTAGGTTCGAGGCATGACATAACTCTAATTACAGAAGTAAATCCTCTGATTAGCCTAAACAACCGCCCTTGATCTGATCTATTCCAGGATTTTCGCAGTGATATTTGACCGGTTAAAAATATCTCGTCTTTCTGTTATTGCACTTTTTTCGATGTTTGTCATATATGATCTCGATCACTACTGGCCTCAATCTCGATGAGCACCTCAATTCTCGAGCTTGATACTTTATATTCGTTCTATGACCTGACCTATTACGAGAATGACCCTCGACATGGTGCCCTGGTCTTCGATTAAATGGCAAAATCGAGCAAGTTCCCATTTTATCCATATACAGATAGTCCCCCCATTTCTTGGAGTGTAATGACAAGAAATGAACTGAGCCTTCGATTTTATACCTCGACCAATTATGACATCACCTTTGTGATGTAAGCGATAGAAACGACCGAAGTGTCACGTCGGTACGATTCCTAAGATCATTAATGAGCGTCAATTGATGGCCGGCCACTAGTACCTTGAACCATCGCCGTGAATCCTTAAATAGGTCTTCTTCTCACTTTTTTAAACTTTACTTTGAATCTTTCTTACACTAATCTTCAAAATCCTTCTGAGTTTTTCAAATCTTTATGGAAATCTTCAAAGTTCTTCACATCTTATCAAGCCTCTCCGTCCTTGCACAATTTCTAGGCCTCGTTACCAACCCTTTTTCAAAACTACAAATCTCATATTTTTATTTCCCTGAATCCATATAAATATGGTAAAAACATCAAAAACCATTCCTCAAAAGGAGAAAACTTCTTCATCGCGGTCGGCCAGCGACAAGACGCCGGTGGATCCACACATCGAAGAGTGTGTTTTCGGGGTATGTGATCTTACTTTCAATTTCGAGGTTGAGAAACCCCCGTCAGTCCCTGGCCGATGTGAGCCAATGTCGAGATATATATGCTCGATAACTGAGGGCGACCTTAAGCAGGTAAAGAAAGATTGCAAAGAGGTGGTGATTCCGACCCCCGAATAGGATATCACCACTTACGTGAAAGGGTTCTTATGTTTTTACACTTACCCTTTTATGCTGGGTCCCGTTGACCCCATAATCCTCAGTTTCTTCCGCCATTACCAAATAACCTTAGGCCAGATCTTTCTGGCGCACTGTCATTTTGCTCCGATTCTTCGTGAGCAAAGTCGAGGGCATGCCTTTTACCCTTGACAATCTCATTAGACTATACATCCCCTTTCTCTATCGAGGCGAATTAATATGGCCTCAGTGTCGGGCCATCAAGGTGTTGTTCTCGGGCATAAATGAGGACAAGGACCGAGGATGTATAGGCTGGTTTGTTCGAGTGATGACTTCCGACATAATTCCAGCCAAGAAGATGTCATTCCCCGAAGAGTGGAACATGAAGCGTAAGTATAGGCCCCGCCCTTGGCCCCCATTTACTGTTTCGTTCCTTTTGCTTTTTCTTATCGATGTTCCTTCCTATGATGCAGCAGTCTCTTGGGTGCCTGGTGCAATTCCGAACCTTGAGGGCTGAGTTCGAAAACTGGCATTGACTTCTTCATATGCCGAGCGCTCGTGGCATGATTTGGCAAGGGACCGATGGGAGGCCAAAAATCATGGTAAGTTTGTTTTCATGTGTTTGACGCTTTTTCTGAAATATCTCTTTTTTATTTCTACTTAATTTCATTTCATATAGGTCTTAGAGACAATGTTATCATGATGCCCCTGTCTGGGGAGGATGAGGAGGCCTCGAATCCGGCTAAGGATAAGAAGAGAAAAAGGGTCTCGCCCTCCGATACTCTAAAGCCCCAAAAGAGAAAGACTCACAAGTCGAAAAAGATACCCTGCCTACAAATGTAGCTCAGTAGCTACATGATGAAGAAGAGGAGAATGAAGGTGCCGCCTTCAAGCTGGTGGCTCAAAAGAGGAGCGCCGAGGTCCCAAAGGCTGCTGAGCCGATGATGATTGAAGAGAATCAACCTCGGACTGAGGGGATCTCAGAAGATGGCCTGAGCAAAGCCTCTGAGTCATCAGAGGCTAAAGATGCCTCCCGTCATGATAGGCAACCGGTGGATGTACCTGAAGGGGCCAGTTTTGAGGCCCTTCAAAACAATGAGAACACCCTAAGTGACTCGCTTGGGGATATAGACATTAGCAATTCGCCCCTCCTCACATTTTCCGAGGGGCAAATTCAGGAAGCCCAAGCCATAGGGACCCTTGATGCGAGAACGAGCCACGAAGGGTAAGACCTTTTCCATGGCTATTTCATGGGGGTCAAAGATTCTTCCAACCTGAGTGATGCATCGAGTATCTTGGATGAGGCCCATCGACTCTTGAGTCAGGTAAGTCTTAGCTCCTTTTATCAATATCACTTTTGTCTTTTATTCCCTCTTGCCTGATTTCCTTTCTTTCTTCATAGGCCTTGACGCTTCATCGGGAAGTATTATCTAAATACCGGGCAGAGCTGAATCGGTGTGAGGATGATCTCAAAAGATATACGGAGGAGAGAGATGCCCTAAAACTTCTCATTGGGAAAAAAGAAGAGGAGATCAAGGACCTCCGAGCTGAATTGGTAACAGCTCATAAAGGACAAACCGACCTGATTGAGCAGGTAATGTAAATTTTTTGGAAGCTCGATATATTGATTTGGGAACGATGACTAAGACTTCGATTCTGCAGGTTTAGCAAAAGGCCGAAAAGATTGAACAACTTTGCGAGGAGGCCAAGATGAAGGAGGCGGAGATGTTGGGGTGGAAACAAAACATGGATCACCTTGCCTCGAAGAAAGAGGCTGCTCCAACCCAACTATTACTGGCCGAACGTCAACTCCAAAGCATGAAGGAGGAGAACTCAGCCCGAACTAAGAGAATTAAGGAGCTCGAGGCTCGATTGGCCGCCGAACTTGCGAAGGCCACATTTGAGGCAGAAAAAGTAAAGGTGATGCGGAGGTGGTCATGGCCGTCTACCAAGCTGATGCTGAAGCTTCTCACGCTCGAGCAAAGGAAATTTCTGATACTACTCAGGCTCGAGAATTCTACATTTCCGAGCATGCCAAATGCCAATCTCGGAGAGAGACTCTCTAGGAGATTCATGCTTGTGGTTTTGACCTTGCTAGGGTGCTGCTTTCTTCAAATGACGATGACTCTGGGAGTGCGACTAGATCCAAGAGTGGAGAAGATGAAGAGTAGGCTCCGAGGGAAGGTTAGGCACTTAGAATTTTTTTCCTTTTTTGGATTTTTTGTGTAAGACCCTAAGTGGCCTTTGTAAATATTTTTGCATTTATGAAAGATCCCTTTTCTTTCCGACTCATCTCTAATTTCTATTTTGTGAAAACTCTGCTTTGCTTTTCCCCTTATGATAATTTTGATATACTTTATATCTTGTGAGACTTTTGACTCACTTCGATGTCTTGCAAAATTTTTGTTGAAGTCAGATTAGAATAGTCTCTATAATTGAGTGAGTACTTGCTCGAACTCGGAGTAGAAAAAACCCTTAGGTTTCAGTTGAGTGAGGGTGGATCCTTGAAATCAACAACATAATGGCCCTTAGGCTCTTGAATCGGGCTGATATGGCCTTAAAAGAGTGGCTCTTTCCCTTTTCGGCTTAAAAACCTTTTACTTTGTTATGCCTTAGCATAAGTTTGTTCGAGAGTTCGAACAATTTGGTACCCCTTAAGGTTTTTGAGGATTGACGTTATCGAAACCCTTTGTGACTTTGCCGAGGGAAGCCTTTTTTAACTATTTTTATGAAAATATTTGAAGACCTGTTTCATAACAGAATTCGCACGTCTCTAAATCGTGTTAGTTTGGTCGTAGCCTTTAAATTGAGATTTTCCCTTTAGGATTGTTTCTCGATTACACTTCGAATTTGTTAGAAGTGTTAGTCCCCGAGTGGGGTGGTCGTGACCTATAAAACCGAAGATTGCCTTTTCAAGGTCTTATGGTCTCGAAGTTTAATAAGTTTAACACTTCGATTTTTGGATGACAGTCCCCAAGTACGGGGTTGACAGTTCGAGATTTAGTTGCGATCGGCACTTGAGCCAGCTTCAGCAATAGATCATATGTAAAGTAGAAATTTCACTAAGTCATGGAACATCTGGTAAGGAAAAAATACTTCTTTCCATAAATAATTCATGCGTACATGTTCTGACATCGGGGCTCGAGTAATCTACAAGGACACAGTTTATTTGACTTTTTTGGCCCTTTACAAAATTTTATCTATCGAGACTTGTTGATACGAGGTATTTTCCTTGAGAACATAACATCCGAGAGTAGTTACATCCGAGGATGATGCCCCCCAGTATTCGAGTTTTATCATAAAGAGCCTCGAATACTGTTGAATTGTCCCCAGGTAGCACAAACATTTGTTGCCTCATTAAAAACCTTGCCGGAAACACCCATTTGGGAAAAAAACGATCTAAGGGAAAAAGAGTGCAACACGTGCTTTAAAACCTGAGGTCTTTATGTTCAAGAACTTCTAGACGTCTTCGTTAGAACAACTGCAATAAGTTAGTATCAAATACAAATTATAAAATGAGAGAGTCATACCTTAGCAATAATATCGTTTGAGTAGTGATATGTTCCAATTATTTGGAAATTGTTTGCCATTCATCGTGCCAAGTTTGTAAGATCCTTTTCCAATGACACTAGGGACCTGATATGGTCCTTCCCAATTTGGGCTGAGTTTTCCCTCATTTGGGTCTCGAGTGTTGAGGGTGACTTTTCATAGAACTAAGTCCCCAATTCGAAAGTGGCGAAGATTGGCTCTTCGGTTATAATATCTTTCGATGCGCTGCTTCTGTGCTGCCATTCTGATGGGAGAGGCTTCCCATTTTTCATCCAGAAATTCGAGGCTTGTCTCATGATTCGATTCTTTCATTGTGTATCGAAACCTGACGCTGAGTTCCCCGACCTCGATCGGGATCAGGGCTTCGGCACTATATACTAAGGAGAATGTTATTGCCCCTACTAGATTTTGACGTTGTTCGATATGCCCAAAGGACTTCGGGCAAAATTTTTCTCCATTTTCCCTTAGCGTCGTTCAATATTTTCTTTAGATTTTGAATGATGGTTTTGTTTGTTAATTCGGCCTGTCCGTTCCTACTAGGATGATATGACGTCGATAATATCCTTTTTATTTTGTGATCTTTGAGGAACTTCGTTATTTTTCTACCGATAAATTATTTTCCATTGTCATATACTATCTCGATAGGTATTCCGAATCGGCATATGATGTGATCCCAGATAAAGTCTATAACTTCTTTTTCTCTAACTTTCTCGAAATCCTGTGCTTTAACCCACTTAGAGAAATAGTCAGTCATAAATAAAATGAACTTAGCTTTACCTGGGGCTGATGGCAGAGGGCCGACGATATCCATTCCCCATTTCATGAACGACCATAGGGATAGGACTGAATGAAGTTGCTCCCCGGGCTGGTGGATCATTCCTGCATGTCTTTGGCATTTGTTGCATTTTCGAACGAGCTCCTTAGTATCTTTTTCCATATTGTCCCTATAGTACCCTACTCTGACGACTTTGTGGACCAATGGTTCAGCACTGGAATGGTTCCCGCAAGTCTCATTGTGAACCTTTTGTAGGACGTAGTCGGTACCTCTTGGTCCTAAACATATTGCCAACGGCCCATCGAACATCCTTCTGTACAATGTTCCAACTTCGGCCAATGTAAATCGTACAGCTTTCGTTCGCAGAGTCCTCGATTCCTTAGGGTCCAATGGAAGCTTCCCATTCTTTAGATAATCGATATATTTGTTCCTCCAATCCCATGTTAGGCTTGTGGAGTTTATTTCTGCATGGCCTTCTTCGACTACCGACTTTGAAAGTTGTACGACAGTCCCCGAGCCAATTTTGTTGTCTTCGACTAATGACACCAAATTTTCAAGGGCATCGGCCTCACTATTCTTCTCTCGAGGTACATGCTGTAGGGTCCATTCTTTGAACCGGTGTAAGGTTACTTGCAGTTTGTCCAAGTACCTATACATTCGATCTTCTCGAACCTCGAAGGTTTTGTTGACTTGGTTAACCATGAGGAGGGAGTCACACGTGGCCTCGATGACCCCTGCTCCCAAACCTTTAGCCAGCTCGAGACCTGCAATCATAGCCTCACACTCGACCTCATTGTTAGTCAACTTACGGGGTTTGATAGATTTTTTAATTGTATTTCTTGTGGATGGCTTCACAACGATGCCTAGACCGGACCCCTTCACATTTGAAGCTCCATCTATGAAAAGGGTCCACCCCCTGGAGGATGTTCCGATTTTAGCAATAGTTCCTTTTCGACCTCGGGTACGAGGGCAGGCATGAAGTTGGCCACGAAGTCTGCTAAGATTTGAGACTTGATGGCCATTCAGGGTTGATACTCGATATCATATCCACTTATTTCGACGGTCCATTTGGTCAGTAGGCCCGAGAGTTCGGGCTTGTGCAAAATGTTGCAAATTGGGTAAGTGGTTACAACGCAAATTGTGTGACATAGAAAATACAGTTTTAATTTCCTAGATGCGCTTATTAGAGAAAGCTCTAGTTTTTCTAAGTGTGGTTATCGGGTCTCGGCTTCACCTAAAGTTTGGCTAACGTAGTAAATAGAAAATTGCGTACCTTGCTCTTCTCGAACTAGGACACCACTTACCGCGACTTTTGAGACTGCCAAATATAAGTAGAGTTGCTCGCCCATTTTCAGAGTGTGAAGCAATGGGGGGCTCGAAAGATACCGCTTTAACTCTTCTAACGTCTATTGGCATTTTGGGGCCCAAGTGAAATTGTTCTTCTTTTTGAGCAGTGAAAAGAACGTGTGACTTCAATCCGAAGACCTCGAGATGAACCGGTTTAAAGCGGATATCCGCCCTATTAATCTTTGTACTACCTTAATGTTGTCCACGATTGTGATGTCTTCGATTGCCTTGATTTTATTGGAGTTGATATCGATTCCCCGATTTGATACCATAAAGCCTAGGAATTTGCCCGAACCGACCCCGAATGCACATTTTTCGGGGTTGAGCTTCATGTTGTATTTTCTCAATATGCTGAATGTTTCCTGCAAATGTGTTAGATGGTCCTCTGCGCGCAGGGACTTAACTAGCATGTCATTAATATAAACCTCCATTGATTTACCTATTTATTCTTCGAACATTCGGTTTACTTGGCGTTGGTAAGTAGCACCAACATTTTCCCAAATGACATTATATTATAGCAATAAGTACCATACCTAGTAATAAACAAAGTCTTTTCCTAATCCTCTAGGATAATTTGTATTTGGTTGTACCCGGAGTAGGCATCGAGAAAGCTGAGGATCTCGTGGTCGGCCGTGGCATCGATCATGCGATCGATATTTGGCAAAGGAAATGAGTCTTTAGGGCATGCTTTGTTTAAGTCTTTGTAGTCTATACACATTCTAAGTTTATTCTCTTTCTTGGGGACTACGTCTACATTTGCTAACCATTTAGGATATTTTACTTCCCGGATGGATCCTATTTTGAGAAGTTTGGTTACGTCATCTTTTATGAATGCATGCTTTACCTCGGATTTTGGCCGTCTCTTTTGCTTTATCAGTCTAAACTTTGGGTCCAAGCTCAATCGATGGGTGGTAATCTCCGGTGAGATCCCTGTCATGTCAAGATAGGACCAAGCAAAACAATCCATATTTTTAATAAGGAAAATAATGAGTTTTTTCCTGAGCTCGGGAGTTAACCCCGTGCCCAGGTATACCTTTCGATCGGGCAGATGCTCGATCAGTATGACTTGTTCCAGCTCTTCAACTGCTGACTTCGTGGAGTCGGAATCATCGGGGATTACGAAGGTTCGAGGTATCATACAGTCATCATCCTCGATAATTTCCTATTGTTCCGATTTGGTCGAGGCCGACGACTGTGGTTGCTATTTGACTTCCTGCTTTTCCTTTGATTCTGGTCCCTTTGTTGATGTTAGTGCCGATACTGGTATTACATCATCAATTGCAAACATCTCTTTAGCTGCTAGTTGTTTGTCGTACACTGTTTTGATTCCTTTTGGTTTTGGAAATTTCAAGACTTGATGTAGCGTTGAAGGTACTGCCTCATATTATGGATCCAAGGTCTTCCGGGTAGCGCATTATACCTCATATCACCTTCGATTACGTGGAACTTTGTTTCCTAGATAGTTCCGGCCACGTTTACTGGCAAGATGATTTCCCCTTCGGTGGTTTCACTTGCCATGTTGAAGCCGTTGAGTACTCTAGTTGCAGGCATGACTTGATCTTGGAGGTCGAGTTTCTCTATGACCCTCGATCGAATAATGTTTGCAAATCTACCTGGATCAACCAACACACGTTTAACTTAAATCTTATTCATAAGGATAGATATTACTAGTGCGTCGTTGTGAGGCTGTTTGATCCCTTCTGCATCTTCATCATTAAAAGATAAGGTATCTTCTGGTAATTAGTCCCGGGTACGCTTCTCCCTTGTGATTGTAATTTTGGTACATTTAAATATCAGGCCCTGAGGAATATCGACCCTATCAATGATCATATGAATTACATGTTGCGGTTCCTCCTGTTTGTTTTTCCTAATTGCATCCCTATCTCTGAAATGATTTTTAGCTCAGTCACTCAAGAGCTCTCAAAGATGACCTTCGTTGAATAAACGAGCTACTTCCTCCCTTAATTGCCTGCAGTCTTCAGTTTTGTGACCATGGCTTCTATGGTATTTTCATATTTTGATTAGGGTTTCTTTGAGCCGGATCGGGCTGTAGGGGTCTGGACCATATAGTATCTTTGATTCGTCCAATGGCTGATGCAATACTCGATGCATCGAAGCTGAAGTTGTATTCCGATAACCGTGGCGCTTCCTTGGTCACGACATTTTTATCGAAGCCACTCTTACTCATGATCCCTCGGGAGTTTTGTCCTCGATCATTCGTTTGATCATTCCGAACAGGATTATGTCCTAGTCCACTGTTTCTATGATCTGTGTTGTATGGTTGGTACTGGTCTCTGTCGATGTCTCTTTGAATCCTGCCTTTGGATCTATTTGAATAAATGGGAACGCAAGGGGCTCCCGACTAATTAACCTTGACTCTGATCTTTGACTGGTATCGATTATGCACATCGGCCCAGGTCACAGTTGGATATTCAATCAGATTCTATTTAAGTTATCGTGATGCTATCGAACTTCGCTCGTTCAAACCTTTGGTGAAGGCTTCGACAGCCCAATCATCAGTGACCAGGGGCAAGTCCATGCATTCCATCTGGAACCGAGATATGAATTCCCTTAGCATTTCGTTGTCCTTTTGTCTCACTTTAAAGAGGGTTTGATTTCCTAGTTGCGACCTTTATTGCCCCGGTGTGTGCCTTTGCAAACGAATCAGCAAGCATGGCGAAGGAATTGATGGAATTGGATGGCAAATTGTGGTACCATATCATTCCCCCTTCGTTAGAGTTTCTCTAAAAAATTTCAACAAAACAGATTCAATTTCATCATCTTCTAGGTCATTTCCTTTTATTACGCATATATAAGAAGTGACATGCTCATTAGGATCAGTGGTTCTATTGTACTTGGGAAATTCTGGCATGCAAAATTTCTTTGGAATGGGCTTTGGAGCCGTACTTGGTGGAAAAGGCTTTTGTACGAACTTATTTGAATCCAAACCCTTTAAAATCGGGGGTGCCCCCGGTAATTGATCAAACTGTGAGTTGTACGTTTCTACCTTTTTATCGTTAGCCTTAATTTTCTTTTCTCCTGAATCGATCCATTTAGTGAGCTCTTCGAGCATTTTTATGATGGCAGGGTCAGTTCCCGATCCGTTATCGTTTGATTTTTCTAGTATAGGCTCGACCCTGCGAATCACCTGCTATGATACATCGACCTCGATTCTGCTTGGTGCTAGATTCTGATTTTGGAGTTGCGCTATCGCAGCTTGCTGAGTCTGTAACATTTCAAATATCATTCGAAGGCTAGTCCCACCTTCTTCACCACTCTGTGCATTCTGATCGACTACTAGGGCATCTCTGCGAATGCTATTTTCAGGGTCGATGCCTAAATTTCCACGAATCGCAACACGAGAATTGACATCAACTGGATCTACAGCCTATAGTTCATCGGGATTGATTAGAGGTACTCCGTTTCTCGGGCGACCATATGCTCATTTTCGCTATGAAGACCAAGGCCGGTGTCTGCGTGAGTGGGCACACCTTGAGAGTTTCACATGCTGATTCCTGAAATCAAATACACTTACGAGAACAAGTGTAAAAACAGTGTGTGTTATGAGGATTAATACTAGGCAATCACTATTATCTTTAGCCCCACGGTGGACACTAAACTGTTTACCCTAAAAGTTGGATAAAAATTAAACTTATAATGTAGTTTTAAGGATACATGATTTCACCTAATATCAATTGATAAATATTAAGATAAGTGATGCAAATTGATAATAATATAAAGCAAACCGGCTTTGCAACGTAATTGAGCTCTCGAGCTCGTATACCTTCGAACAAATTAACGCCGGAATAGTAAAAGATATAACAAGCTGATGATCAAGAATGTAAGCTAGGAAATATTTATTGCTTTGATAATCATGAGTGTAAGGTGTCTACAAATGATGGGGACTCCTCTTTATATAATAGAGGAATTCTAATTATAGTATAACTCTAATTACAGAAGTAAATCCCATGATTAGCATAAACAACCTCCTTTGATCTGATCTATTCCGGGATTTTCGCAGTGATCTTCGATAGGTTACAAATATCTCGCCTTTACGTTATTGCGCTTTGTTCGAAGTCTGTCATATGTGGTCTCGATCGCTACTGGCTTCGATCTCGACGAGCACCTTGATTCTCGAGCCTGATACTTTATCTTCGTGCTATAACCTGACCCATTACGAAACTGACCCTCTACATGATGCTCTGATCTTCGATTAAATGGCAAAATCGGGCAAGTTCCGATTTTATCAGTATACACTCTTATTATAGAAAAATATATTAAGTTTAAGTGGTCGTGTATGTATTCAGTCTAAAGCAACCGACTTGTAATAATTCAATACAACAGTTTGAAATACTATGGCATGATTTCTAAGATCTACGAATTACTTCTTTCCTTTAATTTGGGCATAACTTTCGAGACCTATGAAATACTTATTTCCTTTATCATTGCAAAATTCCTCTAGCCTTTCAATGCTAAGAATAAGAACGAGTAATAATTCAACGACACCCTGTTTCGTGCTCTTCGTTTTCCATTGTGTTTGGCAGAAGTCACCGACCACCTGCCTTGGTAACATGGTTACCATTCGGGGAGCAACAATGCTAATTTGGTAAAAACAAAAGCACCACTGGGGCCTATGGTTGTGCCAATGCTAAGTTATATAGTAGTATAACGTTCCAAATCAGATGTTTAAAATAACATAAAGAGGATATATATAAATATAAAGATCTTAACTTGGTTCACTTAATTATTATCTAAAGTTTTTGAATTAACTATGTAGATGTTATTTACATAATATTAAACTTAATTTTAAGATCTTAAACTTGCTTCACCTACCATCTTAAGGTTTGAATTAAATGTGTAGATGTTTTTACATTATATTAAAGTTAAATCTTGATAAACTCATATCCGTCTCAATGAGTGAACAACAACGAGTTACATGTAAACGTGAACGTTATGTTGTAAAATATTTTACCTTAAATTTACAAGAAATTCCAAAGAGATACCATAATATAAATATTTTGAACTATATACAAGCTCCAAAAAGAAAAAACGTATTAGTAAGGGGACTCTAGATAGTTATGGAAGACCCGATTCATGCCCATAAATTCTAACACAACTTATGAATGGGAAAGAGTTCAAGTGTTGTGTCATAGGAAAAATGTCACTCGAAAATAGTTACATATCGGGTGTCCGAATAATTTGTGAAAATGTACGTAACGTGTTCTTCATCTTGAGCATATGTAAATACTAATGTCTATTGTAGACACGTAATTTTTTATCCTTCCAAGTTTTTATACCATTTTAGTGTTTAAGTATTTATTTTAACTAATCTACTTGTAAAATTTGAAAATTTAAAGAGTTACATTTTAGTTATAAGTTTTACTTTCATTTTTAAAAGAAAGAGAAATTTTCCAAAAATATTTTTTTTAGAATTTAGGTTTTATTAACAAGTTAGTAACTTTTGCATTTTTCCTTAGTGATATTTGATTTTAGTCTAACTATTTTGTTTGTTGAGCTGAGCATGTTCTAGCGTGGATATGTTTTGATGATTGACAAACTAGGATCAACTGTATGAAAGAACCAGATTTTCATGGACATGATACTATACTACTAAACAGGTGTGCAGATATAATATACAAATGTCAAAAGAATCAAATCCGTAACAGGCTAATGATCCGACACGGAATGACATAATAAGTGTGCAAGTTGGATTCCAAAAGAAGGCCAGTTCGGACGAAAACAAGGAAAGATCTTAGCCGGAGGAATTCATGTTCTAAAAGAATTTTCAACTGGAAGGAAAATGTTGAGGTGGTGGAACCAAATAAGGAAACTAAATTAAATTTGAGGAGGTTTGTCTTAACCAAAATATTCTAGATTTTGGAGCATTAATTGAAAAAAAAATTTGGCCACCCTCACACCTATAAAAATAGACCTATGCTATCATCCAGAACTTACTCTATTCACACAAAATTAAGCATATTAATTTTGGCAATAGCAATCACGACAAAAAGGTGCTCTCAAGTGATTCAAGCTACTCAATTACAGAACCTATTTCTGAACACGAAGCTGCTTGGTTCTTTAGTTGTTAAGTTCAGTCTATTATTCTCGAATATGTAACCTATTTTGCTTTTGAGAAGTGTAATCATAGAATAACATAAAAATAATAAAGTTTTTGTTTCTCTTTCTAGACTAGAGTTAGTTTAGAAAAGGGCCTCTACAATTAAGTTGATTGTAAGAGTAGGGTACTAGAGTTAGTCTCCTTTGTTATTGAGTTTTAACTTAAAATTACTATACGAAGTTAGTAAAGTTTCAAAGGAAAATCTTATATGGATAGGTCGTGATATTTATTCCCTTGAGTAAAGATATTTTTCATGTAAAAATCATGGTGTTCTTTACATTTATCACTTTACTAGTTGTTTGTATCTTTTTTGGGTATATCAAAAACTCATGTTCTTTAATTCACAAAAATCGGATAAGACACAATTTATCCCTCCTCTTGTGTCTAGGAGCAAGCTTAATAACTATTAATATATTAACAAGATCTTTTATTAGAGGCTGACACCTTGAAAAGATCCAAGATGGATGCACTACCAGACGTTCAAGAAGCACAATCAACTGTTAGGCCACCATTATTCAATATAAATATTGTGGATGGTAGAAAGAGATGATCCACAACTTTCTGGAAGAAAAGGACTTAAAACTTTGGGACATCGTCGAAAAGGACCCTAAGATTTCTATGATGATTGATGAAAAAGGAAGCCCCAACTAGACCAAAGCCACGAGATAAGTACTCTGAAGAAGATGTCAAGCTTGTTCAAAAGATGCAAACGCTTAAGATCTAACTTGTGGTAGTGGACAAAATGAGTACACTAAAAACTCAACGTGCAGGGATGCAAAGTCAATATGAGATGCCATTCAATATGTTCATGAAGGTATATATCAAGTCAAACAGTCAAAGATTGACATGCTCACTTGGCAATATGAATGTTTCAAAATGAAGGAGGGAAAATTATCATATAGATACACACAAGGCTTACATCGATCATCAATGAGTTGATACCCTTACAGAAGGTATTCTAAGAAATAAGATTATAAGAAAATTCATGATTATAGTTCCACCCTTCTGGGATAGCAAGGTCAATGTAATAATGGAGGCAAGGAATATAAACATAATATCCCTTGATCTTATTGGAAACTGCATAGTTATGAGCTAAAACAACATTAAGATCCGTCTAGATCGCCGGCCGGCTGATCCTTGCAAGCCCAAGAACATGGTTCTTAAATCCACTCAAAAGCGTAATGTTGAAAAGGATGATAAGGCACTATTTACTCGTCTTTACATCAAGCAATCAGAAAAGGTAAATTTCTGAAGAAGGGTACTTCATCCAAACCAAAAGCTGTAGAGAAGGATAACATTGATGAATGTTACAAGTATGGTAATAATAATTACTTTATTAAGGATTATTCACTATGAGAAATTTAGTGAAAGAAAATTAATCATGAAAAAGTAAAACAAAAGAAGAATGACCAAATTCCTAGAAACAGGTTGACCAATAAAGTGACGGATAAAATTTTAAAAGGGGTTGTGGCTGCGATGCAGACTGCCTCAACGGATGAATCTGGTAATGAGGAAAGTGATGAAGAAGAGTAGTCTTTGAGGTCAAGGATGACACTGATTAGAACTTGAAGATATTCTTACTTTAATAGCAAATTTAGACTTTGATGTTGATGATGAAGATGAATCTAAGATAAATCTTGATGACATTAAAGACAAGATTAATACTTATTCTAAAAAAATAGAACTCCCTATCTTATGCCTTAATTGATGCATATCAAAATATCTCTACTGAAAATGACCAACTAATGAATGACTATGCATCATTTAGGTTTGAAAATAAAGACCTAGAAGTAAGTAAGGAGAACCTAAAATATTTCACTAGTCTAATGGACCAGGTTCTTACATTAGGTGATAAAAAGTCAGCCTTAGAAAGTGAAAACGAAATAATTCTTGATGTTTCTATGAAAGGAATAGATCTAGCCAATAACGTTTAGGAAAACTAGAGAGTGAATTAAAAATGGTTAAAGCTGATCTCTCAGTTGAATGTGAAAAGGCTAGGGTAATTCAAGAAAATTTGAACAAGACCAAGTATGAATTGAAAAAAAAAACTCAAATGGGGCGGCTCTTCAGAAATAATGTCTAACTTGCATGGCAATAAGAAATGATTAGTACATAAAAGGACCAAAACTCCATATAATTCCCATAACAAAACAACAACAATAACAACCCAGTAAAATTTCACAAGTGGGGTCTAGGGAGGGTAGCATGTACGCAGACCTTACCCCTACCCCGAAGGAGTAGAGAGGTTGTTTCCGAAAGACCCTCGACTCAAGATAATAAGAAAAGACAAAAAACAAAAAACAAAAGAAGAGAATATTAGTTTCACCATAGAGATCATAGGAAAAATAGGAATATAAAATGCAGAAGAAAAATATAAGGCAGAAATGATAGCTAGTAAATAGGTCCTGCATCGAAAAGACAAAATATTAAGACACGACAATGTCCCTAGCTATTTTAGACAAAAACCTTACCAGATTAGGCTCAAAATGGTACAAAGTAATGCAATATTCAACTACCTCCTAGCCTACAACCGTAATACTTGACCTCCATAACTTCCTACCAAGTCCCATAACAAGCATGTTGATATTCATAATAATCGTTTGTGTATATATTCTGGCAATAATGGGCACTTTAAAGAAATATTCACGGAACTTCAAAGATTTTAATCACAACTTGCTGAGTGTTTCACAAATATTTGATAAAGGGAATCATGTGCTTTTTATTTTTGGTAATTGCACTATCATAAATAAAAATTATGGAAACCTGTCTCTCAAGGGAAAAAGGCACAGAATATTTACATAGCTGATATTATGTCCTAATAAACTGACATGTCTTAGTGAACTTGATAATAATTTATTATTGTAGCATAAAATGCTGGGACATGCTAGTTTTCATTTGTTGAATAAACTGATTATCAAGAACCTGGTTCTTGCTCTGCCAAAATTAAAATTCAGGGAAGATAAGGTATGTGATGCTTATGCCAAAGGTAAACATGTCAGGTAATCCTTCAAATCAAAGAAGGTGGGAAGTATTTCTCCACCTCTAGAACTACTTCATAGGATTTATGTGGACCTATGAGGGTCCAAAGTAGATATGAGAAGAGATATGTATTTGTAATTATTGGTTACAATTTTAAGTTCACTTGGAACTTATTTCTTACAACTAAAGCTGAAACATATGATATGTTTGTGACATTTGTTAAGAAATCTCAAAGGAAAATGGATATTCAAATAGCTAGCATCAAATTTGGTCATGGTACTAAATTTGATTGTGCTATTCTTGTATATTGTGTGAGTCATGGCATTGGTCATAACTTTTCTGCATTTAGGACCCCACAACAAAATAGTATTATTGAAGGAAAAACATAACTTTAGAAGACATGGAAAAAATCATGTTGATTGCTAGTGGTCTCCTCAAACATTCTGGGCTGAAGCTACGAATACTGCATGTTACATCATTATTAGGTGCATGATTAAGCCAAAAATTAAAAATATCCCTTATTGAAAACCTGATATAACTCACCTAAGAACATTTGGCAGTAAGTATTTTATGTATAATTATAGTAAAAAGACTCTAGGAAAGTTTGATGTTAAAAGTGTTGAGGGTGTCTTTCTCGATTATTTTCCACATAGTAAGGCTTACAAAGCTTTAACAAAAGAACCATGTATGTTGAAGAAAGTGTGCATATGATTTTTGATGAAATTGATCACTTGGCTGAGAAAGATACACAAGCTGCACATGATAAAAATTTTGGACTCACACAAGTATATGATGATCAATCAAACCAAGAACTTTCGGCGGTTGTCACTGAAAAAACACAAGAACCTAGTCTTCTGGAAGGTGAGCACGATGTACAATAGACAAGGGAAACTAGTCAGTTTGATAATACTGGAGACAATGAATTTGGTCCCTCTATAGATCAAGTAAAAGCTCGGAAGCATCAAAGTTCTCATTCACTCACAAATATTCTCACGCTTGTTGATTCTGGAATGCTGACGAGATCCAAGTTTAAACATGATTGCCTGCTTAGCTTTCTTGTCCGTTATTAAGCCCAAAACTCTAAAGGAGGCTCTTTAAGATGCAGACTGAATCATGGCCATGCAAGAGGAGCTTCATCAGTTTGAAAGAAATAAAGTATATCACCTGGAACCTCGACCAAAAGATAGACTAGATATATGAGCCAAGTGAGTTTTCAGAAACAAATTTGATTACCAATGTAAAGGAACTAGGTTAGGTTGGTAGCACAAGGGTAAAATAAAGAAGAAAGCATCGACTATGATGAGATATTTATTCCAGCTACTAAAATAGAAGCCATTCAAATACTCATTACCTTTGCATCCTACATGGGCTTTAAATTATATCAGATGGATGTAAAGATTACTTTCATTAATAGGTATTTGAAAAAGAAAGTGTTTGTTTGTCAACCTCAAGTATTTGAGATCCATGAGTTTTAGATTATATGTATAAATTGGACAAGGAATTGTATGGGTTAAAGTAAGCGCCAAGATCATTGTCACGACCCAAACCGATGGGCCGCGACGGTCACTGCTATGTCACGACCCAAACCGATAGGCCACGACGGGCACCCGATACCATACTCGATCGAGTACCAACATAATGTATCCTTTCGCAACATACTATCATAGATAACTGAGCCGAAGAGGCTGCCGTGAGATAAGTAGAGTGCAACATGTAATACCAACTTATACATAAGACATACGGGCCTATAATACCAAAATAATCACGTGTACACTGAACATAGGCCGACAAGGCCATATAATCTTTTATGAACATGACATATGTCTAAGTGCCTCTAAGAATACATCATTGTCATAAAGGTCGGGACAGAGTCCCGCCATACCAAACAATACACATCTAAATCATACTGACCAAACAAGCAACTCCGGAGCAAATGGAGTGCACCAACACCTTGTGAGCTGATAGCCTACTTGGAAGACTATTGACCTGTCTATCGGGACTTGCGGGCATGAAATGCAACGTCTCCAAGCAAAAGAGACGTTAGTACAAATAATGTACCAAGTATGTAAGGAATGAAAATCAGTAACTAATAGATATGAGAGAAACACGGAGTAAAAGACTCGACATGTAAGTCTGAATAACTCTGTAAATCATGAAATACTCATATTGTCATGCATATGCATATGAATTTCATGTCATGCATAGGTACATGTGTTTATAACATCATTAAGTCTCTGAGGGCATCCCATCATATCATCTTGGCCACTATAGGAAAAATCATCAACGTATACTAGCTGATCAGGTGGTGGTGCATATATAACGCCATAACCTTTTCCATATCCCATATACATATATATATATATATATATATATATATATATATATATATATACATATATATATGCGTATATAATACCATCTGGTCATGGGTCAATGTGCATGTATAAATACATGAAATGCATATGAAATACGTTAATAAAATCTCTCGATACGTCATAAGACCATTATGCCTCTAATTAATATCATGAAATAAACTTTATCAACCTACGTATTTTCTGATACCCATGAACAGATGATAGAATAATAAGACATATGGGAATCAATAACATAGGAACCTCTAGTATTTTTATGAATAGGGTCACTTATGAAAATTGTGCATTTGCTCATTTCGCTTGTGTCGTATAGATCATGCCAAAAGAAAGAAGGGATAGCCTTAACATGCCTGAGCCGATTCTCTTGACAATTCCTCTAACACACGTTATTTGCGACAACACATAATGGCAGATCGAAATAGGGGAAGATCTGTATGATGTTCTTGAGAAAAATTGTACCGTGCTCTCTTAGAATTGCAAATCACATTGCGATTACACATTATAACTTTATTACGAATTTCTTAGAGTGTAAATCCATATTGAATCTTCATCCCTCTCTTGGTATACTTAGAATCATTATATCTAGATGCTGGAGTGGAATTCTCATTCTCATTCTATTTATGACAATTACATTACGTATGAATAATTATAACTTTTGGACTCTCCACTAAGTAAGAAAATCTCATTCTCATTCCAAAATTCTTCTATATTATTGAATGAGAATGATGTAATAATAATTCAAATTGACCGTTAGTAGTTACTAGTACCTTAATAAGGGAATTCTCTTAAAATTATTGGATTTTGTGGGCCCTACTTCATAGGGATGTCTTGGAAAAAGTGTGTCCAAATTATGACACCTTGCAACATAATATAAGAGTCATTTTATTGACTACATCTTGCTGCCATGTTGAGGTTAAATATTTATCCAAAATATCTTAGTTAGTTATCAATTTCTTAATTAACTTGATAATTTTCCACTAATCAATAATTAACCAATTATCCAAATAATTAAGAATTAACTCAAAATACTACTCACTTGTAACACATTTTGTACACCTTACTATTTTGATCATGTGGTACCTTGTATGGTACTAGTCCATAAATATCGGGTATTTTAGTTCAGGCTGTATTTTAACACAAAATGTCAAACTTTGACGAAATTTGTTTTCTTCGATTTGCTTAGCCTCTCACCATCACGAATTTACTTATCACTTGTTTGAAATACCATAATGCTTACAATCTCAAAATAATTTTATTCCCAAACTTACGTCGATTAACTTACGACAAAACTTTAACGCACGAAAATATGGGGTGAAACATCATTCCCCCTTTGGAATAGTCGTCCTCGAATGTTGACTGATGCACTTATCATTCTTATAACCCCTAGTTCTTGCAAATACTTTAGTACTCCTCTTGCCATCTAGGCAACCGTTCTGTGAATGAATCCCAAAGGCCAGGGCATTCCTCCCTTTAGGCCTCTTTCTCACACCACGACTCGTGGCCGAAATTCTTCCAAACTTGTAACTGTTGCTACCTTTTATCATGCATCCTGTAGAACTCTGACTTTGTAAGTACTCCTAAGCGACTCTTATCTCCTTTTTCCTACAACTTTTTAGCCAATCTTTAGGCCTTACTTTGTAAGGTACAGGATTATACCTTATTTCATAAGTCCTTTTATCCATCTGTATGAATTTACTGCCATAACTCTTACTTTGATTTATCGTTACTGAGGTCTACTACCAAAATCTAGGTTATTCTCATGCTTATACCATATATATAATCTAAGTCCTTTAATGCTTCCTCATTACTATTCATTTTAAGAATGGAATCTTTATCTCCTCTCATACGTTGGAACCTTATTATCTATTGTTGATTCACCTTAATGTTGATCCATATTTTACCGCTGATAACTTGACCTTTTATGTTACACTGCCATTAGGGATCACGTCTCATCGAGGACATCTGGAGTAATTAGTCTGATTAACCAAGTCGGCAGACGATGTTGTTTCAGACGAAATCCGCTACTACCATTTTCTGTGACGGCCTTTTAGGTAGATGTTTTGACCCATTTAGTGAAATAGTCGATGGCTACCAAGATGAAGCGGTTCCCATTTGACACATCGGGCTCTATTGGTCCGATCATGTCCATGCCCCGAGCAGCAAATGACCAGGGTGAACCTATCATGTTTAACTCATTTGGTAGAACCCGGATGAAATCCCCGTGAATCTGGCATTGGTGACACTTCTGTACGTAGCAGGTACTATCGCTTTCCATAGTCATCTAAAAGTATCCAGCTCTTAAGATCTTCTTGGATAATGTGAATCCATTCATGTGGGTCCACATATTCCTACATGTATTTCTTCCAATAACCTGGTTACTTCGGTGGCATCTACACATCTCAACAAACCCAAGTCTGGGGTCCTCATGTACATGACTTCACCGTTAAGGAAAAAGTGATTCGCCAACATTTTGAGGGTTCGTTTCTGACTATTAATAGCATTCTCCGGGTATTTTCTGGTTGCAAGGAATTTCTTGATGTCGTGATACCATGGTTTACCATCTGGATATTTATCACATGGAAGCAATAGGCATGTTGATCCCTGATCTATACCTCGATAGGGTCGATGTAGTTCTTTTCTGGATGTTGAATCATAGATGATAGGGTTGTAAGAGCGTCGACAAAATCGTTCTGAATCCTGGGGATGTGCTTGAACTCAATCTTTATGAAATTCTTGCATATTTTTTTATGTGTGCAGGTATGGAAGGATCTCAAAAATTTTGGTGGACCATTCCCCTTGGACTTGGTGTATCAATAGATCAAAATCCACCATGACCAAAAGTTCTTTAATGTTCACGTCGACTGTCATTCTGATCCCAAGGATGCACGCTTCGTATTTAGCCATATTATTGTACAAAGGAATCTTATCTTAGCCGATGCTGGGTAATGCTGTCCAGATTCTAAAATTAGGACCGCCTCAATTTCGACTCCTTTGTAGTTTGCTCCTCTATCGAAAAACATTCTCTATCAAGGGTATGACTCTACAATATCATCTCTAGGAAATAACACCTCTTTGTCGAGAAAATATGTAGTGAGTGGCTCGTAATCCTCGTCCACTAGATTCTTTGCGAGGTGGTCAGCTAAAGCTTTCCCCCTTGATGGCCTTCTGAGTTATGTACACAATGTCAAATTCACTAAGGAGAATTTGCCATTTAGCTAGCTCTCCGATCGGCATCGGCTTCTGGAAGATGTACTTAAGCGGGTCGAGCCAAGATATCAGATGCATAGTATATTCTAACATGTAATGCCTTAGTTTCTGGGTGATCAAAGTTAGAGAACAACAAGTGCATTCTACCAAAGTGTATTTGAACCTCGCATGGTGTGAATTTCTTACTTAAGTATTAGATGGTCTGCTCATTTCTCCCAATTTTGTCATGCTATCCCAACACACAGTTGAAGGCATTATCCAAGACTGACAGATATAGTAATAATGGTTTCCCAGGCTCGGGGGAACCAACACTTGTGGATTTGACAAATACTCCTTAATTCTGTCGAAGGCTTTCTGACTCTTTTCTGTCTATTTTGTGGTAGCATCCTTTTTCAGCAACTTGAAAATGAGTTCACAGATTACCGTGGACTTGGTTATGAAATGAGTAATGTAATTCAGTCTGCCCAGAAAACTCATCACATCTTTCTTACTCTTGGGTGGTGGCAATTCTTGAATGGCCTTGATTTTTGATGGGCCCAGTTCAATCCCTTTCTTGCTTACAATGAAGTTCAATAATTTCCAAGCAGGGACTCCGAATGCGCACTTTGCCGGATTCAATTTCAAATTGTACCTCCGTAGGTGCTCAAAATAATTTCTCAAATTGTCCAAGTGCTTTGAACTTTTTCGATACTTGATTATGATGTCATCCATATATACTTCAATATCCTTATGAATCATGTTGTGAAAGAGGGTTGTCATGATCCTCATGTAGGTGGCACCGACGTTCTTATAACCGAATAACATGACCCTATAACAGTAAATTCCTCAAGGTGTGGTGAATGTTATCTTTTTTGCATCTTCTTCATGCATCAAGATCTGGTGGTATTCGTCAAAACAATCCACGAACAACTGTAGTTCATGCTTCGCGCAGTTGTCGCTGAGGATGTGGATATTTGGTAGAGGAAGTTACCTTTTGGACTAGCTTTTTTTAGATCTTTGTAAT
This sequence comes from Nicotiana sylvestris, assembly GCF_000393655.2. Classification (NCBI taxonomy): domain Eukaryota; kingdom Viridiplantae; phylum Streptophyta; class Magnoliopsida; order Solanales; family Solanaceae; genus Nicotiana; species Nicotiana sylvestris. Next base: position 77,890,529 of record NC_091062.1, on the reverse strand, counting down.
CCACACATATACTGATCTTCCCATCTTTCTTGGGTACTGGGACGATATTTTCCAACCAGCTGAGATAATTAGCGAACCTTACCACATTCGCATATATCTGCTTGGTCAATTCCTCCTTTATCCTCAAACTCAAATTAGGCTTGAATATTTTGGGTTTCTATTTGACCGGCGGTCTGGTAGGATCGGTGGTTAGTCAATGCAAGACAATGTCGGTACTTAATCCTGACATGTCATCATATGACCATGCAAATACATCAATGTATTGTCGGAGGAGCTAAAGCAATTTTTCCTTCTGCTCGGCTTCTAGATGAATGCTAATTGTAGTTTCTTTCATGTATTCTTCACTTCTGAGGTTGACCACTTCCATTCTTTAAGGTTAGGATTTTTCTCATTCTCCAAATGTCCGATCTCTTGTGGGAGATTGTCTGGCATCATACTCTCGTCATACTCCTCGTAATCTGGATCATTACGCTCGACGGTTTTGTTATATGTCACAATCTTGGAATGCGGGTTTTTATCATTTTGATTACTGAAAAGAAAAGCAAAGTGTAAATGAAGCGGTAAATAAAGTTGCAATATTTAAGAAAATAATTCTTTTTATTTCAACGAAAGAGGAATGTCTAAGCGTTCAAAAGATGCAAATGACAAAAGGTACAGACACGTTGCAAGCCTCAATTGACCATGCACTTTTCAAAAAGAAAACTTTTACAGTTCCACACTACCAAGACTCCCGGCGAACTAAAGTTGGACTGGGGGTCCAGTTCCGCAGCTCTTCCCCTGGTTCGGCATCCCTGATGGTCGGTGTCTTGATGTTAGTACCTTCACAAAATTCTTCAATTATAATCATGAAAAACCTTCCCATTCTTTCGATGATATTATATTCGGGTACTGAACTCTGACCCGTACTCAAAATATGCTCTGGCACAAAAATATTTTTCCTGGAGCTACCGGTATGAGCTTCCCCAGTGGAGGCTTATTCTATATGCCAACCTTTTCTTTCTGCCCATTAGGTTCATTTGGCTCTGTGATCCCGTCCAACCTGGCTCCCAACTTTGTTCCCGGTCTGTATCCATATTTCATCATCTACCTCATATCCATCTTGGATCTCTATGGTGACTACATTCCCAAGTTTTGTTCAGTCTCCTCTATTTTGGTGGTCTGCATGACTTCCACTATATGGAAAGAAACTCCATCTAGCCATTCAATAAACATGACATCATGCTCTAAATAAGCTACTTGGTCCCATTCACCATGGACCACGATCTCCTGACATCCTCACTCAAATTTCTTGCATTGGAGTATAGTGGATGGGACGACCCCTGCCATGTGTATCAAAGACTTTCCTAGCAGTAAGTTGTATGAAGAAGAAATATCCATTACTTGAAACCATATGGGAAATTCGACCGGCCTGATCTATAAAGCCAAATAAATTTCTCCAATAACATCCTTCTTCGAACCATCAAAAGCCCTTACCTTTACATGGTTTTCCATAAATTCCCACAAATGGATTCCTAACTCTTGCAAAGTAGAGAGCAGACAAATGTTGACTCCTGACCCCCCATCAACCAACACTCGGGACACCACTTTATCCCCATATTTGACAGTGATGTGAAGATCTTTGTTGTCACTTACGCCTTCGACAAGAAGTTCGTCTCTCCTGAAAGTGATCATATTTGCTAGCGTCTCATTGGTAGTAATGCTTGACATACTTACCCTACTTAGTACTTTTATCAGGGCATCCTTATGACTGTTGGAACTCATTAACAAGTCCATGATTGATATTTGCGTTGGAGTTTTCTTCAGTTGGTCCTCCACGGAGTACTCCTTGGTCGACATTCTCTTCCAGAACTCTGCGACTTTTGGTTCTATTACATTCCTTCTTTGAATCTGCTCTCTTCTTGAATTACCTCGATTTGAATCATCAGGAGCGTAGCATCTCCCTGACCTAGTCATGCCGTGGGTTGTTGCGGAGTCTGTCATCTTGGCCTTCCACTTTTGTTGTTATGTCCATGGGATACCTGACTCTCTTTATCCCCTGTAGCAAAGGCAAGTTGTCGGTGATAAGTCTTAACCGTCATTGTAGGTATCACTTGCACTATAATCATTGGAGTCTTTTGAGGTGGGATCCTTGCGGCCTATGCATTTCCTATTGTGACAATCGTTCCTTTCAGACCATAATCTCCATCCAATGTGATCATGTTAACCCCTTGTTTTGGTGATTTGGTAGTGGATTGCAATTCACATTGGGTGGAGCCATGGTGTACTAAATGGCATCAATGTTTCAATCTCATTTTTCATCTTAATACAATCTTCAGTATCATTCATGGGCACGTTTGAATGGTACACACACATTTTAGTTGCATCAAAATACTTAGAGGGATACTCAGGAACCCTTCCTTCCACTGGATGTATCAATCCTGCTCTTCTCAATCATTCCAAAAATTGGGCCATAGGATCAACAATCGGGGTATAATTTCTGGGACCCCTCTCTTCAAAATTTGGACGAGGGCGTGGTGCATAAGTGGGTCAGTTTTGATGGGTAGCGGTTTGGACATGAGCATATGGTCATTGTGGGTTTGGGTTGTTGTGGGCTCGAGGAGGGTTGTATTGAGGTTCGGGGTGGTAATATGGATGGGTGTTATAGACTAGAGCATAAGCGGGTAGTGGGGAATGGCTGTTTGGGGAATAGGAAGTTTCCGTGATGTAGGTTAGGTTGATAGTAAGGGACGACTGCTAAGACCTCTTGTTTCTTCTTCTTTCTGCTACTGATCGACCTTGATTGGATTGCCTTGATGGCCACTTACAATGCAGCCATGGGTTGTGCTTTACCAGAGTGTATACCTTCTTCTAAGAAATCTCCCATCTTGACTAGCTCGGAGAATTTCTGCCCCATCATTCCCATTATTTTTTCAAAGTATATCCTTTGCTGGGCCCTAATGAAATACTTGGTTAATTCAATGTCGTCCAGCAGAGGTTGTGCCCTAGCGACTTTTGACCTCCACCGACGTGCATATTCTTGAAATGACTTGGATGGATTTTTCTATAAGTTTACCAGAGCGAACCTGTTAGGAGTGATCTCTCTGTTGAATCGAAAGAGATTTATGAAGTCATCAGCCATATCCTGCTGGGTTCTCCAATTTTGCATATCTTGTCGAGTATACCAGGTAAGTTCTTCTCCCGTCAAGCTCCTTATGAACAACTTTATTCTTAGCTTCTCGTTCCTTCCTACTCCAACTAACTTGTCACAATATGCCCTTAAATGTGCGTGGGGATCACCTGTCCCATTAAAGATATCAAACTTTGGAGGCTTATACCCTACTGGCATATCTATATCCTGGTGGATACACAGGTCTTCATAGTCCAAACTTTCAATTCCCCTGGAGACTTGGAGGTTCTTCATTTGTTTTCTCAAGATTTGCAGCTGCTCAGATACTGACTTCTCTTCTTTACGCCTAGCTTACTTCTCCGTCTTGGCGTATTGGTCAATCTCATAAGGCACCTTGGCTGTGATATGAGCTATAAAGGTAGGTTAAGAAATAGTATATACAGGAGGAACATATAGCTCATAGGCGGTGGTATGTGCCACAAGTATGTGCTAATTTGGGTGAGTTATAAAAATGACTCTATTACGAGGAGGGGTGTGAGTTGCGTTGGTGGTAATAGGCGGGTTTTTTTGTATTTGAATGAACTGTGGTATGTAGGGACTGTGTATAGGGGGATTAGGTGGGTTTTCGGGGGTTACTAGAGGTATGACTTGAGTGGTGGGGACTGAAGTTGTGGTGTTGTTGTTTTGGCGTGATGTCAAAGAAAAGTGGTCAGGAATTGAATCCAAAGAAGAAAAGTAAGGTGGTTGAGGGAGCGTACTTGCCACAGCAAGATATGCTAGTTCCTTGATATGTTGTACTTCCTCCCTTAAATACTCCATCTCCTAGGCCATCCCGACTACAAGTTCATCATTTCAGGTATCATCCTTCTCTCCCAATCGTCCCGAGCTTTATGCTATGGCTAGAGCATGTTCAGTCGGGTTTTCTGTAGCAGACATCTTTCCCTTTGATCTTAGATTGTACGGTGGTTCTTCCACTTTTGGGTTGACACAAACCATCTTTTTATTTTTTTTTGCGGGGGGGGGGGAGGGGGAGGGGGAGGGTAATAATAAAGTAAAAAACAAGAAAAAAGAAAAAGAAAAAGAAACAGAAGTCAGTTTCTTCATTTATACAAGGAGGAAATCACATAGAGCAATTAATTCACGTATTCAGGCTAGCACATTTTCCTAGAATTCGTGGGACCTCTCATTGCCGGAGGTAGTCCTACATCGCAAATGTTTGACAAATAATTAGACTTAACACATTTGGATTCGAAGAAAGTTTGTTTTCATTGATAATGTTTGGACTATGATAAGAGGGAACACAGGTTACATCATTGTTTCTAATATTCATAGAACTGCATGGGCTTAAACAACTTTTCCTTTAGGAAAGTAAGAAAACTAGGGATAAGGGTACAAAGTGGAAAAGAAGCGGAATCAACCAACTTCTAGTAACAATCCCCGGATCATTCCCCATCTCCTGTTCTTCTTCTTCTTCTTCTTCTTCTTCTTCTTCTTCTTCTTTTTCTTCTTCTTCTTCTGGTTCTTCCTTCGGATCTTTTTCAAACTCCTCCTCCTCGTCGTTGAACTCAGACTCCTCTCTTAGATCTCCTTTCGACTCTATCTTAGATTCTATCAGGGTGCATTCCACTAACCGGTCATCGTCTTTGGTAGATGGCAACATATTATCGATGGATCCTGGGAGCACTTAACTGTACATTAAGGTAGTCACCAGGTAATGTGGCAATATCTCATGGTAAATTTGCAAAGAAACTAGTGCGTCCTCCTGCCAGGCTATACTTTCTCTACTTGGTCGGGCTAGCTCATCTTCCTCATTGATCCAGACATAATACTCTGAAGTGCACCACGAGTTTTGACCTATTGACATTATGACCATATCGTTCCACTCTTCTTGGATCCTTCTTATCATAGGGATTGGAATATGTCTGTTGTACTCATGCTCATATAGCGTTGTCCTCATCCATAAAGTCACATCCTGGATCATCTCGAACTGTCTGATAACCCGTATGGGTGAGTATGGTTGGATGCCTTCAAGTCCGATCAGCTCAGTGAAGTATTTTTGAGGAGTCATTAAGATTGCCCTCCTTCCTAACCATGACAGCTTCTAATTGACCCATTCTCCACTTAGATTAGTTAGCGTTTCCCTCCACTCTTCTTGCCCATGTGGGGAGACCCAATGTCTCATCCTCTTGTTGTGGCTGCGGATCATGTTGCTGACGCTCACAAAGTAGTCGATGGTGGCCTCTCGCTAGAGAATGTTCTGTGGCCTAGATCTGAAGTAGTAAGTTATAACCCTTAAATAAATCATACCCCCATGCACATGCAGACAAATCGCTTAGAATCTCGGCTAGTACCATTGGCACCAGAGTAGCTTGAAGGTTACCGTGGAAAGTTGCCAGAACTACGGGTAATAAATTGATGTTGATCCGACCCTTTTTTTGCGAGAATACCAATAATCCCAATAGTGATAATGAGAAAGTGATATTCATGAGACTCTCTCACATTGCTTGATCACACTGAAACTCTCCCGAATACCACTCGTAGCTTTCGCGATGTCCAAATCTACCCAACAGCTAGTCTGGGCTCACCCATCTTCCCTCTATATTTCTCAAACCTCAACTGCTAGCCAGACCCAAAGCATCCAAGAACCTGTAACCGCGCATAGTGACTGGAAGTATTGGTTTACTTCCTATGAATGGCAGCTCCGTGAAACTGGTAACTTCTTCCAATGTCGGTACTAACTTACAGTCAGCAAACTTGGACACCACCTTGGCCGGATCCCAAAACTCAATCAGCAGGCAAGTAAGCACCATGTCTACTCGGATGTTTAACAAAGCGGTCAGTGCCCCCAGGTTTGTCCGAATCTCGTCTCTGTGTTCCCGACAGATGTTCTTCCCCCACTGCTTCAATTTGTGTGGCTCTCATCACCATGTTAATATCGGGGATGTTTTGGTTGATTTCTATTTGCTGAAGTGGGTACATAAAGGCTTTGATAAGTGTTTGCTTCAGATCATTATATGTCTTGTCAGGTTTGTTCATCTTTCCACAGAAGTCATATCGTTGGGTGCATGACCTGTTGAGATCAACATGGTTTTCCTAATTGTGTGTCGATTCCAAGGACCGACTCACCTAAGGTTTATGCAGCATGACCTATTTTTTCTAGAGTGGAGTGTTTCCTAATTTTGAGTTAGACTGAAGACTGCGAGAAGTTATGTCAGTTGACCTGACAAAACCATTCTCTAAAACTAGAGAGTTTTGAAAAGAAGGTTTGAAGGGGTGTAAAAGACAACCCTCGCATGCCATTGTGTGTGATAGTGTATGGCCAAAACTTGATAGGAAGGAACATGATGAAAATATGTGTAAAGCAGTAACAGATAAGGGTGTAGCAATAATAAGCATGATAATAGGCATAAAGAGCAAATAAAACAAGTAAGTATGTAATTGCGAATTTAACCACAATTAAAGCAATGTACAAACAAATTTAAATGTCGAATTCAATTTAAGTATGCTAAGGTCAGAACCTAATTGTGATTCCCCAGCAGAGTCATCATGTTATTGCACCCTATTTTGCACTAGTCAAAACAAGATTCAACTTATGGTTTCTCTGTTGTTGATGAAAGAGAGTCGCTACCTAATATTTAAAGGTATACTACGGTACCTGTTGAATTACTAAAGGTTGTGTTCTTTACAAGTCTGCTAACCGGTGAGATTATGGGTAAGGGTTCTTGTTCTTCTAAGGGGAAGGTGTTAGGCACCCCTTAAAATCTACCTGAGATAGCTCCATGGGACTTAGACTAGATTTGGGACTAATTGTTTGTACTATACCTTAACTAGTGTTCAAAGAGTGTAGCTTACCATATACTAGGGGATAATATCTATATAGGAAGAGCATGGTTTAAAGAGGATGAATTTTAAAGAAGAGTTTTGAGGAAAATAACGTTAGTGTATTTAAGCTTGAAAAGAACTTTGAAAGATGAAACGTTTGTTATGAAAGTTTTTTAAAAGAAGTTAAGTTAATGCACTTTGTTTCCCAAAGAATAGAGGTTCATATTATTCTAATGAGGTGAAAGTGTTAAGAAAAATGATCTGAAGATATACCTTGGTTTTAAATAGAAAACCGTTTGAAATCCTTTATTTTTGGGGTGACATCAGTTAATCTTTTTGAAATAGCTGATTCCCTTTTAGAAAGATTAAACTCGCAACTCGGTTCTGATTTTTCCTTTTGAAAGAAGGCCAGTTCTGAACTGACTCAATCTTCTTAGAATCCACTTTATTGCCCTAGGAATATACAAAATGGCCTAAAAGGCAACCTAAGCCCAACCAGAACTCACATTTCGAAAGCTTGGCATAAAAACTAACGATCCTCCAGAAACTGAAGTACAATCCGGAGATGCTTCTCATGCTCCTCTTGATTGTGGGAGTAAACCGAAATACTTCAATGAAGATGATCTTGATGGAATCTAGATAAGGCTTGAACACTTGGTTCATCAAATCCATAAAGGCTGCTGACGCATTAGTCAAGCCAAATAACATCACCAAAAAGTTGTAGTGACCATACCGAGTCCGAAAAGTTGTCTTAGGGACATCCGATGCCCTAATCTTCACTTGATGGTAGCCAGAGCTCACATAATTCTTGGAAAACACCTTGGCACCCTGAAGCTAGTAAAATAAGTCAGTAATCCCCGGCAACAGATACTTGTTCTTGACAGTGATCTTGTCCAACTGCCGATAGTCTATGCACGTCGTCATCGACTCTTCCTTCTTATTCATAAACAACACTGGCATACCCCAAGACGAGACAATAGGTCTAATGAATCCCTTGTCAAGAATATCGTGCAACTACTCCTTTAATTCTTTCAACTCAACTGGGGCCATATGGTATGGTGGAACACAAATAGGATGAGTGCCAGAAACAAATTCAATGCAAAAGTCGATATCATTGTCGGGTGGCATGCCCGACAAGGTTGTAGGAAACACCATTGGAACTCACACACAACCGAGACCGAATTCATGGAAGGAATCTCCGTACTAAAATCATGGATTTACACCAAATACACCAAAACACCCCTTCTCAACCATATGCTGAGCACATATGAAATAACCCTACCAGTGGAATGTCCAAGAGTCCTTAACTACTCCAATCGAGGAAACCCCGACATGGCTAATGCCACCATCTTAGCATGACAATCTAGGATAGTGTGATATGGATATAACCAATCTATGCCCAAAATCACATCAAAATCTACCATGCGAAGTAATAGAAGGTCAAAGGTTTGCATGATTTATCTCTTAAAAATGCGGCTATTCATGTAGCTTTATAAGATAAAATATCACTAGAAAACATGTCATGGGTATAACTTTTGGAAAAAAAATTAGTCTTAATTGGAGTTATGTTTTTAAAATTCATTGGAGTATGATTGTTCGCAATTACCAACCGTGTTGGTTTTGTTTTGTGAAAATCAACCTTGTAAACATCCTTTCAATTCTAACTTTTCAAAGAGGGGTCGTTTCGCTTTTTAGTCTGTCAAACTTAAGAGCTTTAAAAGAAAAACTGGTTAGCAATAATAAAATGAAGTCTTCTATTTGTTAAGAAAAATAAGTGATCAAAGCATCAAAGTATTAAGGCGGACATGATTTTAAATTTAAATTCTATTTTGTTTACTTATGGATCATGGTTTGCCTATGTTCCTAAAACAATCAAAATATACCAAAGGTTTCCAATAATGATGTTAGTATCAAATATATACATAGAATAAACGACTAGCTATATTGTCTTAAAGTGAGAAGTGGAAAGGAACTGGACTTTCGAAATTGGGCCAGGGGACCAGGCCCAGCAGATCTACAAGCAGCGACAAACTTCATTCAAATAAAGGTGTCCCATACTGCATTTGGGCCTGAGCTCCAAAGAACTCGTGGTCGGATAAGGTTAAGATCCATTATGAGTGGAATCGTTGATGGACTTGAAATAATGCAAAATTGTCCTGTCTCTCAAAGTGATGAAATTTGTGTAAGGATTTGGGAAAAGTTAATTACAGTCACATTGAAGAGAAAGGCTGGTTCTCTCCATCTTCCAGTCCCCACTTAAACTTGTTAATTAGGATAACAATGTTTGTGTTCTCTAGATCTTATCTGCTCTCTTTCTTCTTTGTCTTCGTTTTTCTTCCATCAAATTGCAGCTTGCATAAGCTATTAGGTTCCTTTTTCTTTTGGCTAATTAGTTGAGAGTTCTATAAAATCATCTAATTAGGTACAGAGAAAAAATAAAAATTAAAATTAAAAAAATATATAGTGTATTTAATATATATGGATGTATACTTTGAAACAAATTCGTTCAATTCGGTCATAGGCAGCGACAAATCGAGCTACAAAGCAGTAGGTGTGCTAGAGAAAAATTCTTGGAATAAGTTTATAAATATATATCACAATCACTTCAAGAATCAAGATACTAAACAATTTACTCCATCATTGTTACACTTATGGTTATAGCAGATTTTGATCATTTATTTTTCAAAGTGTCCAACTAAGTAAAACTTTGTGAACATATGTAATCCCTTGTTTGCTGCTTTTATGAGAGTTCTATATACTGTTGTTTAATTAAGAAGGGCAGTCTGAGAGAAAATTCATTTACCTGTCAATATCTTTACAAAAAGTATCTTCCAAATAATACCGCACTATCGGATTTAAACACGAAGTGATTTTAGTAGGCAATTGGACATAAGAATTGAAAAATTCCCCAAAAAAGAAAAAATTTCAAGTAAAAATGATATTTCAAAAGTAGAGTCGTGTTTGGACATGAAGAAAATTTTGGGTTATTTTTGAAGTTTTGTGAGTGATCTGAGTGAAAATTTTGAAAAACAGTTTTTTGGAGTTTTTCAAATTTTCAAAAAATTCCTAAATTCATTTCCAAATAAAAATTAAAAATTTTTTGGTCAAAAATTGATTTCGAAAAAAAGTGAATTTTTTGAAAAAAGTGATTTTTTTTTATGTCCAAACGGGCTTAATGAGGGTCAATTTCCGCCTTTAGCGTAGTAGTCTTTCCTTTCACAATTATAGATGTACTAATCATGCATAACTATGTCCCATAAAAAGCACTAACCAATCGCTACAAATATAATCCAGTCTAATAGCCTGTCTGGCCAAGCTGCAAAAATTAGCTTATTTTGAGAAGTGCTTTTTTTTCAAAAATGCTTTTCTCAAAAGTACTTTTGGTGAGAAACAGTTTGTGTTTGGCTAATTAGTTTGAAAAGCACTTCTGAGCAGCAATTAGTGTTTGGCCAAGCTTGAAAACACTGCTTTTAAGTGTATTTTTATCAAAAGTGCTTCTCAAAAAAGTGCTTTTGGAGAGAAGCTACTTTTTTCTGCTTCTCCTCAAAAACACTTTTTTCCTTCCAAAAGCTTGGCCAAACACCTCAATTTTTGGCCAAAAGCACTTTTGGTCAAAAAAAAAGAACACTTTTGGCCAAAAAGAAGTTTGGCAAAACAGGCTATAAGAGTTTGGAGTCGAATCCCACTGAAAAATAAGATTTAGCTACAACTATTCACTATCATTAAATAGACGAGTTCGAATAATATTCTGAGTAATAATGATTACAGTTTTTATTTCTAACTAAATACTAATAAATATTACAGCAGTAAAATTACCAACTAAAGGTACTAAAGTTTGGGGTCAAGATTAAAAAAGCATAGCGTTATGATTTCCCCAATTGTTGGAATTCTTCACACCACGTATTCTATAATTGCGCCTAATTATTCTCTACTGATCACGAGCACTCGAGTTATCGTAATTCTCTCTCGAGCAACTACAATAATGTACAAGTCGTATTCTCTCGAATTACGCTGGCTTGCACTTTCTCACCGCTCAGTATGATCACTTCAAAGCTTCATTATCTCTATTTCGCTTTTATACCTGCCGTATTGATCTCTTATATACCTTGAAAGTGACGATATTCAACAACAACCTAAATATGTACTCTTTCTCAAGCAATACATGATAAATAGGCACAATTAATTGAGAACTCTTTAATTAACTAAAATAAGCACATACTTGAGCAAGTAGGAAAATTCAAAGGCAAAATTATATTAGAATGTAACGAGAATTCATTCTCCAGAAGATTCAATCAAAATCTAAATAATAATTTAGCTATTCAAAGCATGCTAACAATTACGTTAATAATTGAAAGCATTAATGTACAAACTATGAAGAATTGGAAGACGAATGCATGTGATCTGGTGCGTACAATTGTTCTAGTCGTCTTGTGCCTCCAAAATAATGTCCAACCCTCTAAAAACAACTTTAAGGAGTATTTATACGTTAGGGTCGAATTGTTCAAGTCCAAAACCAACAAGGAGATCAACCTTTCTTGGATAGAGGGTATTGGCGCGAGGCATTGTAGGAGGCGCTGAACTCGGCGCCCTAAGCCTCCCCTAGTGCCGTCTAAGGCACGATGGTTTCCTCGCCCTATAGCTTGCCTAGCACGGTTTAGAGCGCATTACTTTCGTGGCCTTGTGTCCTGGTTCCTCCCGTACTCTATTTTAATGTCTTTGATGCCTTTTTATCCAATTTTCTTTCCACTTTATTCGCAAGTGAGCCTACATACAAAAATACCTTAATTAAGCACAAACATAATACAAATTGTTAATATTACAAACAAAACATAAGGTAAATGACGATATAAAGAACAACATTTTAGCCTCACATCATGTACTAAACAACAAGTTTTTGAAGAATTTCTTTTTTTTCTCGTGAAAATTTATTTGAAGTATTCATAAAGAGTACATAGCCAAATAAATTTTAAACATGAAGTGCTTTGAGATGAGAGTTGCTGGAAAGGTTAAGAACGTGTAATCAGAGCTGTTTGCTAGGCTGGTTTCTTGTTAATCTAGGTACGATTAACATTGTGAACTGTGAGTTACAATTTGACCGAAGTATTCGTAATCTCGATGCCTCGACTTTCCATGGCCTTTTGAGTCCGATTGGCATCCGATGTTCCATGATTGAACTACTCCAAAGGGTTGTTTGATTTCTAGTATAACAAAACAATAATTCTTGTATAATATATTCTACATAACTACGATATATTAAGTTGCACCATAAAATTATGCATCACTAATGTAATTTCTGCATAAGTGCAATATTTGGTTTTCATGATAAAATTCCGTACAATTATTGCGTTATTTTTTCTATTAAATTATAAATATGTGTACGGTTAAAATCGGGGCAGAGTTTTCCCCGATTCCCCGATATAAAAACACGAGGAAAGCATGGCCCGACGTGATTATAATCTAGGCCCAAGAACCCTCATATTGAAACCCAAATGAACGAACGATGTATCTGAGATCGGGCACGGTGAAATAACGGACCCAAATCAAGTATAGCTTCTAGACTTCGGTAAACGCGAAGAATGGTTATACATGACGAGTAAGGGCCCGTAATATTTGCCCTCAATCAGATATTACAGCGCGAATCCCGTTTAGTATCAACTGTAGATCGACATTTACCGGAAAAGGAAGATTTTTACCTTATTTATACTTGTACTAGGACTGAAATTTTCATATTATATAAAGGGGAAGGTTTTCTTTATTTTAACACATTGTGACACGCTAATCAAAGTTTACTTTTGTCTTCTAGCTATTGTTTAAAGCATTATTCATTTGTTCTTTTCTTTACTCGCGACCGAGCTTGTACCAAAGGTCCAATCGAGGACAAATTCTACTGTCCAATCTAAGATCAGGCTTGATCATCATATTGCAATTGGTTTGATCATTTATTTTGTCTTTAACTTATTTACTTGTTGTTCTCAATCATTCGTATTGAATTAAATCACATATAATTTAAATCGCGTACAAATTTAATTGCTACTCATTTTTAGGGTAAACAGTTTGGCGCCCACCGTGGGGCTAAGGATAATAGTAGTAATTTGATACGAATCTCCATAACACACCCTATTTTACGCTTGTTCTTTGAAATTTTGATTCAGGGTTAGACCAAGGATGTCAAACTCTCAGTTTTCTCACTTGAACGTTGACGCTGAGTGAGGCCATCACGGCGAGAACAATAACGTGATGCCGAGTAATGATGTGCCTCTTCTTGATCCCAATGGTGTCCCAGCCGCCAACCCGGTCGATGCTAACTCATAGGTGGCCATCAACATAAGTTTACCAAGTGATCCCGAAAATAATGTTCGTGGGGAACCTCGACTAGTAGCTCGAGAAGCGCCCGAGGGTGAAGGTGATGTGGTAAGTCTACGGTTGATCTTTAAAATATTGCTGGCTCAACAAGGAGCGATAGCATAGTTGCAGAACCAAATCCATGTCCTTAACAGGGTCGAACTCGAACAGTACCGGGAAATACTCAAAGGGACGAACAAGTTGCCATAGAATCGGGTGAGCTCAGACCCGGGGAAACTCCTGAGGTGATGAAGATGCTCGAAGCATTGACAAACCGGGTGGAGTCAGGCGAGAAAAAGATTAAGGCCAATGACAACAATGTGGAAACGTAAAACTCCAGGGTTGATCAGATCCCAGGAGCGCCTACAATATTGAAGGGACCAGACTCCAAAGAGTTTATTCAGTAGCCTTTTCCCCCGAGCACAGCATTGAAGCCAATTCTGAAGAGGTTTTGAATGCCCGACATTCCCAAGTATATTGGGACCACAGATCCAAATGTGCATGTAACCTCCTATACATGTGCGATCAAAAGGAACGACTTAGAAGATGACAAAATCGAGTCGGTGTTGCTAAAAAACTTTGGGGAAACTTTGTTCAAGGGAGCAATGATATAGTATCACAACTTGCCTTAAAATTCTATCGACTCGTTGTTATGCTTGCAGATGCTTTCCTGAAGGCCCATGTCAGGGACATCAAGGTAGAGACCAGGACGTCAGAACTTTTCAAGGTCAAACAGAAGGATAACGAGATGCTCGGGGAGTTTGTATCGAGATTCCAGATGGAACGGATAGATCTGCCACTAGTTACAGATAATTGGGTCGTTGAGGCATTCACTTAGGGGCTTAACCCTCGAAGTTTCATGGCCTCTCAAATGCTAAAGCAAAATATGGTTGAGTACCCAGCTGTCACCGGGCCGATGTCCATAACAGATATCAATCAAAGATCAAGGTCGAAGGCGACCAACTCGGGGCCCCTTCAGGATCTGTTTACCCATTAAAACTGATGAAAGATCTAAGAGAACCATTGATCAGGAGTTGAGGATGGTCGAGATAGATATCAGTCATATACCGCAGATCGTAGGGGAAGCGGATCCGGGCACCACCTGACAGGGAATGACAAGAGGAATGATCGAGGACTGAGCAGCCGGGGACTGATGAGCAAGAACGGGTTTGACAGGTTGCTCGGGAGTAGGGAAGCGCCAAGGTTATCAGAGTATAATTTCAACGTGGATGGTGCAAGCATATTGTTAGCCAAAGGGCACATCAAAGAAACCAAATGGCCCCGACCGTTGCAGTCTGACCCTGCCAAAGAGATCCTAATTTGATGTGTAAGTACCATGGCACTCACGGTCATAGGACCAAAGATTGCTGGCAGTTAAGAGAAGAAGTTGCACGATTGTTCAACAATGGGGACCTCCGAGAGTTCCTAGGCGAGCGATCCAAAAACCACTTCAGAAACAGGGATGCCAACAAACAAGCCGAATAAGAGGAGCCTTAGCACGTAATCAAGATGATTATTGGGGGAGCCTATGTTCCCCAAGGGACGATGATAAAACGGACTAACGTTTCTATCATGAGGTAAAAATGCACCCGGGATTACGTCCCGAAAGGTTCTATCTCGTTCAGCGACGAATATGCTGAGGGACTCGTACAACCTCACAACAATACACTGGTATTATCTGTACTTATCAATAAATCTTAGGTTAAGCATGTGTTGATTGATCTAGGTAGCTCGACCAACATCATCAGATCGAGGGTCGTAGAATAACTAGGTTACATGATCAAATCGTACCGATGGTCTGGGTATTGAATGGATTCAACATGGCGTGCGAAACCGCGAATGGTGAGATAAATTTACTGGTAAACACATCTGGGACCACCCAAGAAACAAAGTTCTACGTGATTGAAGGGGATATGAGGTAAAACGCTTTATTCAAAAAGCCGTGGATCCATAACATGAGGGTGGTGCCTTCGACCTTACACCAGGCGCTGAAATTTCCCACACCGGGAGGAGTCAAAATGATCTATGGAGAATAGTCGGTCGTAAGGGAAATATTCATTGTCGATAAAGTGATCCTGGTTCTTGCAGCTTCAACATCAAAAAGCGTGGAGCTGACCAAAAAAGAAGAAACTAAATAGCAATCAATGATGCCGGCCTCAGTCGAGCTGGAGAAACAAAAAGAGTACGGAGCGGACGATGAAGATGATTACAGAGTCCCGAGGTCATTTATAGCACCCGATGACACCGACGCCACCAAATCGACAATGGAGGAGTTGGAGCAAGTTATATTGATCAATCACCTACCGGATCTAAAGGTATACCTGGGCACGGGGTTAACTCTCAAGCTCAGAAAAAACTTATTAATTTTCTTAGAGCTAACACCAATTGTTTTTCCTGGTCCTATCTAGCCATGATAAGGATCCCACTAGAGGTAACCACTCACAAGTTAAGCTTTGAGATGAAGTTCCATCCGATTAAGCAGAAGAGAAAACCACAGTCCGAGATAAGCGAGGTATCCAAACTTTTGAAATATGTTCCATCCGGGAAGTTAAATACCCGAATTGACATAATGGTAGTACCTAAAAAGGAAATAAACTGATGATGTGTGTAGATTATAAGGATGTAAACAAGGCATGTCTAAAGGATCCTTTTCCTTTACCTAATATCGATCTAATTATCGACACGACAGCTGGACATGAGATACTCAATTTTCTCAACACTTACTCTGGGTACAACCAAATTCGGATGGACCGGACGATCAAGAAAAGACTTCTTTCATAACCAAGTTTAGCACCTACTGCTATAACTTAATGTCGTTTGGATTAAAGAATGTTGGTGCCACATACTAATGGCTAGTCAATCGGATGTTCGAAGAACAAATAGGAAAATCAATCGAAGTTTATATTGATGATATGTTGGTTAAGTCCCTACGAGCAGAGGACCACTTGAAATTTTTAGGAAACCTTTGAGATATTGAGAAAATACAACATGAAGCTAAACCCAAAAAAGTGCGTATTTGGGGTCAGCTGGGGCAAGTTTCTCATATTCATGGTATCTAATCGGGGAATAGAGATCAAACCTGACAAAATAAAAGCCATAGAAGACATCAACATAGTCGACAATGTCTAGGCAGTACAAAGACTGACCGAGTGGATAGCCGCAATGAGCTGATTCATCTCGAGATCATTGGATAAGAGTCATCGATTCTTCTCACTATTGAAAAAGAAGAACAATTTCACTTGGACTCTAGAATGCCAGCAAGCTCTGGAAGAACTCATGTGATACCTATTAGGCCCCCCTTTAATGCACACTCCGAAGGTAGACGAACAATTGTACCTCTACTTGGCGATTTTCGAGGTGGCGATAAGTGGTGTCCTAGTTTGGGAGGAATAAGTTACACAACTTCCTATTTATTATGTTAGTAGAACCCTAGGCGATGCCGAAACAAGGTATCCTCACCTAGAGAAATTAGCGCTCGCCTTACTTAGTGCTTCTAGGAAATTAAAATCGTACTTTCAGTGCCACCCAATATGTGTCTTGACCTCTTACCCGCTGAGAAATGTCATGCATAAGCCCGAGCTTTCAGTCCAACTGGCAAAATGGGCCGTAGAGATTAGCGGGTACAATATCAAGTACAACCCCCGGACTGCCATAAAATCTCAAATTTTGGCGGACTTTGTAGCCGACTTTATACCGGCCTTGAAACCCGAGGTTGAAAGGAATTTGCTGCTTACTTCGGGGACTAGCTCAGGGATCTGGACCCTATTCATGGACGATGCCTCCAACACGAAAGGGTCCACGCTTGGTATCATATTAAAACCACTTGCAGGTAACATAATTTTACAGTCCATTAGAACTGTAAAAATGACTAACAATGAAGCTAAGTATGAAGCTATGATTGTAAGTCTATAATTGGCTTAGAACCTTGGGGCCAAAGTGATCGAAGCCATATGTGACTCCCTCCTTGTCATAAATCAAGTCAACGGAACATTCGAAGTAAAAGAGGACCGGATGTGGAGGTACTTGGACAAATTGCAGGTGACCCTACACCAATTCAAGGAATGGACTCTGCAACACGTGCCTTGGGATCAAAATAGTGAAGCTGATGCACTAGCCAATTTGGGGTCATCTGTCGACTCTGATGAATTCGACTTGGGGCAGTGGTACAACTGATGAACTCGGTAATAGAGAAAGGTCACGCTAAGTGAAACTCGACAAGTTTCACTTGGAATTGGAGAAACAAATACATAGACTACCTGAATACAGGAAAACTTTCATCGGATCCCAAATAATCAAAAGCCCTATGCATCAAAGCCGTCAGGTTCATTTTGGTCAGGGTGAAATTGTTCAGAAGATCCTTCTTCAACCCACTAGATAGGTGCTTGGGTCCGGGAGAGACCTAATACGCCATGAGAAAGGTCCACAAGGGCACTTGCGGGAACTACTCGGGGGTAGAATCCCTGGTTTGGAAGTTGATCAGAGCCGGTTACTACTGGAATGAAATGGAGAAATATGCGAAAGACTTCGTACAGAAATGCAAAGAATGTCAAAGAAATGCACCAATGATTCATCAACCGGGAGAGATGCTTCACCCGGTCCTATCTCCATGGCCGTTCATGAATTGGGAGATGGACATTGTCGGTCCCTTTCCATGGGCGGCCGGTAAAGCCCAATACATACTAGTCATGACTTATTATGTTTCCAAGTGGGTCGAGGCTCAGGAATTCGAGAAGGTCTTGGATAAAGAGGTCATAGGCTTCATCTGGGATCACATAATATGTCAATTTGGGATACCGATTGAGATCGTTTGCGACAACGAAAAATAATTCATTGGCAGCAAGGTAAGTAAGTTTTTCGTAGACCAGAAAATAAAGAAGATATTATCAATGACTTACCACCATAATGGTAACGAGCAAGATAAGTCGACAAACAAAACTATACTCCAAAACTTGAAAAAGAGATTGACCGATTCAAAAGGAAAGTGGAAGGAAATCTTGCCCAAAATCTTGTAGCATACCGAATAATTTCGAAGTCGAGTACCATAGTGACCCTATTCTCTCTTGTTTATGGAGTGAAATCCTTAATCCTGGTCAAGGTAGGGAAACCGAGCCTTAGGTTCTAGTATGCTACCGAAATGTCAAATGGCGAGGCCATGACCACGAGCCTAGAATGATTGGATGAAAGGCGGGAAACCGCCCTAGTCTGGTTGGCCGCTCAAAAGCAGTAAGTAGGGAGGTACTACAACTGAAGAGCTAACCTTCGACATTTTCAAGTCGGAGACTTGGTGTCATGAAAAGTAACGCTACACACTAGGAACTCAATTGATGAGAAACTAGGGCCGAATTGGAAGGGACGTATGGAGTTATCGAAATAATCGAGAAAGGCTCATATAAACTCGAGTCAGGAAACGGTGTACAACTACCGAACAACTGGAACATGGCACACTTAAAGGGGTACTTCTTCTAAGGTACGAGCTCAATTCTCTTTTCAATTCTTTATATTATGGACTAACTTATGCAGGTACTCGGGTGAGGGAAAATGTGACTATTAGGTCTGAAAGCACGTGTTGTCCTCTTTTTCCCTTGAACGATTTTTCCCTGAAGTGGAATTTTCAGCAAGTTTTCAACAAGGAAATAGTAAAATGTTCTACCTTAGTTTCGAAGACTGTCCTAAAATCGGAATTGTTGATTACTTGCACTGAACCAACAGTATTCGAGCCCTCACAAGTTTGGCCTCAAATATTGGGGGACATTGCCCTAGGCCAGGCTCTTGGATCTTCAGAAGGTACAATCACTTAATATTCATAGCCAAGGCTTGGTAGTTCGGATTCGTTGTAAGGGTCAAACAGTTAAACGAGTCCTACCCATGTAGCCCACTTTAGCCATGGCACAAGGCTTATGAGCCTCCGATTACGTACTCTATATACAAAACAATGAAAGAAATCTTCAATTTCTTTATACTTTATCACTATGCATTTCGCTCCATCTATGATTCACAACAAATCCCAAATCCTAAAGCCCACGAGCTACCCCGGCTCGGGAACTGTTGTTCGATAAAAAATTGGATGGCCCGGCCTATCAAATCTTGGAGGCACCAAGCCTATTAGGCAGGGCCCGAATAAAAAGGCTATGGCCAACCTAAAATGGCTCGGAGATGTCCAAAGTCTGTACTTAGAAAGCAAGGCCCTTACGTATAATTAAAACCTATTAAAGGGTTACCCTGGCAAAACAGCATCGTATATTACTGAAACACTTAAGTGTCTTAAAGGCCTTTGACTTTTATCAAAAATTTAGAAGCCACAAACAATCCAAAGTTACAATCGAACTGGGCCTCATTCGGGCTTTCAAAGAATGGATGCTCTAAATTACGTGTTACTCTATGCTATGGCATTAAGGTCAATCCACAAATAAAAAATTGAAAATAGATGCTGAAAAGTAAAAAACATGGTGTTGCCAAAGGAAATTTTTATATATATATTTCAAAAAATATTTATAAAGGAACGATAAAACGGCCTCAAAATAAACAAAAAAGAAAATGTACAAAAAGGAAACAAAAAATAGGTAAGGCATCTCCGCCTGATCTTCACCCGAGCTCGACTAGGCATCGGAACCTTCAGAACTTTTAGGACCTTTGGGCTCATAAAGTTCTTTTACCTCGACCTCTAGCCTCTTCAATCTTTGCAGAAAGATCAAATAATAGCCTCTCTTTTATGGTTGGGGTCTACACTCAGAGCAGGGAACTACCTCACCAGCTTCGAATTTGAGCTCGGCTCGCCTGCTCTCGACAACACATCCTTTTTTTGTACCTCTAGGTGACCAAGCCCGGAATAATCCTCCAACGCGCCCATGTCCATGCCATCAAAAACATGCTGAGGGCCTCGTATGCGCCTCGACCCGTCTCGTTTGATTTCTCCTTGTCAGCTTGAGCCTCGTCGAACATAGATTTTATGTGAGACGGCGATTCCGTGATGTCGATGACACCGACTATTTCCTTCGGGGCGGGGATAGTTTCTCAGGAGGCCATAGCCTCTAATTTTCCTTCTGGTTCCCGAGCTAAAGAAGGATCGATCACTCGACCACCTTCCCTGGTAGCCGCCTTATCTCCTTCGTAAATGGTCGACCCATGAGTGATGGACTCTAGATCATCATCTTCAGGGTAATCCCTAAGCCAGAAGAGGGAATCGGGGTCTGGTACCCTGGCTTGGGTAATCTTCTTGTTTCTTTTTCGGACCTAGATAATTACCCTCTTCTTCTTGACCTCGGTGTCCAGGGAGCCAAAGGATTTCCTCTTTCTTCTTCTTCTCCTCCTGTGCAGCAACTACCGGTTGTCCCGAAGCGGAGGGTTTAGTAATTGAGGACGGAGCCTCATCATCATCCAATAGCCGAAGCTTAGTGGTCTTGACCAAACCTATAAAAGATAAAAAGACTTTATTTGAGTAGAAATAAAGGTTAAGTATGACAGTAGAATTGTTTGGGAGGAGGACTCACCATGGGAATGAGCCTCCCACTTGCCCTTTGAAAGCTTGCGCCATTCGCACTCAAAATATGAAATTTGTTTGCAGATCCCCTCGATCCACTCCTTGAAGCGGGGGACTGTATTGGGAACTTGGGAGACTGTTGCACAACGATAGGCACATGCAATTAGAGAAAGAACAAAGGAAGTACTCGCGAAGGAATGAATACTTATGGGCTGAGTTCCACTTTTTCGGGAACGGTAGAAATTTGGGAGGAATGAGGTTTTTGATTTTTACCCGGACAAACCTCCCCTGCCAACCTCGATCTCAATCTTTATCGATGCTCGAGAATGGAGCTTTGCTTGCCCGATGGACGAGCTTGATCAAACCCCCTCGGAAAACTCGGTAACTTTAGAGATGAAGCAAGTGGTCAAGGGTAAACCGATGTGCTTCACTGTTGTTGACAAAGTGGCAGAGGAGGATTAGGATCCTTCAAAAGGACGGATGAATCTTCCCAAGTCAGACCTCATAGCTTTTGTAGAAGTTGAGGATTATAGGGTCCACCGGGGCAAGCGTGAAAGGGTCAGTGGAAACACTTAGATACCCCTCCACTTGAGTGGTAATATTTTTATTTGGCCCAGGGACGACCACCTCCTTTCCCTTCCAGTGTCAATCCTTCTGAACTGTAGGGAGTGTATCCTCGGTAACAGAGTATATGTACCTCCATGCCCCTTTGCCTCAATCCTGTTGGCTGAAGGCTTTCTTCACTTTAAAGTTGTTCTCAGTGGAGAAGCCCTTGGGGACGAAACTCTTCAAAAGAGGTTCCAGAGCCACCTCGGGAACGACCATCTCAGCATCGTGGCTGGGTTAGAAGTTGAAGGAATGACCTGTGGAGGCACAGATTTGGATGTTTTTGCCATCATATTCTGTAAAATATGAAGATTTAAAGGTGAAGATGAAGATTTGAAGATAAGGATTAAGGTATGAAGATCAGATTTGAAGATTTGAGGAAGGAGTATGAGGGTTTAAAGATGAAAATATGAAGATATGGAAAACAAAATATGAAGGTTGGAGGGAGTTAGGAATAAATAAAGAATTCAAGGGCATGTCAAGGAGCTCTAGAATCGGAAAGTAAGGAAGTGAAAAAGAGATCGAAGCTTTTATAGAGAAAGGGTAATCAATGCATGACGTTTCGCATTCGAGGACGATCAACCAATGGATGACACATGTTCGAAGTCAGAACGATGTGACTGATGAGACATTTCATTAACCCGTCAAATTTGTTCTAGCGTTCGAAAGAAGGAACCAGTGTTAATTTATTGCTTCTCATCGCTTCGATAAATCTACTCTCTAGAAAACAAGGGGACTATTCAGGTATATGTAAAATCGGGGGCAGAATTTTCCCTGATTTCTCGATGTTGAAACAGGGTGGTGTAGGGGGAAGCATAGTTTGATGTGATTATAATCGAGGCCCAAGAACCCCTCGTATCGAAATCCATAGGAACGAATGATGTATCTGAGATCAGGCATGTTAAAATAATGGACCCAGACCAAGTATAGCTTGTGGACTTTACGAAACGCAGAGAACGGTTACACATGACGAGTATGAGGCCATAATATTCGCCCTCAATCAGATATTACGATGTGAATCCCATTCAGTATCAACTGTAGATCGGTATTTACCGAAAAAAGAAGATTTTTATCTTATTTAGACTTGCACTATGACTAAAATTTCCCTACTATGTAAAGTGGAAGGTTTTCTTTATTCTGGCACATTGTGCCACGCAAATGTAAGGCCTAGTAAAATTTTACCTGAAAACCCCTGGATTTTGTGGTACTGAGTTAGGCTTATGTGTTAAAGATTGTAGAAATTCTTTGCGGTGAGCACTTTTTGGATTGAAAAGTGCGCTTGGGAGTTAAAGGAATACATTTGCAGAGTTGGACATTTTTACGGCTCATTACGTGGCCGCATAATCACTTTGCGGGCTGCAGAATGGCCGTAGAGTGAGGCAGACTTTTGGGAAAATTTTGATGTCATTTTCACGGCCATTGTGTGACCACAGAACAACTTCGCGATCTGCACACCTATCGCAAATCCAGCATGGAAGAATTGTCAAAGGGAGGTTCTGCGGCGCATTATGTGACTGCAAAATAGGTATGCGGACCGTAGGCTAGTCGTAGACTAAAGCAGAAAATACAGGTTCCGGGCCAATTATGCGGACCACAGAAGCATTATGGGGTCGCATATGCGACTGGAGATTTGTGTCGGGGCCCTATTTTGCTAATTTTTAAACCCGACCCTATTTCGTTAAAACATATGCCATAGTCCATTTTGAGCATTTTTCCGATACTTTTAGAGTGAGTGAGAGAGTTCTTAGAGTGGGGAAGTAACCTTAAAACTTTTATCCAACAATTCTTTCTTAGTCCTTGAAGATTAACAAGAAACGTCCTCATCTTAAAGGTAAGAATCTATGCGCTAGCTCTTAATTTCAAACTTCTTCTAAAAAGAGAATAGTTAGAAAGACAATTCTTGGGTGTGGGGGTTGTTATCTTGCATGCATGTATTATCAAAACATATGGGAAGATTATGAGCTAAAGATGGTAGATAATGGGTTAAGGGATGATGTAATCTTTCACAAAAGGGCCTTAAAACATTAATGCACACCTAGTGTTTGATAATGTGCTCAAAAGAGCTGGAATCATGATGATCTTCCTAATTTCGATCCAGCTTGTTATATTTCTAAAATAGATTGAAGTTGCTAAGAATTCTGGAATATTTTAGAGTTTAAGGAAGCTCAATTGAGGTATGTTGGCTAAACCCCCTCTTCTTAGAATTGAATCCCATGGTATTCATGCAATCAGGGTAAGTCCCAAATTGATCGATATAGAAATTGCTATTCCAAATGTGATTGTGTTGAAAAACATATGTGCAATATGTATTCCAATGCTTTCATCATGTTATGTTATCACTTGAGAATATGTTCAAAGTTGTGTGTCACAAAATGTTAAGACTCCAAGTCAAGTTTGAATGAAGATTGTTATGCCCAATTGTGTGAGAAGTCTCTATGTGCCTTAGAGTCTAAATTGCTCACATGTGAAAACAAAGTTTTAAATGAACAACCTTGTTGTTGTTTATGATAATAATGTTGGGATTTGGAAAAGAACTTGAATTAGGAAATGCGGCCAAGAGCCAAGTATGAAATGAGATGATTGATAGAAAATGGTAATGTCTTGGGCAAGACGACCTAGTCGATCTGGCCGTGATCGGACGCCATGCCTCATACATGGTGGTGACTGTGCTGGAAATTAAAACTGGAAATTTAAATTGGAACTGTGATTGTGGTGGATATCTTAAATAAGACGACATAGCCGATCGGGCTGTGATCGGACTCTATATAAAGGTATGCTGGTATTGTGAGTGATGGTATATGGGTGCTAAAGATCTTCCAACTAAAAACATGGAAATTTACTTGAAAGCTTATGTGATTCTTAACTTGATGTTTTGGTATTGTTTGAGGTTTCTATTGATTTCATGATTATTCCTTGTTGTATTATTGTTCGTTCTATTGAAATGGTGTTTAGTTATACATACTAGTACTATTCGACGGTACTAACGTCACTTTTGTCGGGGGCGCTGCATCTTTAAATGGATGCAGGTGGTTACATAGCAGACAGTGTTGATCAGCGATAGTGGTACATCGTCTTCCCAGCAGACTTGGTGAGCTCCACTTCATCCGGGTGTCATGTATTGTATCTTTTGTTCATATTATTTTTACATTTTGAGGTATAGTTGGAGCTTTGTTGCCGGCACTATCATAACACTCTTTTGTACCTTTTATAGGCTCCGTAGATACAATGTGGGTTGTACATGGGTGTTAGAAAAGTCAAACAAAGATATGTTATGTTTTGATCACTTGTTCCATTCAAACCATAAGAAGGTGTGTATTTTGAGATTTAAGAACAATGTATCTAATGAAATTGAATTAGTATTGTATACATGATATCCCTACTGTATAATTGATGAAAATATGTCTTCTCTTGATCGCGGGTGAGTTGGGTAGAAAGAATCTAATAGGCTTGCTCAGCCGGGTTCACTCGGTTGAGCGCCGGTTGCGCTCCCTGAGTTTGGGGCGTGACAGCAAATCAAAGCAATAAATGTTTACTTTTGTTTTCTAGCTATTGTTCAAAGCATTATACGTTTGTTTTATTCTTTACTCGCAACCGAACTTGTACTGAAGGTCCAATCGAGGACGAATTCCACTGTTCAATCTAAGATCATGCTTGATCACCATATTGCGATTGGTTTGATCATTTATTTTGTCTTTAACTCATTTACTTTTTGTTCTTAAATCATTCTTATTGAATTAAATCACATATTGTTTACCCGTAAAATGGTGCAGTTGAATTTACACGTGGTTTCTAGAGAAGTGAATTAATTCGATCCTAAAATAATAAAAGAATTGAAAAAAATTGTAACACATAGCCTTGATATGAAGATGAAATAACATAAATAGTAATTTGGGGAGTGAGGCCTCTGGGCGCATCAATAATGAAACCAAAAAGTAAGAAGATAAAATTGTATAGAGATTTGAGTAGATTATAGCATAAGTTTTGCCAGAAAATTCCTCTGTTACAATGATAACAGAGTTCACCATTTATAGTTGCACCTAGCGAACAAGGTCCTAGGATTATGCCCTTATTTAATGTTAATTATGAGGGCCATTGATGAAGGTGTAACGGTGAGAATAAATGACAAGTTCTCTGTAATGGGCAGCACACTAAATGCTATGGAATATTCTCCATTAAATGCCACCGGGCAGAGGGTATTTATTGCATCTTTACGTGTGTCATTTTTTCCGGTGACAAACGGGATAATTGATTTCGGTTCTAACTATCCCCCGCCTTAGGTTCCATGTGTCACTCTCATAAGCGGCCACTTAGAATAGCATATTTTACCCTATACAGATAGTCCCCCTACTTTCCGGTGATATAACTTTGTATCACCGGAAAGTTGGTAGAAACACTCTTTTTGGCAGAAATTACTATGATTCCTTCTGAAAAGCTTTTGACGGTTGATTAGACATACGTCTATTTGTATTTAATGCCCCGAACACGTGTCATCCCCGCTTCAACATAACTTTTGCCGGTTATTGAGGTAATCATGGCCACGAATTTAGCCGCCTAAACCTTTACTTATACACATCAACCTTCTCCATTCATACCCCATAACTCTCCAAACTTTCTAAAACTCTCTTTATTCAACATGTATCCTATTCTTCAACAAACGTTTCCTTCATCCATAACATATAATGGCTTCTTCTTCAAAGAACAAGAATAAATTCGAGGACGTTGCTCCTCCAACAGTGGTTACCATCATCCCTAGAAGAATTATTACAACAAAAGACTTTGAAGATAAATACCATTTAGCTAACTCTAGTACATGGGCTGTTAATCGGTATCCTTTTTCCATCCACCCTTACAGCATTCCTATTATGAAGGAAGATTACCGTTGCCAAGATTTGGACATTATTTCTCCTGATCTAACAAAGCGGGTAACCCTACCTAGAGAGGGTTTTACATACTTTTACACGTATCTATTTACTTTGGGAGCATTTTCTTTGAGCGGAGAGCTTGACTCCATTATTGTGAAGTTCTGCCTCTCCTACCAAGTGTGTTTGGCACAAGTAAGCCCTCTGTGTGGAGGAAGGTTGCTTGTCTTTGACGTTTGTGCCAAGAGATGGGAGATGATCTATCCTTAGCTCAAGTGATGAATCTCTATTCCCCCAAAATCTTTTGTGGGGGAGTGATAAACTTCGGCAAATGCGGCCACCATGCTCTATTATCTAGCATGGACGATGACAACAACTGTAGGCAGATGGAGAGGTTCGTTGTAGTTTTCACCAATGATATCATTCCAGCAACGGCTTCATACTTTCCGAAATCATAGAATCGCACTCGTAAGTTCCTTGTTTAATATTTCTTTCATTAGGAATTTTTTCATATTCGTATTTATCCTCCTTCCTTCGCCTATTTCAGCAACTCGATGGGTTGCACCTGGGGTTGAAGGCTTGGACCAATGGGTCTAGAAAATCTTGGATCTCACTACGCCTAAAACCGGTACGTGGAAAGAACTGGACCTCAAATACGGGTAGAAGGCCAAAAATCATGGTAACTCAAACTCATCTCGTTGCTGCTTTTTACGTGAGGAAATTGATTGATCCTGCTCCCTTTTATCTGAATTCAGGTCTACCCTCAGGCTCGGTTTTCATCCCCGAGGAGGATATTTGGTTGATCCTATGGATGCGGTGAGGCTGCTTCATGAGGTACTTGCTCGAACAGGTGTCTCCGGGCCTACTTTGGGTTCAAGTATTTCTTCATGGAGTCCTTGGCCGGAGAATAAGCAACCAAAAAAAAAGTGTTCCTTCGCAGCAGGGGAAAAAATAAGAGGGCAAAGAATCCCCCCCCCGAGTCATCTCCAGAAGTTGTGGTGATGAGCCCTCCGCTTGGGCCTGTCATAAACACTGACGATGATGGAGAAATTAGTGATAAGGGGGCTTCTCTATATAGAAGATGATGATCCTTATCATCTCAACACAATGCTCAATATTTTGAGTTAGTTACACCAACCGAGGACGACGTCTCGGCACTTTGGAGGGAGTTCGAAATGGTGGAAAATGCCAACTCTCATTTCTTGATCCTAGTTGTTGCATCTGGTACCATGACGCTGAGTACCGGGCCCCTTCCATCTTCGATTGATGAGCAACCAACAACCAGCACTGTGTTCACCACAGTTTCTTCTCATCCTTCAACTCCATCAGCTTCATCACCTTCTTTACAAACTCTTCCACCAGTAACTGCTACATCATCTCCACCGGCCGCATCTGCTCGTGAAAAAGATGTTCCTCTTCCCCGGTCCCAAGTTCATGGGAATTTGGGAAAAAATTATGCTTCCCCCTTAGAAGATCCGCAAAGGAGGTGGAGAGTTACTCTCTCGGTCTCTACCAGATGCAATTTGCAATCCAAGCCGGTAGAACTTGCTAACTATCTGAAGCCTTTGGCTTTGGAAAAAATTGGGAGAAGATACAAGCTATCTTGGGAGAGTGCTTGTTGAATAATGCCATGCACAACGGCGTATCGATATTTTCTTCATTTCCTTTTTCATTTTCTCTATCTTTGATTTAGTATTATTCTTGAATTGGTCTTTCTTGTTTGCAGGCCAATTTCCTTGCTTCTGAGGGCCTTCAGAGGTTGATTCGGGAAAATGAGGAACTTGCCTCCGAACGGGATCAACTTTTGGTTGAGTGAGACCATATTGTTGCTCACCTTTCAGAACTAGAAATCAAAGCTACTAAGGTCGTTGTGTTGGAGGCTCGTTTGCAGCAAAGTGAGCAAGAAGTGGAGACCCTTATCCAAGAGATCGCCTCGCTAAGGGTTCAATTTGAAGAGGCTAGGGCCAAATGGGATGAAGTCCATAGTGTCATTCTTGCTGCATCTGATCGCGAGGTTGCCACCGTTGAAAGATTGACCAATTTGGAGGTAGCCTTGAACTCCAAAGCTGAAGAGCTTGCTACTGCCAGGGTGAAATATGCCTAGTTAGAGGAGAAGTAAAAGAGGACCATTGAGCATAACAGACTTTAAGCTCTACTGTTCGTGATTTCAATGTTAGCCTCTGGCCCATGAGGTTCGCGCAAGAGAATCTTTCTGCCGAGGTTAACCAACTTAAAGAAGAACTTCAATGCTGAGCAAATTCCCTCATTATTGAGAAACGCACTTTATTTATAGCATGAGGAGAGAAACCTTGGAAGAGGCCAAAGCGAGTGTCATTGACTTTGATGCCGAAATCATTAAGACCCTTGAGCTGGAGTTAGCTGCAAAAAGAGGTCTTCTGACCAGCCTTGATGCTACCGATTCTTTTGGTTTAGAAACTTTGGGAACTGAAGAGGAAACATAAGGCGAAGATGTTGAAGGCCAAACTGGCGCAGGTCAAACTGTTGAGACATCGGTGGATCTGCCCACTTCCTTTGGGGGCGTACATACTTCTCTTCCTCCGGGTTCCGGAGATGCAGTAGTTTAGCTTTTCCTTACTTTTTTCCAATTTTTGTATTTGTGTCGCTTTGGCATGTTATTGTAAATAAAGACATATTTTTTCTCAAGTATTGCTTGAGTCTTTCTTTAGTTTGAACATTTATGTAAGTTTTGCATTCTCTTTTTTTCTTTTGCTTAAATATCTTGCGCAAATTTTACTATTTTTGTCTTATTACATAAAGCCTTGGGTGTGTTTTTCCCGAAAGCATTTGGATTTTGGCACAAATTCATTTGAAATCAACCCTTTAATGTGAGGCTTTTCATAAGTATTTGCGCAAGTATGCTTTTTGTATCTTTTTGTGCAAGGATTTGGGTGTATTTTTCCCGAAGGCATTTTGATTCTGGGCATAAGTTCTTCCGAAATCAACCCTTTAACGTGAGGGTTTTCATAATAGATGCCCCTCTTATGTTTACGGTGCTCTTGAAGAGGACGTCTCATGTTCATTACGTCACTAGCATTTGAAGTACTTATTTAACTTTCAAATGATAAAATCAATTCATCGATCAGACAAGAAACAAGATAGAAAATAAAAGGACTTTACATTATTTCTTCCGCTTTCAAAAAGTACATAAGCATTCATTATTGTAAAAAGAAACTACCATTTCTTGTGTCTAACTTGTATAACTTGTTTCTACAGGGCTGGCCACGCAGTCCCTGATCTCGATGATACAGCTATGTTTTCAATTTTCACTTCCCGATCGACGTGGCAATCATTGTTGTCATATACTCATATCATTCCCCCCAGCGTTCAAATGCGAAGAATGCGAATTGGAACACTGGAAGTTTTGCACCTTTGAGGACCCTACTAATGAATTGCTAGACAATCTGGAACTTGGTAACAAACTTCGCTTCCCCTTAGAATTTATGCTATCGAGCAGAAGACTATCTAACAATCCTTTAGTGGTTTGCACTTGTGAATGGTTGGGTAACCTTTTGTTCGATAGCCAACTTAACTTCTCAGCGGGAATTTTGCTATCGAGCCAAAAATTATCTTACCTCTTCGAAGTGGTTTTTCGCTTATGTGCCTTGCTATTAAAGGTCTTATTACTGTTGTTGAAGCTTGTCTTATTACTATTGTTGAAGCTTTCTTTGTAGTATGCTTTCTATTGCTGCCTCGTTAAAAACCTTGCCAGAAAAAGCCAATTGGGATAGAAATTGGATGAAGGGGAAAGAGTGTGGCACATACTTTCAGTACAAGTGAATTCGATCAGCAAGAATATCTCTTGAGGTGCGTCACATTCCAGTTGCTAGGCAACTTTTTTCTATCTTGATTCTCCAACTCGTACGAACCTTTCCTAGTGACATCTGAAACTCGGTAGGGGCCTTCCCATGTTGGACCTAGCTTCCCTGCATTGAGTTTCTAAGTGTTTTGAGTTACTTTCCTTAGTACCACGTCTCCTACTTTGAAATATCATAGGTTGACCCTTCGATTATAATACCATTCCATTCTCTGCTTTCGGACTGCCATTGTTATATGCGCCAAGTCCCTATGCTCATCGAGTACCTCCAAGTTGATTAACATTACTTCGTTGTTTGACTCTTCATTTGCTTAGAAATATCTCAAAATGGGCTCCCTAACTTCCACCGGGATTAAGGCTTCTCCTCCATATACTAGGGAAACAGGAGTTTCTCCTGTACTTGATTTGGTCATTGTTTGGTACACCCATAGCACTCCAGGAAGTTCTTCAGGCCACTTGCCTTTGGCCGCATCCAACCTTTTCTTGAGATTTTGTATAATCACTTTGTTCGTTGATTCAGCTTGACCATTTGCGCTCGGGTGATAGTGTGAAAATGTGATTCTCTTTATTTTCAAATCTTCAAAGAAGTTTGTGATCTTCGCGCCAATAAATTATGGCCCATTATCGCATACTGTCTTTTTTGGTTTTCCAAACCTGTAGATTATGTTTTCCCACAAGAAATCCACTACCTCATATTCGTCGGTCTTCTGATAAGGACCTGCTTCAACCCACTTAGAAAAATAGTTAGTTAAAATCAAAAGAAAACTTACCTTACCGGGAGCCGACAACAGCGGTCCGATGATGTCCATTCCCTGCTTCATAAATTGCCTCAGAGATAGAACTGAGTGTAGTTGTTCTACTGGTTGTTGTACCAATCTTGCGTAGCAATGGCACTTATCGCATTTTTGCACGAAAGCTTTTGCGTCTTTTTCCATGCGGGGCCAATAATATCCTACCCTTACTAGTTTAGCACTAAGAATCTGCGCTCGAATGGTTTCTGCATATCCCTTCATAGATTTCTCGCATAACATAATTAGCTTCGGATGCTCCCAATCATTGGGCCAGCGGGCCTTGGAAAAAATTTCTGTACAGTTGGCCTCCTTTGAAGCTATACAGTGCTGCTTTGGTGTGTATCACCCACGATGCCTTGGAATCTTCGAGCAACTTCCCATGCTCGAGATAATCAATGATCCCATTCCTCCAGACCCAGACCAAATTAATCGTGTTTATCTCGTAGTAGCTATTCGCATCCAGGACTGAGTGCATGAGTTGTACTACCATCCCCCAATCTGGTCTCTTCATTTTTGTTGATGAACCGAGGTTGGCCAGTCCGCTTCTGCATTTTCTTCCCCCGGGATATGAGTAATTGACCACTCCCGAAATTGAGCCAACAAAGCCTGGACCTTTCATACATATTGTTGTATGCGCTCCTCTTTGGTTTCAAACATCCCGTAGACCTGATTTACCATTAACTAGGAATGATATTTGATTTTTATGACCTCGGAGTCTAGTCCCCGGGCCAGTTTGAGCCCTGCAATCAAAGCTTCATACTCTACTTCAATGTTAATTAAAGGGACCGTTCTTATAGCCTGCTTTAGGGTTTATCCCGAAGGCATGGTTAATACTATGTCGAGCCCGGACCCCTTTACGTTGGAGGCTCTGTCCATAAATAAGGTCCAAACCCCCAATCTCAATTATGAAACCATTACTCCTTCTTTGGTGTCTAGAGGCAGCAAGCGCAGATTGAAATCATCCACAAAGTCGTCCAAAACTTGCGACTTACTCGCAGTCCTAGTTTTATATTCTATGTCGAATTCACTCATTTTGACGGCCCATTTGGCCAATCTACCCAAGAGTTCGGGATTGTGAAGGATATTCCGTAAGGGAAATGTGGTCACCACAGCTATCAGGTGACATTGGAAGTAAGGCCTCAGCTTCCGAGTGGTGACTACGAAAGCTAAGGCCAGCTTCTCCAAATGTAGGTAGCGAGTTTCTGCCCCGTTTAAAATTCTACTAAAATAATAAATAGGAGATTGCGTACTTTATCCTCATGGACTAAAACTATGCTCACTGATACCTCTGAGACTACTAGTTAAACTAATAGTGTTTCACCTGTCACACCTCCTTTTTACCACCCGAGGGCGGGTATAATGGAGTTTTTTCAATTAAAGTGACATTATTCAAAATTGCATTATTTATTTAATAGAGTCGCCACTTGGGATAGTTTATTTGGTGTCCCAAGTCACCGGTTTATTTTAATATCCCAAACCGAGGAAATTCTCATTTTTTAAAGTCCGCGAACCAGAAATTCTAGATAAGGAATTCTATTAACCCAGGAGAAAGTGTTAGGCATTCCTGGGCTCCGTGGTTCTAGCACGGTCGGTTAAACTATTGATATTGGCCTAAATATCTGATTAATTACATGTTTTAAACCTATTGTGCATTTTTAACTTAATAACCGCTTTTAATTATTTTAAACCGCTTTTTATGATTTATGGAATTATTTCTTGAACAAGTTACGATTATCGTACACTTGCCATTTTTGTACATATTGCGAATCGCGTCACATAAAATACACCCGCGACTTATAACACGTTTATTTTATTATTGTTCGAAGTTGTTATGATCGGGTCACATGAAATGCACACCCGAATTTTGAAATTAGGCATCATAGCTATGTCACGGGAACCGTACCCATAGTCACAATGGTTTATTAATCGTTCCTAAAGCAAACTACGATGTTCATGAATTATTTATTTTCCTAAATTTGATTATAAGTGATGAGAAATAGTAAGTTACCGAAAGGAGAAGAGTAAAGACTTATGAGGGATCTTAACGCCAAAGACACAAATATGCTTAGAACATGCCAACGATGATTTGTAAAACACTTTGTATTGCAAGTCAAGTTTGATCTGTAAATGCAAAGGAAATGGCTTTTGTGTTTAAAGGTATTCCAACTATGAGTAGAAGTATATATATATATATATATATAAGTATATATATATATATATGAAAATCCTTTCTTATAATTAATTCATACATCACGAACTGTAAAGGAACAAGAAGAAACGAAACTTCAAACACAACTGAGTAGTGCCTAGATTGTTAGTCAAATTCCATTATTCCAAAACAAAATTGGAATAGAGACTCCAAAGTTTTGATGAGGAAGTAACGAACCAAGTTTACGAAACTTCTATATATATATAACTAAGCATGATCACGAGAGCAACAAGAATTTCATTGGAAATTCCTATCTGTTCTATTTCAACAGAACCACGTAAACATTTAATCTAAAAAACCTCTAAATTTTAGATAATCATTGAAAAGAATGGCAGAGACGTAGAATAATAGATGTACTTGAACTAGAGCTCGAGAGATATAATTCTTCAAAAAAAAATCACAGTCTAAGTTCGTGTTATATCAATATCAGTTCAGGTATTACCTGAATGATTCTTCTTCTATGTCTGAAAGAAATGAGGTACGAGGGCATTCAGAAAAATCTAGTAACTTCATCGCATTCTAAGATGATAGGCAGTCCTAAAAGCTGCATCAATATGTACTGCAAAAGCATCAACAAGGAGATATTAAATTCATGTTCACATCCATGCCAACTTTCAACATCTGGAGCGCAGGTCTACAGCTCCAAAAGCCAGACAAAAGGCAAAGAAATTAGCTATTTAGCAGGAAACAACTGAAATTGGGCCAAATAGAAACCAGAATCCAAAGAATCAAGATCATCATTTCTTTGTAACTTCAACTGCCAACTGTCCACGTTTATTGAATTCTCAAAAAATCAGATGTTGTGTTGGTTCAAATGAGCTATATCATAAGAAGCAAACTGAAGCTCCACTATTGGGCAGCAGTGAAACGAGGAAAAATAGCAACACGGAGTCAGCAAAATCAACGACCAAAAACAGCAAATCCTACCCAAGACGAAAGGAAATCGAGCGTCGAAAATCAGTTCTCTTCAAATTTCCATTGAAAATATCAGCTTTTCTTGCGTTTTTTTTAGTTTTTGATTTTTAGATCTGGTTTTTGGCATTTTGCAGCTGCAACTGGATGGCTTAGGCGTAAAGTGAGGAAGAAGAAAGAGGGAATCGCTTGTTTTTGGGAATGGGGAGGGTCTCGTTCTTCGTTTGGTTCTGGTTTTTGAGAAATCAAGAAAAAAAAGAAGAAGAAGAAGAAGAAGAAGAAGAAGAAGAAGAAGAAGAAGAAGAAGAAGAAGAAGAAGAAGGGAGATGGAGGGTGCGCCGTTTTCCAAGGGTAAGGGATCTTATCATTTTAGGTCTAGGATTTTCTTTTATCTGATAAGGGTAAAGGGGAATGGGCTTGGGTTGTGTGAGAATTGGGTAAAAGAATCACATTTGGATCATTGCACTTGCTCTTTGGGGTGGCCCAATATCAAAAACCAGTCTTTTCTTTTATTTTCTTTCTTTTTCTTTCTTTTCTTTAATTAATTAAAATCCTAAATCAATCTATTTTTGTAGAAATTAAAATTCTTTATCTATATTTAACATTAAAATAACTAATTAACTTAAAACTATAGAAAAATGCTAATTTTAAAGGCTAAAATCTAAATATGTAAAAATGACCATTTTTGTGATTATTTTTTTTGCTTAATAAAATTAATTCTTACATGCAAATTGAACTTAAGATGGCATAAAATTAAAATGTGACAATTTTTATGTATTTTCTCATGATTTTAAAATATCAAAAATGCATGAAATGCAACTAAATAAAGAAAAACTCCTAAAAATCAATAAAAAATATTTTTGGTCTATTTTTAGGAGTTATTTTCATGTAGGGCAAAAATTGTGGGCTCACAGTTGCCCCTCTTTGCTCGAATGAGCAACTACGAGCAATTTTTGCCCATTTGAAACTCTATTTGGAAGCATTTTGAAAAGGTTTGACCGAACCTTGCTTCAGCGGTTGCCTACATATCCTTGGCTATAAAGGAATCAGGTCGATGTAGTACTGGATGTTTTGGTAGCTGGGACTACCAAAAAGCTGTGATTTCACTGTTATTGCTACTGTTTCTGCTTGTTGAGCTCCTTATTACACCAAAATGAAAAACAAAAGCTAAACTAGCTAAACCTATCAACTACAAGTTACAAGATTCCTATCTATGAGTCTTCTGAAGCTTGATCTTGAGTTTTAGTTGGTTCTTCATGTGGACTCTGATCTGAATCTTGATACTTGTTAGCTGCAGGTGCTGGTTCTTTCCTCTTCAGCTTTTCGGATTAAGGCGGGACTTGGAAAGCTTCTAACTTCAATCACGCCTTGAGCAGTCCACAACTTTTCTCCGCTTTCGCACTTTGAGTTCAACTTCTTTTCTTGTTTATCTTTTCTTTTATTTGGATTGATACTTCTTCTGTTGGTCATCTCAAACTTGTGTCTTATGGTAAAAACCTGTTCAGACACCAAAACAAACAAACAAATGGTATTTTTCTGCCCCGGTTTTCACTGGAAAAATTTTGTAAGTTATTGCAACAAAATCTAAACTATTTCTTTATTGAATGCAAATAAAATAGGGATTGTGTATCCCTGAGAAAAAGAGATTAGGGAGTGGAGACCATATATCTAAAACGAAATCAAATGGGGATCAGAGGCCCTAAGTTGGAAAGATTACCAGGTTATGCTGGAAAAATGACCGGGTTATGCTAGAAAGGTCCTCGGGTTATGCCGGGGAAGTCCACGGGTTATGCCAGGGAAGGTCATCCGGTTTGTCGAAAAGGAGAAAAGGACCTCGGGTTATGACAGAGAGGTCCACGGGTTATGCCGGGAAAGGTCATCGGGTCATGCCGAAAAAGAGAAAAGGTCCTTGGGTTATGCCGGGGAGGTCCACGGGTTATGCCGGGAAAGGTCATCGGGTTATGCCGGAAAAGAGAAAAGGTCCTCAGGTTATGCCAGGGAGGTCCACGGGTTATGCCGGAAAAGTTATCGGGTTATGCCGGAAAAGAAAAAAGATCCTCGGGTTATGACGGGGGAGTCTATGGGTTATGCCAAAAAAGAAAAAGGTCATCGGGTTATGTCGGGGAGGTTCACGGGTTATTCCAAGAAAATCATCAGGTTATGCCGAAAAAGAAAAAGGTCCTCGGGTTTTGCTGGGGAGGTCAATGGGTTATGCCGGAAAAGGTCATCGGGTTATGCCAAAAAAGAGAAAGGGTCCTTGGGTTATGCCGGGGAGGTCCACGGGTTATGCCGGGAAAGGTCATCGGGTTATGCCGAAAAAGAGAAAAGGTCCTCGGGTTATGCCGGGGAGAACCACGGGTTATGACGGGAAAGGTCATCGGGTCATGCCGGAAAAGAGAAAAAGTCCTCGGGTTATGTTGGGGAGGTCCACGAGTTATGCCGGGAAAGGTCACCGAGTTATGCCGAAAAAGAGAAAAGGTCCATGAGTTATGCCGGGAAAGTCATCGGGTTATGCCAGAAAAGAAAAAAGATCCTCGGGTTATGCCAGGGAGGTCCACGGGTTATGCCGGGAAAGTCATCGAGTTATGCCGGAAAAGAAAAAGGTCCTCGCGTTATGCTAGAAAAGAAAAAGGTCCTCGGGTTGTGCCGGAAAAAAAGGTCCTCTGGTTATGACGGGGATCAACTAGGGAGTGGGACCCTATAATAGAAAAGACTACCAGGCAACTAGGGAATGAGACCCTATGTTGGAAAAACGTAGATAGAGATTGGAGACCCTAGGCTACCATGATTTTGGAATTTTCTTCTTCTTCCTTTCATTTAAATTTTTTTTGTTTTATTTAAGAAAATGAGTAAAAATGCGGGAAAGAATTTAGAGGAGACTTCACTTTTGGATTGATTTTTGCCGCAAAGTTGTTTCTAGCCCTTGCGCAGTTTGTGTTTGGTTGCACCTGCTTCTTGCAAGGTTGCTTTGGATTTCACTTGTTTCATGTTTTCAAACAAAGAACAATTGTTAGTTTGAAACGGTGGTTGGTTTTGTGGCCTTGATTGTTTCAATCACTCGATCTTGATCCGGCTTCTTGGATGAAGATCTCAACTGCAACTGCTTGTTCCCTGAGGACCGATTTTATTTCAGGCCCTGGAGAACCTTCGATTTTTTCTAGACTTTGCCATGACGGTTGGTCGGTGGAACTCAACTTTTTCGACTTTATTTGGCCTTCGTAGGCCTTTCATTTCTGACTTCCTTTTCTTTTATTTTTTCTTTCTCTCTTTTTTTTTCTCTTTTTTTTTCTTTTTAACTTCGGAGCATTGGGAACTTTTGCTCCTCAAACTTTGGCGCAACGGCTAGTCGCGTGGGACTTAACCTTTTTCAACTTTGTTTCGCCTTTATAGGCCTCTCATTTCTGGCTTCTTTCTTCCAACTTTAATTTCAGATCATTTGGGTACCTTGGCTTTTCAATCCTTTGCCAAGACGGTTAGCCACATGGGACTTAACCTTTTCAACTTCATTTTGCCTTTGTAGGCACTTCAATTTGATTTTTTCCTTCCGAGAGTTTTGATTTCAAAGCATCGGCCGCCATGTCCAGTCAAGGTCAACTTGACGCCCTTGCCGAGGCTGGGTGCCTTATTGCACATTAGCTCGTGTCAAATGAGAACCCTGTAAATCAGTCTTGCTATCTCTTCTTTGTCTCAGTTTCGGAACAGAGTTAGACCGAAAGTGATTCAAAGGAAAAACAAACAGTGGAATGGATAAATGAATTTAAACAAGAGGTATCCCTTTCGGGGAAAGGAAAGAAGGACTTATCTAGAGTACGTGTGGACTTCAATGAACATGACATGCCCTTTGGACTGGATGCTTGATCCGTGCAAACCGTCCAACTCTCAGAAATTCATCATAGCTTTTGCCTCAAAATCGAGAAACCTTTCCAGGACTCTGTCGATGCCGATGGCTATGAGGATCCACTTTTCAATCAGGGGCGCCCTTTGCGGGTTTTCACGAGCTGACCTCTCTCATTTCTCTTCTCACCATCACCTTATAGTGCTCTTTGCGAGTTTTCACTAACAAAACTCTCTCATTTTATTTCTCTGCTTACTGTTGCCTCACAGTGCCCGTGTGGGTTTTCACCAATAAGACTCTCTTATTTTATTCTCTCATTTTTATTGCATCGGATTCAAGTGGTTGTATTCCCTAATCCTTGAACATTCTCATCGATTGATCAGAAGGACTTGAAAGGATTTGGGTAAAAATGATTTGGACTGAATTACAACTTTGGAACCATTTAGGCGGGATCATCGTCGAACCATTATAACATCCGCCCCAGTTTCACTTTCGGGGAAAATTGGATTTTTATTTTGGTGTGACTGAACCCCAGTGAGAGGCTGCCTATTTATTCTTTCGGAATCAGGTCGAACGTAGTTTAGGGAACTTTGTTTTTGATTTTCTTTTATTTTTCTATTTTATTTTGTTTTCCCTTTTTTTTTCTTTTTTTTGGCAATCCACTAGGCAAGCGCCTAGGGCTAGTTTTTATATATAGATAAATTAAAATCAAAAAATACATTTCCAGGTGGTCTAACATAATGAAAGTGATAAAATTTGACTTTTACATGACACCTAGTATCAATGTTGAGCATTAAACTCAACTTTGATATCACATTTGATCTAAAATGAACAATTCGTTTAAAAACTAGCCGATCATAATGGGTGACAATTGCAGCCTTGTTCGACTTTGTAAACCCTATGGAACATATACCAAATGTACACTCATTGATTATTATGAATTCAATCGAAATTGTATTTCCGAGCTGCCTGCATATGTCGTTGCAGTTGCAATGAGTCTTGATCCAACTCATATCCACTCCAGTGCAATGCCATTCCTTCCATGTACTTGCTGCTATGATTTATTGATTGCATACAGCTCCATCTTGTGTCAAAATCATGCTCTACGTACAGTGTCATCTTCCGTAGCTGTTGAAATGGTCGATTCTGGGCATGCGTTTTGCCCCATTCCAGCCTTGTTGTTGTGCTTGTGGTATGCACCATTGCGGCGATAATGATTCCCCCTATTTTTTTGAGTGCTCTTGTAATCTGAAGCCATTTGCTGCATCTTGAGCATGTGCTGGGGCGTTAATCCAAAATCACCATTGCCTAGGTTCATAGTTGTCCTCTTGGACTGTAAAACAAAAGCAACTGTTAGCGAACCAACAGCTCTCACATGCTGCAACATGTTGTGCCTGCGTTTATGCATTCCAATGTCACCATAAGCTCAACCATCTGATGGTCACACTTTTGAATCTCAATTGTGCAGGACTGCTCGAAGCATCTGCAACGTAGCTTAAAATCACAGGCCTCAAAGTGTAAAACTTCAAGGACAATAGCCATGACAAAGGTTGTTGAGTTGATGGAATTAAGAGAGCAATTCCCAAAGATTATGTCCCCCATGAGTGTATGCATTTTGCCCAGCAAGCTCAACCATTTGCACCCACGCCTACCTTGGCATTTCCAATATTGTCCATTTCGTCTCTGCTTGCGTGACTTAGTCCCTTGATTCAAAGTCCCAAGATAAAGTGGTGTTGC
Organism: Nicotiana sylvestris; assembly: GCF_000393655.2. Classification (NCBI taxonomy): domain Eukaryota; kingdom Viridiplantae; phylum Streptophyta; class Magnoliopsida; order Solanales; family Solanaceae; genus Nicotiana; species Nicotiana sylvestris. The sequence goes on along the minus strand of NC_091062.1, from coordinate 77,850,998 downwards.
ATATTGTTTTGCTCCAGATCTCTCGTTAATTTGAGGATGTCTATAGTACTATGCATCATGTGTGAATATGGTTCCAAATGACACGCTTGGAATAAAGAAAGATAAAGCTGTGAAGCCCACGATGCTGCGTGTAATGTATTAAAAATACACACGAAGCACAGTACTGAATTTGCCCATAATGCATCGTGCATTGTAATAAACTACAGGCGTGCGTTGTAATCCCCATGCTCATGCCTTCTTGCTTCCTTCAAAAGTCACGCTCACCCCATGCGAATGCCATGCGTTCCCCTCCAAACATGTGAGTAGTCTTGCTTGACCAAAATAGTATATTCCAATTCATTGTCCAGCATGCGTTACATTGCTAGCGTGCAATTCCATGCAAAAAAATGCGTGAATCCCAGTTGGAATTTAAAATGTGCTCCCAACTCTTGAAGCTCCTCGGCCCAGTACGATCCAGCACCCAAACAATTTGAAGCTTGCTTTCATTAAAAAAAAGGCTACAAGCATGCGTGCATTCCATGACTTTGATGAAGCATGCGTGCATTTAAAAATCAAAAGAACATCACTGACTTTCGTGTATAACACCATAACCATTCCCTGCACAGAAACACCAAATGTTAGTATAACAGAAGACCATCAAGATCTCTTCCTATAGGATTCGACCCTGCTGATCAGTTATGTCCATTCCGTTTCTCCTCCTCATTTTGCCTTTGTTCCACTCCATATTTATCTCCTTTTTGGCTTTGTTCCTTCCCCTTGTCCTCCTAATTCCTTGCAACCTTTACTCCTATGTAAGGACATTGCATCTTATCTTTGTTAATGATCCTCCTTCCTTTTAAGTCCAGATCCCAGAAACCATGGCACTCAGTATTTCCTTCATCTAGAGCATAATTGGCAAGGTGGTCTGCTAATGTATTCCCTTCTCTGAATATGTGAGTGACCTTGATGATACTTTGTTCCTTCAGTCTTAAAATCTCCTCTACATGTTCAGTAATATACCAAGGAGGCTTCCATGATTCCTCTATAATGTTCTTTAAAAGCATAGAATCTGTCTGCAGCCATATCTGGAAATAATTAAGACTTTTGCACATCTTCAATGCCTCCGCAATAGCTAATGCTTCTGAAACATTGTTGGTTCCTTTAGAAATCTCCCTTCCTTCTGCATATATCAAATCACCTACCTCATCCCTTATGCAGAAACTAATCGAACTCCTCCCTGGGTTCCCTATACATGCTCCATCCGTATTCACTTTGATCCATCCTCTTGAAGGAAATTCCCATAACACTTTATCATATTTCAGTCGAGGTGTGTACTGCTCCATCATTGTCAGTAAGTCCAGCCACTTATGAGGCATGTGTAGTCCTGGCTTTTTCAGTTGGACCAGAGCTTGCAAAGTAGATGACACCTGGTAAATAACTCTGCTCACTGACACTACTTCTCCATATTTCAAACTGTTTCTTCTCTTCCATAGTTCCCATACAATGCATGCAGGTAAAGCTTGTAATACTGGTATTAATCTAGGTACAACTAGTGTTGTCCAACACTTTGTAATTGCTTGATGTAATGACAACCCATCTAATGAAATTCCTGCTCTCCTCAGGAAGTAACTCCAAACACTTCTGGCTGCATTGGATGTGAAGAACAGATGTAGTAATGACTCCTCCTTAGGATCAGCAGAGCACCAATATTTAGATGGCATGGAGTATCCTAGTTTACGCAAGAAATCATCAAGTGGCAGTTTGGCTTTCCACACCTTCCACAGGAAGAAGGATATCTTGAAAGGTAAACCTTTTACCCATATCATCTTGTAAGCTAATCTTGGGTTGGCTCTTCTTCGCAGGTAATCCCATGCAGAGTTTACTGTAAAAAATGTCCCCTTGTTTCAAGCATCCAGAAGGAAGTACCTAACTATGAACTTTCAGTTGGTGGTCTAATATTCTGCACAATGTGGTGTGCCAAATCTTCAGGTAGGCTCTCAAACATTTTATCCACATTCCACATACCATTTTCAACCAGATCATTTACATTATGAATATCGTCATCGATACCAAACTCTGCAGGCACTTGAAAATATAAGGCTCCCAACTCAGTCCAATTGTCGAACCAGAATTGAGCCGATCCCATTCTCAGTTTCCAGTAGATTTGATTCTCAATCAAGTCCCTACATTCTAGCATTTTTCTCCACACGTGGGATCCATGCTTCCAAGGTACAATTACTGCATTTAGTTTTTTGTAGTACTTTTGACTAATAAATGCACTCCATAAAGTGGGCTTAGTCCTGAAATTCCACCACAATTTGCAGAACAATGCCTTGGATACATCATGTAGGGACCTGAACCCTATGCCTCCCTCCTCAAAAGGCATACAAAGGTTAGTCCAAGATGACCAATGTCTAGTGCTCCCTCCTACATTGCTGCTCCAGAAAAACTTGGCAAAAATGCTATGTAATTTGTTGATCACATAAATTGGAGGATTAACTGCTGACAACATATGAATTGGGATACTCTGCAGGATATTTGCAATTAAAACAGCTCTGCCTCCTATAGATAAGAGTTTGCCTTTCCATGACTGAAGTTTGTCCATAACCTTGGCGATTAATCCCTGGTAATAGTCTCCCCTTCTTTTTGCATAAAAAATAGGACAGCCAAGATAGGTCATAGGGAAACATTGTCTTCGTATACCTGTAATACTTTCCACCTTGTTAATCACCTCATTATCCATTAAATGATGCAGGTATATGGCTGATTTGGCTTTGTTCACTAGTTTACCAGATGATGATTCATAAGCTTGCAAAACCTCCATGACAAGTCTCAACGAAGTTTCATCAGATGAGCAGAAAATGATTGTATCATCAACGTATGATAGATGATTTATTTTTGGGCTCCATTTTGGCATTCCAAAACCATAGAAATACAGGTTAGTGTGTAGTGAATTCAATCCCCGAGAAAGTGCTTCTGCTGCCAGAATGAATAGAGTTGGTGACAAAGGGTCACCCTGTTTAACTCCCCTCGATGATTTGAAGAAACCATTAGGCTGACCATTTATAAGAACAGAGTACCAATTGTTCCCAATCATCAAAGATCAAGCCAATAAAAGCTTTAGGAAATCCCATTTTCCTTAGTATTTTGGTCAGGAATAGCCATCATAGCCTATCGTAAGCTTTTGTCATATCAAGCTTAATCATAACGTTTGGACTTGCTTTTGTTCTCAACCTGATATCCGTAATGATTTCTTGAGTTAACAGCACGTTCTCAACTATGCTTCTGCCCTTCACAAAACCTGCCTGTTCCTCCGAGATTATGTTTGGTAATAATTCAACCAACCTCTCATGAATAACCCTAGAGAAAATCTTGTTAACAAAGTTGCTAAGACTGATTGGTCGCATGTCCGCAAAGGTCGTAACTTCTTTTTTCTTTGGTAATAAAACCAGGTTTGTGTGCGTCACACTCTTTGGCAACTGCTGACCGCAAAAGAAAGCCTTGACTATGCGGACTACATCTTCTTCAATAATTTCCCAGCATGTTTGGTAAAAGGCTCCAGTGAATCCATCCGTTCCACCAGCTGAGTCTCCATTCAACCCCATAACTGCTCTCTTCACTTCTTCATTGGAAGGCAAGGCCATCAATCTTTCATGTTGATCACTATCTACCATTGAAGGTACATGATTTAGAATGTCAAAATCATTTGGAACTACAGTCTCAGTAAATTGATCCTTGTAGAACTTTATTGCTTCTTCTGCTATTAAGTGATCTTCTTCGATCCAGTTACCAAGGCTATTCTGGATCCTTGATAATTTCAGTCTCTTCCTTCTCCCATTAACTTGAGCGTGGAAGAATTTAGTGTTTCTATCGCCATCTTTGAACCATGACATGCCAGCTTTTTGTCTCCAAAATTCTTCTTCTAATGCAAGATATTTAATCATTTCAGCTTGGACCTATTTTAATCTTTGTCTATTCATCTGTGTAGGATTGACTTCAAATTGTCTTTCATGAACCAAGACCACCTCCTCAAGGCTTGAAATCTTCTGGAATATATCTCCATATGTAGCTCTGCTCCAGGTAGATAGTGCTTGTTTAAGCTTCTTTAACTTGTAGTTAAAAATGCAGAAAGGGTTAACACTAAAATCAGCATTCCAATTCTCCTTTACTACATCTTTGAAGGTTTCATGCTTTGTCCAGAAGTTAAGAAATCTGAATGACTTCTTAATTGGAAGAGTTTCTATATCACATTTCAGCAGCATTGGGCAATGATCAGACCCAATTTTGGATAGGTGAGTTATCTCCAATCCAGGAAATGTCTGTTGCAATTCATTATTACCAAAACATCTGTCCAATCTTTTAAATATGCAGTCCTCCTCTGATCTTCCATTCCACCATGTAAATATGCTTCCTTTAAAACCCAAGTCTATCAAATTGTAGGTATTGATGCAGTGTCTGAAGTCATCTACTTCAATGAGAGAAACTGGCAAGCCCCCATATTTCTCTTCCTCATCCCATATCACATTAAAGTCACCTCCAACTAGCCAAGGTACTGTCATATCTGATGCCATTGCATACAACGTATCCCATAGTTCTATTCTTTCAGTGCGATCACATTTGGCATAGACTAGTGTAAGGATGAGCTCAACATGTGTTTAAGAGTGCATTAATCTCAAAGTCAGCTGTTGAGTCATGTTATATAAAATAGTAACCTCAAAAATTTCATCAATAAAAGCCCAAATCTTGTTTGACACATTCACCACAGCCTGTGCCAAACCAATTCTTGCTCTATACCTCTCCATTTTGTGATACTGTTGTATAGGCTCAAGGATGCCTATGAACTCAAAATGATATTTTCTGTGCATTGTAATCAGCCTTTCAAATGTTTGCATTGTGTTTACTGACCTGACATTCCATATAATGGCATCCATTAAATGTTTTGGGATTTGGACAGTGTTCTCCTTGTTTGTACTCCACTAACTGGGACAGTAGAAGTCTCTTTTGACTGTTTCTTTTTTCCCTTTGATGCAGATTTTACTAGTTCAATAAGCCTTGGAGACAGATCTCCCTGCTTGGCAACATTAAGGAAATTTTGTGCAGTGGATTCCTCATCCATGTCTCTACCTTTAAGTTCTGCATGGTGAACTTGATCATGTGCTTCTACTGCTTCTTTTGATGAAACAATATCCTCTGCCTGGTTGATAAGTTCGGCATCTTTTTCAGCATGTTCATTGGTCAACAACATTGTATTGTTCAATGGAACGCTACTTCCTGCTACATCCTGCATGGTGCTCAATGGAACAATACTTCATGCATAAACCTGCACTGTCATAGCTTGGTTCTTGTCTGCATTCTTGTCTTGGCTTGTCTGCATTTTCAGCTTCTTTCAGGACATCACTATCAGCCTTATGTGAAGTCCCTCCTGGATCTATAATATTAATGTTCCCCTCTTTTGTCTTTTCTGTTGCTGCATTTGTGCATTCACTGATGCTTTGAATATTGATTGCATTGGCATTACCATTAACACTTTGATCCTCATCTTCCACTTCATTTCCTCCAAATTCTTCATCACTATTCATTGTATCTGGAATCTGACCATCTGCTAAGTCTTCCTCTGTTTGGTTGAGCCATAATCTCCCTCTTGCCCCTTTTTCTTTTTCATTGGTCCTGATTTCTCAAAATCTGTATCTTCAACAAATTCATTTTCTTTGTTGTTTGCTAATTGTTGTTCAACTTTGGTGTCCTGTGAAGGAATATCTTGACATGAAGTATTGACTTGAACCACATTATTTTTGAATGCCATTTGGACCCAGTGGGCAGTTGACTCATTGTGAAAATGTTGTTCATTCCCCAAATCTTTTTGTACACAATCAGCTGTTGATTCCCTATTTGCTGCATGATTTCTTATTGTTGTAGGATAGAAAGTAGGTGTTGTAGGGTTCAGTTTGTTGGGTTGTGTCTTGGATGATTGTCTCCTAGATGTTTTGCAGGTTTCTTAGTGCCTTGTTTCACATTTTCGACATTTTCCTGTTTCTTAGTGCCTTGTTTTACCTGCTCGTCTACTGTTGTATTCGCCATCAATTCCGGATGAATTCTCCAACATTCCATCATGTCATGGCCTTGTAATTTACACTCCTTGCAATACTTGGGTAAATAATCATACCTGATTGATACCCATTCAGTTCTAACACCACCTGTTTCTTCATTCTCGATGTCCATACGCACTTTAGTAGGATAATCATCGAGCAGGTCAATTAAAACCTTAACGCGTGCACAGCTTGGCATTGTTTTGTTAGTAGTAGCCAAGTCCAGATGTTGTGGATTTCCCACAGCTGATGCTAATGAAAACAGCCATTCTTTGACAAAATATGTGGGTAGCAGATTTGGAAACGAAATCCATGCCATTACCTTGGGTGTTTCCTCCCCGACCTTTAATTTAGCATCGTAAATCAATGTTCGCAATTGGTATTCCTGTCCAGTCTTGTCTTTCACATAATACACACTTTTCGATGAGAATTCGACAAAATCTTGCCATAATGTCAATCTTATTAACACATGCCTATCACGAAGGTGACCAATAGTACACTCGTCTTTAATTCCACATTGAATCGGGACAATTCGACGCAGTTCCTTAAGCTCAGGCCATCCATATGAAAATTTGCACACAACAGCATATTGCAAATCCTCGATCTTGTTCATTCGATCTACCTCTGCTTCAGTGAACTTAACCATTGGTTGACCTTGAAGTAAGACTGGTCAACGAAATAGAATAGGTTCAACAGTACATTGTTTTGACGTGTTTCCTTGAACTGGTGCATTGATCGTTGCTGGTTTCAGAATAGTTGAGTAATCTAAAGGTTTGTGAATTGTTGTGGGGTTGTTTGTAATGGAGGGGGATGCTTGGGAGGGCAGACCAGCCATTGTAGGTGACTGGTCGCCGGCCTTAAAGGCCATGGACGACGTCAATGCAACAACTTTTGTTTCCAGAATCTGTTACGCTAAAGTGAACATCGAGTTCTTCCACACGCCTTATTTCTTTTTTCCTTTCTTTTCCCTTTCCTTTTCCTCTTTTTTCATTTTTCATTTTTTCTTTTTTCATTTTCTTTGTCTTTTCTTCCTTTTTTTGTATCCTTCTTTTCTTCTCTTTTTTTTTTCATTTTTCTTCATTCATTTCATTTTTCAATAATAACTTCCAAGTTCCAAAGAGGGTAATCAAAGAGTGGGAGCAGGCTCAAAGGTTTTGCAAAGGGTTGATAGTGCTTGGTAGCGAGAATAAAAGCCTTCTTCATCTCGACCGGAGAACATTAGTGTTATATAGAGGATCCAACATAGTACTTTTTGGCTTCATTTGCATTGACGGTTTTTTCAAGGACATTTCCTTCTATGTGTCCCAAATACAACGCACTCTTTTGGCAGTACTCTTGTTGTAATGTATGGACCTTTCCAATCTAGAACCAATTTTCCTTTAGATATTCCGAGTCTTCGTTTTATTTCCTTAAACTTATCTTCATTGCATTCTGATTCTTGATTCATTATTTTGAAGTCTGACGCCATTTCAGGATCTGGGCATGAAGTCCGCAAACATGTCATGTTATTGAAATCTGCATTTAACGGAACTAAAAAGAGAATACGAAAAGCGACAAGATTAAGAAAAGAGTCATTCCTCGACAACGAAAATTAATTTCATTTGATTTTTAATTTTTTGATTTTTTTCCAGTTTTTTTTAAGATAGAAGGGTTTACATCGGAAAGTAAGACAATAAAGTAAAACATCCGGATCACACCCTGAGATAATCTGGACGCAGAAAGGATAGCAAGACTGGCTACCGAGACTCTTGTCTGATGGGGAACTTTCATGCTTGGCGACCATTTTTTTGGCTTTTCTTATGTTTTGGCAATGGCTGCAATGGCCTTCAGTGCCGGATCAAATTCCTCATCTTCACAAATCAATCTGACTATTGGCCCGCTGTTGTGTGCAGGTAATAGATTGTTCATCACATCAAGAGCTTCTTCATCTTGAAAAACAATTCTTTCAGCTTCAATCAAATCTTCAACTGCCGTTTTGAGGGTCCAACAGTCCTCTGTACTGTGTCCCGCTGCTCCTGAGTGGTATTCTTATCTAGCATCAGCTTGGTGCGAGGGGACTCGGGGTTCGGCCGGTTCGGGGCCACTAGCTGCAATAGATTTAGCCTTATTAGCTTTTGGAACAAGCTTGGATACGATTCACTAATAGGGGTGAACTGATTCTTTCCGAAAGGCTCTTTTGGGTGAGGATTGTATTGGGGATCATTTGGTTCGGAATTATATGGAGCTTGGTAAGGATGTGCATTTCTGGGAGGTGGAGCTCGATTTTTGTGTATAATGTTGTAGCCGCGGGTAAGGTTGCGCGTTCATCACCGCATAAGGAGGTGGTGCCACGGCATAAGCAGCATCTTGAAGGGGATAATAATGTTGAAGGACCTCAGGAAGCATATATGATTTGCTGAATGACCTGTGGGCCCCCTCGAGCTGGAAACCATCATGGCTCCTTCTTCTCTTTCGTTTCCATTTATCAAACCCTCTGAACCATTTTGAACATCTAGTGATGTGGCTTTAAAAGAAGCATGACTCAAGATTCGACCCATTTTTAGCCCACTTTTTACCATCTCCCCAATTTTGATAGCCTCAACAAATGGCTTTCCCATATAAGACATCTTGTTCTGGAAGTAGTCCGCCTCTTGAGCCTGCAGAAAAACCGTGACCATTTTAGTTTCGTCCATTGGAGGCTTTACCCTAGCATCTTTCTCACGCCATTTGATAACATATTTGTGGAAGCTTTTCGCGGTTTTCTTTTTCAAATTCGACAAGGAGTTTCTGTCGAGAGCGATGTCCACATTATATTGAAACTGGCGGACAAAACCTTGGGCCATATCGTCCCACACGTGCCAATGGGTAGTTTCTTGATCCGTATACCACTCAGAAGCGATTCCGGTGAGGCCTTTCCCAAAATAGGCCATTAGCAGCTCCTCTTTTCCAGCAACGCCTCTCAACTGGTTACATTATCATTTCAGGTGAGCGCCGGGTCTCCATGCCCGTCGTACTTTTCAAATTTTGGCATCTTGAAGCCAGCTGGCAAGTGGACATGGGGAAACATACAGAGGTCAGAGTACGAGATACTCTTTTGGCCACTCAAACCTTGCATGTTTTTCAGGCTTTGTTCCAGGCTCTTCATCTTTTGAGCCATTTCCTCTTGCTCAGGATTTTTAACAACCTTTTCTTGCTTCCCCGAGAGATCATATTGCGGAGGTTTAATGAAAGAGTACGGGGTCACATATGTTATTTCTAATTGAAGTTGTGGATGCTGAAAGGTGAACATTGGAGGCTCAACATACGGTCGTGGTAAAGTTGGTTGTGTTCTGATGCAGACTGGTGCTGTAGAGAACAATATTGGAGGTGCCCAGGAAACTGGCGCATGAGTGCAAACCACAGAAGGCAAGCCAGGATCATTGAACGGCATTGGAGGGTGCCCGCATGGGATGAGCGGGTTGGGGACAGGGGGCTTGGTAACCTCACTTGACCTGGGGATCAACTAAGGGAACCCAGGGATTGCACTTGGTGGTTCCCTACTATTAGACCTGGCATCCCACATTTCCAATATGCGGAGGTGCAACATCTTATTCTCTTCAGCAGCTCCTGATTCTAGTTGTAGAATAGCCAATGTCGGGCTATCCTCAGGACCGATGATTGATAGATTGCTTGCGGAGGCCATATGTGCATTTGGATCTTATGAAGGAGGGGAGGCTAGACTACCAACAAAACCAACCACCAAAACCTGGCTAGTTTGCACACCTAACAACCTTGTTAGTTTTGAGACATTTAACATATAGGAAATCACACGTTGGGATGCAATGCACCTAACAGTTAAACGCTTCTACCATGTGTTTGAATGGTTGCATGTTTCATCCCGGCCTTAAACTAATCCTTTTTTCACTCAATATCTCTTTTCTTTTATTTCTGCCTATCTTTAATCACTCTCGATTTTTATGGCTATGATCGAATCCGATGAGGATTGCCAACGTATCATGACGCTGCATGAATCAGATCTTGCATAGTTCGGGAAGATCGAGAATGGAGTAAATAAGCAAACTTTTTTTGTTTACTTTTATAAGACCACGAAAGCTTTAAGCAAAAGAAAAACATATTTGATTTTTGATTTTTTTTTCTTTTGGAATTCTCTAAAAAAATGCTTTTAAAAGAAGAAAGGGAATTTTTTTTTTGAATTTTTGATTTTGATTTTAATTATTTTTGAAAGAAAGACTTCTAAAAATTCATTTTCTTTTGATTTGAACTTTGGGAATTTCAAAAGTAAAAAGAAAATATTTTTGTTTGAATTTTCATTTGTTTTCTCTTTTTCTAAAGAAGAAAGAAAATATTTTTGGATGTTGGATGTTACCTCTTAATTTTCGAAAGAGGGACTTTTAAGAAAATGTTTTGGATTTCTGAGTTTTTATTTATTTACAAAAGCACTTCTAAAGAAAAGCAAAAATATTTTTGGACTTCAATTTTTCAATTTCTTTTTGAAATAAAGACTTTCAAACAAGGAAAAGATTTTTTTTTGAATTTTTGAGAAAAATATTTCAAAATAAAGGAAACCCGTATTTTGGATTTTGATATTTGATTTCTCTTTTTATTTCTTTTCCATATGAAAGACTTCGGAAAGAAGGAAACTATTTTTGAGATTAAAAAACTTTTTCTTTTTTTTGAATTTTCTAAGGAAATGCTTCTAAAGAAGGAATTAAAGGAAAATATTTTTGGATTTTTTGAAAATTGGGGCCAGAACCGATGAGGTTTGCCTACGTATCTCACATCCGATGAGAATCAAACGCGCGTAATTCGATCAGTTTTGACGGAAAAGGGGAAACATGGCACGTGAAATTTTGGTTCATTTTGAAATGACTTTTCTTTTTTCAGAATTACGGTAGAGTTTCAGAATTTTCTAAATACCTACCTCTCACTTTTTTTTGATTTTCTTTTTCATTTTTTATTTATTTTCTTTCCTTATTCTAGAAGTCGATCAACATGCAAGCCGAAACAAACAGATGCGCAAGTAGCATGTAAGATGCATCAGGATGGTCTTTTTAATTTGGGTACACCTGTCCTAGACGGACCCAACCCCTGTGTTGAGTCCCCAATGTCAGATGCATGTGATGCAAACAAACGTACCTACTAGGGATCCGACATGAGGCTATGTTATTCTAGGTTTAAAACCTGAGTTTATTGTTCTAGACCTGGCTTACTCGAGCGGACATCTCGAGCCAGGGGGGCAGCGTACCGAGAATACAAAAGCTTCACCGGCATTGCAACTTGTCTGAACCTCGTTTTAAAATTGAGAAATGACTGTAACAAAAAAGAAGTCACATGAAGTGCACACTTCCCAAATGATTTAGAAGACTTAGGGAGAAGAGGATTTCGTAACAATTTATATACAGTCCAAACAATATCAAAGCGGTAAAAAGCGGTATTTATCACATTAAGCTCAAATATGTAAAAATTAGATAATAAATAAAGCCAAGTGTAACAGTTATTCTAAGCTCGGATTCTGAACCCTGAACCAGAAGTTCTGGGTTCTTTTCCCTAGAAGAGTCGCCAGAGCTGTCACACCTCCTTTTTAACCACCCGAGGGCGGGTATAAGGGAGTTTTTCCAATTAAAGTGACATTATACTAAATGGGATTATTTATTTATCAGAATTGCCACTTGCAATAGTTTATTTGGTATCTCAAGTCACTGGTTTATTTTAAAATCACAAATCGAGGAAATTCTTATTTTTTAAAGTCCACGAACCAGAAATTCTAGATAAGAAATTCTGTTAACCCGGGAGAAGGTGTTAGGCATTCCCGGACTCCGTGGTTCTAGCACGGTCGCTTAAACTATTGATATTGGCCTAAATATCTGATTAATTACATGTTTTAAACCTATTGTGCATTTTTAACTTTATAACCGCTTTTAATTATTTTAAACCGCCTTTTAGGATTTATGGAATTATTTCTTGAACAAGTTACGATTGTTGTACACTTGCCATTTTTGTACATATTGCGAATCGCGTCACATGAAATACACTCGCGACTTATAACATGTTTATTTTATTATTGTTCGAAGTTGTTATGATCGGGTCACATGAAATGCACACCCGAATTTTGAAATTAGGCATCATAACTATATCACTGGAACCGTACCCATAGTCACAATGGTTTATTAATCGTTCCTAAAGCAAACTACGATGTTCATGAATTATTTATTTTCCTAAATTTGATTATAAGTGATGAGAAATAGTGAGTTACCGAAAGGAGAAGAGTAAAGACTTAAGAGGGATCTTAACGCCAAAGACACAAATATGCTTAGAACATGCCAACGATGATTTGTAAAACACTTTGTATTGCAAGTCAAGTTTGATCTGTAAATGCAAAGGAAATGGCTTTTGTGTTTAAAGGTATTCCAACTATGAGTATAAGTATATATATATATATATGAAAATCCTTTCTTATAATTAATTCATACATCACGAACTGTAAAGGAACAAGAAGAAACGAAACTTCAAACACAACTGAGTAGTGCCTAGATTGTTAGTCAAATTCCATTATTCCAAAACAAAATTGGAATAGAGACTCCAAAGTTTTGATGAGGAAGTAACGAACCAAGTTTACGAAACTTCATAACCATGTGACCTTTTTAAACGTATATATATATATATAACTAAGCATGATCACGAGAGCAACAAGAATTTCATTGGAAATTCCTATCTGTTCTATTTCAACAGAACCACGTAAACATTTAATATAAAAAAAACCTCTAAATTTTAGATAATCATTGAAAATAATGGCAGAGACGTAGAATAATTGATGTACTTGAACTAGAGCTCGAGAGCTATAATTCTTCAAAAAAAAATCACAGTCTAAGTTCATGTTATATCAATATCAGTTCAGGTATTACCTGAATGATTCTTCTTCTATGTCTGAAAGAAATGAGGTACGAGGGCATTCAGAAAAATCCAGTAACTTCATCGCATTCTAAGATGATAGGCAATCTTAAAAGCTGCATCAATATGTATTGCAAAAGCATCAACAAGGAGATATTAAATTCATGTTCACATCCATGCCGACTTTCAACATCTGGAGCGCAGGTCTACAGCTCCAAAAGCCAGACAAAAGGCAAAGAAATTAGCTATTTAGCAGGAAACAACTGAAATTGGGCCAAATAGAAACCAGAATCCAAAGAATCAAGCTCATCATTTCTTTGTAACTTCAACTGGCAACTGTCCACGTTTATTGAATTCTCAAAAAATCAGATGTTGTGTTGGTTCAAATGAGCTATATCATAAGAAGTAAACTGAAGTTCCACTATTGGGAAGCAGTGATATGAGCAAAAATAGCAACACGGAGTCACCAAATCAACGACCAAAAATAGCAAATCCTACCCAAGACGAAAGGAAATCAAGCGTCGAAAATCAGTTCTCTTCAAATTTCCATTGAAAATATCAGCTTTCCTTGCGTTTTTTTAGCTTTTGATTTTTAGATCTGGTTTTTGGCATTTTGCAGCTGCTACTGGATGGCTTAGGCATGAAGTGAGGAAGAAGAAAGAGGGATCGCTTGTTTTTGGGAATGGGGAGGGTCTCCTTCTTCGTTTGGTTCTGGTTTTTGAGAAATCAAGAAAAAAGAAGAAGAAGAAGAAGAAGAAGAAGAAGAAGAAGAAGAAGAAGAAGAAGAAGAAGGGAGATGGAGGGTGCGCCGTTTTCCAAGGGTAAGGGATCTGATCATTTTAGGTCCAGGATTTTCTTTTATCAGATAAGGGTAAAGGGGAATGGGCTTGGGTTGTGTGGGAATTGGGTAAAAGAATCACATTTGGATCATTGCACTTGCTCTTTGGGGTGGCCCAATATCAAAAACCAGCCTTTTCTTTTGTTTTCTTTCTTTTTCTTTCTTTTCTTTAATTAATTAAAATTCTAAATCAATCTATTTTTGTAGAAATTAAAATTCTTTATCTATTTTTAACATTAAAATAACTAATTAACTTAAAACTATAGAAAATGCTAATTTTAAAGGCTAAAATTTAAATATGTAAAAATGTCCATTATTGTGGTTATTTCTTTTCTTAATAGAATTAATTCCTACATGCGAATTGAACCTAAGATGGCATAAAATTAAAACGTGACAATTTTTATGCTTATTCTCATGATTTTAAAATATCAAAAATGCATGAAATGCAACTAAATAAAGAAAAACTCCTAAAAATCAATAAAAAATATTTTTGGTCTATTTTTAGGAGTTATTTTTATGTAGGGCAAAAATTAGGTGCTCACATCACCTTCCTCTAGTTTTGAAAGTAACGGAGGGCTTAAAAACACTTTTTCAAATCTCTCAAAGCCCGTTGGCATTCCGGTTCCATTCGAAGTTGTTTTTCTTTTTGAGCAGCATGAAGAAATGGTGGCATTTCTCTAATGACTGGGAAATGAACCTGCTCAAAGCGGTCAATCTCCCCGTGAGCCTTTGGACTTGTTTTACGCTTGACAGCTGATATGGGATGTCTTTAATGGCTTTGATCTTTTTTGGGGTTTATCTCAATCCCCGTTTGTGATACCAGAAATCCTAGGAACTTGTCGGAGCTGACCCCGAATGCGCACTTCTCGGGGTTAAGCTTCATCTTATGCTTCCTTAGGATGTCAAAAGTTTCTTGCAGATGTTTAAGGTGATCACCTGCGTTTAAAGACTTAATGCGCATATCATCTATATAAACTTCCATAGTTTTCCCTATTTGTTTTTCAAACATCTTATTTATGATCCGCTGATAGGTGGCTCCGGCATTCTTTATCCCGAAGGGCATCACATTATAGCAATATGTGCCAAAATTTGTTATGAACAAAGTCTTTTCCTAATCCTCCAGGTTCATCTTGATTTGGTTGTACCAAAAATAAGTATTGAGGAAACTCATTAACCTATGTCTGACCGTTGCATCAATCATTTGATCGATGTTTGGTAGTAGGAACGAGTCTTTTGGGAACGGTTTATTCAAGTCTTTATAATCTACACACATGCGAAACTATTACTTTTCTTAGGAACTACTACTACATTAGATAGCCAGTCTAGATACCTTACCTCTCGGATCTAACCAGTTTCAAGTAGGTAAATTACTTCTTCTTTGACAAATTTATTCTTGGCTTCCACAATAGGGCATTTCTTTTATCTTACCGGAGGGATGTTGGGATCCAAGCTTAGCTTGTGTATGGCCAATTCCGTTGGGATACCTTTCATATCTACATGCTATCACGCAAAAAAATCGGCATTATATTTAAGAAATTCAATAAAGCCAGACTTGAGCTCGGGGTGTAGCCTTGTCCCCAAGTGGAATTTCCTCTCCAAGAATTTTTCAAACAATAAAACTTTCCCGGGTTCTTCCGCTGTGGATTTTGTTGCATCCGTCTCTTCCGGTACCTGGAAGTATTTTGGCACCTGATAAGATTCTGATGCTTCTCCCTCCTGATTAACTTCACTTGATTCGGGAGCAAGCGCTGGTTCCCGTAATTTCTATGTCGCATGTTATTTCTCTTTACTACTGGAAACCGAAATTGAATTTATCTCCCTTTCTGCCGGTTGATCTCCCCTTATTTGTTTGATTCCTTCGGGCATTGGGAACTTCAGCAACTCATGATACGTCAATGGTACAACTCTCACCTCATGCAACCACGGTCTTCACAGAATAATATCAAATCCCATATCATTGTGCACCACTTCAAAAGAGTCGTGTTCATCACTCATTCGGCATTAATAGGCAGCAAGATCTCTCCTCGGGTTGTCACGCTTGTGCGGTTGAATCCGGCGAGGAGTTTTGTGGCCGGAATGATGCTTTCGGTGAGTTTGGCTTGCTCCAATACCCTCCATTGTATGATATTGGTCAAACTCCCTCAATCCGCTAAAACACGTTTGATTTTAAAGTCTAATACATTTAAAGAAAGTACCAAGGCATTGTTGTGCGGTAGCAACAATCCGTTTGCATCCTCCTCTGTGAAAGTGATGTCGTCTTTGGCAACTTCCTGGAGCCTCTTGCTATGGGTTATTGATACCTTTGTCTTTTTTGCCGCAGAGAAGGTGACCCTGTTGATCTCCTTCCCCCCCCCCTAAAATCATGTTAATCATCTGGTGCGGGGGATCTTCTCCTGCTTTCGAGGGCCCCGTGTTGTCACGGTTGTGGCCATAGTTATTCTTGGCCCAGTCACTTAAGAATTCTCTGAGATGCCCATTCTTCAATAGTATCTCCACCTTTTTCCGCAGATGTCAGCGGCCCCCAATCCTTCGTCCCATTGTATTCACACCATAAATTGGGATCTCTATGGTTGGGATCAGATCTCATCGGCTTCGGGAATCATGTTTCTTTGATATTTCTCATAGTTGATATCAACTCTACTAAACTGGCATTGAAATTATATTCTGATAGCCTGGGGTAGGAAAGATCCCGCTTACCTGATGTTCCTTTGTCCTACAATGATTTGTTCTTCCAATTGTGATTAGTCCTTTTGTCGATAGTAAACCTATCTTCCGATTGAAAGCCTCTGCCGCGTACTTCGATTCGTTTGTAGGGTAAAAATCGGCCCCTCGAACATTCATGTAAACTCTTATGTCTTGATCCTCATGCCATTATTTCCCAAATAGTATGGCATACTCTTGTGAACCATGTTGTGGTCATTTGGTTGGAAATGAATAAACGGCAAGCGTAACTTTATAGGCCCTATATGTTTACCTTGAAAATGGTAATTACAATTAAATTTGATTTTGTGATTCTAAAAATGAGTAATTTATTTTTATGCTGGTTGTTAAGTAGTAGATACTAAGTGTGAGACTAGAAAATGAGATAAGAACTTGAAAGCAGTATGTTTAAGTAAACCGAGTGGTTGAGAATCGGGGCCTCGAGCCAGGTTATACGGGGCCTTGAGGTCGAGCTAGGTACTAAGTTGTGGACAACCGATGAAGGACTAACAGTTTTAGGAGCTTTGATGAAGGCTCTTTATGATCAATAAAGAGTAATAAATGAAGAACAATTAATAAAATACAATAAATGTAAGCAATACATGTAAGTAATGAAATACAAAGCAACAATGCCCCCTCGCATTGCGGAATGCATTCCAGGAGCCTTTGAAACGACCTCCGATTTCAAGACCGAAAAACCTTCTTCGAAGCCAGGACGATGCGAACTTGCACCCCAATATATTAGCTTAATAATAGACGTCGAAAGGGTAAAGACTGACTACCGCTGGGGGGATGTGGTGCTTGTGGAGATTCCTTCTCAGGGGGAGGATATAACGACAAACAAGGCCAACTTTCTTAGTGTGTATACTTATCCATTTACCCTTGGCCCGATGGAGCCATCCTCGCCTCCAATAGACCCCGTGATCCTCGACTTCTACAAACGATATCGAGTAACCCTCGGCCAAATTTATCCTTCGTTCTGGCGCATTGTTTACATGACCAGATATTATGTGAACATGATTAAGGGGATGCCCTTCACCCTCATTTACCTGGTCAGAATGTATAGTCCCCGACGCTTCTGTGGGGGCATGATTAAGCTCCATTATCGAGCCTCGAGAGCCCTTTTTTCTTGTACCAACGAGGTTAGGAACGGAAGGTGGATGAGCTGTTTTGTCCGAGTTAGTACTTCGGACCCGATTCTAGTGGAGAGGATGTTGTTTCCTGAAAGGTGGAACATGAAACGTAAGTAGATATATTAATTAAATGTTCCCTTGTTTCTTTTTGTATGCATCTCCCTACGAACTGACTTCCTCCACCGATGCAACTGTCTTAGTGTACCCCAATGCAGTTAAGGACCTCTCGGGCTGGGTCAACTAGTTGGATTTGATTTTCCCATACGTCGAGTGCACGTGGAGCGATCTATCCCAAGCTAGATGGGAAGACATAGACCACGGTGAGCCTCCATTTCAGCTGTAATTGCATTTCATAAAAGAAATATTACTGATAGCGTCCTCATTCCCTGCGCTTATATTTTGCATCTGTGCAAGATTGGGGGAGGACCCCTTGATAAGGGAAGCACTGCTTGGTGAAGCGGATACCCCAAAACCCAATAAAGAGAGAAAAAAGGCAAAGGGGGTCGCCGACTCATTCTCCGAAACCCAAGAAAGTCAAAGTGGAGGAGCCTAAGGATGACTCAGCAACCTTAATTCCAGAATTTCCGAGGAGTCCCTAAGCTGGAGGTGAGAAGAAAGATGATTCCTCGGAAGCACCCGGGGGGAGAAAGTTTGACTGCCCCACATACTACAGAGTCGATGGATTCTAAATCGGAACTTGATTCCATTGTTGTCCTACCTTGGATTGAAGAGGCCTTCGAGGGTGCATCAGGTGATATCCCTGAGTTACTTGTTGGCAAAAACTCTCCTCGAGCTGAGGTGCATTTGTTAGGCGGTTCGGGGGAGCTTGGTTCTGAAGCTCTCCTGAAACAAGAGACGGCCTCGATTGATTCAGATCATTGAAGTGAGCGAATCCCCTTCGCGATTGTCTTTTCCCCCGAGGGAGATACAGGACGCCCAAAATAAAGAGTCTTCCAGTGCAGGGCTGCCTGTCAGAGATAACAATGTGCTTGAAAGGCTTTTTGTTGCGCCCGAGGAAAATCCTGAGCTTGACGTCTTGCTTATTTTCAATGAGATCGATAGGCTCTGTGAGCAGGTAATCTTTTCGTAAATTCTTCTTGGTGTCCTAATTTTTGTCTTACTAACGTCGTTTCCTTCATGGTTTCAGGCCAAGGTGCTTTACAACCAGACCTTCGCAAGGTTTCAAACCGAGCTGACTCGTTACGAAGGTGAGTACAAGAAGCTCACTTTGGAAGCTGATGAGCTTAGAGCTATTTCTACTAAGAGGGAGGAGGAACTCCATGGGCTTCAGGATTGTTTGGAGGCAGCGTCCTGAGACAGGACTCATCTCACTGAGCAGGTTATATAGTTATTACTTTTTGTTTGTCTACATGTTTACCTGAATTCAGTGCTTTAACACCCTCGAGTTGATCTTTGCAACTTGAGAAGAAAGATGTCCTAATGAAGGAGGAACTCCGAGCCAGGGACTCTGAAATTCTCAAACTTAAACGGCACGCGAGTGAGATAGTCTCTAAGAGAGATACCCTCCAGGGGGAGGTGGCCTCAGTTGGGCATCAACTTGATGATGCAAGGATGGAGAGTAACAAGTACAGGGATCTTCATACTGGGTTGGTTGCTGTATTATCCAAGGTTAGGGCTGAAGCCGAGGAGTTCGTCTCCTCGTACAAAGATGATGTTGCTACTGCAAATGCTCAGGATAAGAAAGTGTCCGAGGAGGCTGAGCTGTGATTGACCCAAGATATGGAGAATGCCTGTTTAGAATCTCAGAGACGGGATCTCGAGGATATATATGTGGGGGGGCATCGATTTGTCCGTCGAGATCAAGAGGGTGAAGATCCTAGAAGATGAGGCCACGACCCTGCTTTCCTCTGAAGACGAGTCGAGCAGTGACTCGGGAGATAATGAAGATGTAGGAGAGATCCCTGAAGGGGAAAAGGTCATTAAAAACCCCGGTGTTATGGCCGATACTATTGAAAGCACAATTTTCGAGGGAGACGTCAAAGGCATAGCCTTGGTTGTAGATTAGGGTTTCATTTGCCTTTTTTTGCCTTGCAAGGGATTCAGACATAGGCCTTGTAGATGCACCTTTGTGAACCTTCCAACATATATGTAAAGGCTTTTTCATCCTTTTTCGCTTTTCCTTTGATTTAAACTTTGACGTTCGTCAATAATTAGCCAGATGAATTGGGTTTCGAGGTAAAAACCCTTAGGTTTACAAATCAGCCCTGAGGCTTGTTGGTTAGTTGTTTCGGGATCAGTCTTCGAGTCGAATTTCGACTAGAGCTCATTGACCCTTAAGTTTTCAAAATTTAAGATGGATCTTAGGCTCTTATGCGCTGGGTTGGTACGACCTTTAATTTTAAGCTGGCGACAGTGGCTCTTATGAATTGGGTCGGTATGACCTTTAATTTTAAGTTGGCGACAGTGTCTCTTACGCATTGGGTTAGTACGGCCTTTAATTTTAAGCCGGCGACAGTGGCTTTTACGCATTGGGTCAGTACGACCTTTAATTTTAAGCTGACGATAGTGGCTCTTACGTATTAGATCGGTACGACCTTTAATTTTAAGTTGGCGACAGTGGCTCTTACTCATTAGGTCTATACGACCTTTAATGTAGGCTTTATTTTCCCTCGTTAAAGACTTTTTGAAGTTTTTGTGTTCGCCCAACTCTTCGACGGCTTGACAAGAGCCTCGATTGTGAGTCGTTATGTAGCGATAAATGAGCACCTCGGGAGGTTTCGCTCGTTGGCTAAATTGTTTCGAAGCCTATTATTTGGAGCTGATATGATCGAGGCTCTTTTGCTTATGCCGAGGGTAGCCTGATTAACCGGTTCTTTTCGAAGTTTTTTCAAAGTATTTGAAGGCCTGTGATTTTATAGCAACGGTCACTAGTCCCCGAGCTGCGTGAGTTTGGCCGGAGCCTTGTGACCATAGTCATTGTGTTTGGCCATAGCCTTTTTGTCCCCGAGTGAAGTAGTTTCGGAGTTTACATCGAGGTATGCCTTTTTAGGGGTCTTTATAAGTTCGGATGTATAGCCTTAACTTTAAGATCGGGATTTATGTCTTTTGTAAGGTCTTATAATTTTTAACATGCCTTACTTGAGGTCTTACAGTTTTGGTTACTTGGTACAAGAGTAACTCTTGAGGTATTACAGCTTTTGGTGTTGCCTTATAAAGGTCTTATACCGTTGATAATGCCCCGTGGAGGTCTAACATTATCTTGTATTGTCACATGGAGGGCTTTCGGGCTTAGGGTTGCCCGCTTGGGGTCTTACGGCCTTGAGTTTCTGATTTCTCAATGGGATGACAGTCTACGATGGTCCCCGAGATGTTGAAAGTGTTTTGGCTCTGGAGTCATCCTTTGTAAACTTGGTGTTACCTCATTGAGGGCTTAAAGTTTGAAGTTTCCGACCCAGAGGTCATTTGGCTTCGAGTTCTTGATGTCAGTCCCCGAGTATTCGGGAGGTTTTTTGGCTCTGGAGCCATTTCTCATAAAAGTAGCATACTTCTTTGAAGCGCAAAGCGTTTTTGGTTGTAAAAGATACTCCTTTGATTACTTGGTACAAGTATACATGTTTTCGCCGTCAAGGGCTCAATTATTCTATGCGAACACAGTTCATTCGACCGTCTGGCCCGATACATCATTTTCCTATCGAGACCCTTTTTGGATCATCTCCACTTCTTCTATAAGGTGATCTTCTAGGGGGGTGCCCCCCAGTGTTCGAGGTTGACTGAAGAGAAGCCCTGAATACATGTTAAGTTCTCCTCAGGCAGCATATAGATGTTGCCTCGTTAAAAACCTTGCTGGTAAAACCCCTATTGGGATAAAATCTGATCGAAGGAAAAGAGTGCAACGTTTTTTTTAAAACCCAAGGTCTTCGAGCCGGGGGATGTATCAGTGTCTTCCATCAGATACCTTAGCAGTAGTAACGTTTGAGCATTGATATGTTCCAATTGCTTGGAAGTTGTTCTCCTTTAATGTTACCGAGCTTGTAGGATCCTTTGCCAATTACTCCGAGGACGCGGTACGATCCTTCCCAATTTTGGCCTAGCTTTCCTTCATTAGGGTTTCGAGTGTTTAGGGTAACTTTCCTCATGAGTAAGTCCATGACTCTGAAATGTCGGAGATTTGTTATCCTGTTATAGTACCTTTGGATCCTTTGTTTTTGGGTGACCATTTGGACCAGCAAAGCTTCTCGCTTTTAGTCATAGCCTCATTTTTTGAGCTCTTGGTGGTGTGTCGGAATCTAGCGCTTGGCTCTCTGACCTCTACCGGTATCAAAGCCTCGGCACCATATACTAGAGAGAAAGGTGTTTCTCCTGTGCTTGATTTTGGAGTTGTTCGATATGCCCATAGAACTTCGGGTAATATTTCTCTCCATTTCCCCTTAGCGCTTTCCAACTTCTTCTTTAAGTTTTGAATCATGGTTTTATGTGTAGATTCGGCCTGACCATTTGCACACGGGTGGTAGGGTGTCGACATGATTCTCTTGATATTGTAATCCTCGAGGAATTGTGTTACTTTGCTACCAATGAACTGCTTCCCATTATCATATGTTATCTTGGAAGGAATCTCGGACCGGCACATGATGTGGTTCCAGATAAAGTTTATGACTTCTTTTTCTCTTATTTTTTTGGAGGCCTGCGCATCCACCCATTTTGAGAAGTAGTCAATCATAAATAAAATAAATCTAGCTTTACATGGTGTCGTTGGTAGAGATCTGACGATGTCCATCCCCCACTTCATGAATGGCCACGGCGATAAGACTGAATGCAATTGTTCACCGGGTTGGTGAATCATCGGAGCAAATCTCTGGCATTTGTCGTACTTACGGATGAAATCTTTGGTGTCCTTTTTCATGTTGTCCCAATAGTAGCCTGCTCTGATTACCTTTCAGACTAAGGCATCGGTACCAGAATGACTTCCGCAGGTGCCTCATGGATTTTGCAGAGCACATAATTTGCATCCCCCAAACCCAGACATACTGCTAGGGGCCCATCAAAGGTTCTTCTATATAGAGTTCTATTTTCGTCGAGCGAGGATCGGGCTGCTTTGGTTCGTAGGGCCCTTGATTATTTTGGATCCACGGGTAGTTTCCCACTTTCCAAATAATCGATATATTTATTTCTCCAATCCCATGTTAAGCTAGTGGAGTTGATCTCGGCATGACCTTCCTCGATCACTAATTTGGATAGCTGAACAACAGCCCCGGGGAGTAGGTCATCTTCTTCGACGGATGATCCCAGGTTTGCGAGGGCATCGGCCTCGCTATTCTGCTCTCGAGGTATGTGGACCAAAGTCCATTCTTTGAAGTGGTGCAATGTGACTTGAATTTTGTCTAAGTATCTTTGCATCCTGTCTTCTCGAACCTCGTAGCTCCCATTTACCTGATTTATTACCAGGATGGAATCACATCTTGCTTCTATGGCTTCAGCTCCTAGGCCTTTGGCCAATTCCAAACTTGAAATTATAGCCTCATATTCGGCTTCATTGTTAGTCAACCTTGCAGTTTTTATAGATTGCCTGATTATGTCGCCCGTAGGCGGCTTCAGAACAATGTTGAGCCTGGATCCTCTTACATTCGAGGCACCATTAGTGAACAGGGTCCATACCTTGGAAGATGTGCCTGTTTTTAATAAAAGTTCTTTCTCTACCTCAGGTATGAGGGAGGTCGAAAAGTCAGCCATAAAATCTGCCAGAATTTGGGACTTGATAGCCTTTTGGGGTTGATACTTGATATCATATCTCCCAAGTTCGATGGCCCATTTCGCCAGTCGGCCCGATAATTCGGGCTTATGCAATATGCTTCGAAGAGGATATGTTGTTAAAACACAAATATAATGGCATTGAAAGTAAGGTTTCAATTTTCGAGATGTGCTTATTAATGCAAGAGCTAGTTTTTCTAGGTGCAGATACCTGGTTTCGGCATCTCCCAGGGTCTGAATTACATAATAAACAGGGAATTGCGTACCTTGTTCTTCTCGAACTAGAATACCACTTACTTCTATCTTGGATACAGCCAGGTATAAATACAGCATCTCATCCTCCTTTGATGGCCTTGATTTTGTCGGGGTTGATAGCGATTCCTCTGTTTGACACCATGAAGCCTAAGAATTTACCCGAACCCACTCCGAAGGCACATTTATCGAGATTGACTTTCATGTTGTAGCTTCTGAGGATGTTGAATGTCTCCTACAAATGAGTCAAATGGTCCTCTGCGAGCAGGGAATTAACTAGCATATCATCAATAAAAACTTCCATGGATTTTCCTATTTGATGTTCAAACATTTTATTAACTAGGCGCTGGTATGTGGCTCCCATATTTTTCATCCCGAAGGGCATTACATTGTAACAGTATGTATCGTACTTTGCGATGAACGAAGTCTTTTCCCTATCCCCGGGGTTCATCTGAATTTAATTATACCCCGAGTAGGCGTCGAGAAAGGTGAGTGTCTCATGACCGGCCGTGGCATTGATCAAGCGGTCGATGTTAGGTAATGGGAATAAATCCTTGAGGCACGCTTTATTTAAGTTTTTGTAATCTACTCACATTCTTAACTTATTTCCTTTTTTGGGAACTACCACCACATTGGCCAGCCATTCGGGATATTTTACCTCCCTAATAGACCCTATTTTGAGGAGTTTTTTTACCTTGTCCTTGATGAATGCGTGTTTTATTTTGGACTGGGGTCTCCTTTTTTGTTTCACCGGTTTAAATCTAGGGTCGACACTTAGTCGATGGTGGTTATTTTCGATGGGATTCATGTCATATCTAAATAGGACCAAGCAAAGCAATCAATATTATTAATGAGAAATTGAAAGAGTTTTTTCTTGAGTTCAGGGGTTAGCCCCGTTCCCATATATACCTTCCAATTTGGGAGATGTTCGATTAAAACAGCTTGCTCTAGTTCTTCAATAGTCGACTTCGTTGCATCCGACTCTTCCGGGGCAACGAATGTTCGGGGAGCGAGGAAATCTTCCTCCTCATCCTCGGGGGTCTGTTTGCCTCCGGCTCTTCCGAGGTAGAGTGTATAGAATTTGATGCCTCCCAGCGGACCGCGAATATTTCCTTTGTTGCGTGCTATTCTCCATATACAGTCTTTATGTCATCCTTTGTCGAAAACTTCATCATCTGATGCAGAGTGGATGGTACTGCCCTCATGTTGTGTATCCATGACCTACCAAGCAATGTGTTGTATCTCATGTCACCTCTGATGACATGAAATTTGGCATCCTGAACAGTACCGGACATGTTGACCGGGAGGGTGATCTCTCCCTTCGTTGCTTCCCCGACCATGTTGAAACCGTTAATGACTCGGGAGGTAGGTACGATCTGATTGAGCAGTCCGAGTTGTTTTACCACATTTGACCTGATTACGTTGGCCGAGCTACCTGGATTCACGAGTACACGTTTAATTTGAATGGTATTCAAGAGAAATAAAATTATCAGTGCATCGTTGTGTGGTCGAGTCAAGGTCTCAAAATCTTCCTCGCTGAATGCAGGGATGTCTTCGGACATGTGGTCCTGAATTAATCCTTCCGTTGCAGCAGACACTTTTACCCATTTGATCACGGGTCCTTGGGGATGCCTGTCCCCCCGATGATCATATGAACGACGTGCTAAGGTTTTCCCGTTCCGCTTCTCCTATCTGCCTCTCTTTCTTCCCGGGTGGGATTTTTCCAAGGTTTTTGTTGATTTCCTTGGCATGTACGCCCGCTAATGTGGGAACTGACATTAACGTGTTAGGCATTGCGTGAGGCCGTACCCATGAGGATCGGTTCTGGTGCACTCTCAAGTTTTGTGGTGGTACACCAATACCTGGAACAGCTATACCATTCTCTCCATGGTCCTCAGGACCGTTGTTTTTGTGTGCGTTTACTGAGTAGACATTTTGACCTGAAATCAAAGATTCTTGGACAAGAAAAAGTGTGAAAGATAACTTGCGTTATGTAGTAAACCAGCAAGAGAACAACCACTATTATTTTTAGCCCCACGGTGGGCGCCAAACTGCTTACCTTGAAAATGGTAATTACAATTAAATTTGATTTTGTGGTTCTAAAAATACGTGATTTATTTTTATGCTAGTTGTTAAGCAGTAGATGCTAAGTGTGAGACTAGAAAATGAGATAAGAACTTGAAATCAATATGTTTAAGTAAACCGAATGGTTGAGAATCGGGACCTCAAGCCAGGTTATACGGGGCCTCAAGGTCGAGCTAGGTACTAAGTTGTGGACAGCCGATGAAGGACTAACAATTTTGGAAGTTTTGATGAAGTCTCTTTATGATCAATAAAGAGTAATAAGTGAAGAACAATTAATGAAATACAATAAATGTAAGCAATACATATAAGTAATAGAATCAAGGGAGAATGTATTTTAGTTGGAGAGCAGAGAATGTTCTTGTTCTTGTATTGAATGTTGTGTGTAATATCATGTGTGCAAAAAATAACAAGAGTCCCCTTTATATAGGAGGGGGAGTCCCAACATAGTACATATGCATTTATTACAAAGAAATGTAGCTGGTACAACTACTTAGTAGTCTGGTATAGATTGGTACTATTCTTGCAAGTGTTGTTAGCCTTGACCATGTGCCTAGGGAAACTTCCCATTTAAAACTCGAACTGTGCCCCCGGGCCTTCGAGGTAAAGCTACGGAAAGACATAACGATCGTAAGATCGGGCTCTCCGATTTTACCCCTATATACTATACTATAAAACTTTGAATGGGCTTTACCTCCAAAATCCAGGTGTTGTATTTGACATTGTTTACGGAAGATGTTGATTGGCATCTTGTTGCTGAATCGTGGCTAAATCATAACATGTCGTGATAAACTATTTCACTCAACAATACAATACGTTAAGAATGCAATTTTTTTGTTGCTTTTCTTACTGCTAACTTGCTAAGCTAGTCTATTTTTGACGAAAGTTGCAAGGCTGAACTGTCTAGAGAACTCAATTTTGTACTAAATAAAATGGGAAAAGAAAGATATGTTTTATACTAAAACGATCAAGACACTAATAGTGAAGTCGTTGTAGTATAGTGGTAAGTATTCCCGCCTATCACCTGGGTGACCCGGGTTCAATTCCGGGAACGGTGCACAGCAATGTATTTTCTTTAGCGGGAAAAATAATTTTCCTTTGGCGGGAACCATTAAACAGCATTTTGGGCTCGGTATGGAATGATTCTGAAAGAGGCTTTTTCGTATATATACCATATATGAAACTATATTACCAAATATGTTTATAGTTTGCTTATTACCCTTCATGCTAATAGTATTTCTACCTAATATATACAATGCATTAAATAAGGAATCATTGTAGCTTTATGATTTCTTATTTTGCGCGCTAAAAAAAGAATTAAATATTTTCCAGATCTTCCCAACGTAAATCACGCACATTCCATAATTATCATCGGTTTCATTCTGATCTTCCACAACGCAGGACAAGATTTTCCATACTCTGCTTTTATGATACACTCTTGTCACGCCCCAAAAACTGAGGGGCGCGACCGGCGCTCGACCAGGTAGCCCCCAGCCAAGCAGACCTGGGTGCCTTTCCTATTCCACGTGATACCCTACGTTTCCATTACCCATTAACCAAGTGAAATAGCCATTTATAAATTTAAACACATTCTTACGAGATTTACATAACATACATAGTTACTTAGCGTGGTTTACAAGTTATACTGCCCAAAATACATAAGTACATAACTCACATTTCCTGTCTACGGAGCCTCTAGAGATACAAAAGAGTGTTACAATACTTGCCGATAATAAGGCTCCGGCTATACCTTACGCAAATACCAAAATAAAATTTTCGGGAGGATAAGCGGCATGAGACACGCAGGGCCCCGAGAGGAAAGGGGCTCACCAATTCAGCTAACGGGAGGTGAAGGAGTGCTACTGTCGGTGGGCTGGAATACCTATTATGGGACCACCTACAATCATAACACGAATGTAGCGCCCCCGACAAAAGGGACGTCAGTACATTTAAATTGTACTGGTATGTATGAACAAACTTTACCCCAAGTAAAATCAAGAAATACACAGATAACAAACAGTAATAGAATCTACAATCAAATGCACATGAAAGGAACAACCAAAGCCAAACAAACTCAACAATCTCTCCTTTTCCCCTTTCAACATTATTTCATCACATCAATGATTTCACAACTTTCACATATTTTTGTTTCAATAGTGATTTCGATCACTTTTCCACCCTTATTACCTCGGCCACCCTTATCACCACAACCCACAATTATAACTTCGCATTGCGGCGTGCAACCCGATCCCACCGAACAATTACATTTCACACAACAACAATAGTTCACAGTTCAATCACATGGCTTCAGGCCATCCAGAATATCATTTCACAACAACAACAATTCACAAGAATTTTCATAAATATCAATACCAATTCCATCATATACGATAACCCGTATACAATTCAAGTCATAACGATAATTGCCCACAACAAGTCACCGATGATATTACCACCGTAGTTTCAATTGCATTAATTACGATTTCTTTTCTATCATTTGTTACACAGCTCTTTCCACATAACCATATTCACACACACACACTTGGTTTGTTTCCATTTATTTACGCCACTATACACATTCCCATGTTTGGACACATTAAGATTCTTTCATCCGTTAACACATACTTTCATGTCGACATCCTCAAGCATTTACAAATTTTGCACATAATAAGATAGGCACATCAAATCACTTCTCACAATCACATATAACTTGGTGGTATGGAAATCAACTAAGTCAATCAATTCACATATTTTCATAAAAGGTACACATACCGTATGCTCGTCATAACAAGGGGATTCTACAAGAGTTAAAGTTAGCCATACATACCTCAAAGAGCTTTTCCTTAACTTACTACAATGTTTCGGAAATTCTAGCGATGCCCATCTACTTCGGGATATAACAAAATTGAACACAAATTAGGAAGATATTCATAATTCTAGCTCATTTGAGCGTTTTATCAAATACTACTTGAGCATCTTGATTTCTAATCTCTTTTACAAGATTTCCTTCATTCCCTAACCCAATCTTTACCTATTTATGTTCAATAATCTTCCCATAAACCTAAGTTGTACATGCATGTATACATAATACTAATACACCCAAGAATCATAACTCAATAACCCATCTTATACTCCAAACTCGAAATTAAAGTCTAGGGTATAGAACATTACCTCTTAGATGAAGAACTTATGATTGGGTTCTTTGATTATTGTGGATTGATGCAAGATTTGGATGATTTAAATGTTGGGTTCCTTCTTCTCTCTCTAAAATGCTCTCACCTCTCTCTAGTTTTGTTCAGAAAATATGTTAAAATAAGGGGTTGGGGTGTTTTATTGAAGAAGGGGTCGGATTTAAAATTTAGAAAAATAGGAGCCCGAGTTAGGTATGCGATTGCACTTTGCGATCGCAGAAAGGAAATGAGGTCCGTAGAATGGACCGCAAAAGTGCTCCCAAAATCTGGACACACTGCCCGGGTATGTGGCAAAAATGCAGTCCGCATACCCGTTCTGCGGTCGCATAATGCACCGCACAACTGCCCCTCTCCAAAATCCCAAGGGAAATATACGACAACTATGCGGTCCGCATATCATTTATGCGATTGCATATCGGACCGCCTATTTAACCTCAAATTCGACCAACACACTGACTCACTTTGCGGTGATTATGCGGTCCGCATACCTGATATGCGACCACATTCTCGACCGCAGAATTACATGTTTTGGAAAACAGTATTTCTTGACTTTTTATAACATAGATCAGTACCAAAAGGGTCTGAACCGCGGCTCGCTTAGTTTTACACATTCCTAACATATATTCGAGACTTGGCACCACGACTACCCGGTTTTGAGTACACGTTTTCACGGGGCCTTACATCCTCCCCCACTTAAAATCATTCGTCCTCTAATGAGGATTTTGGAAATCGGTTGGTTTTGAAAACATGATATGCAAATGACAGAGTTCCCTTTGTAATTAGACTTATGTACCTGTCAGAGAGCCCCCAAAACATTATTTCTAAGCACCATTATGTTATCCCTATTATCCCTACAACTGGTATACAATTCATTACCTCAACACCTGTACATAATTTGGCCACTTCAATGAGTTCCATACAGTTCAACCACTCCAATACACTATACGTATTCCAATTAAGCATTACCAATCTACACTGTCTTTAATCATTCACTTATCACATGAGTTCTTACAAAACTTTCATTTACCAAAAAGGGGCTTGCGCATGACTCAATTAATCACAACACATACAATTCTTGCACAACTTGAGTAATTACAATAGTAAAGCATTTAGGGAAATATATGGGTGTCTTTGCACCAGATTGAACACAACATCAGTTTACTTCGAGACAAGAGTTCGCACGATCACTACTAGACTTGTTCAACCAGATGGGGATATTTTTCTTTCATTTCACTTTCCGCTTCCTACGTGGCTTGCTCGACTTGTTGACTTTGCCATAGCACTTTAACTGAAGCAACTTTCTTGTTTCTCAATTTTCGGACTTGCCTATCAAGAATAACGACCGGAATTTCTTCATATGATTACTCTTCATTGCCCTCGATATCCTCGATAGGCACAATGGTGGAT
Organism: Nicotiana sylvestris; assembly: GCF_000393655.2. Classification (NCBI taxonomy): domain Eukaryota; kingdom Viridiplantae; phylum Streptophyta; class Magnoliopsida; order Solanales; family Solanaceae; genus Nicotiana; species Nicotiana sylvestris. Next base: position 77,820,757 of record NC_091062.1, on the reverse strand, counting down.
GGGTCTCTAACCACTTTCTTTAACATAGACACATGGAACACCGGGTGCACTAATGACATTTCAGGGGGCAATTCCAGTCTATAGGCCACTTGTCCTATCCTTTGAGTGACCCGATACGGCCCGACATATCTAGGACTCAACTCCCCTTTCTTCCCAAATCGCATGACTCCCTTCATAGGAGATACCCTCAAGAACACCCAATCATCTACTTGGAATTCCAATTTTCTTCGACGAATGTCCGTATAAGATTTCTGGCGACTCTGAGCAGCTTTCAGCCTTTCCTGAATGATTTTAACTTTTTCCATAGCCTGGTGCACGAGTTCTGGCCCCAACAATTCTGCTTCACCCACTTCAAACCATCCAATCGGAGACCTACATCTCCTCCCGTACAATGCCTCAAATGGGGCCATCTGAATGCTAACATGAAAGCTGTTATTGTAAGCAAATTCTATAAGTGGCAAGTGATCATCCCAATACCTTTGAAATCCAAGAAACAAGCCCGTAACATATCTTCAAGTGTCTGAATAGCCCACTCCGCTTGACCATCAGTCTGCGGATGGAAAATCGTGCTGAGATTCACCTGAGTACCCAAACCTTGCTGAAATTTCTTCCAAAAATTAGCTGTGAATTGGGCCCCTCGATATGAGATAATAGAAAGTGGAGTGCCATGAATCCTTACTATTTCCTTGATATACAATTGAGTATATTGTTCCACAGTATCCGTGGACTTGACTGGCAAGAAGTGAGCTGATTTGGTGAGTCGATCCACTATTACCCAAATTGAGTCGAACTTGCACTGAGTGCGAGGTAACCCTACTACGAAATCCATGTTGATCATCTCCTATTTCCACATTGGTATTTTCATAAGCTGAGTTAACCCACCGGGCAGCTGGTGCTCAGCTTTTACTTGCTAACAATTCGGACATTTAGATACAAAGCCCGCCACACCCCTCTTCATACCGTTCCACCAATAAATTTCCTTGAGATCACGGTACATTTTCGTATAACCTGGGTGCACAGAATACCTGGAATTATGAGCCTCCGCCATTACCCTCCCCCGAAGATTATCCACATCTGGAACACATAGCCTACCTTGACATCATAATACACCATCCTCACTACCGAGTGAAAATGTCGAAGTCTTGTTATTCAAAACTGCCTCCTTCATCTGTGCTAATGCTGGATCAATGAGATGTTTTTCCTTGACTTCCTCTACCAGTGACGATTCTGCTCCATTACGCACCATAACCTTCCCCTCGTCTGAGGTCGAAATACGAACCCCCAGACTGGCGAATTGATAAACCTCTCGAGCCAAAGGCCTCTGATCCACTCCCAAATGAGCCAAACTACCCATGGACTTCCGACTGAGAGCGTAGGCCACCACATTCGCCTTCCCTGGATGGTATAAAATATCCATATCATAATCCTTGATCAATTCTAACCACCGCCGCTGCCTTAAATTCAACTCCTTCTGCTTGAACAAATATTGGAGACTCTTGTGGTCCGAGAACATATCCACATGGACCCCATAAAGATAATGCCGCCATATTTTCAAGGCAAATACAACTGCCACAAGCTCCAAATCATGCGTCGGATAATTCTTCCCGTTATTCTTGAGTTGCCTTGAAGCATACACTATAACCTTCCTATGTTGCATCGACACACACCCCAAGCCGACCCTGGAGGCATCGCAATAAACCAAAAATCCTTCTGTGCCTTCCGGCAAGGTCAATATCGGCGCCGAGGTCAATCTCGATTTCAATTCCTGAAAACTTTTCTCACAAGCGTCGGACCATTGGAACTTAACTGCTTTCTGCGTCAACTTAGTCAAAGGGTAGGCGAGGGTAGAGAATCCATCCACAAACCTCCGATAATACCCCGCTAAACCCAAGAAGTTACGGATCTCCATCGGGGTTGTGGGTCTAGGCCAATCTTTTACTACTACAATCTTCTGGGGATCCACCTGAATCCCTTCACTGGAAACAACATGGCCCAGAAAGGTAACGGACTCCAACCAAAATTCACATTTTGAAAATTTAGCATACAACTGGTGCTGATAAAGGGTCTGCAGAACTGCCCTAAGTTGATCGGCATGATCCTCCCGGCTCCGCTAATAAACAAGGATGTCATCAATGAAAACAATCACAAAGGAGTCTATAAATGGCTTGAAGACCCAATTCATAAGATCCATGAAAGCTGTCGGGGCATTGGTTAGCTTAAAAGACATGACCAAGAATTCAAAGTGACCATAGCGGGTTCTGAAAGCGGTCTTAGGAATATCCTGTTCTCTGATCTTCAATTGGTGATACCCGGACCGTAGATCAATTTTGGAAAAGAATCTCGCACCTTGCAATTGGTCGAACAAATCATCTATCCGAGGCAAAGGATATTTATTCTTGATGGTGACCTTGTTAAGCTGCCAATAATCAATACACATCCGGAGCGACCCATCCTTCTTTCTGCCAAAAAGAACTGGGGCACCCCACGATGACACAGTTGGCCGTATGAACCCCTTTTCTAGTAAATCCTTCAGTTGTTCCTTTAACTCCCTTAACTCCGATGACGCCATTCTGTATGGTGGAATAGATATCGGCCGCGTATTTGGAAATATATCAATCCCGAAATCAATCTCCCTATCTGGCGGGATCCCTGGAAGCTCGTCCGGAAACACTTCAAGAAACTCATTCACGACTGGCACGGACTCGGGGACAGACACTTCTGAAGTGGTGTCCGCCACCCGGACCAAATGGTAGATACACCCTTTCCTAATCATCTTCGAAGCCTTAAGGCAGGAAATAAACCTACCTTTCGGCACCACACCATTTCCCTTCCACTCAATAACCGGCTCATTAGGGAACTCAAGCCTCATGACTCTCGTTCGGCAGTCAAGTTTAGCAAAGCACGAATAAAGCCAGTCTATTCCCATAATCACATCAAAATCCACCATTTCAAGCTCAATAAGATCGGTCGTGGTAGCACGACCACATACCATGACAACACAATTCCTATAAACTCGCATGGCTATAATAGAATCAACAACTGGAGTCGATACAGAGAACGGCTCATGAAGCTGTTCGGGTTCTACCCCAAAACTTGAAGCAATGAATGGGGTGACATAAGACAAAGAGGACCCCGGATCAATAAGAGCATAACAATCAATGGCCTGAACAGACAAGATACCTGTAGCAACATCTGGGGAGGCCTCTGCACTCTGGCGACCACTCAAGGCGTAAACCTGGCTGGTTACACCTCTACCACGAGCTCCACCCCTAACTACGTCGCGCCCTATTGGGGTTGGAGGACACACAAATGATGTGGCAGCTGAAGAACCGGATGATTGAGCAAATCCCCTACCCATTCCCTGACTGGACGCACGGCAGTCCCGCTGGATATGACCTCTCACCCCGCATCTATAACACACCGGAATATCCAAATAACAAGTCTCGGAATGGAACCTCCCACACTTAGGGCATGAAGCCATCCCCTGCTGCTATGATCTCCCTCCTGGACGATCGGAATGATGGGGTATCCTACTGTCTGAACCTGATCTCAAGTGACTGCTCTGCTGATAACTGTGCACAGATGGCGGTGCGCTTGCTGAGGGCTGGGCATATGACTAGGATGGCCCTCTCCACAGAACTGGTCTCCCTGAGTGACCCACTGATCGGGCCCTGCTGCTACTCTCCCTTTCTGCCCGTATTTTCAACTTCCTAGCCTCTGTGTCCTAAGCGAACCCCACAATCTTCCCATAATTCATATCTGAGTGTAAGGCCGTTGTAGCAGCCTCATTCACCACCAAAGGACTAAGACCCTGAACGAATCGCCGAACTCAAGCATCCATGGTCGACACTAACTGAGGAGCATACTTGGACAACCTCACAAACTCCATGTGGTACTCCCAACACTCATACTGCCCTGCTTGAGGACCTCAAACTCTGTGGCATGGGCCGCCATTGTCTCGGCAGGCAAGAAGTGGTCCATGAATGCATCAACGAACTCATCCCATCTAGCCGAAGGTCTTCCCTCCCCACGGGAATCCTCCTACATCTCGAACCACGAATACGCTGCTCCCCTCAACCTATATGAAGCCAACTTAACCCTTTCCGTCTCTGTAGCCTTCATCACTCGAAGGGTCTTATACATTTCATCAAGGAAATCCTACGGATCGGCCTCTGGGTCTGTGCCCGTGAACTCTGGAGGGGCCAACCGCAGAAACTGATTGACTCTGGAGCTGGCGGAATCTCCCTATCCGCTGGGGGGCGCAGGGGCATCATGAGATCTCTGGGCCTGAGCGACCACTAACTGGGTCAACATATGGATGGCTCCTCTAAGGTCCCCATCAGATACCCCGGGACCGGAAGCTGGAATTGCATCAAGATCAGGAATATCAGCGGGAGGGATGGTAGCACCCTCTGCCGCAACTAGAACAGGAATACTTGGATCTGGAATAGATGGGCCAGATAGATTCAAGACCGGGGAGTCACTCTCACCCACAACATCAGGTACATTATTCACAGCCACAGTTGGGGTGGCATTGGCCCCGAGCCGATTCTAGCCCTCTTCATAGGTGCCATTACTGAAAATTTGGAACAGAACATGAGTTAGATGTAAATACTTCCACTTTTCACTTCACCGCACGATATAGAGTAACAAGGAAGAAGGTAATTTCCTAAATGCCCATGTAGCCTCCAACTTATAGATGTGTTCGACAACACACCGATAAGGAGGACTCTACTAGACACGGCTCCGAGACATCCTAGGACACTTAAAAACCTTAGGCTCTGATACCAAGTTTGTCACGCCCAAAAAACCAAGGGGCGCGACCGGCGCTCGACGAGGTAGCCCCCAGCCAAGCGGACCTGGGTGCCTTTCCTATTCCACGTGATACCCTACATTTCCATTACCCATTAACCAAGTGAAATAGCCATTTATAAATTTAAACACATTCTTACGAGATTTACATAACATACATAGTTACTTAGCGTGGTTTACAAGTTATACTACCCAAAATACATAAGTACATAACCCACATTTCCTGTCTACGGAGCCTCTAGAGATACAAAAGAGTGTTACAATACTTGCCGGTAACAAGGCTCTGGCTATACCTTACGCAAATACCAAAATAAAATTTTCGGGAGGATAAGCGGCATGAGCCACGTAGGGCCCCGAGAGGAAAGGGGCTCACCAATTCAGCTAACGGGAGGTGAAGGAGTGCTACTGTCGGTGGGCTGGAGTACCTGTTATGGGACCACCTACAATCATTATACGAATGTAGCGCCCCCGGCAAAAGGGACGTCAGTACATTTGAATTGTATTGGTATGTATGAACAAACTTTACCCCAAATAAAATCAAGAAATACACAGATAACAAACAATAATAGAATCAACAATCAAATGCACATGAAAGGAACAACGAAAGCCAAACAAACTCCACAATCTCTCCTTTTCCCCTATCAACATTATTTCATCACATCAATGATTTCACAACTTTCACATATTTTTATTTCAATAGTGATTTCAATCACTTTTCCACCCTTATTACCTCGGCCACCCTTATCACCACAACCCACACCTTATAACTTCGTGTTGCGGCGCGCAACCCGATCCCACCGGACAATTACATTTCACACAACAACAGTAGTTCACAGTTCAATCACATGGCTTCAGGCCATCCAGAATATCATTTCACAACAATAACAATTCACAAGAATTTTCATAAACATCAATACCAATTCCATCATATACGATAACCCGTATACAATTCAAGTCACAACGATAATTTCCCACAACAAGTCACCGATGATATTACCACCGTTGTTTCAATTGCATCAATTACGATTTCTTTTCTATCATTTGTTACACAACTCTTTCCACATAACCATATTCACACACACACACTTGGTTTGTTGCCATTTATTTACGCCACTATACACATTCCCACGTTTGGACACATTAAGATTCTTTTATCGGTTAACACATACTTCCATGTTGACATCCTCAAGCATTTACAAACTTTGCACATAATAAGATAGGCACATTAAATCACTTCTCACAATCACATATAACTTGGTGGTATGGAAGTCAACTAAGTCAATCAATTCACATATTTTCATAAAAGGTACACATACCGTGTGCTCGTCATAACAAGGGGATTCTACAAGAGTTAAAGTTAGCCATATATACCTCATTTCCTTGAGTTACTACAACGTTCCGAAAATTCTAGCCATGCTCATCTACTTCGGGATATAACAAAATTGAACACAAATTAGGAAGATATTCATAATTCTATCTCATTTGAGATTTTATCAAATACTAGTTGAGCATCTTGATTTCTAATCTCTTTTACAAAATTTCCTTCATTCCCTAACCCAATCTTTACCTATTTATGTTCAATAATCTTCCCATAAACCTAAGTTGTACATGCATGTATACATAATACTAATACACCCAAGAATCATACCTCAATAACCCATCTTATACTCCAAACTCGAAATTAAAGTCTAGGGTATAGAACCTTACCTCTTAGATGAAGAACTTATGATTGGGTTCTTTGATTCTTGAGGATTGATGCAAGATTTGGATGATTTAAATGTTGGGCTCCTTCTTCTCTCTCTAAAATGCTCTCATCTCTCTCTAGTTTTGTTCAGAAAATATGTTAAAATAAGGGGTTGGGGTATTTTATTGAATAAGGGGCCGGATTTAAAATTTAGAAAAATAGGAGCCCGAGTTAGGTATGCGATTGCACTTTGCGATCGTAGAGTGGAAATGCGGTCCGCAGAATGGACCGCAAAAGTGCTCCCAAAATCTGGACACACTGCCTGGGTATGCGGCAGAAATGCGGTCCGCATAGGACCCGTTCTGCGGTCACATAATGCACCGCAGAACTGCCCCTCTCAAAAATCCCAAGGGAAATATGCGACGACTATGCGGTCCACATATCGGACCGCATATTTAACCTCAAATTCGACCAACACACTGACTCACTTTGCGGCGATTATGCGGTCCGCATACCTGATATGCGACCGCATTCTCGACCGCAGAATCACATTTTTTGGAAAACAGTATTTCTTGACTTTTTATAACATAGATCAGTACCAAAAGGGCCCGAACCACGGCTCGCTTAATTTTACACATTCATAACATATATTCGGGACTTGGCACCACGAGCTACCCGGTTTTGAGTACAAGTTTTCACGGGGCCTTACAACTCTGTTTCTAGAAATTCTCTCTACATCTCTCTCTATTTCTCAATAGCAAATTTCAGTAATACAAAGTAAATGAAAAGAGAGCAGCAATTCCAGCATTGACAGCCATTAAAAAGCTTAAAAGCTTTGAATTCAAATTTGGGTTTTCAAAAATCATTATTTGTTTGGATTGGGTGTTGTTGAAAATAATCGGGAATATGGTTTGGAGTTTATATCTCAATTTTGAGGGGTTTTGGTGAAGATTAGACTTGGTTTTGACTGGATTTCATATTGAAACAAAAAGAAGAAGAAGAAGAAGAAGAAGAAGAAGAAGAAGAAGAAGAAGAAGAAGAGGAAGAAGAAGAAGAAGAAAAAAACATATTGCAGAAATTGTAGAAAAATTGTAGACTGTTGTTTATTTATTTATCTTTTATTCATTTACCTATTGTATGAAAGTTGAACAATATTGTATAAAAATTGTATTAAAGTGGATGAGTTAGTACTGTTTTGGACAAAAATATGTATAAAAAATTTGAAACATACATTTCAGGGGAAGCATGTCGATTTCAAATATGTACCCAGTTTGTAGATATTTTGTTGATAAATTTTAGATTATTTGTATTCTGATTATAGATGTTTTATTTTCTGTTTTTACAAATAAAAACGGCTAAAACTTCTACAAATCTTCTGAAAAAACGCAATTATGTCGAAAATTCCAATTAAACTACAATTAAATGAGAATTGGGATATTAAAATTCAATATACCCACTTTGTAGATATTTTGTAGATGAATTATAGATTATTTGTATTCTGATTGTAGATGCATTGTTTTCTGTTTTCACAAATCCAAAACGACTAAAACTTCTACAAAATCTTCTGCAAAAAACGCAATTATGTCGAAAATACCAATTAAGCTACAATTGAATGGGAATTGGGATATTAAAATTCAATGTACCCAGTTTGTAGATATTTTGTAGATAAATTGTAGGTTATTTGTATTATGATTGTAGATGTTTTGTTTTCTGTTTTCACAAATTAAAAACGACTAAAACTTCTACAAATCTTCTGCAAAAAACAGTCTACAATTTATCTACAATATTTCTACAATTTATCTACAATTGCTGCAATATAATGTATGTCATATCTTCTTCTTCTTCTTCTTCTTCTTCTTCTTCTTCTTCTTCTTCTTCTTCTTCTCCTTCTTCTTCTTCTTCTTCTTCTTCTTCTTCGAGTTTCAATTTGAAATTCAGCCAAAACCAAGTCTAAATCTTGACCAAAACCCCTCAAAATTGAGATATAAACTTCAAAACATATTCCCAATTATTTACAACAACACCCAATCAAAACAAATAATGATTTTTGAAAACCCAAATTTGAATTCAAAGCTTTTTAATGGCTGTCAATGATGGAATTGCTGCTCTCTTGTCTCTTTGAAGGTTTGTTCTTCTTCATTGAGAAAATTTGAAGCTGAAGGTAAATGTGTGTATGAACTTTGAAGATTTGACTTCAATTTTGACTTGTTTTAGAAGAAAAAAACTTGAAATTGGACGTTAATGGAAGGGTGTTACATATGTTTCTCTGGTTTTAGTAGAGGGAATAATGAGTTTGAAACGTGGGTGTGGGGAGATACGTGGGTGAGGGTGTGGGTTTGGGAGAGAGAAATGTGGGGGGTGGGGGAGGAATATACGGTAGCGTTAATTAAGAAGTGATATACGATATATTAATTGTATAGTTAAAATACATTATGGTATAGAATTGATAATCAAGTATACTAAATGTAATTAATTCAAAATTCCATTCTGGAACCCACATGCCCAAATATCTTCATGTCGGGCTAGAAGGAGAACAAACCATTTAATACCGAATTAGTACTCAAAAATCGATTGACTTCAATCGCGCACGGCTTTTATTTTATTTTACTTTTTCTCGGCCAGTGAACATTCTTCTCCTCTGCGTACTCTCCCTCGGGCTCACTACACGCCGCGCAACCAAGTTGTAAGATCTCCGTCTCTTTATTCCAATTGATTCTTAGTGTACATTCGAATTATGAATAGGTTTTCTTTTTTCGTTTTGCATTTTATATGTTTCTCGTGCAATAACTGTTCTTTAGTTTATATTTCAGAAAGAAAAAAAGGAAAGGAATGGAGATTAACCATAATGAATGTATTTTAACTTAACTAGTTAAAAGGAGAGAATTATGCCATATATATGGAATAATTACCAGTAATATGTGAGTTTTGAGCAGTAGAAGTGAAAGTCGGAAAATTCAAGTAATTCACCAAAACCTTGCTACTTACTACGGAATTCAAGTTTTGACCACCTCAAAATCTAATTGCATTTGAATTGAAGTGGTCTAAAGTATCCCTAATATTCATATTAGTCTATGACATCAACCCTTCACTTAAGGTTTGTATGTTTAGAGAACTTTATAATTGATATCTTTACATACAATATTCACAGGTCTATCTAGGGGTAAGAACGTAACTCGTGATGTGTTGATTAGGCGCACGTCACGACTTTGACTCATGCTACAAACAGAACTTGGTATTTAAGTGAAAAATGGTAGAGGGATGGACCCGTTGAACCAAATTTTGAACCGTGCGCCAGTTGCCACCGGCCCTCTGGGATTTCTCGGTCATTAAAAAACATATCATCTGCATTAGTTCATATTGGTCTTTGTGTTTCTTAAAAGTTATTATTCATTTTATTGTCCCCAAGAGGATGGTTGAGTGGTTGAGGAATAAAAGTTAAATCCTAGAGATGCTAAGCTTGAGTCACAACTATAATACTCAGCTTGATCAAAAAAATTACGCACAAACTGGTTCAAGCTCCACCGTCATATAAATAAAAAGTTAATACGTATTTTATTTGCTTCTCATGTAATAATGGCTCCGAAGTTTTGAAGGTGCACTAATCTGCCTTTGAGGTCCTCTATGCCTATCTTTTTGGAAAGAAAATGTAGGAATGAAAAGGAACGATAAAATGTTGTATTATGACTTTAAATGTACTGTCTTTCATTTCGTTTCGTTTTCTTTCCATTCCTTCAAACTTTCAGTAAGAGGAATAATTCCATAAAATATGGACTGCTTTTCATTACTTCATCAGTTTTCAGCACTAGAAAATGAAAACCATAAAATCCATGCAATATACCAAATTTCTTTATATATTGCAGCCGCAGAGTTCAAGTTCTGACCATCTGAAATCTAAAAATATCCCTTAAATCCAAATCAGTTTTTCACATAGACCACTGACTTAAGGTTCGTATGTAAGAGAACTTGATAAGTAATTTTCTTATTGAATATTAATTTCTGTTTCTGCCAAGATTGTTATTAGAGAATAGACTATATTTTGTAGTCCTTCTTGTCAGATCGACTGCTATTATCCCAAATTCATTGGTCGTGCATCCATACGTTCTCGCGTTCCAAAGATTTTGAACTCAGGATCATCTCATTCTTGAAAGTTGATATAGATGAAGAGAAGACAAGCTGATCCAGTTCATTATACTGGTAAATATTTCAGCTTCAGAGAATTAGTCTTCCTTTCTTATTCTGTTCACTTTAATGAGTTCTGTTGTACAAGGAACAAAGTGAAACATAATTCTATAGCTATCACCCTCTCATGTTGATGATTGTGGGTTTTCGGTTTCTCAAATGGATCCAGAAGCTGCACGCCATGCACGGGATTCACTGGATCTAGTATTTCACATGTCGAATATTCTTGACACTGGACTTGATCGTCACACTCTATCCGTTCTGATTGCTCTCTGTGAAATGGGTTTCAGCCCTGAGGCTTTGGCCGCTGTAGTTAAGGAGCTTCGCAGAGAAACATCAGTTTCTTCTTCTGCCGCAAAAACTGCTCCATCAGCACCTTAGAAAGATTTCTTTCAATCCTCTTAGATTGCTGAAAGTGGTAGGTACAATCTCAAGAGGGGCTCTTTTTTAACTTGTTTCTTTTTCCCTGTTGACTGATGTGTAAGTTGTTTGTTGTCTTTTCCTACTTTGGCATTAAACACAGTGTTTTACAAGTCTTGAGGTTTATATGGAGTGAGCCTTCTGGTTAATCCCTTATTATGCAAGCTTTGTTAGTTTCTGTTTCAACTTGTTGGTATCTGTATATTTCTTGACTATGTTGTAAAAGATTATGTCATTGCTAATAGTGTATAGATATCGAAAAGCTCAATCCAAAAATTGGCTAATTCTATCATCTTTTTGTCTGTTCAGTGTTTTCTTTCTATTCGAACTAATAAAAGGTTCAAACTGTCAGTTGAGTGTTCTGATATTGCCAACTTAGCTTATAAGCAAGTACTCATCAAGGGCTCGTTTTAACAGAGTTCAAAGTGATGTATTTACTGGTTAATTAACTTATTAGTAATAGGTTTTCTAGAGTTGAAGGTTTATTGAATTGTTGAAGAAACTTGGTTAGCAAATGATTTTTTTTTCATTGCATGACAATTTATGCCATTATTGTCTAATAACTCCAGTATCTGTTCAATCAATTGGGATGCACTCTAAAGGAAGTTGGCTTTCGTCCATTTGTTGTGTGGTTATTTCTGTTTTTTAGTAGCAGAATCCAGATTTATTTCGCTATATTTGTTCTCCACAGAACACAGAATTTTTTATTCCTGTTAAATGGACTACATTGTCATTCAGTTAGGAGCTTTAACTGAACAGCTCAATTAGATGAAGGTTCCTCGCGATGTAATTTGTACTTCTACGAAAATTGATAATTCGAGGATGGATAAGTATGATATCGAAATGGTGAACTATAGGACACAAATAGTTACTGATGGCTCAAATAAAGTGAGTTGAGTCCTTGTTCAAATAAAGTGAGTTGACTCCTACTTCAAATATTCTCTTCTTTAAATAGATAAACGTGTTTTTTAAATTCCTTATGGCCAGTGGGGGAACATTATTATGCACATTGTAATACCTAGAGTCTTCGTGGAATAAAGCTTATGATTTTCAAGTAAAATTCAAAGTAGCTGCAGCTTATAATTTTCTGGTCATCTAATGTATAAGCAATTTGTCCTTAACCTCGGTGTAAATAAAATAAAATTTGTTTCTCTCACATGAAAGTATTATCAGAAGTCAGCGGTGACGGCTTATTCACCCATATACGTTGCACGGTGATCAACACAGTCAAATGATGGTACAAATATAGTCAAATTCAAAGTATCTTCTGTTTTTTTCTAGTGGCTGCCTTTTGGTTTTGCAGTCATTCTGTTACCCAACTATCTGTTGCAAATGGGGGTGGAATTTGACGCCTACATCCTTGCAAATGAATCACACTGGTCATGCTTTGCTTATTTCAACCATCCATGATCACGTGAATTGGTTACCCTAAAGAGTTATATGAGGCATAACGAAGATTTTCTGTTTATGTTTCTCATCTGTCTAAGTTTTGATGGATAGAGTTATCCGATTGTATGTTGGTGAGAGGTAGTAGATACCTCCTGGAATTAGTCGATATGCACACAAAAGAAAACAGAACACTTCATGCTTTTCACATTGGATCAAGAATAAGATCAGACAAATGAAAAAGAGATTTTTTCCTACATATATTATATTACAAACTATTTTACCTAGTTTAACTATACCTAGTTTAACTATGTTTTGCTAATTACCAAAACTAACTAGTTTTTTTTTTTTTTTTTTTTTTTTACAATTTTATACATTCCCCTTAAAAGGCTTCCAAACCTTGATTAGTGGGATTTAATTACTATCATTTTCCCCTTTTTCTTTTTATCTCCTCTCCTGATCTCTTCCTGTTCCTTGTTGCCTCCCTCGTATTCTCCTAATCCTTCTCACCATTGGCTGATATATGACCAAACAAACCCTCCAATCTCTCCTCCTTCTCTTCTTTACCAAAGCAGCAAGAAACCATTTCAAACACCACCTACATTGTCGCGCCAGAAAACGGGCAACTGTTGGGCCAACCATTGGCAATGGCTCACCGGAAAACCATGGCAATAGCCTCATCTCTATTTTTTCTCCTTTAGCAAATCGAGCAAGAAAAGAAGAATATATAGTACAACAGTTTATAAGTTAGATACAAATTTCGTATTAATTTAATACAACTTTGGTATATCTACAACACCATATAAATTTGATACTATCTACAACAACATACAAATTAAATATAAATTTATACAACTATTCATACAATATATATCTTCTTTTCAACTTATCTATAACTTTTATATAATATTCTTACAAGTTTAATATAATTACAACAACATACAACTTAAATATAATTTTCATATAATATGTCTTTGTATGTATTTTGTATGTGGTTTATATGTATTTTATATATTGTGTGTTCTTCTTCCTCGTTGATTTTCAATCTGAAATTTTAACCCAAATCAACTCTAATCTTCACTTATCCTCTCTGCTCTCTTCTATACCACTAATCCCTCTTTTGTCACCTTTAAGCTATGGTTATTAGAGGTCTTGTGCTAATTTTTATATATGGAGTTTGTTTCGTTTTTGTGAATGGTTTTAATTGTGGGTTAAGACTAGTTTTAGGTGGTTTTGTTGTTGGGTTTTAATAGAGGAAGAACAAAGTCTTCTATGCAGGTTTTCACGGTGGCCGAGGTCGGCTTCACGACTGAACTCCGACATGGGTGTGTATGTTGGGGGCTGCGATACGTGAACTATGACGTGGGTGGGGGTTGGGATACCCTACCTGTGTAGGGGATAACTTATATATATATATATATCTAAATTATGTTTCTGCTAGATATTACCCCGTTTATTTTACAGTTTTATGTTATTCGGTATAGTTTTATGTTCATATGTTCGATTATTAGTTTGATAACAACTAGATATCTCTCTTAGTATATGGTTAGCTTCCCAATTTCTTAACAATTCTGATGGATTAACTTGTAAATTCCTAGGAGAACCCGGTTAAGTAAAACCCGAAAATAATTAAGAAGGGTATAAGTGTTTAACCGTGGCCGGAATGAGATTAAAGAAATAAGAGTTAAGAAAAGAGTTAAATCTTTAAAAGATTATATATATATATATATATATATATATATATATATATATATATATACATACTTTCCCTCCAGTCCATTGACACAAAAAGCCATCATTATGGTAATATATATACCTTTGGTTTAGAAATAGGTATAAAATTTGAGCGTCAGGGCCAGCGCCCCACGCTGGCCTGGATGCTCAAAATGTAAACGTGTCCTATTTCGATTAGGACTCGGTTATTTCGACCGTAGGATGTCTCCAACTCATATAAAAGCGAATCTAAACCTATTTTGAGAGGGGAGGATGTTTTGGAGAGGAAAACACAAGCACAGAGCCGCTGTGGATCATCGAGTTTCATCTTTTCTTCCACCAATCTTTATAATTTTTATGTTTCTTTGTATGATTTGTTGTTTGGCTACCATGTCTATGTGGAGCTAAACTTCACATCTAGGGTTGTGGTTCTTTCATGACTATTCTTATTCGAATATTGATTTTTCTTTCTTGATTTATCATATTGGTTTATTTATTCAATCTCGCACTTAATTATTTGATTGCTTGATCACCAATTGAATACTATCTACGAATGTAGAGTTGAACTCGAAAGTGGGAATTCTAGATTGCATATAGGATCGAGTAGAGCAAGTTCTTGAACCAGGGCATCGGGGAATGAATTCGCGGTTAGAATAGACATATACCTAATTGTCTTGCTTGGTTGATGTACAGGAAATATGAATGCGTTCTTGTTAGTTCTAATTCCATAGACATATAAGTGTTAGGTTAGCTTGAATAGGCGATTAAGAACTCGACAAATTCTTATGAGCGATATTAACCTTGTCAACCAATAAGTTAGATAAATTAGTTAGTCAATTTAATTGAAGAATACAATAGGAATGTTAGATAGCCCATAACCCTAGATCGTTTTCATAACATTAATAACATAAAAATCTGCTCTTCCTCTATTCAAAGTTCATTATTTGTTTTTTTCTTTATTTTGATTAGTTTAGAATCAAATATTTCTAGGTTTAAATCTTGCTTAGATAATTAGGATAGTCTAATTTATTTAATAGTTAATCACAATTCCTCGTGGGTTCGACATCCGACTTTTAGTCACTTTATTACTTGACGACCACGTATATTTGCGTGTGCGTCTGGCAGCAACAAGTTTTTGGCGACGTTGTCGGGGACTTAAAAATTAGCTATTTTTCTAGATTAGACTTTTAATATTATCCATTTTTTGTATATATTTTATTTTTATAAATATTTAATATTTTCTCTTAGTGTGTTTCTAGTTCTCTCAACATGACATATGGGATGAAATATATGGAGGGTAACCTTATTGACAAAGACGCTTGGTTGACGGAAGACTTTTATGGCACGAATTTTTGGGCTTGTCATGGCCTGACCTCTTGGAGATTTGAATTTGAATATGGGAGTAAGGGTTGGTATTGGGATGGATATTCTTGATTAGGCGAATATGCGGAACGATGTTGTCTTCTAACAACGTTGGTGAATGATTGGTCTATGGAGAGAGATGAACTTGCACATAAAATTGATAATTTTGGCTTGGATGTACATAACTTAGATGCAGATTTGAGTGCAAAGGTTGATGCGTGTAACACCCAACAATTTAATAATGAGTTGTGTGAAGCTAAAAAAATCTTCTAGACCAAATTGAGGAGCTAAAATGAGAATACCAATCACTAGACCATGTTTTTCTTGAGGATGTCAATATTGAGAAGAGTGCTCTAGAGTCATATGAGGGAGTAAATAACATCACTTTGGGAGACTTGAGTGTGTGTAAATATGGGGATGCAAATAGTAGTAAAATTCATGAGTTAGGGCGCATTAGACCTTGTTCCAATCATTTTTCCACATTGTGTTTAGACAGTAAGATAGTAATCGAGCCATCTGAGCCTATGAGGGAGTCAAAGGGTGAGTGTGAGAGTGTATATATTCTTGAATTAGTTGTGCCAAAAAGCAAAAATCACATTCCTCATCTTAAGGCCGAGAAGTGTAGAGTGAAAAATTTATTACTTTGCCTGGTTATCTTTGTAGCCCCACCAAAAGAGCATAGCCACAGACTGGATGCACTGTTAGGGGTACAATTCATAAGTTCAAGGTGGAGGCAAAAAGTGGTCCAAGTCGTGCCGCGACTTTAAAATAGGCGCTTGTTGGGAGGCAACCCAGCTTTACTGCTTTCTTTTAATTTTATTTACTTTTTTATTTTGTTATTTTTCTATTATTTTTGTAGTGTTATTTTATTTTATAGGATTATGAGCATAGGAAGATAGCCATTAGACGTGTGCAAAAGTGAGCTAGTCGGTTGGAACTAGTGTGAGATACCCGCACAAAGGACCATCCTCAGGAGAAGCCTGAGCATCCCGTGAGCTGCTATTGCTTCGGCCTTTGGCCTTTCAGGGAGTTTCTTGTCCACTCTTGTTATTATTTTGCTTTATTTGTGCATTGGAGACACTGCACTCTTTTAAGTGTGTGGTGGGAGAATTTCTTTATATAATTAATAGTAGTATGTTAGAAAATGTTAACTTCTTATTTTGATTTTAGCTTCTTATTTTTGTTTTCGTAGTTGTTTAGTATTTTAGTAGCTTAATTTTTTTTTTTTTAATTTTTAAATGTGGAAATTTTTTGAAAAGGTAGAAAAATTAAACTTTTCCCGACGATGGATCTCCTAGACAGTTTTCTTCAGGGATTAAAGTCTAAACAAAAATCCAAAAATATGTCTTTTAGCTTTTTTTAGGTAGTAATAATCCCCTGTGATTTTTCTTTGTGCCTCGGTTCTTTTCCACGGGATGTAGTTTGAACCGGGTAGTAGTGTTTCCTTTTTTTTTTAAAATTTTTAGAGTAGATTAGAATTTAGGGAATAAATGGAGGAAGAAAGATGAGATTCCTAGGTGCCTTGACTTGTTTGATAGTAACATATTTAGGCTTTGGCATGTGTAGTATCTTCCCTATATTTGAAGTTGATCATGATGCCTTTATAAATCAGATTGCATGTCTCGTGACGCCTATGTCTCAGTTTCTTGACTTATGCTCACTATGTGCTTAATGCTTAATATCTTGTGGCTCCGTGAATACTTGCATTAGTTGAGAGTCGGAATGGGACCGTCCTTAGTCAGTCATATGCCATGTGTGAAGTGAGATTTTTGTGTAGTCCATGTCATTGTACTTGTGTCTAGAACTTGCCCAGTATGTGAGTTGAAGCGAAATTTGAGGTGATGCTCGGTTTGAAAAATAATTTTCGGCTTTTTTTGATCTTTTTGAGTTTATTGCTTATCAAAAATAAAATTTATCCTAGTTACCCCTTTTGAGCCTATAGACTTTTATTTGGCACCCACATTACAAGCTTATACCTTTTTGTTCTTAATTGATATTGTTTTGATCCTTTTACCTCTTAAAGAACTTTAATTGTGAAATGAGCGCTAAAAGAAGTAAGAAGGGACTAAGTGTAAGGTGGCTTCTGAGTGGAACCAATGAAAGGAAGAAAGGTGCACCTGTTTTGTAAAAGAATACACCACTAGTAGAAATTGCAAAAGAAACAAAAAGGAAAAAAATCTATAGATGAATAAATTGGTATCTTATTATTGCTAGTGGGTATGGATTAAAGTAGTGCTTAAAGAAAGAGGGAACGTTGTTAGGGATGATTTTAGTTGTGAAACTAAAATTGGGATTGAAAAAATTGAGCTTACAGTTGATTATGTGATGTGTTAAAGTGCTTAGGAGGGTGAACCACTATTCCTATATATCTTACCCATTCCTTAGCCCACACTACAATCATGAAAAAGTCCTAATTAATTTTAGATCGAGTGAGCCTACATTAGTAGATATTTACATTAAGGGCAAGCCTATGGTACCAATTACATGCATGTGACTTCTTTTGTGAGAGTGAGCAATTTTCTTTGATATATGTGAGCATGAGATTCGAATGTGTGGATTGATTTTACTCTCTTTGTTCTTGTTGTGAGGGCACATGGTTTCACGAGGGATAGGTAACATTATTAGACTTCTCTAGGATGTTAGGTTTTCAAGTGAAGAGTGCATTGTGACATTGAGTCAGTTTGTGAGGCTATGATTCTTATGAGCATGTTGTCTTTGTTTGAATATTTTTGAAGTATGGCATAAGTAAAGTGAAGTATGTAGTGATTGCATATGCTAAGAGTTTAATTGTTGCTATCAACCATGGTCATTGGTATAGAGTGCTCAAAAATAGAGTTACTTGTTGGTTGACTCGAGGACGAGCAATATTTAAGTGTGGGGTGTTGATGTTTGTCTTAATGTATGTATATTTGGATATATATATATATATATCGCCTCATATTATGCTCATGTTTCATAGATTTCGGATGTATAATATGATGATTTGTACTCATTTGTGGTATTTCTATGTGTAGGAATCATTCGGATGCAATTTGGGATGAAATGACACTAATTGGAGCGAAATTGGGAAGAAAAGCCAAAAAGAAAAATTTGAGGGCCACAGCCAGCGTGGGACTTACAGAATGTATAAAATTGAGCGCTAGGGCCAGCGCCCTACGCTGTCCTGGATGCTCAAAACGTAAACATGTCCTATTTCGATTAGGACTTGGTTATTTCGACCCTAGGACGCCTCCAACTCATATAAAAGCCAATCTAAACCTATTTTGAGAGGGGAGGACATTTTGGAGAGAAAACACAAGCATAGAGCCGCCGTGGATCATCGGGTTTCATCTTTTCTTCCACCAAACTTTGTAATTTTATGTTTCTTTGTATGATTTGTTGTTTGGCTACAATGTCGTGGAGCTAAACTTCACATTTTAGGGTTGTGGTTCTTTCATTACTATTGTTATTCGAATATTGATTTTGCTTTCTTGATTTATCATATTGGTTTATTTATTCAATCCTTCACTTAATTATTTGATTGCTTGATCACCAATTAAATACTATCTACGAATGTAGAGTTGATCTAGAAATTGGAAATTCTAGGTTGCATATAGGATTGAGTAGAACAAGTTCTTGAACCTGGGCATCAGGGAATGGATTCGCGGTTAGGATATGCATATATCTAATTGCCTTGTTTGGTTGATGTACCAAAAATATGAATGCGTTCTTGTTAGTTCTAATTCCATAGATATATAGGTGTTAGGTTAGCTTGAATAGGCGAGTAAGAACTCGACAGATTCTTATGAGCGATATTATCCCTGTCAACCATTAAGCTAGATAAATTAGTTAGTCAATTTAATTGAAGAATACAATAGGAATGTTAGATAGCTCATAACCTAGATCGTTTTCATAACATCGATAACATAAAAATCTGCTCTTTCTCTATTCAAAGTTCATTATTTGTTTTTTCTTTATTTTGATTAGTTTAGAATTAAATATTTCTAGGTTTAGTTCTTGTTTAGATAATTAGGATAATCTAATTTAGTTTATAGTTAGTCACAAATACTCATGGGTTCGACATCCGACTTTTAGTCACTTTATTACTTGACGACCGCGTATACTTACGTGTGCGTTTGGCCGCAACAGGGAAGCAAAATACAAGAGAGAATTCAGAACAAGAGAGAAATGATTTGTATTTACTTCAAAAGTGTGTTCCCACTATTACAAACTATTATTTATACAAGTGGAATCTGAAATTAAAATGTGAAATATGATGGAAATAGAGAAAACAGAATAACTACTTTTTCCTCCAAAACAAAATGTTCAAATAATCCTACTCAGCTTCCACGTCAACTGTTGTTGTGATATGTGTATCCCCATTTCGACTTTCGAATGCATAAACTCTCTACTAGCTAATCAATCTTCCTATTATTTTTTTCAGGTCGTCCTCTCCCCCATCACCGGTACAATACGTAGAGAGAAACCCCGAAGATCAATTGACACACTTTTGATATGCTCAATAGGTACAACTCTTATTGTAGGTGGCTAAATAGAAAAATCTAATAAGTTTAAGTGGCCATGTATGTGTTCAGTCTAAAGCAACTGATCGATTTGTAATCATCCAATACAGGAGTATGAAAATACTATGGCATATATAGTGTGCGTTTGTACATAACAACTGTAAAATTTCGAAAAAAAAGTGGAAAAAAATTTAAGTGAAAATGGTGTTTGAAAATTAGAGTTGTGTTTGGACATGAATACAATTTGGAGCTATTTTTTAATTTTTGTGATTGATTTGAAATAAAAATTTTGAAAATATTTTTTTTGAGTTTTTCAAATTTTCGAAAAATTGCGAAATTTATCTTCAAGTAAAATTTAAAATTTTCAAGACCAAACACCGATTCTGAAAATAGTGGTATTAGCTCCTACTATGACTTCATTGGGTGGTATTAGCACTATGTGCTCATTCCCTTGAAGAAGGAAAAGAGGCATGCACAACTATGACAATTGTGACTAGGACTCTCTTGCAATACTGTAGGATCAGTTTTACGACCAGAATGATGGCAATGCATTGCTCCATCACTTCTGAGATGTCTACTAATACAATGGCCTCAACACGACTCAAGGTGACAATACACGATAATGCAGGCACAAAAATTCTTAACATGGTAGTGTCTAAGGTCACAAGAAGAAGGTACTGGGAAAGAATTTGGTGGATGCGTATAGCGGACAACTATAGATCACATTGGATATTGATTTCAATTCAACAGGATAGATGGACAAAACAGGAAAGAATTTATCTACGGTACTTAACAAGAATCATCACAAGAGGGAGCAAAAAGGAAATCAAATTGGCTAAAGAACTCAAAGAAAAGCGGCAAAAAATGAACCACCGATATAAGAAGCTACATGGTTATATTAGATCGTATGTGATATCAATAATGAGTTCAGTGCTCAATATTGGTAATAGGTTCTATGTAATCATCGTATTTTATTTCTTTCATGTTGTAAGACCACCTGACACTATGTTTCATTTTTTATTTTTTATATATAAAAAACTAGCCCTAGGCAATGCCTAGTGGATTGCCAAAAAAAAAGAAAATAGTGAAATTTTTGGGTGGAAAAAGTGAAAAATTTCTTATGGCAAAACGGGCCCCTATTTTCTCATATCTACAAATTACTTCTTTCCTTTGGGCATAACTTTGGAGACCTATGAAATACTTTTTTCTTTGATCATCGTAAAATTCCTCTATGTAATATCAGCCTTTCAAAGTTAAGAATAAGAACGAGTAAAAATCAGAAGCACCATGTTTCGTGCTCTTCATTTTCCAGTGTGGTTGGCAAAAATCACCGACCATCTTGTATGGGTGAAAAATTATCTTAGTTTAAGTTCAGATCATATCAGCATTAAGAGAGCCTTCAAGGATTACCACGTTTCAGAGAATGACTTCGACAAAAGGCATGTTCATGGTCGAAGTGATCTCATAAGAGATGAAGGGTGGGGTCGAGGAGTCAACGTAGATCAAGGTCGAGGATGAACACTCGTCTTAAACAGAGTAATAACAGCTAGTTTTATGACAGGTTAAGGAGAAAATTCCAGTGGATATTCTATGTATATTTACTACTAGGGTTTTATGGCACATGTTCCCTTATAAATAGAAAGAGACATAGTTATAGGGGACATGAAATATTCATTTGTAAGACAACACATTGACATTCTCTGAAAAATCTTGCTTTATTGCACACATACAAAATATACCTTTTTCTTGAGATTCTTGTCTATCTTTTTCCCTACGATCCAAGAAGAATCCGAATATTCAAAGGCTCATCCATCATTCATCATTGTCATAAAGAATATCCACTATTCTCACCACAGATGCTGGAGTCTAAAGGTTTCAAGTTGAGTAGGTCAAAAACTTAGTAGTTGGATTGCAAGTTCAACGATGGGATATATGAAGAAGAAGTGGAAGTGAAGATTGGTACTCAACTCATCCCCAAAAGAGATAGTTTCAAGCATCTTGGGTCTATTATTGAAGGCAACGGGGAGATCGACAAGGATGTTACTCATCGTATTGGAGCAGAGTGGATGAGATGGAGGCTTGCTTCTGGGGTTTTCTGTGATAAGAATGTGCCACCTGGACTTAAGGGCAAGCTCTATAGAGTGGTGGTTAGACCGACTATATTGTATGGGGATGAATGCTGGCTCGTTAAGAAGTCCCATGTTCAGAAGATGAAAGTAGCTGAAATGAGGATATTGAGATGGATGTGTGGGCATACTAAGAAGGGCAAGATTAGGAATGAAGTTATTAGGGACAAGGTAGGAGTGGAATCCATGGAGGACAAGTTGCAGGAGAGGTTGAGATGGTTTGGGCATGTGAAGAGGAGAGACACAGATGCTCCGGTCAGGAGGTGTGAGGGGTTGTCAATGGCGGGTCTGAGAAAGGGAAGGGGTAGGCTAAAAAAGTATTAGGGAGAAGTATTTAGGTAGAATATGTCATTGCTTAAGCTTACCGAAGGTATGACCCACGATAGGAAGGTGTGAAGGTCGAGGATTAGCAATGTAGGTTGACTGATAGTAGTATGTTCCTCCTAGGCTTACTTGTAGTACTAGGATTATTTTTGTATTATCTTATCATGGTTCTTTATTATTACATGTTGTGTCATTCGCGCTCATTACCATATTACATTGTTGTTATTATTGTTTGCTACTTGGTTGCTTTATCTTATCTCCACTGTTCCCTGAGCCGAGGGTCTATCAAAAACAACCTCTCTACCTTTATAAGATAGAGGTAAGGTATGCGTACACACTACCCTCTTCAGACCCCATTTATGGGATTATACTTGATTTATTATTATTGTTGTTGTCACATGTTCTTATTTACTTAAATGTCATTCATTTCTATTTATTGTTATTTAGTGTTATCTCCTTCATTTTGGGTCATTGAGTATCACTAGTATTATCATCACTTATTGCTACTTAGATAATATACGTACTATCTTGCTACAAAATCGATTAATATATTTTTTGGACATTAATATTGGTTAAGACTAACTCTATTTTATTAAATCTAATTGTTTAAACCCAAATCAAAATTTTGGGTCAAATAGTTTGGCCCATGTGGGGACTTCTTAGCTAATCTTTTTGTTTCCATTAGATCTACAACTCACGTGACTTGCTAACATAACGATATACAAGGTTTTTCTCCTTCTCTGCACATATAGAATTTACATGGTAGGTAACTAAGGAAGCGAAACTAAGGCGGCAGGTGATGTCCCGGGCAACCTCATGAACGCTATCAACGAGAGCTATGAAATACAGGGCGATGATGTGACATCCTCTTCCTCCCCGAGGCATGAGAGGTCGCCTCTCCCTCATTGCAGCACAATGAAACTAAATGGGAAAAGGGCTTCCACATCCACAGGAGAAGTGACACCACCTGCCATAAAAAAGCTAAGCATGGATGACCGATACCTTAGTAAGCGTGCTTAACAAACAAGCCCCATGCATGACTATAGAAACCATGAGATCCCAAACGGTACAACAAGGAGACGAATATGGCGATCAACCAGACCTTCCAACGCCAGGTATAACTCACAATGTTGCTGACAGTGCATGTGATAGTATCCTCGCTTCTTTTTAGAAAAGAATGGAAGAAATGGAGAATGAGAAAAAAACGTTCAGAGACCAAATGAAAGAACACCAAGAACAAGTCGAAAAGAGGTTTGTAGACCATCAGTATAGAGAGAAAGTAGCCCCACATGCCATACCAAAGGCATTCAAAATGCCTCCATATCTAAGGATAAACAATGGGACAACCGACCCCGAAGACCACGTGCCTCATTACGTCACTGTCGTGAAAGGCAATGACCTCACCAAGGAATATGTGTACTCCATTTTGCTGAAGGAATTCGGCAAAAGCCTCTATGGAGGAGCATTAGAAAACGTTCGAAGAATTGACTGATATGTTTGTGACGGTGCACATCGGTGCCAAGAAAGCCAAAACAAAAGTAAACTTCATCTTCACCATCAAGCAATCCATAGGAGAGGGACTAAGGGACTTCCTCGCCTGATTCAATAAGGTGAGGATGTCCTTACCAAATGTGTCCAAAGGGATAACAACCATAGCCTTTCAGAACAGGTTGAGTAGAGAGGGTTCAAGAGCGACCAGAAAGTTGCTAAGCCAATTCATGAAGTACCCTCCAACTACTTGGGATGAAACCCATAATACCTATTGTGCCGAAGTCCGAGCAGATGATGACGACCTCAACAAACCAACTCGGTAGCTCATCTCGGTAAAATCGAGCCCAGGAAAAAATGAAGAGACTAATATAATAACCCCGAAATTGCAAGTTGGCAAACCAGACCTAATTTCAAAATTTGTACTACCTGCTTGAAAATTAAACTTTCAGCATCAGATACTCATCTTGCTAGCGCTTCGAATAGCCAAATGAGAGGTTATTCCCTTCTTAGCCGTGCATGCACTCTCTAGTTTCAAGCTCACTTGCTGAGCTTAACAACATCCCCATCCCACCCACTAATTCTGGAGAAGAGACGTCCCTTTTGTCACAGAGTTAAGATTCCTTGGGGTGGCTTCAATCTTCCTACTGTTTTTCTTAGGTCGATCGGTCCTCTCCCTCCATTGCCGATACGTCAAGAGAGAAACTCCGAAGATCAATTGACGCACTTTTGATACTCCATAATTTAAATGCTCAATTGGTACAACTCTTTGTTTACCTTAAAAATTGAATAACAATTAAACTTATAATGTGGTTTTAAGGATACGTGATTTCACCTAATATCAATTGATAAACATTAAGATAAGTTATGCAAATTGACAATAATATAAAGCAAACTGGCTTGCTTTGCAACGTAATTGAGATCTCGAGCTCGTATGCCTTCAAACAGATTAACGCCAGAATAGTAAAAGATATAACAAGCTGATGAACAAGAATGTAAGCTAGGAAATGTTATATTTCTTTGATAATCGTGAGTTTAAGGTGTCTACAAATGATGGGGACTCCACTTTATATAGTAGAGGAGTCTCAATTATGGCATAACTTGTAACACCCTGCACATTTGGATTAGGTATGAATGAGTTAATGGAGTAGAAAGGTTATATTTTGAACATGTGAAGTCCCATAGGGATGATTATGGGTGAAAATAGTTGTTTTAAAATCAAGATGGAAAGTGAGGTGCATAAGATTTGACAAAATCGACTAAGTTTGCAGAAGGTCTGTCTTCCAGCAGGGTTTAGTGAAAATGTGTAAGGAATTTGGAAAAACTCAAAGCATGACAGTTGTAGGCCTTTGAAATAGATTTCCAACGATATATTGTGGAACTCATACGGAGCTTTGTGCAAAAGATTATGCCCGTTTTACAGAATGGTGTGTAACCACCACGGTCTTGCCACGTTTTTACCGCGACTGCAATGGTGAGGTAGTGTACCAGTGATTTACCATGGTCGGGACTGTGGTCGCACCAACTGGGATGCGGTGGATGACTAGGGAAGTCGTTTTTAGCCTTATTTCGTCCCCCACAGCCCCAAAATATAAAAACTTGCTCTAGAAAGGAAGGCTTTCAAAAACCTAACTTCTTAAGGGTCCCTCCACCACCCAAGGAAAGTTTAATGGTGACTATAAGTTAATTTCAATTTCCCAACATTTTATTGACATGGGTAAACCCTCCATATCATTAGATATTCGATTGGGACATCGTTGTTGAGAGGAGAAACCCTAGAACTCGAATTCAAGAAGATTGAACGTCAAAAAGGTAATATTCACCCTCTAATTTATTCTATCATTGAATTAATGATTATAGAATCTAGTTCATGAGATATGAGTTTATGGGTTTGATAGAAAAGCATTAACGGTTATAAGTTTGGGTTATTGATTGTTGATTATTGGTTAAGGGTGTTGTTTTGCCTTATCGGTGATAAAGAATGATGTTGATTATAACCATTTGAGACTTTAGAATTTATCTAGAAGCAAGAGAATGGGTTATTGGGTGTAGAAATACCATTAATTAGGACTATGAAGCTTTATGCCACCATGTGTTTGAGAGAATGCCTAAGTAACCAAAACATGAGTATTATTGCTAATATGGAATTCCTTTGACTTGTATTGGTATAGATTAAAGTTGAAAGGGTTGGCGAATGTTGTATTACACTCAAGAGCAGGAAGTTAAGGTATGTGAGGCTAACTTTCTATGTTTGGGAGTTTTAATGATTCTCCCTACACTACATTTCTTTTACGACGCTACTAATTGCCTCAGAAATATAATTTAGCCTAGTTCCTTGAATAGTTGTAGGACTTCTATTCTTTAGCTTCATAACTCATTCATGAATTTCATTATGAACGTTGTGAGCTCAGTGCGTATTCAATATAGACTTGGGTTTGATGCCCCCGAGTCTTAGTATAGATTACTCAGTATGCCATAAACAGTTGAAGTTTCAGTGTTCATAATCAGTTCAAGAATACATGTCTCAGTCTAGTCCTATTCAGTATTCTAGTATTATCTAACTCAGTGTGATCCAGTATTCCAGTATCATGTAACTCAGTGTGATTCAGTATTTCACTATCATATATTGCAGTATGATTCTTAGTTCCTGATTTTAAATCCCTGAATGTTGAACACTTGTATTTGGGCTTGAGGCCGCAGTTTATACTTTATGCATTTTGGACCAGAGGTCGCAGTTACGTATACGTATACTTGGGCCCGATGCCGCAGTTGGTGCACATATATATATTGGGCTTGAGGCCGTAGTTTAATATTCATATAAATAGGTTGTTCATCATTCAGAAGAGGGAGTATTCATATCCTTACTTCCTTTTAGTTCAATTATTAGTTACCGTTTAGTTATCAGTTACTAGTTATCAGTTCAGTTATCAATTATCAGTTCAGTTACTAGTTATCAGTTCAGTTATCAGTTATCAGTTCAGTTACTAGTTATCGATTTAGTTATCAGTTATTAGTTATCATTTCAGTTTTAGTTTCAATAGTTATTATTTCAGTTATCAATTATAAATTCTCAGTTATCAGCTTACTTTCAGTTTCAGCATTTATAATATTTTTTCAGTTTCTTTACATGCCAGTACAATTCAAATGTACTGACGCCCCTTTTGCCTGAGGGCTGCATCTCACAATGCAGGTAATGATTTATAGGTTGATGATTCCGAGTGCTAGGATTCTCGTACTAGGTATTTGGTGATCCCCAGTTCTTTCGGGGCATTATCATTACTATAGTCTTCAGTATTTTTAGACAGTCAGTGTTTACAGTACTTCATTAGAGGCTTCATAGACTATAGTAACAGTTAGACAGAGTCATAGGCTTTTCACATTAAGTTATGTTGGCTACAAATATATTTCAGAAATGTAATTGTATTTCCGCAATTTGATTTATATCATTCAGACTTTCAGTATATCATTATGTGTTAGTTTATCTTCCGCATTTAGTATGTTATGATATCACATGTTGATTCAGCTAGCCAGTTGGTTCGCTCGGTCACATGTAGTCAGGCACCGAGTGTCGTGTTACGTCCAAGCCCAGGTTCGAGGCATGACATAACCCTAATTACAGAAGTTAATCCTCTGATTAGCCTAAACAACCGCCCTTGATCTGATCTATTCCCGGATTTTCGCAGTGATCTTTGACCGGTTAAAGATATCTCACCTTTCTGTTATTGCACTTTTTTTGATGTCTATCATATATGGCCTCGATCACTACTGGCCTCAATCTCGATGAGCACCTCAATTCTCGAGCTTGATACTTTATATTCGTTCTATGACCTGACCTATTACGAGAATGACCCTCGACATGGTGCCTTGGTCTTCGATTAAATGGCAAAATCGAGCAAGTTCCCATTTTATCCGTATACAGATAGTCCCCTCATTTCTTGGAGTGTAATGACAAGAAATGAACTGAGCCTTCGATTTTATACCTCGACCAATTATGACATCACCCTTGTGATGTAAGCAATAGAAACGACTGAAGTGTCACGTCGGTATGATTCCTAAGATCATTAATGAGCGTCAATTGATGGCCGGCCACTAGTACCTTGAATCATCGCCGTGAATCCTTAAATAGGTCTTCTTCTCACTTTTTTAAACTTTACTTTGAATCTTTCTTACACTAATCTTCAAAATCCTTCTGAGTTTTTCAAATCTTTATGGAAATCTTCAAAGTTCTTCACATCTTATCAAGCCTCTCCGTCCTTGCACAATTTCTAGGCCTCGTTACCAACCCTTTTTCAAAACTACAAATCTCATCTTTTTATTTCCCTGAATCCATATAAATATGGTAAAAACATCAAAAACCATTCCTCAAAAGGAGAAAACTTCTTCATCGCGGTCGGCCAGCGACAAGACGCCGGTGGAGCCACGCATCGAAGAGTGTGTTCTCGGGGTATGCGATCTTACTTTCAATTTCGAGGTTGAGAAACCCCCGTCAGTCCCTGGCCAATATGAGCCAATGTCGAGATATATATGCTCGATAACTGAGGGCAACCTTAAGCAGGTAATGAAAGATTGCAAAGAGGTGGTGATTCCGACCCCCGAAGAGGATATCACCACTTACGTGAAAGGGTTCTTAAGTGTTTACACTTGCCCTTTTATGCTGGGTCCCGTCAACCCCATAATCCTCGGTTTCTGCCGCCAATACCAAATAACCTTAGGCTAGATCTTTCTGGTGCACTGTCATTTTTGCTCCGATTCTTCGTGAGCAAAGTCGAGGGCATGCCTTTTACCCTTGACAATCTCATTAGACTATACATCACCCTTCTCTATCGAGGCGAATTAATGAGGCCTCAGTGTCGGGCCATCAAGGTGTTGTTCTCGGACATAAATGAGGACAAGGACCGAGGATGTATAGGCCGGTTTGTCCGAGTGAGGACTTCCGACATAATTCCAGTCGAGATGATGCCATTCCTCGAAGAGTGGAACATGAAGCGTAAGTACAGGCCCCGCCCTTGGCCCCCATTTACTATTTCGTTCCTTTTTCTTTTTCTTATCGATGTTCCTTCCTATGATGCAGCAGTCTCTTGGGTGCCTGGTGCAATTCCGAACCTTGAGGGCTGGGTTCGAAAACTGGCATCGACTTCTTCATTTGCCGAGCGCTCGTGGCATGATTTGGCAAGGGGCCGATGGGAAAAATCATGGTAAGTTTGTTTTCATGTGTTTGACGCTTTTTCTGAAATATCTCTTTTTTATTTCTACTTAATTTCCTTTCATACAGTTCTTAGAGACAATGTTATCATGATGCCCCTGTCTGGGGAGGATGAGGAGGCCTCGAATCCGGCTAAGGATAAGAAGAGAAAAAGGGTCTCGCCCTCCGATACTCTAAAGCCTAAAAAGAGCAAGACTCACAAGTCGAAGAAAGATACCCTGCCTGCAAATGTAGCTCAGTAGCTACGTGATGAAGAAGAGGAGAATGAAGGTGCCGCCTTCAAGCTGGTGGCTCGAAAGAGGAGCGCCGAGGTCCCAAAGGCTGCTGAGCTGGTGATGATCGAAGAGAATCAACCTCGGACTGAGGGGATCTCGGAAGATGGCCTGAGCAAAGCCTCCGAGTCATCAGAGGCTAAAGATGCCTCCCGTCGTGATAGGCAACCGATGGATGTACCTGAAGGGGCCAGTTCTGAGGACCTTCAAAACAATGAGAACACCCTAAGTGACTCGCTTGGGTATATAGACATTAGCAATTTGCCCCTCCTCACATTTTCCGAGGGGCAAATTCAGGAAGCCCAGGCCATAGGGACCCTTGATGCGAGAACGACCCACGAAGGGTAAGACCTTTTCCATGGCTATTTCATGAGGGTCAAAGATTCTTCCAACCTGAGTGATGCATCGAGTATCTTGGATGAGGCCCATCGACTCTTGAGTCAGGTAAGTCTTAGCTCCTTTTGTCAATATCACTTTTGTCTTTTATTCCCTTTTGCCTGATTTCCTTTCTCTCTTCATAGGCCCTGACGCTCCATCGGGAAGTATTATCTAAATACCGGGCAGAGCTGATCGGTGTGAGGACGATCTCAAAAGACATACGAAGGAGAGAGATGCCCTAAAACTTCTCACTGGGCAAAAAGAAGAGGAGATCAAGGACCTCCGAGCTGAATTGGCAACAGCTCATAAAGGACAAACCGACCTGATTGAGCAGGTAATGTAAATTTTTTAGAAGCTCGATATATTGATTTGGGAACGATGACTAAGACTTCGATTCTGCAGGTTTAGCAAAAGGCCGAAAAGATTGAACAACTTTGCGAGGAGGCCAAGATGAAGGAGGCGGAGATGTTGGGGTGGAAACAAAACATGGATCACCTTGCCTCGAAGAAAGAGGTTGCTCGACCCCAACTGTTATTGGCTGAACGTCAACTCCAAAGCATGAAGGAGGAGAACTCAGCCCGAACTAAGAGAATTAAGGAGCTCGAGGCTCGATTGGCCGCCGAACTTTTGAAGGCCACATCTGAGGCAGAAAAAGTAAAGGCTGATGTGGAGGTGGTCATGGCCATCTACCAAGCTGATGCTGAAGCTGCTAACGCTCGAGCAAAGGAAATTTCTGATGCTACTCAGGCTCGATCATTCTACATTTCCGAGCATGCCAAATGCCAATCTCGGAGAGAGACTCTCTAGGAGATTCATGCTCGTGGCTTTGACCTTGCTGCCAAGATTGAGAGTGCGAAAGTACTCGAGACCAAAGCTAGGGTGCTGATTTCTTCTAATGATGATGACTCCAGGAGTGTGACTAGATCCAAGAGTGGAGAATATGAAGAGTAGGCTCCGGGGGAAGGTTAGGCACTTAGAAGTTTTTTCCTTTTTTGGATTTTTTGTGTAAGACCCTAAGTGGCCTTTGTAAATATTTTTGCATTTATGAAAGATCCCTTTTCTTTCCGACTCATCTCTAATTTCTATTTTGTGAAAACTCTGCTTTTCTTTTCCCCTTATGATAATTTTGATATACTTTATATCTTGTGAGACTTTTGACTCACTTCGATGTCTTGCAAAAATTTAGTCGAAGTCAGATTAGAATAGTCTCTATAATTGAGTGAGTACTTGCTCGAACTCGGAGTAGAAAAAACCCTTAGGTTTCAGTTGAGCGAGGGTGGATCCTTGAAATCAACAACATAATGGCCCTTAGGCTCTTGAATCGGGCTGATATGGCCTTAAAATAGTGGCTATTTCCCTTTTCGGCTTAAAAACCTTTTACTTTGTTATGCCTTAGCATAAGTTTGTTCGAGAGTTCGAACAATTTGGTACCCTTTAAGGTTTTTGAGGGTTGACGTTATCGAAACCATTTGTGACTTTGCCGAGGGAAGCCTTTTTAACTATTTTTATGAAAATATTTGAAGACCTGTTTCATAACAGAATTCACACGTCTCTAAATCGTGTTAGTTTGGCCGTAGCCTTTAACTTGAGATTTTCCCTTTAGGCTTGTTTCTCGATTACACTTCGAATTTGTTAGAAGTGTTAGTCCCCGAGTGGGGTGGGCGTGACCTATAAAACCGAAGATTGCCTTTTCAAGGTCTTATGGTCTCGAAGTTTAATAAGTTTAACACTTCGATTTTTTAATGACAGTACCCAAGTACGGGGTTGACAGCTCGATATTTAGTTGCGATCGGCACTTGAGCCAGCTTCCGCAATAGATCATATGTAAAGTAGAAATTTCACTAAGTCATGGAACATCTGGTAAGGAAAAAATACTTCTTTCCATAAATCATTCATGCGTACATGTTTTGACATCGGGGCTCGAGTAATCTACAATGACACAGTTTATTTGACTTTTTTGGCCCTTTACAAAATTTTATCTATCGAGACTTGTTGATACGAGGTATTTTCCTTGAAAACATAACATCCGAGAGTAGTTACATCAGAGGGTGATGCCCCCTAGTATTCAAGTTTGATCATAAAGAGCCTCGAATACTGTTGAATTGTCCCCAGGTAGCACAAATATTTGTTGCCTCATTGAAAACCTTGCCGGAAAAACCCATTTGGGAAAAAAACGATCTAAGGGAAAAAGAGTGCAACACGTGCTTTAAAACCTGAGGTCTTTATGTTCAAGAACTTCTCGACGTCTTCGATAGAACAGCTGCAATAAGTTAGTATCAAATACAAATTATAAAAGGAGAGAGTCATACCTTAGCAATAATATCGTTCGAGTAGTGATATGTTCCAATTATTTGGAAATTGTTTGCCATTCATCGTGCCAAGTTTGTAAGATCCTTTTCCAATGACACTAGGGACCTGATATGGTCCTTCCCAATTCGGGCTGAGTTTCCCCTCGTTTGGGTCTCGAGTGTTGAGGGTGACTTTTCATAGAACTAAGTCCCCAATTCGAAAGTGGCGAAGATTGGCTCTTCGGTTATAATATCTTTCGATGCGCTGCTTCTATGCTGCCATTCTGATGGGAGAGGCTTCCCGTTTTTCATATAGAAATTCGAGGCTTGTCTCGTGATTCGATTCTTTCATTGTGTATCGAAACCTGATGCTGAGTTCCCCGACCTTGATCGGGATCAGGGCTTCGGAGCCGTATACTAAGGAGAATGTTATTGCCCCTACTAGATTTTGACGTTGTTCGATATGCCCAAAGGACTTCGGGCAAAATTTCTCTCCATTTTCCCTTAGCGTCGTTCAATATTTTCTTTAGATTCTGAATGATGGTTTTGTTTGTTAATTTGGCCTGTCCATTCCTACTAGGATGATACGGCGTCGATAATATCCTTTTTATTTTGTGATCCTTGAGGAACTTCGTTATTTTTCTACCGATAAATTGTTTTCCATTGTCATATACTATCTCGATAGGTATTCCGAATCGGCATATGATGTGATCCCAGATAAAGTCTATAACTTCTTTTTCTCTAACTTTCTCGAAAGCTTGTTCTTTAACCCACTTAGAGAAATAGTTAGTCATAAATAAAATGAACTTAGCTTTACCTGGGGCTGATGGCAGAGGGCCGACGATATCCATTCCCCAATTCATGAACGACCATATGGATAGGACTGAATGAAGTTGCTCCCCGGGCTGGTGGATCATTCGTGCATGTCTTTGGCATTTGTTGCATTTTTGAACAAACTCCTTAGTATTTTTTTTCCATATTGTCCCTATAGTACCCTACTCTAATGGCTTTGTGGACCAATGGTTCAGCACTGGAATGGTTCCCGCAAGTGCCATTGTGAACTTTTCGTAGGACGTAGTCGGTACCTCTCGGTCCTAAACATATTGCCAACGGCCCATCGAACATCCTTCTGTACAATGTTCCATCTTCGGCCAATGTAAATCGTGCAACTTTCGTTCGCAGAGTCCTCGATTCCTTAGGGTCCGATGGAAGCTTCCCATTTTTTAGATAATTGATATATTTGTTCCTCCAATCCCATGTTAGGCTTGTGGAGTTTATTTTTGCATGGCCTTCTTCGACTACCGACTTTGAAAGTTGTACGACAGTCCCCGAGCCAATTTTGTTGTCTTCGATTAATGACCCCATTTTCAAGGGCATCGGCCTCACTATTCTTCTCTCGAGGTACATGCTGTAGGGTCCATTTTTTGAACTAGTGTAGTGTTACTTGCAGTTTGTCCAAGTACCTATACATTCGATCTTCTCGAACCTCGAAGGTTTTGTTGACTTGGTTAACCATGAGTAGGGAGTCACACGTGGCCTCGATGACCCCTGCTCCCAAACTTTTAGCCAGCTCGAGACCTGCAATCATAGCCTCACACTCGGCCTCATTGTTAGTCAACTTAGGGGTTTTGATAGATTGTTTAATTGTATTGCTTGTGGATGGCTTCACAACGATGCCTAGACTGGACCCCTTCACATTTGAAGCTCCATCTATGAAAAGGGTCCACCCCCCTGAGGATGTTCCGATTTTAGCAATAGTTCCTTTTCGACCTCGGGTACGAGGGCAGGCATGAAGTTGGCCACGAAGTCTACTAAGATTTGAGACTTGATGGCCATTCGGGGTTGATACGCGATATCATATCCACTTATTTCGATGGTCCATTTGGTCATTAGGCCCGAGAGTTCGGGCTTGTGCAAAATGTTGCAAATTGGGTAAGTGGTTACAACGCAAATCGGGTGACATAGAAAATACGGTTTTAATTTCCTAGAGGCGCTTATTAGAGAAAGCGCTAGTTTTTCTAAGTGTGATTATCAGGTCTCGGCTTCACCTAAAGTTTGGCTAACATAGTAAACAGAAAATTGCGTACCTTGCTCTTCTCAAACTATGACACCACTTACCGCGACTTTCGAGACTGCCAAATATAAGTAGAGTTGCTCGCCCATTTTCGGAGTGTGAAGTAATGATGGGCTCGAAAGATACCGTTTTAACTCTTCTAATGTCTGTTGGCATTTTGGGGCCCAAGTGAAATTGTTCTTCTTTTTGAGCAGTGAAAAGAACGTGTGACTTCAATCCGAAGACCTCGAGATGAACCGGCTTAAAGCAGATATCTGCCCTATTAATCTTTGTACTACCTTAATGTTGTCCACAATTGTGATGTCTTAGATTTCCTTGATTTTATTGGAGTTGATATCGATTCCCCGATTTGATACCATAGAGCCTAGGAATTTGCCCGAACCGACCCCGAATGCACATTTCTCGGGGTTGAGCTTCATGTTGTATTTTCTCAATATGCTGAATGTTTCCTGCAAATGTGTCAGATGGTCCTCTGCGCGTAGGGACTTAACTAGCATGTCATCAATATAAACCTCCATTGATTTACCTATTTGTTCTTCGAACATTCGGTTTACTTGGCGTTGGTAAGTAGCACCAGCATTTTTTAGCCCAAACGACATTATATTATAGCAATAAGTACCATACCTAGTAATAAACGAAGTCTTTTCCTGATCCTCTAGGATCATTTGTATTTGGTTGTACCCGGAGTAGGCATCAAGAAAGCTGAGGATCTCGTGGTCGGCTATGGCATCGATCATACGATCGATATTTGGCAAACTAAATGAGTCCTTAGGGCATGCTTTGTTTAAGTCTTTGTAGTCTATACACATTCTAAGTTTATTATCTTTCTTGGGGACTACGTCTATATTTGCTAACCATTTAGGATATTTTACTTCCCGGATGGATCCTATTTTGAGAAGTTTGGTTACGTTATCTTTGATGAATGCATGCTTTACCTCAGATTTTGGCCGTCTCTTTTGCTTTACCGGTCTGAACTTTGGGTCCAAGCTCAATCGATGAGTGGTAATCTCCGGCGAGATCCCTGTCATGTCAAGATGGGACCAAGCAAAACAATCCATATTTTTAATAAGGAAAATAATAAGTTTTTCCCTGAGCTCGGGAGTTAACCCCGTGCCCAGGTATACCTTTCGATCGGGCAGATGCTCGATTAGTATGCCTTGTTCTAGCTCTTCAACTGTTGACTTCGTGGAGTCGGAATCATCGGGGATTATGAAGGTTTGAGGTATCATACAATCATCATCCTCGATAATTTCCTATTGTTCCGATTTGGTCGAGGCCGACGACTGTGGTTGCTATTTGACTTCCTGCTTTTCCTTTGATTCTGGTCCCTTTGTTGATGTTAGTGCCGATACTGGTATTACATCATCAATTGCAAACATCTCTTTAGCTGCTAGTTGTTTGCCGTACACTGTTTTGATTCCTTTTGGTTTTGGGAATTTCAAGACTTGATGTAGCGTTGAAGGTACTGCCTCATATTATGGATCCAAGGTCTTCCGGGCAACACATTGTACCTCATATCACCTTCGATTACGTGGAACTTTGTTTCCTGGATAGTTCCGGCCACGTTTACTAGCAAGATGATTTCCCCTTTGGTGGTTTCACTTGCCATGTTGAAGCCGTTGAGTACTCTAGTTGCAGGCATGACTTGATCTTGGAGGTCGAGTTTCTCTATGAACCTCGATCGAATAATGTTTGCCAAGCTACCTGGATCAACCAACACACGTTTAACTTGAATCTTATTCATAAGGATAGATATTACTAGTGCGTCGTTGTGAGGCTGTTCGATCCCTTCTGCATCCTCATCATTAAAAGATAAGGTATCTTTTGGTAATTAGTCCCGGGTACGCTTCTCCCTTATGATTGTAATTTTGGTACATTTAAATATCAGGCCCTGAGGAATATCGACCCTACCAACGATGATGTGAATTACATGTTGCGGTTTCTCCTGTTTGTTTTTCCTGATTGCATCCCTATCTCTGAAATGATTTTTAGCTCGGTCACTCAAGAACTCTCAAAGATGACCTTCGTTGAATAAACGA
This sequence comes from Nicotiana sylvestris, assembly GCF_000393655.2. Taxonomy (NCBI): domain Eukaryota; kingdom Viridiplantae; phylum Streptophyta; class Magnoliopsida; order Solanales; family Solanaceae; genus Nicotiana; species Nicotiana sylvestris. Next base: position 77,784,507 of record NC_091062.1, on the reverse strand, counting down.
GCTACTTCCTCCCTTAATTGTCTGCAGTCTTTGGTTTTGTGACCATGGCTTCTATGGTATTTGCATATTTTGATAGGGTTTCTTTGAGCCGGGTCGGGCTTTAGGGGTCTGGACCATCTAGTATCTTTGATTAGTCTAATGGCTGATGCAATACTCTATGCATCGAAGCTGAAGTTGTATTCCGATAACCGTGGCGCTTCCTTGGTCTCGACATGTTTATCGAAGCCACTCTTACTCATGATCCCTCGGGAGTTTTGTCCTCGATCATTCCTTTGATCATTCCGAATAGGATTATGTCCTAGTCTACTGTTTCTATGATCTGTGTTGTATGGTTGGTACTGGTCTCTGTCGATGTCTCTTTGAATCCTGCCTTTGGATCTATTTGAATAAACGGGAACGCAAGGGGCTCCCGACTAATCAACCTCGACTCTGATCATTGACTGGTATCGATTATGCACATCGGCCCAGGTCACAGTTGGATATTCAATCAGATTCTGT